>NC_140921.1:22466218-23187546 GCF_045865225.1 Trachurus japonicus
ACAATGAAGTGGGAGGAAGTGGAAGAGAAGTTTTCTTAGTCGACACGGTCTCCCTCTGATAAATGCCTAGTTTGGAGGTGGTCATGAAAAGAGACAAGTGTTTGATGAAGAGTAGGACCACGCTGTCTCGTCGAGCTGCTGGCTTCTTTTTTGTCATCACTGGGTTTAAAAATAAATCCCTCTGTCATCCACCACTCCTCCATCTACACCTCCACATAGCTCCCCACTCCTTCAGAGGTCCATCCAGATGATAATTACCTCCTACTCACTGTATGTTATCGCACCTTTTTGCAGCCACTTAGATCCGCCATAAGTGGAGGGAAACGAGGTGAAGGTGCGAGAGCGTGTGTGTGCGAACATGTGCGGATAAGGAGGCAGGATGGATGTGAGACAGTGAATTAGGCGGGTAGGGGCAGGTGTTAAAAAGGCTTTAGGAGCCTAAAGAAGGGACGGGCGCGATACAAGAGGAAGCTTTCTTCCGAGCAGGCGGGATGGAGTGGGGATGGGCCTGCAGGGACCGAGGCACAAGAGACAGTGATTAAGTGGAGGTAGCAGGGGTTGACTCTAAGTCGTGTAACCTTGTCATCTGCAATCAAGCCTCCAGGGGCCCCACGTGTCTTCACTCAGGCCTAATATCACGGGCAGCATCACCCCTCCCTCCCTCCCTGCACCCTTTCAGCACCCCCTCTATCCCCCATCAGCCTACAGGGAGTTAAAAATACATCTATCTAAAAATGTCCTTGTAAAAACGGGTTCATCATTTTTTTTCTCTCCTCTCTCCCTCCTCCTCCTGCTGATATTCTGAAAGCATAACTTGGGGGCAGAGCCAAGGTCAGCCACCAGCTTCTGTGGCAGACAGATGAGATTCAGCTTGGCCCCGGTAATAGCAACGCAGAGAGAGAGAGAGGGAGAGGCCGTGTTTCGTCTTCCATCCATCTGTCATCTCTGTCTCTAAACACCGTATAAGTGCTGCTTTATGAAGGCCGAGGCGCATATGCATCGCCGCCGCTCCAATGGTATTCAGCTCAGGCTTTATTGTTCTGCATTCGATGCGAGGCGATGGAGTCCGGAGAGTTCTCCCTTTTGGCTGAATAAGTAATTCAAGCGGAGCTGCCCATATAGCAGAGGTTATTTCGCAGTCATATGGAGTTAGTCACTGTGGGATCTTAATAAAATCTGAACAGTAAAAGGCTACTTTGACTGACATTGAGAGGACACACAAACAGACAGACACACAAACCGCTGCACTTTAATTTCAGCAATCAGTCTCTTTCATTCCAGCGAAGCTACAAATCAAAGTCAAAGCGCAGTTCAAACGGTCCTGGCTAACACGCGCTAATCTGCGACTTGAAGGCAGGTTTTGAAGTCTCTTTCTGCGAGTCAAAGAGAATGCGCGATGAGATCTGAGCGCCTTATGCTCGTCCTCTGGATGCAGGTGGCTGCGTTGGCCACAGCGGCCACTCTTCACACTCTGAAGAAAAGACCCTGAGTAAATAATCAAATAAAGAAAAAGCTCAGCTTTTAGATCACAATTTCAAAAGTCATGTTCACTTGACTCTTTTTTTTTTCTTTCAGTGCTCAGAGGCAAAGCTTTGGGGGAAAGATTATCTTCCCGCTGTCCTCCTCTGTAATTCCCTCTGTAAACAGTTTTGGTGGAATAAGCTTACTCTCAGATGCTCGCTGACATTACCTGCTGTGTGGGAGATGATTACAGAGCGCTACTGGGCTAAACAGCCCCCGGCGATGCTGAGACGGGGAACTTCATGACATCCTGTTTTTATGGTGGATTTGCGAGTGTATGTGTGTCACACACGAGGAGAAGAGAGACTAAAGAAAGCGGCGCAGCTGTACTGTGCGTGCGTGGGCGGTGCGGATCGAAAAACGCATTGAATGATGGGCATCCATATTCAGGTACTTAATGGTCTGTGCAACCGTCGCCATAATACATTAATACTTCTCTCGGAAGGCATCAATAAGTTTCAAAGCTGAGAGAAATGGAGCTACCGCCAGGAGGGACCGAAATATCTGCCGGAATACAGGAATATGAAGTGACCTACATTTGCGGCCCGATGCATGAGATGGGTTGCAGACCTTCTCCCACAACTTGTCTGAAGTGTGGCTCCAGGGGACTTTAATTTCAGATTAGTCAGTATTTAAGTGTTTTATGGCATCGTTCTGGCCTCATTATCTAAGTGAGGAGCTGCCGCTGCCTTTAGCTAAGCTGTTACAGAATGTAAAGGGAAATTTAGGAATCCCTCTGCCTGCCTATTATTGGAAGGTGAATGGTTATCTGTAATAGCTAAGGGAGCAGAAGACGGGTGGCATCAAGAACTCTTTTTTTTTTGCCTGAAATTGCATGACAAAGGCGTCCACCCCTGAGGATGATTGGAGGAGGGAGCTGGCCATTTCTTTAAAACCTGCTCCCTCTGTGTGTCACTCAAGGTTTTCTCCATCGCCACCTTGGATTTCTCACGACCTCCGTTCCTCAGTGCCATCTACAAAAACGCTGTCCTCGTCTGATAACCCGTGCAGTTCGACAGTCGGGCAGGGACTGTTCAGTAGCGGCTATGCTGACATGGTATTTAATGTTTTGCGATTAACCTAAGTCACAGGCTGGACAGACAGAGTGGCTGCTCACTGCAGTCCCTTCCCCAATTATTGCTCTTTAAGGGGAATGTGGCAGATTTATGGCCAGTGGGAAGAGAGTAGTAACCCAATGATTACACCGGGCTCTGGAATTAAATTGACAATTTGTAATCTTAATCACCTTAACACTCCTGCATCCAGGGAGAAGCATCATCAGCCAGGGCAAGGCCTGGAAGAAATCAATTCTCAGACTCTGTCGTTTTCCTCATTCTCCTTTTCTGCCTTTCCCACTATCTACTCATCCACCGATCTCTTACTTTCTCTTACAGGTTGAACGCTTTATTCTCTAACTCTCTTGCACTCACTCCTTTTCACTTTTCTCTACACTCACACTTTGTTTCTCATCAGTGACCCTCTCTCCTTCAACACACTGATGACTTACTTGGCAGAGATTTCCATTATCTAAGGAGTGGAACCATTTACCAGGGAATGGTCTTCAGGCTGCTACTATGGCTGACTGGAGGCTCATCTCTCTATTGGATCTTATACTCAACAGTCCCCCTTTTTTCACCACTCCAGGCTCAAATCAGTCTGGATACAAGCCTCAGCAGATGTCCACACAGTAGTCACAGAGTCCTTTCACTGGCAACCTTGGATTGCTGGTCATGACAAAAGTCACATTTTTAAAACACTGAATTTATCCATTCAAGTTGATTTGCCCCTGATTTGATGTCAAGCAGATTTCACACACAAATTATTTTACGATGTATTTGCTGCAGCATCTAAAAGATGGCTCTCTGGTTTTTAAAATGTGAAAATACATAGTTTTACAGGTCTCACATAGAAGCAGCCTATGTAATATATGTTGTCAGTGTTGATTTTTCTAAGCACAATACATCACATGTATGAAACAGATGACTTGTGGATTTTGAAGACAGTAAGCAGTCACTTAAAGCAGAAAGTGTTTCTTTTAACTTGGCCAAAAATACTGAAAAATATTCTTTTAGTTGCATTAAGACACTTGAAATGTAATTACTGTAATAGGTTAATCACACAGTGACTTATTTAAGTTAATGTTCTTCCATTGGTGCCACCTGTTTATGTTAGAATTAGATGCATACAATTTCATGTTCTTCATCAAAAATGATCAATTAATCAAACTATGAAAGGGACACGTTATAGTTTGAGGAGGTTAATGTTGTGGGGCCAATATAGGCTGAGTTTTGTCCTGCTGGTAGCACTGTCATGTTGTGCTCAGGGAAACATTGTTTTAGGTTAGGTAATGTCAGCATGCTTACTGTACATGCATGGTGATGTTTAGCAGATGTAATGTTTACCATCTTCAGTGTTGGGAAAGTTTGCTTTCTACATGAACTAGTTCAAAGTTGAGTAGACCATGTTCAGTTCATAGTTCATAATTCAAAATTTTGAACTAAGTTCACGATTCTAAAAATGAACAGTTTTTTTTTTCAATAAGTTGCTGCAAGCTATTCTTTTTCAAAATGATTGCCACAGCCCATATAGAACCACAGACAGCAATATTTTATCAGTTTTTACACTGAAACGAGGCTGTGTGTCAGATTTCATCTTCGTATCCAATTTTAAATCCTTATCCAGCCAGGGTTTACATGAGCTTTGAGGGAACAGCTCTCAGAATACTGGCATTTCCACAATGTTGCTTTAACACATGCAGCACATGCCACATGTGGTGGCTTGTGTCTGTTTACAGTGTGTTTTAGCTGGTTTTCGCCTGGAAGACTCTATGAAAATCTGGCACACACTGAACAATACTGTGAGAGAGCGCCGTTCACAAACACCAGAATGAACGCGTTCACAATAACGTTCATTAAGCGGAAATACAATACGTTCTGTTTACGCTTGCCAAAAAATATGAACAAGTTCATGAACGGTGCATTGAACGCGTTCAGGCATGACACTGACCATCTTTGCCATGTTAAGCTATTGGGATAACGTATGGCCTACTACAGAATTTAGAACAAAGGTAGATTCTAACATCAGCATGCTAACATGCTGATATGCTGATGTAATGGTGTATTTTTTTTTTTTTTTACCATTTCCACCATGTATTGTCTTATACAGTACAAGAAGTAATGATCGAAACAGCTATAATCAATTTATCTTGAGTAGCATCTATCTCTCAAAACCACAAATTTGAATTTTGTGTTGGCATGGTGTGATAAAAATGTTGATGTTCGTCAAGAACTTCATTGTGCCTTAACCGTGAATACATGTACAAAACCTCATGGCAAAGCAGAAATATTTCGGTCAAAGTATTATATAGTTCACACAGACAGATAACCTCTTAGAGCCAGACTGTGAGGATGCTTGAGAGTCATGCATTCACATGACAAAAAAGGCCCCTGAGTCATACCATCCACTTGTCCACCAGACATTTTTCTCCTCGAAATTCACTTCATTCCACCACTCACTGTTTTAAGTTCACAAATATTCAACCTCATTTAAAGAAACATAACCTTGACTCAACCATTTTCAATAGCTCCAGGCCTGTATCTAAGCTGCCTTTTATCGCTACCATCAAGAAGCGTCTGAATTTAAAGAAGGCCACAGTGCTCATGGAAAGCAATAACATTTTGTAAAAATTGCAGGCAGGCTCCTGGCAGCAGCACCACAGCACTGAAACTGTGTGTTGGGATTTTGAATGATCTTATAATGAATCAATAAACAGCGCTAGACGTGTGATAGGGCTGTTGTGGTTAAAGTACAGCATTCAGCTCCAGGTGATCCACTAGTTTTTGTTATATTTCAAATTAAGGGCTATTTAGTATATGGCTGTACATGAATTGCTGTACCTAAAGGCGTGACTGTAGGTCAGCAGTAATCTCTACCAGAAGGACAAGCATTACTGTACTGACAGCATATGCATACGGCGCATGAACAGGCCCTTATTGCATGAAGGGAGGTTTCCACTTTTTTTTCATTATAAAGCAGACTAGGTTCTATAGGTTCTATAGTTATAGCTGTGAAAGTTTTAGTCCACAGACAAGTGCACACAGCATACAATTTATCCAGAAACTGGGTCTTCAAAGCAGCTGTCAGGACTTCTGTAACTTTGTGATGTCACAAAATATTCATCAAGCAACCTGGACCAGGATTTGATTTCTTTGACTGTTTACCTGAAATATGCTGTATTTTTATTTAGTTACTCAAAAACAGATTGAGTTTTTTGACAGGTCGGTGAACCATATGATTGTTACTGGAGCTGGAGAAGATGTACAACTATACAGAGATGGTTTTTGGTTTTTCATGTTTGTTCTTATGGATCAACACGACCTCACATTAAACACTGGAAAGGTGTTTGTTTCATTTTCGGACAGCTGTGTGGGACTGAATGTGACCAGACTTCAGCTAATCTGTGACTAAAGAGAAAGTGTTTTGTTTGCCTGGAAAAAGGCAAATCTGTTGGTGCTTTAACAAATTACATCAAGTCACCTAGTTATTTTTTCGTTCACTATAATTGTGCTTTTTGATCCAAGTGTAAACCTTCCAGTAATTGAGTTTTTTGATTTCAAATTAAAAACTAAATTGTTCCTGCCACTCAGTGATGAACACCATCATGCACGCCATTATATCCTCCTCTTGTCTAAATTACTGTGATGCCGACAAAACATAACTTGGGCCTGATGAAAATCCTCACTGCTTTCGACCACATGGCTGAGGTACGGCATCAGTACCTACTTTTCTAATTGATGAAAGACTGTTGATCAGTTTAAATTCTGATCAACACTTCAAATTTCACTTGCAACTTGCTCTGATCTCAGACTGGGCTTTTTTTGGCTGCTCTGACGTCTGGGATGAAGATAACTGGGTTTTTGAGTTGTTGTCCTCCTTAAAGTCTTACTCCAGGACATGTGGGGCTTTTCATAATTTTAGTTGTATCACTTTGAGTTTGATTTTTTATCTTCATTATCTACGTTTTCCAAACATTATTTTATTTTTGGAGAATGTCTCATGGGCAATATACTGTATATATATATATACTAGAATCAAGCGTTCTATATATATATTTTTTTAATTTATTTATTTAAGGAGGACAATGCACATTAATGAACATAATAAAATGTAAAGGTGCCAGTGTTAGCCAACGGCTAGTTTCCAACTGTAGTCCTCCTGGCAAGGTGTTAAAAGCCATTAAAATGAACACAAAGGACATAACAACATAATTCATAAAACAGGAAAAAACACATACAACAAACACAACAGAAACAGAAAGACAATTAACATGACACTATTATAAAACAAAAACAGAAACAAGAAGTGTAGTGCAATTTAATAGATTTAGGTGAGATGGACTATTTATGATGGATAAAATGGATGAAGATGCAACAATGCAAGACCAAAACAGGGTTTCTTAATGGAGTTGTGCTAGGATGGGTTGAGAACACAACGAAACCAAATATAGTACAGTGTAATAAAGTGCTACATATATATGCTGTAAAAAACCCACACAATTAATAAAAAAGTTTTATTTCTGTCTCTTTACCAGGGTCTTTTGCTCTACTGTGACTACCAGGCCGCCACCTTTGATATGTCCAAGCTTCCCAGCCACAGATTTGAGGCCATGGATCACTTTGCGAAGTGTTTCCTGATCCTGCGGCTGGTGGGAAGCAAAGTGGAGGGAGGTCTTAACAGTGCCAAGGAAGACAGCAGGGGCTGGAGGGCGGTGCGCGTGGACTTGGTGTCACCACCTATGGATCGTTACGCCTATGCCCTTCTGGGCTGGACCGGCTCCAGGGTATGACGGATTACAGAGTTTAAATGAAATGAGTGAGGTTGCTGCAGGTGGAATTTATGAGCAGAAAAAAATGTACAAGATATGTGTGCTTACTGTGATTAATAATTTATTGTGTGTCAACATCATTTAATGAAAGACTTTCTATGAAAGACTTTATTTTTCCAAAGGGAGCTTCAATTTGCACTCTGTTTCTAAAGAGACATAAATATCTTTATGCATCTGAACCACCGTGAAAGATATTGAAAATATACAAAGTCATGCAGGTGAACTGTATACCATTATAAAAATACCATATCTGTAATGTCTGATATCCAAAAAGCCTCTTGCTAATGGCATACGTAGCTAAGAGTCCTCCAGGAAGACAAAAGGCATTCACTATTTCCTTTCAATGCCATAGAAACAGACAAATGAAACAGGTATTTGATTTCAGACTATTGATCTTCTTCTCCCACAGCAGTTTGAGAGAGACCTGAGGAGGTTTGCTCGATTAGAGCGGCGGATGCTTCTGGACAACCACGCCCTGTACGACAAAACCAAGGTACTCTGTGCTTTAGGAGATACACAACAAGTAGAGCTGATTTCTTTTAGTTTACTAAGAACATGCCAAAAAATCTGCAAATGTTTTACTGTATGTATGATATCTATGACGGTGGTGTGGGTTGAACATGACACAATATTGCATGTCATTTAAAATACCTACCTTGAATCTTAGACGTAACTATTGTAATACAATGAAGTATCCGATTCCTACAACATTGTTTGGCCGAATCCACTTCTGAACTCGCTGCCCATCCACATGTCAAAAAACCTAAAACAAAACAGAACAATAAGCAGAATTTACACTTTTATTTAAGCAGAAAATGTGTTCAGAGTTGTTTGTTTAAAACATATTTACAAAACTGAAAGTTATTACAGCCACCAGTGCCAGCAGAAGAGATTATGGCGAAAATGCCAAATACCAAATTTATTCAAAAGGAATGAGAAGGGCAAAGATTTATTTGCTGAGGTACTGAACATTATATTTTTCTTTCCTTTATTACAGTACACACAAACACTCTGCTCAGGTCATTTGTAGTATTAGGCTGGATGTCTAGGGGCTTTGTACTGTATCTAAAGTTTGTTTGCTCTGGTTTGATTCAGTTGTGAATTTGTCGCATTTTCTGCTTGGTTTGGTTTTGCTTTCACTCAGAGAAAAAATCCAAGTGAATCTAAAAACATCATTATAGACAGGGGTGCACATAAGTAACTCACTGAAATAGTTATGTGCACCCCTGATTATAGACCAGGCCAGACTGTCTGGCTGGAGGCAGGAAGGTAAACACTGGAAAAAAGATTGGGGGAACTTTTAAGGTCAAACTTGTGAGTTTTCCTGTCAGCAGGTCAGATCAGGGCACAAAGTATGAGGGAATCAGGAGGCGGTTGTCTCCCTTTGACAAGACATGAGCTCCCTCCATAAGAAGTGAGCTGAGGACCATGGCAGTTGTTGTCCCATGATTGATTTACCTATATTTGTCACTAGTTGCCTGTTATTCTGAATTATTACAGGGCTCTATTGGATGCTGCTCTCTGATTGGTCCATCGCTGTGTTCTACAGCTCTCCTCTCGTCTCGGTGGCACCGCGACTCCGCGACACAAACAAACCCTGCACCCCCCGTAACCCGTAATCTCTTGTTTATGACAGATACGACTACACAAAATACACACATTGTAACATGTGTATGGTAATCCATCGATCCACTGATTGATTATCAAAGGCTTCAAATGCATGACGGGAGACTCAGCAAAACAGCGGACGTGACCGCACATGCAGATTCGCTAAATGATGCAATTAAATAGTCGTATTTTGATCAACATTATGCTTTGAAATTAATAATTTTACTCGTAAACCGTGTAATAAGCGGGATAATGTATAGTTGGTCGGTTGTTATGGAGAAATAAACCCCGACAGGAAGTATGCAACTCCGATGCAAAGAAAAAACCGCAAGAGGGTGCGTTCAGGTGGTTTCAGTTGGTTTGACAAATCGTGTAGTCTGTGATCCCTCATCTGGCGCAGTCATTAAGTGTGTGATCCCCAGTCGTCATAACAATCTGCTGAAGCCAGTCGGTTAGTGTGTACTCTTTTTAAGTCTTTTCTAAATTGGCAACGACTGTGAAAATGGCATAGTGTGCCCCCAGCTTAAGTGTTCTTGAAATGCCCTGATGCAGAAATGGCTCTGCTGTAAATGTGTGTTTGTCTGCCCATTGGAAGGCAGGCACTGTCATTAAATTGGCCAATTACATGCAAAAGAAAACGCCATCTAAATCTTTGTCAAAGCTTACTGTTGCACCGTGTTGGTAGCTAACTCAAATGTTGTCGTTTCCAAAGGAAAGAAAAAGCAGAGAGGAGAAAGCTGTATGAGAAACACAGCCTGTAACAGGATTATACCTGCAGCCTACATCCAGTTCGCCAGACTAAAGGTGAACCACAGTATCAGTTCTGAGAGAGATGAAGTTATATGACTTCCAGCTTGACAACCTTTTCAAAAACATGAACTTCAGGCCTTGCGGAAATAGGAGACAAACAGCAACACTTCTGATCCTGAATGTCTCTATGATTCACATGGTAGGAGATCAAAATCTAAGCCCAGAGATTTGAGTTAAATGCGTGTTTTATCATTAGCAGGGACACAGTAGAAAGCTGTATATCTACAAATAAGATCCGTAGATATACGATCTGTAAATAAGATCCAGCTGACAGGAACTACTTCTCTTTCTGCCTGTTTTAGTCATACAGTATACAGTACAACCTATACAGCTCTATAAAAGCATAACCCGCTGAACGCCGTTGACACTGATGATAACTGACCGTAAATGTCGGGTGTGGAACTTTTTCCGTTCAGGGAGCTGCAGCGCTGCCATGTGTGTGTGGGAGGACCGTGAGGTACTGTGGCAACACCACAAACCTTGTTAAGCATCTGACATTTAATCACAATGCAGAATATGATGAAGGTTATGCAGCAGCGGTCTGAAGAAGAAGAGAGGTGCTGCTAGGGTGAGACACATTTCATTCACAGTGGCAGCTTTATCTAGACACAGAGAGAGTGGACCTGTTGATAACATACCACTGTCACTGACTGTGGGCTTCACTTTATGTTCCAACATATGGAGATTCTTTTTATTCAGATAAATTAATAAATATTCATACTAATTAAATAAATATGGTAATGGAATGAGAAATTAAATATATAAATTAATGCTACAAAAAAAGAAAAAAAATATGTGTGTGTGTGTGTGTGTGTATATATTAAGATTAGCGCCTTGCATCACACAACTGTCACATCAACCCAATAAAATATTTATCAGTTTTTATTTTCAAAGCCCAGGATGCTGCAAAAGCTGTTTTAATGCCAGTGCTCTGTATGTTTTAATGACACTCACATATTCATTTTAAATGACCTGCTGCTGAGGCAACAAACCTCATTTTACTCTCTAGGCATATGAGCAGCCAATATGTTAACTGACCCACTCTCATTTGTTTTGACTGATGGTTGACAGATTTTTCAAAATATGAATTTCTGTAATGCAGTATTCAATGTAACACAGAAAGCAAATGTGACCAGTTCATTCAAGTATTGATTTCATATTGGCATCAACAATATAATCCTAGGCTTTACTCAGAAAAAGAAAATCAGCGATATCACTAGTGATCTGAGACATTTGGACATAAAAATATGGAGAAACAAAAAAATATGGAGGCCAGGCAGATTAAACATACCTGCCAGGTTGATGTTTCCTCCTCCTGCCATGGCGGATAGACCAAGTGCTGGCAGCCAAGCTTCAACTGCCTGCTAATATTTTTGTGATTCAGCCACTTTGTTGTTTAGTTTGTTGGAACTGATGATTAATGTTTGTGCGGACGTGCGTGCAGGAAAAAAAGATTGTACAGTGTATCAATGTTCAGCTTTAGGGGTGCTCATTAACAATATTTACGCTGACTCGTTAACTGACCTTAGACCACAGAGAATCACAGCTTCTCTCTGCCAACGTGCAGGGAAAAGTTTTTTGTCATCACCCAATGACTTTGGGTGTTTGTTTCACATGGTTTTACATTGTACTACAGTTCTATTTCAACACTTCACTGCATAATCTACGAATATTCTCACCATCCTTTTGACTGAAACAGTTCCACACAGCTTTTTTTTTGCTCGCTTCATTTCCATTTTCCTTGTGCGATTGGTTGCAGACGTTCCCTTGTGTTGATCGATATGTGGTTTATAAAGAGTTAGTTTTTTCCGCCATGCAACAGACTCTTTGAAATTATTTAAAATCTGTAAACATAACAGATTACTGTATCTATCCTCCCTGTCATTGTGTAGCTGTAGCTTTAAGTTTCCTGCCTATACCAACCTCACAAAATACATCCAGTTTGAATCACAGAACAAACTGGTGTCAAATTGTGGAAAATGTACCATAAAATATACAACCATCTATAAATACAAAGAGATGAACATATAGAACTAGGCTGTAAATCAAAATCCACCAGCAGTGAAGGGCCATAGGTCAGTGCTTTCTACACAGTTCCTACGATCTGCTGAGACTTTCCACATCTCCTCTGGGTACGTGTTTATGAATCTGCAGAGTGAGTTACTGCCAAAGCATCAGCCCTCAAAGGTTATCGCAGGGATAAGGATCTGAATGAAAGGCATCAGCCTGAGAAAACTTGGACAAATCATCTATTCTGCACAATACAGTATATATATATATATGTGTGTGTCAGCTCTAAGTGAGCAGAAAGTTGATATTGGCATGAGAACGTTTTAATTAGAGCACTGTGCTTAGTGGGAGGTGGACAGGGTGTAGCGGACCAGATGCAGTGCAATGCTCCATCTAACACTCACATTCACACACACAGGCAATGCTGAGTGTATATGACCACATCAGAGCATGTTAAGTGAACAAAGTGCATCTTAACGTTTCTGTACAGTATGTCAAAACACAAGCTTGTTAATGTAAAACTAATTGGATCGGGGAGTTAATTTACACATTTCAAAATTAAATAAACCACATCTCACCTGCACACGGTGAAGGAAACTAGATGTATTTACATTACAGTGGCAATTTACTGCAATTTAAGTATTTAACTGTTTGCTAGCCTACAACGCTGGAGCTAATTAGATTTGCTTTAAAAAAAACTCCCTCTCTGTTGGAATCAGCTTCAGGGGTGATAAAACAGGGCGTAGCTTTGTTTTCCTCCAGAACTTAAAAGTCTGATGCAGACGTGATAATAGGTGTCACAGGCTGTTAACCTATGAGTCAGGCCTCCGGTCGTGGCACATGAGATATATTTATCAGTGTAACTAAGTTATTTTCCACATGTGAAAATCGACACAGATGGCAGTTCACAGTTTTCACAGAGAGAGCAGAAAGTAAGAACATTTAAATAGTATGTGAAGTAAATGGGCTCTACTGTATACAGGCGTTGCACTTGGTATACAGCCAAAGTTAGCATGAACAGCTGTTTACTCACCAGTCATGCCAAGAACCTTGGTCATCCTTGTGTTTGCAAAATAAGAGGCTATACTTAAGCAGAGGGAAGAACTGACACAACTTGTTATCGGAAACTGATGAGATGAGTGACTGGTTAGCATGATAAACAGGAAATGGAAGGAAGGAAAAGTAACAAAACAAAAGGGAATGGAAGTTTAAGTTTAAAACTGAGTTAGCAATGTTTTTTTTTTCTAGACTTGTTACTGGACAGTTTAACTTTGGCTATGATTCAACAGCTAAATTTATGAATAGCTCCTTTAAAATCTTGCCAACTGAAGATGTTTTTTTTTTATCAGTGAGGCCATGAGAAGTCTTTGTATATAAAGTCACTTTATCAGCTGGAGTGACACACTCTCCACTGTCTTTTATTCCCACAACAGAAATACACGCTTTTAGACCAAATAAACCATAAACTCAGAAACTAAATCAAGACTTTTTTTTTTTTTTTTTGCTGTTTGTGTTTGCTCCACATCAGAAGAACTGAGAAAATGAGGCAAATTAGATCGATAAAACATTAAAAAGTAGCGGCTTTGTTTGAGAGGCAATATTTACACAGTCACTTTGTTGTTTATTTGTCTTTCAGTGATGTTCAGTTTTGGTTTAGAGATGTTCTGTTGGTTTTGGTTATTTTCTTTTCACTATGGTTTGAGCTTATTTTTCTATTAGTCTGTTGACAGAACATTAGGAGCTGAAATCATTTTCAATTAATCAATCATTTATTCAACAAAGATCCACTTTCATACTGTACTTGTGACGCTTTGTTTCATATCTTTTGTAAACCTTTTGTGATTTTTTTTCTGCCGTTGTATAGACATAATGATTAATATGTATTTTTAGTCATGCAGTGAAGTAATTTTCTTATCATCAGTTGTGACACCAGGTGTGATTAGCTCAGAGAAAAGTTGACAGCTGGCAGGGATTTTAACGGTTTCCATGGTGAGAGGAACAAGTCAGAAGGCTGACGAATAAGGAAAATAATTAAGATATAACTAAATACAGACCTAACAAACTCAAGTTTGTTTGACATGTTTTGATCACTTGAGCCGTGTGCAGCTATTGTGTTAAATCTGCACATGAGTCATTTGTATGTTGTACATCAGTCGGAATCAGCTTTCTTTTATCCTCACGGCTCTGACAGCGAGGAGTGAGATACAGCCCTGAAAGTGCCTGAGTGTAAACTTAAAAAAGATTGACACGACTCCTCAGCTGAAGAACTCATTAATTCAGCAGGGAAAAGTTTATAGCACTGGCAAGACGACAACGGAAATTCCAGGGAACCATCAATCTTTGTGACAGGCATCTCCAAAGATTGTGTTTATCCCATCCTTGTGACTATTCATTGCATCCTGTAAGGCGGCCCCGTCTAATTTCCAATGCATAGGGGCAGAGCAGCAAGCCGTTTGAGTTGCGAGCGGAGCGGTACAAGGGTGTAAGGCATATCATTGCATGGATCGACAGGGGAGACACCCTGTCACGCTGATGTCCCGTCAGTGGCTCCCAGGGGACAGAGGTCAGAGTCCCCGGGATCACTGGGTGGCAGCATCCTGACAGATATTATACACAAGCAGCCAACTCAGATGGTGTTTATTCAAATGCAAGGACAGAGCCAGGCTTGCTGACAGAGCAGCCATCCGTGCACTGGAGTGGGCAGGAGGATATCACACACACACACACGCACACACACAATGCAGTCTTTTTTTTTTTTTTTTAGAACTTTTTATTTAAACATTTTAAACATTTTACAAAACATTTCCTGACATATGACTTTGAAAATGTGCGATAGACTGTACAGTAGAATGAGTTACTATGAGAATAAGTAAATAAATAATAAAATGAACAGATAAATTAAAAGGGGAGAGAAGGAGGAGGGAATTAAAATAAGAATTAAATAATAAGAGTAGAAATGGATAAAATAAATAAATAAATAAAATGATTAAAGCAGAAGTAAGTGGTCCGGTCGTTTTGGCTAATGCTGCGTTCCAGGCAGGCTTTTGAAACCGTAAATTACAGCTTCAAGTCACAACTTACGACTTTGTAGCGTTCCAGGCAACCCACTAGTGTTTTTCCGACCTGTTTTACCGGTGAAAGTCACTATAACGGCCACTCGTATCTTCCGACCCGTGAAGTCGTACCAGATCGAACTGGTACGACTTCACAGGTCGGAGAAATACGAGTTACGGGCTGCCCTGAACGCACCATAACAGTCCTCGTCCCTACGTCACCACATTCACACGCATGCCTTGGCTGCACACACAGCCCTGCATGCCTCTCTCCTCATTGGATAAAAACTGTAGGATACGATAAATGTTTTCTCTTCGGCTCAGAGCAGAGCAGAGGGACTGACAGACCCGTGTTTCGGTCCAAACACTCTATGTAAGTGATTGCTGTCGGAAGATATAACTATTTAAGACTTATATTAACACAAAAATATCGCTTACTTCTGCTTTAACTAGATAAAAAAAAAAAAAAGACACACATACATCTATACATCATCCTACACATTCATGTATACACATACCTACCCATGTATAATTAGATTAAGGTAAAGAAGTATATTAAAAATAATATATTAAAACAGGATAAGGGGCGTCGCGTGGCGTAGTGGTTAGAGCGGGCGCCCCATGTATAGAGGCACAGTCCTCGCTGCGGTCGGCCCCGGTTCGAGTCCCCCGTCGGGCGCCATTTGCTGCGTGTCATCCCCCCTCTCTCTGCCTCCCCATTTCCTGTCTGTCTCAACTGTACTATCTATAAAGGCATAAAAGCCCAAAAAATATACTTTAAAAAAAAAACAAAAAAAAAACAGGATAAGTAAATATAACGCAGACTAGCAGACACAAATTTACATAATTTTGATATTAACACACAATGCAACGTTGCATGTGCTTTTAGGAGTTTGATGAAGTAAGGAAGTATATTCAGCTGTGGATTCTATTGAGAGTAGAGGAATTAGGAGGAAATGTGAGAACAACAAGAGATTACAGCAGATAACTATACTGTAAGCTTGTAAGAAGTGAAGATTTTAAAAGTGCAGTAAAAAAAAAAAAGCCCAAAGTATTTATGCACACACACACACTTGCTCACTTAAGCTGTGCCATCAATTCCCGGGCTAGTTTCAAGGTCAGCAGACAGCTTAACGTGGTACATTCAGAGAGAGCGGCTCTACAGTGTGACCCGTTCTTCATTCCTCGCTCCACATCACAGCCGTAATTAACGTAATGAAGATCAATTAACTGTCCTGGTGTGTGTGTGTCCTGTCGCCGCCTTCACACAAAGCTGAGCGTTCGCCTCGGACAGGAGAGGAGGGGTGTCTCCTCCTTTTTGTCCGCTCTCATCGACCGTTAATGGGTTGGATTCGTGGGACGAGGATGAAGGCGAGGCGACGGTGCTTTCATCTTTTCCCGTGTTCCCCTCTAATTGGCCGGCGGTTTTGGAGAGAGGCTGGTGTGACTGGTGTCAGAGAAGCAGGGCAGCGATGAGGACTGATGTCTGCTTTAAGTGGAGACATCTCAGCTAAGGACTAAAGGCGGTCATTTAGAGGACTTTAATCTTGTGTGCTTCAGACAGGCTCTCAATGGAAACAAGCTGGTCTCTGTCTTATTATAAAATGCTTAAAAAAAGATTAGAAGTCCGTATCCAAACTAATGATCTCCTCCCAATTAAGAACAGGCTCAGGAGGAATCCTCACATCGCCGTGGGAGTGTGATTGACAACTGCCACACGGAGAAACAATGACCGAAAGTCTGAATTCACTGTGTTGAAAGATTCAGTTTGCTCACGCGAGTTAAAAAATGATGTCACTCGGACACAGGTGCCACCAAGAGGAGCAGTGAAATGGCTGGAGGTGCAGGTTGTGGTCCGAAGCAGTAACAAATAATACAAACCAATTACAGGGAATGACCCCACAACACAAGGCTTTATGGGTATCAGGAGATGGGGTGGTATCAGTGGACTGCCTTGTGTATACGTTCAGCCTTGTACAACAGAATGAACAAACTTTGACCGGTGCACAGACTGCAGGCTGAGGAGCCGCGTTCCCAGCTCTCTGACAGTAAACACACTCACATATTGTGTGTTGTAAGTTTATTCTGCTTTTCCTCCTGCTGCCAAACCCTGGCAACTTAGACACGGCAAGTTAGATGTTAGATGTTTGCAGACCAACACTGAGCACCACAAAGGAACCAAATCAGTGACTTCAAGTCCATTTTGTGTTTAAGCTTCATCCGTCAGAAAAACAGTTTCACACACAAAACACTGACAACCAAGTTTGCTATGATTTTATGGCTTGTGGTTATTTATATCTGCTTTGGAATACTTCCACCCAGTGATGGAACATTTTAATCTATTGGGTGGATTGGCAAATATGACAAATTATATGCTGTATCTTTGCCATACTTATCTGGTTTTACATTGTAGCTCAGACAGTACACAATTTAAAGTACTTGTGTTCTTTTTGTAATTATGTTGGAAAGCTTTTTTTTTTTTTAATTTTCATGTATTTTATAATCTCAAATCATCTAAAACTGGAAAGGTAATTGTGAAATGAGCAGATAATTTAATTCTCCAATAACAGGTGTCACATTAAGCTGTGGGAACATGACAGTTAACACAGCAAACCTTTTGCCAACAGTTGCTTAATTTTATGGAACCACATTGGTATTTATTTATTTATTGTCACAAATAATGAATCATTTATTCTATTCAATCTATTATTTCATCATTCTGTGACATCTATTTGCGTGTTCTCGGCAGCTAAAAATGTAATCTTTCCTCTTCCTCTCTATTCTCTTTCAGCAGTTTTTTGTTTGTGAGAAAAACATGAACTATGTTGAACAGCGAGTTGACTGTGTGAGTGGATTTTTAGAGTTTGTTAATAAGTAGAGGGGAGCTGCAGATTCAGGTGATAATTATGTAATGTCAGTGTGATTGCTTTTTTTCACATTGACATTTGTTTGATTGTAGATGCCTGAATTATAATCTTCCATTTCATAATGAAAATAGCTAATAGTTGCAGCCAGATTTCCATCCCATCATGCTGGCAGCTTGCCCACGGTTTTAATGAATGCATTATGCAAGTCAACAAATAGAAATGTTTTACCATGGACATTTTAAGACATTTAAAGACCTTTGAGGAGAAAGTACTAATGGCATTAATGATGTGTTGTTTTCAAGATTCCCAGTAAGTCCTGACAGTGAGTTACATAAACAACATCAGGATCCTGAAACCACAGAAGATAAATGGAATTCAGCCATCTTTAATGCCATCACACACTTTACTTTTTCTTCTGTGTCAAAATGTCCTCTTTTCTCCACCCTCATATTTCCTCTATAATGAAAAATTTCATGGCCAAGAAACCACATTAAATGTCCTTGTCCCTCTGGCTCGGTTTTCTAATAGAGACGCTTCATCTGGTTTTCTTCTAACTGTAAAACAGAAACACAAAAATACAACTCTGGCAGATCCACAGTCAGATTTGGGTTGGGACACCCTGCCAGCTGAAAGTGACCTCTGGGTGTCCTCTGAAAACACTTGGCTGACCAGCATCAGTATCTGACCACCACCGCTGAGCTGTAACTGAAGTGTAGGTGTGAGGGAGTGGCGTCGGCCGGGGGGGAGCTGGCCATGGGACAGAGGGAGGTGGGAGGGTCTGCGTGTGTCTGTGTGTCCTCTGCTGTAAGTCTGAAGGTTTGTGATAATTAATATGTGTAGTGGACTTGATGAATGAGGACAGGTGGAGGATTTCATCATGCCTAGACAGACTGACTCCCTCCCCGGGCAGGAGGGATCCATGACCTGCCCAACACCTCGAAAAAAAACACACCCCACTATGTGTGGCAGGATCTACCCTTGAAACCTACTGTATACCGGTGTGTGTGTGTGGGGGTGAATACTCAGTGGTGCGGCTCAGGAGTCCCCAAACTGCAAACCAAAGTACACCTGTTAAGAATACGCTTCATTGTCGTTTTTTTTTTTTTTTGTCTGCCTATTTATGCAAACTTCTACGTGGCATGTGCATAAAGTGAGTTATATACTGCATGTGTGTGCGTGAGTATCAGCATGTGTCTTTTTCCGAGGGTAATTATTCTATGTCATGTGTAGGAGTGTGATTAATGAGGTTCTGGTCAAAAGGCTGTGAGCATAGATGTCCTGGCTTTAGTCCTGAGGCACAGTTACTGATATGAGCAGACCTTTCATACTCTCCTTCCACCTGACTAATCTCCACACCAGACTTCAGCAACCCAGTGTTAACCAAAATATACAGTAGCACTGCCTGTAAATCCAGTTGTGAACAATAGGAAGAGGAATAGAGGATTATGACATTTTACAGTTATTAAATCCATTTATGACTTTTATAGAATAAAAATGTATAAGCATGTTCAATTTGCTATCCATTGCACTTAAAGCTACTGTATGTAGATTTTTGGGATTACAGATATACAATATTTTGATGAGTTGTGTTCCTCTTCTCCAGAAATTTTGTTTTTTTTGTGTGTTCTCAAATTTGTCCTTATAAATCCCCAAAAACTTTTAGTGAAGTGCTGTTCTGCAAAAAGCACACTAGACGGTTTTCTAAACAGTTAATTAAAATCCTTAATACCTCCAGTGGCAATAATAATGAAAATTAATAATAATCTCATATGTTTATTAAATATAAATATGGATGAAATGATAGGGAATTAGCTGAAATGAAATGAGAACAGTAGCAGGGAAATTATTCTGCATTGAGTAGATAATCCACATTAGAATAAACATATTATATATGTATATATCACATCTGTTGTAATGCATCAGAGCTGTTGATTAATAGATTTTATTCTTACAGCTGTGTCAGTGTAAAATTGAAGGATTTTTATTCACCACTCAGCCAGATATCACTGTGTAGTTTTGACCAAATGAATGCAATATTTATTAGAATTGTAGATATTTTAATCAATATTGTTGTCATCTAACCTCAGAATGTTATTTATTACAAATACTTAATTGTAAAACTGCAATGATTTTCTCATCATAAGTAGATGTCTGCATGTATTAAGGAATTTAATTACATTTGAAGCAGTCAAAGCCCCAGGCTCTTAGCAGACTATTTGGGCTGAAAGCAGCACATGAACTATGTTGTTTATTTATTTTTTTACAGAAAAGAAGGAAAAAAACTCCCACTGTGCAGCGATGTAGATGCAAATGAACTATCTGTGACCTCTAGGAAGGCCTTCGCTTTAAAAAGAGACCTCATGGAAACATTTGGAATTCAAATATAGACCTGGGCAGTACGGCTATTAATATGTTAAAAAAGAGTTTGGTCTGTCAGAGCTTTTTTTTTTTACACAAGTTTACACAAGCACAAACAATAAAACAAAGGTCCAAAATAAATTCCCTTTAAATTTTGAAGAGAACTAAACGAACATCATTTTGTGGATTGCTCCACTCATTCTCCCTGGAGAGCAGAAAATGTTTCATTTAAAAGTGCTTACAAAGTAAAGACAGTTCTGTTCCACTACCTCGTCTCTCCATCTGGCCACCGGGGTAACACCACGCTCTCTGTCAAATTACAACATCTTGGATGTAGAGTGCTCACAGCTCTTTCGACCCCCCACCCCCGCACCCCCCCACACACACCCTCCTTCAGCCTCTGAGCAGTGGATGAGTGGACAATAACAGGGCAATTGCACTGGGCTTTGGGGAGCGGCGGTTTCCGTATAGCGGCCTTGGACGGCGTGCACACAGGCAGTGTTTGCGCTGGAGATGGGAGCCACCTGGAAGGAGGAGGCCCCTCTCAGCCAGCACAGGAAAAGGGGAGGAGAAGTTTAATTTAGCGGATGGTGGCACACGGACCCTCAGGGTGTCACACGCTGTAACGCACACACTCGCACACACCTGAGCAGACGCTGTGATAGACAAGCGAGCCGAGGAAGGCGCGGTCTCTGTCCTCGAAACATCCTGGTGGCGGGCTGGGAGAGCTGGGAAACTCAGCTTTTATAAGTAGAGTGATGTGTGGTGGAGTAAAAGTGGAGAGTGTGTGTGTGTGTGTGTGTGTGTGTGGGGGGGGTATTGTTCACAAAACATTCACATATGCAAAGGTTTCATCTCGACCTTGGTGGCACGTCTGTTCTCGTGGATTTTTAATTAACAGACGTGGCTAAATAGCCCTGGCGTAGCCGTGGCAGCACTGAGACACTGGGATGTTTCTCTTTTTCAAGGTCAGAAGTGGATCCCGTTCATTCAGAGCTCAGTGCACAGCTATTAACCTTTAACCCAGGTTTATCGAATTGTATTTGATGCATATGTTTTCACAGGAGACGATACAATGACTGGTACACATATAGAAAAAGAGGAAAAAAGAAAAGGAATGCAGCTACTGAGCCACACACAGACTAAATTAGCCTGTAGAAGGACATACGGCAGAGGCATTATTCTCCATGATAGATGAGAATTATAAATTCAGACTAAAGGTGGCATCACAACAACCAGCCTCTCTCTGTGATTATCAAAGAACAAATATGATCCCATAGCAATTAAGAGCATGGGGCCATTTCATGCTACTTTATCATCATTTCTGTTTCCTTTATAGACCTTTAGTTGACGGTTTTAATCCAATGCTGCTTATTATAAGCAATAAAAAAAGCCTTCAATTTTTCCCGTTCATTGCCCACAGTCTAAGCAACCAATAGGAGAGAGAGCAAGAACCACATTGCTAAAATAAGACATCTACCCAAAGCTGCTCTGTGTCCTCGTGATATTAATGTGAAATATAAGAGAGGAGGGCTGAGTGCGGTTAAGGAGGTGGAAGCTCGAGGGAATTTCATTTTTTCCCCCCTTTGTCCTACACAGATACACACAATATGTGGAATTTCATTAAACACACTAAGTGGATTACAAGTTGTACCATTGTCACTATTTATTATTGAGAAAGTAGAGTATTCCAGGAACATTACATTGGTAATTGTTACACTGGGTATTCTATTTTCAGGAGCAGAAATTGATTTAAAGTTTTTCTTGTTTTGTTTTTTCTCTCTTTCCTTCCTCGAGGCTTCGTGCTTGTTTGTGGATGGTCGGTTTTATTATAGACGCGGTGTGGTTTGTTAGTGGTTGATTTTGCAGTCAATATTGGATTTTCTCCATCTTTGTTTTTAACCCTTTTTCAGCCTCATAAATTGGGCCAAAAAAACATATGGGCATGGTGGAGAATAGCAAAGCATGAATCTGTCTGTTTCACCCGATGGATTTTTGTTGTTTAGGACTTTGATTGCAGGATTGCATTGCACTGTATTGCAATCACCAGTCTCTACAGCAGTTATGTGTTTGGCAGCAGTGTCCTGAAATTGTGTGGCTATTCAAACAGGGTTTAATTTCTTTTGCATCCAGTTCATACAGTTGTCTAAATTAATGTTATATCCCATCATGTCCACTACGGAGAGACTATAGCAAAGGCACAGTGCTAGCACTAGCTAAAACATGTACTTGCATCTATCTTGCAGGGATGAGGAGCAGGTTATAGGGGTATGGAAAGTTTTGCTACGGCCCCTACGTGTTTATTTTTCATATTTAGATTTAAAGTCTTGAGCTCCACCTGATGCTGACTGAAGAAGGACGTTCATTAGATTTAAACCAGCTCCCTCTGGAGCTACGATGGGGCTTACACATCTTTGTCACATGCAGTAGACCTGACACCTGTAAACTTTGATGTGTAAAATAATTGAGAGAGGTCCTTGTTTGAGATTTTCTTTTATTTTCAATTTTAGGTAGTTGAAACAACCACAGTGCTAAAGTTTTATTATTATTTTACTTCTCATACATCAAAGTTTGACCATTTTTAAGACCATTTATTAAAAGTTGTATGCAGACCAACCCTGTTCTTGGCCAGAAACAAGTAAGCATTTCATATATACTAAGTCACAATCCATCACTTTAAAGTTACACAGTGGTAATAGAAATATAATCATGATGCTTCATTGTCACAGGAGCTTAATGTAGGTATGTTGTCATTGTTACTGGAAACATCCTCACCGTGGGCAGAGTAGTTATCACTGTGGGCACAAATATCATCACTGCAGATAGAAATGTCATCACCGTGGGTATCAATGTCATCACTGCAGGTAGAAACGTCATCGCGTCATCTCAGGTAATAACATACTCACTTTGCCCCCTACCTCTGGTCACAGATGGGCGATTATCGTCCCTGGAGCCAACAACAAACTCACAAAAAAACATCACCATGTGATGTGACAGCACTGTCCAAGAAAAACTGGGCAGTTATAAAAATAAACCAATATAGTGCATGAAGACATCTTGGAGCTGAGGAGAGCTGGATGAGGAGTAGCTGCTTAAGATGGGATAAGACGGCAGGATTTAAAGAATCTCAACATATCTCACATTTACAGACTGTGCGCTCTAGGTTCCTCTCATAAAACCTTGTCTTATGTTCCAAGAGAAGCTCCCACCTAGCTGTGAGATAAGGACAGGAAAATTATAGGTTACAAGATTCATTTGGATTTGTAAATAGGATTTGTAAAATTGGCCCATCTCGAATGTTGCAAACATGTGCATTCTTGGAACGCACAGTGACAAACCCAAAACAAGCATGGAGCTACGCCAGCAGTAAAATCCTGCAGCCGTCATAATTCGAAAGGGAAGGAAAGGGAAGTGAGGAACATGTGGATGACAGAAGGAGGTGCAGCGGTGGAAACCAGGAGCTTTGGTTTTGCGGCAGGAGCTGGAGGCAGTCTCAGTGTTTGCTGATGAAACAGTCAGCTTTTCCTCTAAAGCTGCTGCTCACTCCTGCTGCTGCTGCTGGTGTGACATTTTGATTCAGATTTGTTATTGTTTTGTAAGATTGTGATGCTTTTACTTTTGTTGAAGCCAGTGTCTGTTGGAAGTGAAGAGTAGGTCAACCATGTGCTGTATAAGGGCAGGAGTGTTCATATCCGTTCCAAATGGCCTCACTTCACAGTGGGGTCAAATCTGCCATCACAGGGGTAAGATGCTATGAAATGTGAGAGTTTACACAGTGTTGTATCCTTACAGGTATTAAAGGTGTTAAACTCAGCTTTACAGAAAAGTAGTGACTGTCTTACTTAACTTAGGGTGTGCAAGCTGTGATTTTTAAGAAGATCATTTCTTCTTCTGTTCATCTGGGTGAAAAATCTAATCTTCTCTGAGCCTTATCTCTCTCAGTCAAATCTTATCTCACAAATGAATGAAACCGACGTTGATAGAATTAAGCCGGACCATAGACTGTAAGCTATATTAAGATGGACAGAAAGATAATGCAAATATGGGAGTTGCCATCTTGCTTTTGTTATACGATTTGCAACCATCGTGAGACTGTGAGTGTGGTGGCTGAGGATGTGTTATCACAGGCTGCATCTCTGCTGCATTGCTGCATTTTCTAATTCTACCTCTCTACTGTATATAGAGATAGCTATCTTCTGTAAAAGACAGTCAGGAGTAACAACAACAAGTAGGAGACACCCTTTTTTTGAGCATCTGCTCTGTTTGGTGAGTGGTGGAGAGGCGGAGCACTGCCCTGCAACCTGCTGGCAGTCGTAGCCTAAATGATGTCACTATTATCTCACCGGCTTTTAAATCAAATTAAGATAAAATTTTGAATTATTTTTTTAAATATGCATTCACTTTTTTTATGTGTGTCATACTCAGGTTCAGAAAGGATAGACAACTACAGGTCTTCTCGCTGTCTATATTTGCTGGGAGATGTGTCATCCATAAATATTTGGCAAGAGGCTGATTTTCTAGATCACGATCATGTATACCAAGAGTTTGGCAACCATGACGCACACGCTACATGCAGTGTGTTCTTGGCCTCAGACTTAACATTTGCTAACACCTGTTTCTCAATTGAGCAAGATTTCCTGTTTCTTTGTCTTTCATAATGAGGGACTGTTTGTTGTTTAAAATCAACACAACACATGATGCATGATGGATTACAGTTCCTAATCCTGGTAAAAATCATGGAAAAAAATAAACAAATTATTTCATGTTGAATATCGTTTGTGGTACTGTCTGGCCAAATAAAATCCCATAACATGTGCTAAAACAACTAGCACTAACAAGCTATGCCGCTAATGCTAATGTTGTGGGTTTTACACCAGGCTAAAGTTAGCTTTCTAGCAAATGAGTTAGCAGGCAAAATGACTCACTGCTTTCAGAGAGGAAGGTACAGCATCATCATGTCAGAGATACACTTTAAAGTACACATAGGTAGCAGTTGTATAGAATTTTGGCTATAGCCTAATCATTACGGGCTTACAGTAAGAGGGATAGCTCCCCATGTGATCTGGACAGGATTAAAATTACTGATACTGTTAAAATCATCCCACATCTCCTAGAGAAATAAATACAGTCTGAATGGATCTGAAGTTTTTGATGCATGCTAGTAACCAGAAAAATAAAGTCTATTCAGTCTGTTCAGAAATGTGATCCCACCTTCACCTTTTGTAGCCTAAATGTGATGCAACACTGACAGATTCATGTGACAAATGTGTGCGATTTCCACGCACGACTGAAGAGAGGACTACTGTGACTAGCTTTAAAGCCTGATCTGTCAGATAGTGTGTCAGAGGGGTGAGTCTGAGTATCACAACACTGTAGAGCTGCTTGGCTTTTGGAGAGTGGCAATCTCAAAATGTTGGTTATAAGAGTGGCTGCCACTGGGAGATGAACATGATAGGTGTTGGTGGTTCAGGTCATCAGAAGTGAGATAAGATCACAATACAGTTGTGGGATAGAACAACCACTTTGCCCTGGCCACCGCAATCTCCTGATGTCAGTACCTTAAGACAGCACACCCAGGGATGAACTTGAATGAAGCTGTGGAGGAAGTAGCAAGGATTGCCACCCTCTATTTAAGAAGACATTTAGAGATTTAGCTATTCAGTACAAAAATAGAGCTCAATGCCTCCTAAGTCTGAAAAAAACACTTATGGTTATGAATTACACATTGTTCATTCTCGTTATTCATATTTTTTTTTTTACATTGTGCATTGCCATCATACTATATACGTATATATTTTTTAGTCTATCAGTCCGATTCATGAATTATAAAATAAATACCTGTGCCTCAGTTCCAAATCTTTATGAATATTTGCTATACTAGTGTAGTGTTTTGCATGTAGGCCTATGCCACAGCCAGCGAGAAGATATGTTTTATATTTAAAAGAAAGAAAAAAAAGGTACACGCCGGTCTCCTATACTGGCCAGGTCTAGGGTCAGGTTTGAGCAAATAAAAGCTGGTCTCAATTAGAAGTCCTGTCTATTTCTATTTTTTGTAAGTTCTTGTGAATGTACAAAACCTCTCAAAGCCCACAATCGCCCGTTTCAGTGGTTTCTAAGCTGTTTAATTCATGCTGGAGTTCTCACCTGGACCTGATGTGGCCAGTCTCAGAAGCATTCTTGGCCCAAACGCAGCCCAAAATAAAAAGCAAGTCCATAGCCCGACCCGAGTCAGTTATTTGTAGGCCTAAATGTTTTCAACCCGAACCCAGCATGTCTGGTCATGTTTTTCGCCCCGGCCCGAGCAGTTGAGGAACTCCAACTGACCCAACCTCAGGAGCTGAAATTTTTGGCCAGGAAAAAACTCAATGGTCCTATACTCATTTTTCAAGTGGTAAAGGGGACTGGTTAAGGTCAAATCTTCTACAGTAAATATAACTCTGTGAGTGACATTTTGAGGCAGAAAACCCCTTTCACTGCAACACCAGGAACTGGAATCAATATTTGGCAAGTGTAAGACTGCAATATATGCGTTGCAGTGGCCCTTTACTCACTTTTCAGGTGGTAAAACGTACTGGTTAAGGTCAAATCTTCTAAATAAAACTCTGCTGAGTGACATAAAGACATTTTGAGGCAGAAAACCCCTTTCTGTGCCAAATGTCTTTATTACACACGCAAATAACAGTCTATCTGACAACGATATTGGACACACCAAACACAGAGACATAAAAAATAACATTGTTGACAATGATTGTACTAATATAATGCTTGATTACATCATAAACAGCCAATGCGTATGTGGTTGCATAATGAAAGCAGCTGTATAGTGCCATGTACTACGCTGTTCAGCTTTAACACGACACTGAACCTGGTGGTGTATAATCCAGTTTAATGATTCTTTTCTTTCCTAGTTACTGTGTAAAACCTACAGTTGTATACAATGTCAAGGTTCTAAGACAATGACTGATTCCAGTTTGTGTAGTCTGCTCTCTACCTGCTCAGACGCAGGCAGCACCTGCAGCGCATTGTTTCACATCACACATTCCTCCATGGGTGACTGACACAGCAGTACGTGTCGTAAGGTGCTGTGCGTCTCATTCAGCCCTTTTTCTCCACAGCCTTGTAAATTTCACTTGCAGAGGCAGTAACGGTAAAGGTTGTCAGTCTACTGCTCACTATTGAATTTTCCCAATAAACTCTTGTAGACTATAATTGCTTTGATTTTACATTACATTTGGCACCATTCACAGCACTTTGAGGACATTATAATAAAAATAGTTTATACATGAAAAGACATGCAGAAATATTTTTGGGTAAATTAGATTTTTAATATGGCGCCGCGTGATCACATATTATACAAGCAACCAGTGTTAACTGGTCTGCATGATGCATTAAAGAAATAGAACCCCCTCTTTCTGAGTCACAGCCATGATGTGCAGCCATGTACTGTATGTCTGGAACGATGGTGGTCATACAGTAGGTGGAATTAAACAAGGCTTTCCTTTTTTCTAGCCACATTTTCAGCTGACGTTCCACACGTGTCAAAGACTAGATTTCCTATCTGTTCACTACATTCACAGTGATACAGCAAAAATCACAGAAGACCTTGTAAGTAAAGTTTTTTTTTTTGTTTGTTAAAAGTCTTTTTACATGCTTTACAGACAATATAAAGTACATAACTGAAGAGAACACAGATAACAGCAAATACCATCAGCTTGTTTATTGTCTAGAGACTGTGGGTCCATATTATGTTTTCAGGGGTGTATAGGTAATTTTATGTTCTCCAAGAAAAAAGTTCCTTTAGAGCATTGTGCTGTAAGTGCTTTGATTCAAGGCACAGTAGTTGTAAAAGAGGTGAGATAACTCTTTTACTTCTGCTTTCACACATGCCCAAGCAATCCTTAAACAGATTGGAAGACTCAATTATCACAACACTTTCTGCTGCATATCATCTGAGATTTGCTTTCAGTCTGTAGTCTGTACAGGTGTTATTATCACGATCTCCTCTCCTCAGTTCTCTGTTGTGGGCACACAACCGGTCTAAGTGTCCTTTTGCATTTATTCTGATTAAAAACCATGTTCACCTCTGAGGGACCTGCCACTCCACATGACAAAGTGAAGAGTTTGCTGGTTCACCATAAAAAAAATTGATAAGAAAAACGGCACATATTTCCTGTTTTTCTTTTCTGCCACTCAAAAGAAGGGTTCAAGGAATTTTCAATTTCAGGAATTGGCTTTGATCATGGCAGTTTGGATGTCTTCTGTGTCCCTGAGTTGGTCTTGAAAGGCTCTGACTGTAAAATGGAAGCCAAATGGAATGATTGCAGAAAGATAAATTGTCGGGGATGCATGATGTACTATAGCGACAGCATTCAGTGAGTGAACTGTGAAGGTGACATCCCAAACAACCTCTGAGGTTTTGAGAAAACAACACATTAAAATTATTACTACAGTAGATGTGGACAGCTGGCTTTATTTTATTAGAAATAAGTATAACATAATTGTAACATTTCCTGAATTACTTTTTTTTTTATCTTAAAGGAACTTGAGGCAGGATTTGTGAAGAAATACATGCGTTTTAAGTTTTCTTAATGGATGATGAAGCGTTCAAAACCAAAAAGAATGAGCCTACTCGCATATCTCTCCGTTGCCTTGAACAGGCTGTGTGCTGTATAATGCGCTGCAACTCTGGGTCCAAATTTCCCTGCGCTGTCCTCCGGATGTGACGTCAAATGACGCTACAAGCGTGTCCTCGACGGCTTTGGCTTGTGACCGCTTGCGACCAGCATAGGCGGCCTTACCTATGTTTCAACCGTTTCAATTGAAACGGGCCCCAGCCACCAGGGGGGCCCCCAGCTGCCAGCCACCAAGTAAAAGACAGAACAATAATTCATAGGTTTCATCTTATCATACACACACACACAGGCCTACATCCACCACACACACAAACAGCTCTGTCCACCGTGCGGTCACACACTCGACCCATGCGCATATCATGCCACACCGCGACGGTAGCCTACTAATCGCTCCTAATTAATAATACGGCAGGAAATATCAATAACAACGTAGGCTTACCTTTGAAAACGCCCGCAAACTATCAATAGACCCTCGTTTTCCTTCTCCCAGTATTTTCTAATGTCCTTTTGTTTTTCCTGCTTTCCTCCTGCCGTGCGCCCAGTTGCGTAACCTGATGATTGACATCTGTCAATCACTTTCCTCCTCTTTTCTTTTTTTCCTCGGGTTAAAATGCCTCCAAACAGGCGATCTATGAGTACGTCCTAACTTAACAGAGAAATAAAACACAGCGAGAGCACAACTAAAATGTGATATTATTGGCAGCTTATTTACAGATTTTAATAATGGAGGAGACAGCTGTCTCTCTGCTGCTCCAGCACCGCAGCACCGACAGGATCAGCGCCTGTAGACGGCTGTCTGTCCGCATGTCTCGTCCTTTCCTTGTCCGTGGTCGTGGTGCTGAAATTACGCGGAGCACTTTGCTCTCATTACTTTTGTTGCCAATTTAAATTTAGAATATTGTTAAAGCCTACAGTTTTTGATTGTGTTAAGATTCCTGTTCATGTCTGAAAATGTACATAATGATTTTGCTTTTTGATGAAAACCAACTTCAGTCCTCGTTTTTTCTGCTAAGTCCTGGTTTCTTGCCCTGATAGTGATTTTAACACTTAATGTGTTGTGCGTAGCTGGGATGCATGGATAGTGCGTTTACTGCGTCCTTTCAGGTTTTAAAGCATCAGCAACACATGGGCACATAGCTGGCAAATAATTTTATGTTTAGGGTAGGGCCTCATATGAAATATTGAAACGGGCCCCCAGATGTCTAAGGCCGCCACTGGTCAGTGGATGTCTTGTCCTGTCTTGCAGCCTAAACAGTTTTTTTTTCATTTTACACTCTCAAAGATTTATTGTATAAGGGTCAAATCAGTTACCAATGCATCATTAAGCCTGAGACCACTTGCTTGAAAACCACTACTCTAAAGTAATACGAATGGTTAATTTGTTAATAAACGCCTAACAATCCATACCATGCACTCTAAAACCATAAAATATTTATAATTATTTTCTTTTGAAGGCACTCCTTTGAGAATTGCCAGGTGTATGTTCATGTGTGAAAGAATGTATTCTCAGACTAATAGGTCTGTCCACACTGTGTAGAAGTGTAACATACGGATACCGAGAATGGCCACGTCCATAATATTTTTTTTTTATTACCGTTTTCTCGTGATAACGACCTATTATTTTGTTATCTCGAGATAACAAAGTCCGTTTTCTCGTGATAACGAATTAATTTATTTCGTTATCTCGCTATAACAAAGATTGTTTTCTCGTCCCTAATTTATGGTAGGGGCGCCGGGTCGATTGATACACGGGACGATTGATACACAGCGATTTCCTCGAAAACCACACAAGCTTGAGCCGTCAGATTTCATCACTACGTTCAGCACGCAACACCTACCAATCCCGGGAAAGCTCGTGAAATGACGTCACGCCATTCAAAAGTTATTTGCGCAAACCGGTTTTCGACTACGGAAAGTAAAATCTTACGTGCGGTAGTTTTTTTGTGATCAAAAGTCGTATTGTGTGTTTCATGCAATAATAATGTGACCCAACAACAGATGAATTCGTACATAAACAGGTCCTAATGCATACAATGTCATAGTTTTTAAGTTTAGAGGCAAAACAGGTTTAAGTGTCTGTAGTCGCTGGAGGGACGATTGATATACCTGTTTCAAATGTCCCTCACGCCACCATGCGTAATTGTGGTCACATTGCACGATCAATATCTGTATAAATCACCGAATTAATAACTGTTTTGCAATGAACAACAACTGATTTGAATGAACAACATATATTTTTAATGAACACCACATATTTTTACTGAACAAAACGTGTTTATGACATGAATCAACAGATATTCAGCAAGTGAGGGAAAAATGCCGAGGGTAAAATGACAATATGTTCAACTGTGTATCCATAAACATGACTTGGGACAGGGAAATAATGAAATGAAAATGCAGTCGTCCAACAACTCGTACAAAAGAAGAAAGGTGAGTTTAATCGAAATGCGGATCTTGACAATTACGCACGGGACAGAAATATTTGTTTGACCTATTTATATTGTGAGAAATTATGTGAAATTTTGGCAATGACGAGTACACTAGTATGGGTCCATGGCACTGGTCCGACCTCCCATTGGTTCGACCTCCCATTGGTTCGAACTCCCATTGGTCCGACAATCGGAGTAATGAGAGTTCGAACTAATGGGAGGTCCTCATTAGTTCGAACTGGACTAGTTATTAGCATTAGTCCAACTCTCCATTCCTACCGTTCACTATGCATTTATATAATTATTCATATAGGCTCCACCTGTCAATAAGACACACGTGGAAGAAGAGGTGCAGTTTATTGTGTTTCACCAACGAGGAGCTGTCATTACGCACGACTTTTACGCACTGCTGCGCGCTCATTAGTGTCCATAATTAAACCTTGACACTCGTATCAAATCAAACTTACATTACAGACAGATATACAGACAGGTGGATTGGCTTCTCTCTCTCTCTCCCACTCCGAACAGACAGACGGACGCAATCAGAAAGGAAACGGAGGCTGCGCATTGATCCTTTTTTCCTTTCTGGGATCAAACGGATCATGTGCATAATTAACTGCAAAACAAGCACTTCAAGCGTGATCTGACATATCAGATAGTGAGTATATAGCCTATACTAAGCATCTCTCATCACAGGAAAAAAAAGAGAGACAGACAGAGAGCGAGCGTCCTTTACGCTGAGATGCTCCTGGTTTCATCCCTATTACGCATGGTGTTTGTTTATGTTGTGATCAGTGTACACCTCTCATCTTTCTTACACAGGGTTTAAATACTAAATGTGAGTTTCTTTATTAGTTTATTCGTTTTTTACACTGGGCAGCGGTTCTCAGTGTATCAGATCAAACCTGATTAAGGATATTAGTAATTATTCGGCCACTCTGAGCTCGGACCTCCTGGACCAATGCCTGGTTTCCTCCTGGGAGAGGTCTGGCCTCTGGCGTCGCTATCTCCTCCGTACATGTCGAAGTATAAAATGACAAACTTGCAGTACAACGCCCGCGGCGCAGTTAAAGGTGAGGAGAGGAGCTCATTTGATTGGTGAAGATCTGAATCGGCTGTGTTAATCCCATTTCACGCCTTTCTCTCCTCCTCCTTTCCCACTCCCGCCTTGTCTCCTCCCTCTTTGCCATTTGCGCCGGTAGGAGGGACGAGGGGAGTGCCTACGCTGGCCTGCACCGGACAGCACTGTGCACCAATCTTGCAAAATGCGCCTGGACACACCCCGTTGGCGCGGCGCAGCTGCGTTTCGCCTAGACTGCGCTAGGTCTAGGAAACTAGGGCCCTGAATCTTCACTGCTTACAGTGAGCAATCCTACATCTACTCCCGGCGAGGCCTCTTTGCTGTGACCTTCCAAGGCAGTGTTGAAGAAAGTACTGGTGTCATCTCCTAGCAGAATAGGGAGGCCTCGCAGAACAAGTGTACGCCGTGCCGTCACATCTGAGCTCTCATCAAATTGCTCCACAATCCCAGACAATTTCTGTCCAATGGCACCTTTCTTGGACTTGAAGATTGTAGCGATCCAGAGCCTCAAAGAAGGCTGTCTCTAGGTGTGTGGTGGTGAGCCTGTTAAACTCAGCATTAACTTGTGTCTCTCTAAAAAGAGCTGGCCAACGCTTCTTCATCTCTGCCACTGGAGGTTCGTCGACCACAATCTCCCTTCTCCGCAGGGCAAAAGTCTGGTCCATCATTACTCCAATGACACTTGCACTCGGGTTCCGTTTTTTCGTTTCTTCCACTAGGTGCTTTCTCTCTTCCTCTAGCATGGCTTCATCATTCCCGTGGGGGAGATTCGGTAAGTAATTTGCCTCATTCCTTTTTGGTCTTTTGAGGCCTCTTAATGGCATGGCACCTCTTCTCCCTCCATTTACAGCAACCAAGACCAAATTATTTTTCCATCCAGAGCAGCCATCTCCAGAGCCTCGTTCTGTCAGGCAGGGATGCTTGCGTATGAGCGCTAAAGCCACAGCATACATTTGTGGTTCTTTTGGATACGCCTCATATTTGAAGATCTCTTCAGCAAGCATCTGATAAATTAAATGCTTCATATGTCTTGGTGGATTCAGGCCTCTTTGGTCCTGTAGATATGCAGCATTAGCCTGTCTCAGTTCGTGTTCCACCTCAACTGGGAAGTTAGGAATGTCAAAAGGATCTGGAAACTGTTCTTTTCTTATTGTTGCTGAAGATGAAGGGTGAAGGGTGGTGGATGGACTCTCAATGGATGGAATCTTGAAATTTCCTGAGGCACCAGTTTGAGTGTCAAAGATGGGGAACATGTCGAGTGTCAACAATGGAATGACCTTCATAGTGGCTCTTTCATCAGATAGGTCTTCTATGTCATCAAGGTTGGTGAAGGGGGAATTATGGAATTTAGTGTCTTCGTACTGAAGTTTGAAGTCATCTTGCAGCTGGCATTTTTCTTTTACTTTCATCCTCAGCTCTTCAAGTGTTTCTAGTTTGTTATTCAGTGACAGTTTCCTTATGTCATCTTCACTTAAGATTATTCTCAATTTATAGGTGTCCATGATCCTTTCAATAGTTGCACTCTGGAGGAATGCCTCAAATGTTCACAACACCTGGGGCCTCATTTATCAAAGAGGGTGTAAAACTGCTACAAAATTTTTGCGTACGGCAAAAAGACGAAAATGGCGTACACCCAAAATATTTACACCTTTTTCAGATCAATCAAACTGTGCGTACGCACAACTCTCCGCAATTTCCCTTTGATACATCACACCGGACCCAAGAATGGTGCACACGTGAACGCACCTATTACTCCACCCCCAGAACGCCATATATGGTCAGCACGTGCATATTAATTAGTCATGTGCACTCTGTGGAGCGGCTACAAAGTGACAACACAGTGACAATGGAGACAATGGGCGGAGGGCGGGGGAAAGAAGCGGAACTACATGCACGCCAATATCGGGCAATAAATCAGTCAGAAAAATGATCTTGCATTTTAATAAGCTACAATAAAAACAAAAACCTCCCAAATCTCAACAAACGGGAGCAGAAAGAAGAATAATCTTATGTAATCTGCCCCTTTATCCCAGAAAATCTTTTTTTTTTTTTTTTACACCTCTAGATGTTAAAACAATGAAGGCTAAAGCAGGATTTCCATGATAGTTACCATTACTTTGCACGCCTTTCTACTACATAGTTACAGCTCTACTGGACTTGGTTTAGGTCGTTTTCCATTACAGCTGAGTCCTTCACTGTTCCTCCTCAGGACCGCGTTGTCTCGCTCTTTATTCTCTCCTCTCGTCAGCTCCAAACTCACGTGCACCTCGTTAACTCAGGTGACAGAATAATAACAGTCTCAGTAGCTGTAGATCAGTGTGCGCTGCTGCCGGTGTGTTTTTAAACTTGGCGGGTTTGATCTAGCCTGGCTCTCGCCAGACCCTTGTAGTTCCGCAAAGCTACGCCAGAGGCGCTACGCTCAGCTTCGCACAAGGGTCTGGACTCGAGGCCAATGCAAACTTCTTCCCCGGAGCAAAAAATAATGAACCAATCAGGATCGCCGGGCGGGACTTTCTGAGGTGTGACGCAGAGCGATAGATATAACAGAGTGGCGACACTCCCATAGGACTCCGTTGTAAAAAAATGGCGGGCCGACTTCCGGGTTATGGAGCCCTCAATAGTTCCAAACATTCCTCCCGCGGCGCTGGACCACGTCTGTTTCTATGGCTGCACAGCAAGAAACTACTGAGCTACGTTGACGAAATACCGACCAATTTTAAGTTATAAAGTGGTAATAATCTTTCCCAAGTACAGTAACCATGTTGACTTAACAAAATAAAAATTATTAGACTGATCGGTTCATTGAAAAACATTTATTTATTTGCGTAACTCTGGTGATTTCAGTCCGTAGCCCAGAAGCAGCCCTGCTCACTTTTCATTCAAACAAACTAATGCCACTGCCACAGTTGTTAAATTTCATCAATGAGACCAACATAAATCTCTTCAAAATAATTTAACAAGCCAGCGGTAAACCTCTAAAAGCATGCGGATACGTTACTTGGCTCGTTTTCTCCGACGGGAGGACGGACGGTCGGCCCCGGCAGATCAGCTCAGTAGAGCGGCTGCTGCTGCTGTGACAGCCGCTGCCCCTGGTCCCCGGTCTGGGCTCACACAGACTCTGCACTTCTCCCAGAACAAACATCGGTGCAAGTTCCTAACAAACGTTATGAACTGACCACAGACTCCGGATTAAACGGTGACTTTCTTGCATGAACAAAATATTAAAACTGTGACGTGTTGACAGCGCTAAAGTCAGGTTTTGGCAGCTTTACTGCTGTGGCTCGGTTTCTGTTAGCCCGTCTATGAGGTTTTGCATTATACGTTAGCATTAAGCTAGCGGGCTTTATATTTAGTTGTGGTACTGGCTGTGTGTGTTTTGAACGTTGTTTCAAACTGTGTGGGTTTGATTGAACATCTTTTATGCTTAAATATATATATTCCCGCTTAATATATTGCTTTACTCCTCTTCTTATGCCATTTTTACTGTAGGGCAGGCTAATCTTCACTTTAGAGTGACAAATAAAACCTTGAAGCAACAAGATTTTGCCTTTTGTTTGAAAACTGACATTGATGTACATACAGTAATTCAGTAACAGTTGTAAATATACCTTTGTACGGTTTATTTTTTAATATTTACCGTCCAAAAGCAAGCTCAGTGCTGTCTGTCCCATAGCAGAACATGACAGCGGCAGCCTCGTTTGGAACTATTGGGAGCTACATGAACCGCGTGACCGCGCTGGCGGCGACATCAAAGGCTGTCGCCACTCTGTTATATCTATCGCTCTGGTGTGACGTAGCGCTGAAGCGACTGTTTGAGTTAAACAACAATGGCGGCTCGCAGTGAGTGGCTGAAGTAGCACGTCATTCAAGATAACGGACAAGTGGTTTATCCAATCACATACAAGATTTCTTTTACAAGGCCCCGCCTTCTGAAATGAATCGCCTATGGAGCAGTCCCAGACCCTTGTGCGGAGCTCAGCGTAGCTTAGCGGAACTACAAGGGTCTGGCGAGAGTCAGGCTAGGTTTGATCCTTGTCAGACGTCACACTATAGTGTGTAAAAGCAAAAAAGCAAAATCCTCAATCCGCTCTGTTTATCAATTAACATAGAGCCTAGTGTTATTATAGAGCGGGTTGGATTGCCAGCAGCAATGGTCCACCACTACCACAGTTAAAAATCCTACTGTGCTCTTCTAAATGTACTCCGCGCTCCTCTCTCCCTCTCACACTGCAGTTCTCTGACTCAGCAACGGTGTCGCCAATTCCTCCTGTTCCTCAAAAAAGGTGTAAATCACGGTACGCCAGGGTGAAAATGGGTGTAAATGTCCGCACTTTTTCCCGTCAGGTTTTGGTTTGATAAATCCCAAATTTGGCGGAGAAAAGTGCGTACGCACAAAACGAGGGAAAAAGGCTGTAAAATAGGTGTATCCACAATGATAAATGAGGCCCCTGGACAGATATGTAGATCATTGGGCCAGTTGAAGGACTGGGACCCCAATTTCCACCGGGCAGCGCTACGGCACGTCTCGGTTCCACCGCGTGTTTTCCTAGTGACCTTACTTTCTTAAGTTTTAATATTTTTTCATGCAAGAAAGTGACAGTTTAGATTCCCAATCTGTGGTCAGTTTATCCAAATAACGGCTGTAAGTAGATTTGCTCCGATGTGTTTGGAGAAATGTAGAGCCACTGTGGGAGCAGCCGCGCGGCACCAGCCGTCACACAGGCAGCATGCGGGGAGCTGAGCTCATCAGCCGGTCAACCTCCATCCTCGTCCCGGGGAAGAAAACGAGCCGAGCAACTTACCCACAGGTTTTTAGAGGTTTACCGCCGACTGGTTAAATTATTTTTAGAAGATAAATGTCTTGTTGATCAAATCTAACAATTGTGGCCGTCACATTAGTTTATTTGAATGAAAAGTGAAGCTTCAGGTGTGTGTTGGACAGAAGAGCAGCACTACCTCGGGGCTCTATACGTACAAAAATCAACACATTTACTTCAATAAATAAATAAATGGTGGCAGGTGGAGGGGCTGACTGACAGAGATGAGAGATGGTGAAACCCTGTTTTTTTTTCTGTGAGAGACTGTGGCGGCTAATTAATGGGAAACACTGGTATAGTATGCCATTTCCAATACAGCCACAGTGTCACAGCATCAGCTGCACTGCTGTGGAGAGTTTATGCGCGCTCCCGCAACAGCTTGGCTGATGGCGGGGTATTCCTTGATCCTGCCTCAAGTTCCTTTAAATGATAATTGTTAGTTTGTACTTGAGATATCACAAGAGGATAATTTCATAAAAATGTTATTAAATTGTCAGTCATCAAATTATTTAATGAAAATATAGCAGATTTGAGGTGAATACTCAGAAACAAAACCATGCAAAGCTGGATAATGGTTCCAGGTCGGCGGGGCTTGGTCAAGGGGGCAGTTGTCGGTCTGAGAAGTGAAGCTCACTTCCGCGTTCAAAAAACTGCAATCCCCTCGGCTTCCTCTGGGGGCTGGCTCCAGAAGGGAGCAACTCCAATTGAGCCCCATGTTAAAATAGCCGACTTTACAGCTTACATAAACATATTTACAGCCTGGTACATTTTATTTTTTTGGTCTCAACCGATAGTTTCTACCCCCGCACACACTCAGAGGGGGGTGAATTTTTTAAAAACTCTACCGTTTTACTGTTATTAGGTTTAAAATTCTGGCCAATTAGGGCGCGGAAACGTTGAGTGACAGGTCCGGAGACCGTTGCTATGAGGCCAGTGGGCGGGTTCTCGGCTAACTGCTGCACCTCTCCAAATATGGCAAGTAAAATCCAACATGGCGCAGTTCAAACCCCCGTAGTAGCGGCACAAAACAGACTCCCCCAAACCAATGGGTGACGTCACAGGTGCTACGTCCATTCTTTTTACAGTCTATGGGCTTGGTGACTGCTTTGTTGTGACATCACAAAGTCATAAAAGTCTTGATGGATGGTTTTAGGTACAGTTTCTGATTACCTTCTGTGTGCTTTTCACTGTGGACTGAGGCTTATACTTTTACAGTATAAATATATATATAATCTAGACTTGCTTTATAATCAAATAAGTCATTGAAATAGCACTTTAAATAATATAAGACCTTTAAAATCAGTTTTCCATGTCTTTCCACGTGATGCTGCAGCCATTGGAAAGATAATTATGAGCACAAATGTGTGAGAACCCTGCTTCTGCCCTCTGCTTCTGCCCTGCCTATCCCTGTTCCCACCCTGCAAGTAACGACGCCCCCATGACAACTGAACATGCAAATATGGACATTCATTTCAGGATACAGTTGCCATGTGACTGGGTCATTCCAAGTAGAGGTCAGAGAAACAATTAACAATTATAGGAATCGCTGGGGAGTGTGGAGTGGGAGGGCTGCTGCAATAATAGTGCTGCATAGTGCTGAAGGAAACCTGGTGTCACAGAGCCAGTTAATAAATGCTTTGGTTTTATTCTAATTCATTTGTAAAATGATAGTCAGATACTCCATCTTTCTTTCTCTGAGTTTCCCATGTCTTTTGTTGCATTTTTATTACAGGAGTAAAATGGTGTTTGATTGGAGTAAATTGTGGCGCTCCATCACTCATGCTGTTCACAACCACAAAGAGTGTGCAGCCGTGCTAGCAGCTCTGTGAGCCTGCTGTACTTTGGCACAGCAGTGCTTCGAGCTAAACACCACTGTCAGGATGCTACTGTACATGCTGGTTTCAGAAGCATTAGTGAACTGCTAACATGTGATGCTACATGACACAGTGCCATGTACTGTAGGTGTAGAATGTTTTTTGTTCCTGCCTTTGTTCATGGGGAAACTAGGGGCTAAATACAGTATCACAGGGAGGAGGGGATCTAAAAAAAAACCTCTTGTAATTGAATTGTAATTGAAGTTGACAGGAGAACTATATTTTTCCATGCAATAGGTGCCTAGTGAAGCTTTCAGAGGCTGGCATGTGATGCTTGATGTGGGAACGTGCTAAGGGAAGACAAACAGTCGTGACAATAAAACAAGGGGGAGTGACTGACTGATAGAGACACATGAAGAGAGGGAAAGAGACAGGGTGGCTCTGCTGCCTTTCCCACAGACTGTTATCCCTGACGAGGCTGTGTCAGCAGGATGGTCATCTAATCAGCCTTCACAGTGGGACAACTACATCAGTTAGCGTCAATGATAAATCATATTGACAGCTATTGCCTGGCAGAAGGGGGGTAATGATAGAGGAGGGGATGTGGAGCTGTTGAAAAATAGACTGAAATTAAGGGGAATTAAGGGGGAAAGAAGAGTGATGGATGTGGAAAATGTCTAAAAGAGGTACATTCAGGATAATTGCATGAATATTACCTGCACTCACTGTACTTGAATTCTACCGCCCCCTCTTTCCTCGATGTCACCCGATTCACCGCTGCCACCTCACCCACTGCACCTCTGCCTCCACTTCTCCAGCTTCCCATCCACCCACACAGTGCCTGTTACGAGCGCTTAATGGGTGGAAAAAAAAGATGGGAAGTATTTATAGATTCTATTGAGCCTGTGTTTTGCATGACTAAAAAAATGGAATTCAATAGCAAGCTATTATCCCCCCCCCTCCCACTGAATCCTGCAAACTGCTGTCTATTTATCTGGAATTAGAGTGTGCGGGAAAGAAAATGAGTTGACTCTGTGAACCTGGGAGAGTCCTAGGTATATGAAGAAATATAATGAGAGAGAAGAGGGCTGAACAAGGGTGTCGGCTCACTCAGGAGACAAATCCTGCTCCATTATTGATGAAGGTGAATGGCAGAAGGTTTCAGGAAGGCCCGGTTTTGGGCCATGTCGGCCTGTCGTGTAACATGAATTGACACGGTCGTTGCTGTTGCTGTCCGAGACTCTGGTTTCAGTTTGCCCCATGATTTATTTACAGGGACACTTGAATGAACAGTCATGTGGCGGATTCAGGCTTAACTTGTGGTCTCTGTGCTGTCATCTCCTCTATACTGTAAGGCAAGCCATGGGTAGAATTAGGGAAAATAAAGTAAATGATAAGTAATGTTGTAGTTAGAGATGTTTAATATAAATCTAAAACACTGAATCTCTAATCAGGGCTGACTACACATACTGCATTTAGTTGAAAGCTGATCAACCTCACTGAAACACCCAACAAGTCTATGAAACTAGCAAAACACAATGTGCATTAACACGCAAAGTGCTATTAACAGTGGTGCTGACCTGTCAGTTCACCCCAACACCTACTTACCTGAACTTTGTTGCTCCCTAAAATCATCTGACTTCCTCCTTTGCTCCCATCCTGACTACTGCTGCCACCATTCTGTACATTGTTTCAGGGAACATGCTAGGACAAATGATTTTGTTTTCCTTGGGATAAAGAATGCCATAAAGTGAGAGTAGCTATGTACTTCTCTTTATCGGAGGTAGATACTATAAAGGTAGCCAGGCGTGTATTTTGTCAAAACAAGTTAATCTCCACCCACTGTTATCCATCCTTCCTAAGGCTTTATACTTCCTGATGATGCTGTTATGACTGTTATGAGAATTGAAAATTGCAAGTAATCAGATGTGTTTTAAAACTTTTATGTTGAGGTTTTACAAGAGAAAAAAAGTTGAAGAAAGAAAAGAAAAAGAAAAAGTTTTGCTTTACAGATGCACATCCGGTTAGGTTTTGCTCTGGTTAAGAACTTTATTCACCCATTTTTCTTTAAGATTGGTCAAACCAAGCAATCAGAGCCTGACTTAAAGTGGAACAGATTTTACACATCAAAGTATATTTACAGGTGTTTGGGCTGAATACTACAAAAACATTTGTATAAACTGTAATAAACTGAGCTCAACAGATGTCTGTATCTGTAGCTGCTCAGTAGTTTAGCAGCTCCAGGCTTCTTTAACCCTGCTAGAGCAGAACAAACCTGATCCCTGAATGCACGTGGGCTGCTGAGTTGAACCCTTCTGAAATTGTCCATGTTACAGTTGAGCTGCTTTAGAGACCATAACTGTTTTCTCTACCACATGAAGGGCTGCCAGTATTTTTAATATAGAAATATCTAAATGTCTGATGTAAAAACATTGATGTCAGTAGATGAAGGTGATTCAGCCTGTGCCCAGTTCATGACAGGTTGTACATGAGTTATTCTAAACACTGTTCACAAATGAGAGCCGTCCTGGGCAGAGGTACAGTACTGTATTGCATTTTCTCTTCACAAAACCAACAACTCTGGTTTGTCTGGATGAAATATGAGAGGGCAAAGAAAAGATTAGAAGCCACAGTTCATGTCAGGCTCTATTTTTGCTATGGTACAGTCCAGAGGATGTGGCAAATGATTTTTTTTTTGTCAGCTTGTGTCTACAGTGACAGTGTGTTAGAACCAGGGTGTGATTAGGAGGAATACATTCATCAGCCAGTGTAGGCTCTGACATGACATGAGTCATGACAAATCAGATCTCTTCTGTTCATTTCCTTTTAAAGCAGACTGCTCTAAGCAACCACACTCTGGCTGCTTTGTGATAGAGAGAAAAGTTCAGAAGTTTTAGGATCTCTTGATGTGTGTTCGTGAAAGAAAATAAAAATAACACACAAACTGACTGACTGTTCACCCTGATAGTGTATTATACCTCTTGCACATTTTAAGTGTTCAAATCTACTCTTTTGAATCAGCATTATCATTATTAATATTATTGGAATTTTAGTCATGTTTAAGAGATATTTGTCTTTTGACTATTTGATGGTGTATTAAATTTGATATATTTTCACGAATTTGTTAAATGAAGGCTAGTACATAGTCCTCTGGGTCTCCGTCCTCTCAGAGACCCTTAATCTTCAAACTTCATTCAATGAAATATGGAACCTTTCAATTTTCAACTCATTTTTACTTGGTTGCCATGACAACAGTGTGACATTAAACTGTTGGTGAACCTTCAAAGTTGTAACAGTGGTGAGCAGCTGGTTGTTTTAATCAGTAGTTGCCCTACCACCGTCGACAGAAGCCACAACGGTAAAATAAAGAAACTGAAGGAGAGAAGAAGTGTGGACGCTCAGCCAAAGAACTGGATGGCACCATGACAGACGCCAAATCAGGAAGGACATCTCTGAGCTCACACTGCAGCTGAAGAGGGCTCATGAGGATCTGGAGATCCACACCGCCAAACTACAGACCATGAATCACCCAGAGGATACAGGCTATGTAAAAAGGCTTTAAGGTTCTCAGTCAAACTGCAGAGGGAGCAGGCCACTCTGATGAAAAAAGGTAATCAAGCTTCTTCCCTGCAACGCAGAGGTCCAGTCCCACTCTGCATAGGCTCGGGAGGTGGAGAAGCTCAACTTCCCTCTACAGAAACTCTAGACTCAGAAGCTGCAGCAGGCCCAGAGTCTGAGGACTTCTGCCAAGGATAAAAGCCCCATCAGTACCAGTGAAGAAAAACCCACAGGGACCAGGAACAGCAGACGGGCCAGCAAGAACAAGCTATCAGAGAAGAGGCCGCAAAAGGCCTGAAGACAGCTGGAACAGTGAGGTCTTCTCTCCAGGAATCAGCCCAGAAGCTCCAGGACATCCATGGGCCACAACAACATGGTCACCACGGTGAATGCTGTAAAGAGCTGCATCCAGGAGATGGTGGACACGAGGGCCAGGAAGAAGAACCGCTGGCTTGAACAGGCTCTTTGGACACACTGGGTCCAGATGAAGCCTCGACTCTACTCTACCTTTCCCCTCCCCTCTCTCTCTTCCTTGACCCACTCACAGGCTGTCGTTGTCCAGTGTTTGCTCATGGTGGGAACTGTTTGGTCTTAATGCTTCTCTTCCTAGTAATTTCCCTCAATAAACATTTAATTGAATTGAACCTCTGTGCTGTTTCTCTCTCTGCTGCAATGAGATAATGTTTGAGTGATGATAAAGGAAAGTGTACAGATGCCTGTTCATGTAAAGATAAGAAAAGCCTACAGTTGTTTAATTTGTCAACAGAGAGCTGGAGATGATGCCTCATGAACAAATTATTATGGTATGTCTATATCCAGAGGTATAGATTTTTACATTCCTTTTCCTCCTACTGAGTACTACTGTATTTCCAAAACAGGACTCTTATACATACAGTATAAACAACAGTACAGATCAAGCAGGAGAGAAGAACCCAAGTTAAAGTTGAACTAAAATGACCTCCTCACAGTTCTCTGCTTTTACCATTCAGGCTAGTTTCCGATAACATCCTTGTTTATCTGGTGATATTTTCACCAAAATCTAACAATTTCACCACTGAGTTGAAGTAAAAGGTTAAAGTCCCATCAAAGAGTTATTGAGATGTAATGTCCATGATGCTGAGGCATAAAATGTGATCTCAGAGAAAGGTGAAGGTGACAAAGCAAAGTTATAAACAGCATTCAAAGTGACTAGAGCTGTTGACTGACAGTGTAGGAGTTGTCCTTCATTGGTTTTTCTCCTGTGATGAATAGTTTACAGTCTGATTTTCAAAATAACACAAAATATATCCCACTGACTAAAATCTCTGCCCAAAAGGGAGAACTACTTAATAGAAAAGTTGTCAAGTATAAAGTATAATAATTTTCTTTTAAGTGTATTGGAGCATTACAGCCTTGGACTGCACCAAAATTAGGAGACACACATGTAGGCTACACTAAACTAAAAATATATATCAATAAGGTTATCAAAATATGCAGAGAAGTAGATTATTACAATTTTATTTTCATTTGATTATTATCACATTATTAAACTGTACTGATAAATTATTGGATTAGCAACATTTTAATGTTTAGCTCTAGACTTATTAATATTATTGATCCCAAAGGAAATTCAGGTGTACTGAATATCAGCGTGTTCCCCTTCTTTTAATGTTTGATCCGCCACTGTGCATATTTGTATTTAAATGTAAATACAGATGATAGAAAACCATTCAGTTGACAGCATTAAAAAGTCCTGTGAGTTTTGGAGGAGCTGTTGTGTCCCCACAAATGTTCTTTTATAGTATGATTGAATAATTGTAGCTTCTAATCTTCAGGTGTTAACATATTCTTTCCACATCCAAAGACTTGCCGCTTCTCCCGTGGTGTGGCTTAACAAATGACTCAGGTTCATATCAATGAGAAAATTCCCAAACAAAGCTCATATTTTGCGAATGTGCTCTTTTAATTGAACCCAATGAAAGAAGTGCTGAGGTGGCAGCATCCGATCACACCGTCTGGAGCAGGAAACAAATTGGTCATGCAAAACCAGCTCCTCTTTAACAAACCAATTAATTATTTATGGGCTTCAGTGGAGCAGAGAAAGTTAATTTATTGTTATCATCAGAATAGTGTTCTGTTTGGGTCCATATGAGGGCGAGTCAAGCTACAATTACAGGCTCTGCAGATCAGAGAGAACTTCATACGACTGTGGCAAACAGCCAATCTGACGCGTCACTAGAGTTCACTAGATGTCTGCGGACTCCTGAGATGAACTCCACAAAGTGATGGCCTAATGAAATGCCAACAAATAAACAAACCAAAAAGATAGATTTTTGAGCAGAATAATCTTTTATAATTAATACTGAAAACAACATTTCCAAACTAGTTAATTCTGATGAGCTTTAAAGCAAAACCGCTGCTAACAAGCTGACTCTCATTTACATTGCAATAAGTATATCTTACCTTATATTACAGGGATAGTTAAACATTTTGGCAAATTGGCCCATTGCCCTATAGTTTTAGGAGAGGGTTCGTTACCTGTAATTGTCGGTGCAAGCTATTTTTAGAATGGCGGAGCAGAGCCGCGAGCTGCTCAGAGCTATGCTACGGAGGCTTTCATGGTTTCCCTCATCAAATACACAATCCAACAACTCCAAAACGCTCTCATGGACAAGATGTGACCTGCACATTCACCACACTATGAGATAATAACGGAACATTACGAGACAGAGTTGTTTTCGAGGTAAATTCAAGCAAAACCGTTGATGCGCGTTCCTGTCGGGGGCAGTTTTTTGGCAAGCAGTCTCTGCATTTACCTCTAAAACAACTACGTCTCGTAACATTCCGTTATTATCTCATATCTCAAAATGTTGAACTCTCCCTTTAACCATAATAAGTTACTGGACATACGAGACAACACTACACAAAAACACAGTGTATGACTGTGTAGGTCGATTGGTGAAACTGAGGATGTAATTGAAAGCTGTTGTGCTGTAAACAACAGTCATCAGGCTGTAGCGTTTTCTCTGTCTGCTCCTGTCTGCTCACATACACTCACCGTCTACTCAGTGCTGGTAAAATCGTTCTCATTTACATGTTTCTACTGAAAGTCAGCTGACCAAGTGACAAACAGTGGCCCATTGAGACTGCATGCTAACTTCTCAGCCATTTCAAAGAGATTTTTCTAAATAGCTATGAGTAACAGCTGATGGGGAAGCTCTGACTCATAATGTCGCATTTGACTGATAATTGTGAAACTGCTATAATTTAACACCAGTCATACTGTTATGAACATTTGTGATTAGCTATTGAGCTGGCCCTTCAAGTTCCATATACTAAATCCATCTACATTATGGAGTATGGTGCCAACAACAGTCTTGTGTAGTTAAACGGATTTTTGCTGCACAGGTCTGCTTAACAATGCCGAAGTGATCCAACTTAATTATCTTAGTAAATATCACATCTGTGTTGACCTTACCCATTGATCGAATGACATTTTCTGCATAGAGAGGAGGCTGGAGCGCATGTATGAGTCATGAGTCTATCGTTGGACTTTAAATGCGCGAGTCCACTGTTGGTTCTCTCTCTAACGCTCGCATGCACGGCCTGCATTATTGTGTGCATGGTGGTCACTGACCTGCTGTGTTGCTGCTGCGGCTTCATCTCTCTACGCTGGATATTGCTATGAATACCCAAGTGTTTGATTTCCTTTCATTATAAACCTTATTAACCACATTTGCCCTTGTTCAGAGCCAGACACACAGACACAGAGCTCACTGATGAAATGTTGCCCCTCACCTCTTTAATTATTGACATCATATCATTTTGGCCTGCTCTGGATTTCTGCCATGACCTATACATGTACATGAAACCTTCACTGTCTCCACATACAGTTATAGAAGAAGTTATGCTGTTAGGTTGTTGATATCACCATCAGATGTTTTCCTTGTCTACCTTTGCTGGGAACATGCGTTTCAAATATCGAAAAATTCAAGGCATCGAATCTCTCTGGAGACGCAGCCACGAGGTGTGAGACACACATGGCTGCTCTCATCTGTAAACATGTTACACACACACACACAGTTTCAAGGCCTAACTGATTGTCAGCGTTATTGCTTTTAACCATGCCCACAGTTCCTCTGTAGCCTCAGCTGAGGGTTTTTACCAGAGTACTTACTTTGACTGAAAAGATAATCATCACTCCCTGGACTTTAAGCTGTTGTTTAGTTCTGAAAAGTCTCTAAGCCTCTGCACAACACTGTCACATCATAAAAGAGTTATTTTAAAAGTGCAATTTTTAAAGTTCTCTATTTTTCAACAGCTTATCGGTGATAGATATTTCCTGCTGTCGTAGGGTTGCTAATTCAGAAAACTCTCCCTATGGGCTCTATCGGATATTATATGGTTTATTTAAATGCTTGTGCGGTTGTTAAGTTTGGACGACTTGCTGAGAAAAAGCCCTGTTATTAAAACAGTAAAACAACTTCAGTGTTTAAAATATATCAAATAGCAACTTTAAAAAGTGTGAACTTTTAATTTGCCAACAAATGATAGCTTCTTGACATTCACGCTGAGCAGGAAACAACTGTGCCACAACAGAACAAAGTGGTAATTTCTCTAGGTGTCAAAGTTCTGCTTTGACAACAATATAAGGACCCTGGAAAAACACCAAACTTTTATTACACTCTCTGACTCTGCGCTGTCTCTGTTCATTACCTTTGGGCAGCCTAATCAACTGAATAACTTTGATTTGCAAATGTTTACCCCTCCACAGGAGCAGAGAGCCATAACACCAGGGATGTCAAGTGAGGATCCCATTCTTTCTGATTAGGAATTCATTATTTGCTACCCTTCTGCCTCTCTGCCCAGTGCACGGGCTGATTAGCAAGCCGAGGAAGGATAGGTAATGACGATAACACTAAACTCAATAGCTGTTTTATAGGCTGCGGTGCTTTATGATGCTTGCACTAATTGCTGGTGTGATTAGCGAGGTGTCTGTGCCCTCTCTGGTTGCTCAAGCTGTCCTGTGAACTGAGCTCTCGCAGGCTGGAGCACAGGGGGAAGCGTGGGCGTACGGCGGATCGTTACAGGAGGAAGACACAGGGGCATAATTGACTTCCCACTTTTTCTGCCCCTGTCAGCCCTTTCCTGTGTGCCGCAATAAAGACAAATTAACTTAGAGGCAATCAAAAGATTTTTTTTCTTGATCTCCTGACAATAAAGTAATCTGTTTCTAACTGTCAATGAGAGGAAGAGAGTCCAAATGAAAAAAATAAAGGGAAGCAGAACATTAGCTGATTTGATAACCTGAAATTTGTGTGGAGAAAAAAAAAACATAGGTGTACCCGGGGCTCCTCAGGTAAAGGCTGCTGTCTCCGACACAAAGTGCTTCAGCTAAGAATATGTTCCTCCCACCATTAGACCTGTGAAAATAAAGTAGATTTAAATGGACGCCTTTGAAAGCTTTATGTGCGTCTGCCATTTAGTTTGACCTCAGCACTTGTGCTCTTGATACGGGGTCGTTGCTTATGTAGCCGAGCAGACAGTGATATAAGAGCCATTTTACTGAGGTTTTTTCTTGTCCAGGTACATTTTCCTACCAGTGAGTTTGTCTGAGTAGATTTGCATGGATTTCAGGTTGTGTTTGCATACTGCTCTGTGTGACCTTTCACTTGGTTCCCTGAACAGACTTCTGTGTTCTTTTTGTCTCTCTGCGTCTCTAAACATATTTCTCTCTGTCTGATACGTAGGCTTTCTGTGTTAAGATAATTCATCTCACATTATTTCATTATTTCTAACTTTGAAGTACATGCATTAGCTTGTGGACATGCAGTAACAGTCTACAACAAATCTGTGTAAACACCAAGATCAGAGTTAAACCTCCATCTGTGTTTGTCCATGGGCGTTGTGTTTGTTCATTATAATCTGCTCTGTAAAATATTTTAAGCATCTGTCGTAACAGATTTTTTACTATTTGATTCAGCAAGCTTTGGATAATTCATGTTTTCATCCTCGAATGTAGTTGCTGTGAAAGTTGGGCAGACACAAAGCTGCATTATAACTTTGGAGTCATGACTCTGGGCTACGATGGATTTCCTTCGGGATTAATAAAGTATTTATCTATCTATCTCTATCTACCTGGTGATCATGAATCCTACATTTAGTGACAAATGTGAAAGTGCATGTACAGTACTGTAAACTTTTTCAAAAAGGCCTCCAGAAATCTGACTTTATTTCTGAGCGTTCAAGGAAAACAAAGCCTTTTCACAACAACGACATCAGCCCGGCGAGGGCGGGTCCCACTTCGGTGCAGAGGACAACCTGTCATCTGTAACATTCTCCGTGATCACGCACTTTAAACTCCATATAGCCCATCATACAGCACAGCTGCTGTCATTAATGTGCTGGGTTCTCTCTCCTGCTCTGTGCCAGCTGTTTGTTGTTTACCAACTGAAAAGAGGGTGAAGAAGAAGAAGAAGCGGTGTTTGTGAAGGTCTCTGCAAATGTGAACATGAATTGTTTTCACATCAACATTGTGTTTCAAAATTTGGAGTTGATTTTGGCCAGACTTTTCAAAATTCAAACAACCTATGACTCTTCCTGAACGCATCCTGTGTTGGTTTTCTAAATGCAGCTCAAGCCCCTTTTAACTCCACCTTCCTGGGAGTTAAAGGGATAGTTCAATATTTTGGCAAATTGGCCCATAATCCCTATAGTTTTAGGAGTAGGTTTGTTACCTTTAATTGTCGGTGCAAGCTATATTTAGGACGGTGGAGCAGAGCCGCGAGCTGCTCAGAGCTACGCTATAGAGGCTAATGGGATTTCTTGGTTTCCCTCATCAAACTCATCAAATACACAATCCAACAACTCCAAAACGCTCTGTTGGACAAGTTGTGACCTGCACATTCACCACGCTATGAGATAATAACGGAAAGTTATGAGACGGAGTCTTGCTTTAAACATTTGACACTTTAGCTGTTGTGTTCATTAACTAGTTTGGTAACTTTGTCTTGTGTTTGGTGCTGGATATGTAGCATAGTTGCTCTCTCAGAAGCTGCCTGCTGTGGTTTGATTGATCTGAGATGAGGCCAGACTACAATTAAAAACAAGCTGAAGAAGTCTACAGCATCTGGGTCGGGTTGGTAGGGCCTGAGACTTTTGTTGTGATTGGCCGTTGAGCGTGGGGTTAGGGTAACTTGCTCTCATGTGCTCCCTGAAAGACTTCCAGAGACGCAGCAACTCGCCAGCCAGGCTGATCTGACAGTTCTGATTCATACAGTAAACACTGGTCTCTTCTGCTCATCAGCTGCAGCACAAAGGCTCATGGGTATCACAGTATTGACAGTCATCTTGGGCCAGCCTTGGGGAAATAAACACAATTTCTAAAGAACACCGTGAACTCTATCTGCCCACTGACATGACCCCTCATCGAGGTCAGTCTGGCTTTCATTAAAATCAATGTCTTGACTTTCACTGCAAAATCTTCACCATTTGACTTTTCTTACAAATACAGAAGAAAGAAACTGCTGTGTGTTAAGTTTCAATGTGCATGATGCAGTGTATCTGATTACCTTGTTTTCTTTTTTATAAACTCAGCAGGACATTAACTCAACTCAAAATGAATTAAAAGATCATATTATCCATTCTTAAATGAGACGATGACTTTGAGTTGGCAGATTGAAACATATAAAGTCTAGATGATGCCTGTGTTTATGAGAGTTTCATCTCCCCAGTGTTGAAAAATGCTGATTTGATATTGAGATTCCTTCATGCTTCCGTCCTTCAACCGTTTTGCTGGCAGGCTGGATGGTCGGGCAGAGCAGCTTTCCAGGTCGTCCCTCCGCCTCTTTGTCTCTCTGCCTCCCTCTCTCTCTTTGATGTGTCGTTTGAGGCGGGCTGGAGTCGGGCAGGCGGCCATGTCCATCAGCTCCATCCATCAAGCGTTGGGCCGGGTGGCAGAGAGAGGATGACGGGCAGCAGAGAAGGGGCAGATGTTTTGCAGGAACTGATATGTGTTCACGTCCATGAGGGATGTCATTACGCGGCGGACAGAGAAACATGTAGCTGATTAGCGGCTAATTAAGTCAAGGACACTGGCTCGCAGTAACACACACCTCTCCCATTCTGGCTTGTGGAGCTGATGGCCTGCCAGTCACTGAGAACCTGAGTGTCTCACACTGATAACCTGCCTTTCTAATTAACCGCTGCTCTGTTCCCAAACTCTAAGCTCCTTTTGATAAACCACAAAGCTCCGGAATAAAAGTCGCTTCTGCCATTTGAACTGTAGTTCCTCTGTGAATGGCTAAAGGGCAGAACTCGGAGGTACATAAGGTTTGTGGATTTATCTCTCAGTGAGCCCACACTGAGTTGTGCTAAGTAAATAAAGCAGCATCTCCCTGGGGGCATGTAAGGATTGCAGGAATTGAGGAAAGTGGACAGTGCAGCGGAGAGAGGGCTTTAGCCCTGATCCAGGACAATGGCTAAATTGGTAATGTTGAGAATCGCAGCTGTGCCCTGTGTTTTCCTCTTCAGTTGTGTTTTCCTGAGTTTCCACTGAGCAATAAGCCCGGCCATGTGCTGCTGTAGGAGACAAGAGAAATGTGGCTACACTACAAATCACATCAGCCTCGTCCAGCGCTCTCCTTTCACTCCTGTTTTTCTTCAATTCCTCCTCCACCTTCTACCTCTTCTTTTTTTATCACTTTATCTTATATTTCATATTAATGTTTAATAGGGTAAAGCTTACAGCGCCATAAATTGTGGCGCTGTGTGTCTGCATTTCATGTGTTTGGAGTGGTTAGAGCAGTAAATGGGCTCAGGTTATGAGAACAGTGAAAGAATACAGGCGGCAGTGGACCACTTAATGAGCCTTGGGATTGTTTCACTCAAATATGAATACTGTTCACCAACAATACGCAGTTGTTTGTGAAAGAGAGATAATGAAAACACTTAAGTGTGATTGTGTGCATAAAATAAAAAGAGACAAGAGGATGAGTGATGGAAACAGATGTAACCTTACATTTCCTCAGCTTATCAGAAGGGGCATTTTGCTGTATTACATCGATGGTTTTCATTTTTGAATTTAGAGACATCATTTTTTATCAGGCCTGAGGTAAGGACTGTACAACAGGAGGGCAAGATAAGCAGCCAGATGAGGGTTCAGTCCTCAAATCTCAATAAACAATACATGTTTTTCTTTTGTCTAAGAACCATATTTTATATTTTTTCTTTGGAATCGATCAGTAATAGTTGCCCATCATTACAACCAAGGTGTAAAGCATGTTTATGCTCACAAATAAACTATCTAGCAGTATGGATGGTCACACAATGTACTGAAAAAAAGGGTTGCATAAACTCTAGTAATTTGTAATGTGTAAATCCATAAACCCATGCACCAGTTGCCTCGGTTTTATTTTGAAAGTATCCCTCTTATTTTAAGCGTATCACAGATAGAAGCGACTGTTTCCAGACCTTTCTCCTGCTGTGTATTTCTCAGAGAAGGACAGGATACAAGGACACATGAATTGACCATACAATATCAAACATGAAGTAGTGGGAAACCAACTTATTTCGACCTCTGCAGGCTTTTTGTTTGTTTGTGTTTCAGTTGCACTACATACAAGGACACATTCCTAACATCATCCCACTCGCTCTGCTCTTTGGCCCTGCAGTCTACAGTTAACCAAGTTTCTAATCGTCTTTTTAGAAGTGTGCATAAGTCTACCTGGGGAAACCAGATTCCTCTAATCTACTTACCCCAAATCCACAGTTCACAGAGGAAACACCTTTCCTTTTTACAAACCTTTTGAATTTGCTCATTTTCAATTATTATTCCAAGATAAAGTGATGAAGATGTTTTGACAAAGCCCTATTTTTTTCGGCTACATTTTCAGATCTAACATTTTGTCCAATGTCTCCATAAATTTGACAATTTATTGCCAAATCTAACTAACTGAGATCCACTAACCAGAATTAGACTTCAAAGCAGTGAACGGAGACTCATGCAGCGTGCACACAGACCTCTCCGCCGCATGGCTAACCTGTCATTTGCATTATAAAAAACAAGCCCGTACACAGGGAGACGTGTCTTGTAGTGTTTTTCCCCTCTCCTGGCTGCCTGCTAGTTGCTCTCGGTTCTCTCTGCCGTCGGCTGGCAGTGGGAGCTGACGTGCTCTTGGTTTTTCTGCCATCTCTTAGCAACGTGTCAGGTCCAGTTTAGCACTTGAAGGCAGGATGTGTCAGAATCACAGACCTCTCTCTCTCCAGGCTGTCTCACTCCCAAGGTGAGTCAGGCCTCGTCACCACTCCTATAGAGACATAACCCATCGCGTGGCGTTGGTCGAGGGCCAGCAGTTAATAGCCCTGTCAAGATTTGTCAGGGAAAATACTCATCTGCTGAAGAGTGCGATCACTTAGAGCAAGGTTAGAGTGTTTATGGGTTTGGAAGGGAGGTGGGCCAGCAAATGTAAATCAGCACAGTCACGGCATGTTTGGGCCTTGGCACAAAGTGGGCAAATAAAAATCCTAAATTGATATTGACAGCTTGCAGTGGAGACAGAAGTCCAAACATGAGGCTGTGATTACAAGACCTGAGCATTGTCAGGAACAGCTCAAGCTCAAAGTTTAGGATCTGTGGATCTGCTCTGGCGTCACTGAGACAAATTCCTGCACATTTCTGCACAAGTCAATGACTTTCTGTTTGTTTGTCCTCTCTCTAGAAAGAGTTCCTGGCAGCTATGACTGAAAAGGACATCTTTGCCCATCTGGGTCTCGAGTACATCGAGCCTTGGCAGAGAAATGCGTAGGCCTCGGCTCCTCCCCGGCTGGATGATACCCTCCGCGTACATCAGTGTTTATCCCATCTGCTTGCTGTTCTGCAGCTCTCCTGTGATTCACTTTCAAACAGCTTTTGATTTCTATACACTTTTTGTGTTGTTGTTGCCGTTATTGTTGTTGTTGTCTGGATTACATGCCGCTGTATGATTCATAATTCTTCTTATTCTCTATTGTTTTGTTAGCGAGTAAACACCCTCCTTTACCATTCATGTCTTGCCTGTCTGTAAGTGTTGTAATCATCGGCAGGACACAAAGACAAATCAGTCAGAGTACGCATCGCCTGGGGTGAGGTACATGAGGGGGGAGGAGGGAGGGAGGGGGGGAGCGCAGAGGGAAGGGGTGACCACAGAGGGAGAGAGAGGGAGGGTGGTGATGAAGAAGACAGGAAATGGAGGGAGAAGCGAGGGGGAGGGCAGCTTTTGTTGAGCAAAATGTTCTAATCACCCTCCTCCTGGCAGGAAAGTGCGCAGCGTGAAGCTGAGCCAGGTCTCCGGGGAATTGAGAGGCGGGTAATGAGCTTCAGATAGAGGAGCGTTCGGCGTCGCCATTTAGCCTCCATTTAAACTTACGTCCACTGGAGATCATTTAGCTGGCATTCCGCTATCCAAAGACCCATAGCCTCCGCTCTTGTTCCACAATGAATCCCCCTTCCCCAGATGCTCGGCTGAAATTAGAGGCAATCAGCTGCACCGGGAAATCATGAAGAATTCAGATGGAAGGTAAATGAGTCCACTAACCACATGGATGGATCTTGGCATTCACAGTGACTCTGGCTCCAGTGCATAAAACATCCATTATCTCAATGCTTTGACTTTGCCTTATGTTTTATGTATGACGGTTGTTTATCAAGATTTGTGTCCTTTTTTTTTTTTTTTTTCCAGATGTACCGTCGCCCTGTAGGACAACGATCCACCAATGAACACGCTTTATTGATCCCTGCGGGCACTTTTGGGAAGAGCTGACTTGTTCCTCCCGGTGATGACACAACCTGCCCTGCTGTCTGCACCCCAGCCCACTTTCCCATGATGCTCAGCCTCTGGTTTATCCCGTGGTGCCTCAATGAGAGCAGAGACAGATGAGAGCGAGGCATTCTAGTGAATCACCCTATTTAAAGATCTTTAAGTAGAACAGTCCGGCACTTTGAGGACTTGACCCGGGCCCTCCTCCCTCCGCCCCGTCTTCTTCACCCCTTTTGGTCTATGTTTTTTCTCTCTCTCTCTCTCCCACTGTGCTGCTCTCTCAACCTGGCTGACACAAAACAAACTTTAAAGGCTCTGAGTTGCCGTGTTAACCAGGCACCCTGCTCTCCTGGGTTATCTGATGCTTCTGCTTCAAAAAAAAAAAAACGGGGATGAAGTTTTTTTTTTTCTCACCAAAAAATAGGAGATCTCTCCAGAGTAAAATAAAATCAAGCTGACCTCAATAAATTTACATTTGTCCTGCTCTCTTTTTCCTAATTGTTTTTCAAGTGCGAGTGGGATTTCTTTCTTCTTTCACATTAAATATTCACCAGTGTAAAGGGATTTAGAGGCTGTAGCACTCAATTTATGAATTCACACATTGTTGTTTTGGTGTTAGGCAGCCTTAAACTGTTTGTAAAGCTGAAAAGCAAAGAATTAAGTGCAATGTTGCAAAACTGTCTGCTCCACGGTTTTCCATTGGACTCCCCATGGAGCTATATATTTAGTGTATCACAGACTGTTAGGTGAAACAATCTTTTCTTTTAGTCACTTCATCTGAGGACGCTGCAGGAGACTTAAATGTTCTGAATATCTAACAGTTAAACTATAGTGGAGTACATCTACACTAAACCTCAGTGAATTACTATTTTAACAGAAAATAATAATAGCCGCTTCTATTGATCTTGTGATTGCAACTCCTTTTGATGTTAGTGAATGTTAAGGTCGCTGGGATTGTGTGTTCACTGCAGACACTGAGCTGTTTTGACTGAGAAAAGAGCATATAGGGGAAGTTTGACCAGGTGATGACACCACACATGTTCGGCAGCTGCAGCACTGTCAGTAGCATCTGTGAGATGATGAATGGCAGTGGTGGAAGAAGTATTCAGACGCTACTACTGAAAAGTCTTACACTCAAAAATGTTACTGAAACCCAACTGCAGAAGAAAGTGTTATATGTAAAAGTCTGATTACATAGGAAAATGACCCCCGTGTCTTTATATTATCAGACTTCTCCAATGTTGAGATAATAGAGTTGAGTAATTAAATCAATACAATGAATAATATTTAATGAGAAAAAAGTTGTTATGATTCTATGCAGCAATCTGATACCACATAGTGTGTTGATAAACTTAATAGTTTCACACCCGCATAAACCACTTTGTCTGGGGATAAGTTCTTCTCTGCTGCTTTGAAACTTACACAGGAAGTTGTGCTGTGCAAATATTGTTACAGATCTGCAAAGAAGAAATAATTGCTGGTGAATAATGAGGATCAGATCCAGACCCAGATTCTGTCCTTTTCTATAAATTATTAAGAATTATTATATTTTGGTAATGTGTCTGTTTTAACTAGTGCATCTTTTCCAGCCAGTGCGGTCAGATGAGACAAGGAACCGTGTGAGAGCCTCAGCATATGACAGCTCACAGAAGTAGCCTAGAGCAGTGTTAAATTATCCTTCCATATGTTGTCAAGTATGAAAAGACCAAAACAAACACTGTAAACAGACGACTTGTTTATTATAAGCAAATGATTTAAGCAGCATTTCATGGGATGCATTATGGGAATGATTTGGTCCCAGGCTTTGTGATCCATATAAGCAATTCCCACTGATTTAACTGTGAAAAGAGAGGTTTTGTTGCATTCATACATTTGTTGTTGTTTAACCTGAGCCTTGCAACTGAACGACGAGAGCGATCATATCACATCCAGAGGGCTACAGCTGATACATCTCTAATTATGTTTTGCTCTGTGATGTGTTTGCTTGTGATCAATGGCCGTTATTTTATCAGGTAGGTCCTCCCAGCAGCAGCAGCATTAGTCTAAACACAGACTCTGATATCACAGCGACCTCGCCGGCCACGAGTTCATGAGATAATTAAAAATATATCCAAGTGAAGAGGGTGAAGAATCTCTTCATTAGTTGCAGAAATCTCAGGTTGGGTTTGCAGATGGTTTACAGCAAACAGCCAGGCTTTCTAAGTAAAAATGAGAAAAGGAAATAGAAGTACACATATACACAACGGTGTGTATTGAAGGTCTGATTAAAAAAAGTCTCTGTACAAAAGATAAAAACAAAAATGTTCTCTTGTAACAGTCTTCTCAAGTCTCGTAGGGGGGCCAATGTGTCCAGTATTAATCCCTGTAATTTTTTTCTTGTTAATTTTTGTAAACTGTTGATTCTGGGGGTTCTTAGAAAGAAAAATACAGAGGTCTCCTTTTTTTGTTGGATTTAGTGGCATTGTGGGTCAAATTCCAATGTGTATCGGCCTCAAATCCTCCCTTTCCTCACAAACATCTAGGGTATGATGTTGAAAAACCAATTGAAATACTACAAATGCACAAAATGGTTTCAACTACACTGTACATGAAATAATATTATGAAAGCTTCTGGCCTTATGAATTGTACTGTTAGGGAACTAGTAATAAGAATTGTACATCTATACTCTTCCCACACGGGAGAGATGCCAGGGTGGCAAACCACCAACTACCATCTGAAAAACAACACACCAGTTGGAAAAGTGTCCAAAACCCTAACCCTCTCAAGGAACAGTACCAAAGATGAGCTTACTGTCAACCTTGCAGAGAAAGCTCCCCGAATTCAATGGTGTAAATTAGGTTCAAAATATCAAATTTGAGAGAGAAGTATAAAAAATCAATAATCAATTCAATCATACCAGAAGACAGTCCAACCACTCTCCAAAAATTAAAAATTGCCAAATTACGGAAATACATTGGTCCCCCTACAAGTGAAACAGCCATGACTTTGATTGAAACATATTTAAAACTCAGAGCTACAAACAAAAGCTCACAAGTCCTCCATCCTCATGATATTTAGTGGATCAAATGATTTCACTGATGTTATTAACTCATTATTTTCCAAATTCCAGTTACACGCAGAGACACAGTCTTAAACTTCAAACCCTCAGATCAAGCTCATTTGTTTATCCATGACTTTTAGCCAATCACATGTGGCCATTTTCAATGCAAATCATTTCCTTCGGCTCCTCACAGTCTGGCAAACACTCCCTTTTTTTTGCATATTTGATGTCTGAGGTCTGACTGAGATGACAGATGTGTGAATATATGAAAAATTGCTTGCATGAATTTGCATAAAAGTGCTCGACTTGCTGTCAAAAAATGTATTTTGGCATCCAATCAGTTTTCATTTCTACCTATGCAATCATTTCCAATCCCCAGTTTTCTCTCAGTGGCCTTCAATCATCACAGTCTGACACCCATTCTTTTAACTCAACCAGATCCATCATGACACATGAGCTCTGTATTGACACCTTGATGGTGTGTGCCTCTCAGCATCGCAGCCTCACTCCCGACCTTTTAACGAACGTGTGCTGGGATGCATTTCTGGATGGATTACTGAATAGCACCGCTGGACAGTGGCTCGGGCCCCGCCTGACCCCCCCTCCCCTCAGGGCCTGTACCCAGCAGACTTAGTCAGTGATCCATGCATGAATGTTTTAAGTGTCTGTTGCTATTTTTCATTGGACAGTCAACAAATTGGCTGCAAAGAGATACAAAATGGCAACACTGAGATACAAAATTACAATAAAGAGACACAAAATGACCACAAAGAGATGCAAAATTACAACGAAGAGACACAAAAATGACAACAGAGATACAACATTATAAGGAGATGCAAAATTATAACAAAGACATACAAAATGGCCACAAAAAGACGCAAAATGACAATAGACACAAAATGATGACAAAGAGATGCAAAATTCTAACAAAGATGACAACAAAGAAATGCAAAATGACAACAAAGAGATACAAATGATGACAAACAAATGCAAAAATATTAATAAGAGACACAAAATGACCACAAAGAGATGCAAAATGGCAACAAAGAGATATGACAAAGAGACACAAAATGACAACAGAGAGATATGACAAAGAGACACAAAATGACAATGACAAGACACAAAATGATGATAAAGAGACAAAAAATAACGCCATAGAGACACGAAATGACCATAAAGATAGAAAATGGCCTCAAAAAGTTGAAAAGAAAGCCACTCAACAAGACACAAAGTGATGCACCTGCCTTTGAATCCACTTTACATCTTTTCCTGTCTGGATGTCTTGCTCCCATGAACAGGAAGGTGGGGGGGCTTTTTCATCTTTACTCAGGAGCATGCTGTCTCACGACTCGTCCATGGATACACTGCACTGTAAGGTCATTGTGCAGCTATGACAATTTGTCACTGCAGATAATATGAGGTTGATTGAGAGAGCTGATAATATGGGGACGGTTTGCATTGATAGGGCTTGTTCAAAGATTAATGGGTGGCTCTTTGAGGAGGACACAGGTACCTGGGGGAACATGCATCAGCCATAAAGCTTCCCTGGAGACAGTCTGCAGATAGAATAGGAAGTGTCACTTTCTTCTCAAAGTTATGTGACAAAAGGTCATGATGAACGATGAGTGAGTAAGTGTGTAATGAGAATAATTGTGTGGACACATTGCTCAGAGGTGAGAGCAGGCGTCTGTGAATGAAATGTCCAAAAAGAACCACAGCAGGCACACAAAACTAGATCAGTCTGATTATTATCCGAACCATCAATGCGGCAGAGAACAGTTTTCATCACAGTTTGAGCCACTGGCGTATCTATCCTTTCATGTCAGACACGCGGCGACTGAAAAGGAGAGGACTAAAATAGATTGGGACCAAACGCTGAAACTGTCTGTGCCGAGCTCCTTGAGCAAACTTTTTCCTGTATTGTATCAGAAGACAGTGATTTATTGGCTGCGCTGTAGGGGCTTGAATGCATGTGTTGGGGCCAGTCAAAGCCAATGGGGGAAGGTGACAGAATAAGGACACTGTGTATCCTTGCCTCTCAAGGCCTGTCACGACGTCAACTCAGCCAGAGAGGAGTGGAGCCGACGCACGGCTGTGGCCGGCTCTGAACCACAGGAACAGAGAGGAGGTGGGGGGGAGGGGGGGGTGTAGCTCTGAGGGGCCGACATTAAATACAAATAAAGGCACTCTCATCATGACCCTGTCACCAACTATGAGTCCCGCACAGATTTACTTTTGCTCAAAACATATGAAGTCTTACTTAATATGCATGCTTTGCTATACTCAGTGCAGTTATAAGGGAATATAAGATATGCCTTAATGTGTACCCCAATGGAAAAATTCACAGTACATGTCAACACCAACCTGTCTCCAACCTGAACAACTATACAGATCTATTTTTTTCAAATGTCTAATATGGCCCATAATACAATATAATATTTAAAAAGACATTGTCCTAAAACCTGTATACATTTAAGTCAATTTTGAGGACAAATATCTGAGACTGATTCATTACGTAAAAACATGAAATTACACATTTGGCTATTTAATCTTAGATTTTTCACATACTGTATGGCTTGTAAATTTTGAATCTGTTATCTAAAGATGGACGGAAGTGAGAAGGGGAAAGTATAGTTTCTCAGTGTGACCTTCAGGATTCACACACTCTTTTTGGTGTTACTTCTTCTTTCTCTTACCAAGTCAGTTTTATTACAAAATGTGGATTTGAATAGTTTTTTTTCCCAGTTTGCCTGGTGTTCATTTGTTGTCCATTTGACCTATGGTCTGATTGTACATCTCTCTGATGTGCTAAAAGCTGGTCTGCCAGTGAGAGGACGGATGTTTGGTCTCTATTTCCCATCAATGTGATATTTTGATGGTTTGAAGAGTGTCTGTTTTGGGTCCATAATTCTGCATTTCCCTTTTACGAACTTGTTGATGGCTTTTAACTGATGTCAAAACAGTTGTCATGGTTACACTAGTAAACACTAGTGCTGTACCTACCTTGGTTGGCATGGTAACTCCAATACTGGTGATGGCTTGGTTAATTTTAGGCACAATGATTACTTCGTTAAGTTTTAGAAAAGATGGTGATTTGCATTACAGTATAATAAGTACTTTCTCAACATCTAAAGTTCTTTGTTGTGTTGTGTTTGATATAGGCCTACAGTAATTATTTTTGTTGAACTGACATATAGGGTAGAGTAGAAGACCTTATCCTGCTTTAGCCTACATGTAGTCACTATTCAATTTCTAAAAGACACAAACCTTTTTAATTTGACTGACAAAAAACTAAAACTGTTGCTCCCCAACACAAACAAAACCACCGGTGTCACAGTGACCTTCAGACTTTGAGAAGGACAAGTTCAGAGTGCATAAAGGGAAAAAAAAAAACCTCACTTCCACAGAACAAACTACAATTTGAGGTGACCTCCTCCATTCACAGATAAATGGCCTGCATGCTTGATGTCAGGGAGGACGGACGGGTTTAGAGAGCCTGTGTCCTCCTCCACAGGTGGCAGGAGGACTGAGAGGAAGAGCAGGAGGAGGAGGAGGAGAAGGAGATGAGCCATCTGCTGCAACATGTCACCACACTGCTCTCCTCCCTCTGCCTGTGCTTTGTGGCTGACAGACAGGGGGGAGAAAATCTCCACAGACAAATCTGTTTGTCTCTGTGTGAATGTGCATGTGTCACTCTCAGAACATGTGTCCTACTTGTGCATGTGTGTCCCCAAATCTACAGTGAATTGTGCACAGAGGGATTACCTTTGTCAATAATTGTATTTCACTCTCAGGTGGTATAATGGGCACAATGTGGCACAGTGGAGTTGCTGCCTGTGACCAGCTGTAGTACAACCTGTGATTGGCCTGCTATAATGGCTGCTTGAACCTGGTTTCTTGTGGGGAGTGGGGAGTGGTTGATCCATTGTACGGTAGATCCAGCCATTACAAGACACAGGACTATAGTAGCTACACCTTCTGAGCAGATTGGAAGACTGTAAGAGACCAGATGGGCCGGGGATAGCTGGTTACCATGCTAACCTCAGATGGATGTAAGAGTCGTTTCTTTCTTTCTCTTTCTTTCTTTCTTTCTTAGCTGAGTTGGCTATGTAGCATTAGCAAAACGTATGAACACCTCCATTAACTCTCACATGGCTGCTGTGGTCTATTGGTATTTCTACTTGAGAGTGAGATGAGATGCAAATAAACAACATATGTTGATTTATATCTTATCTCAGCTTGGGCTTTAAAACTAGAACTTTTTCCTCTGAAAACTTGCAGTAGCTACAACCTCAAGGCATTGGATGTTTACCATGCTGGAATGATGAATCTGATGAAAAGAAGCTTTTGGCAGCATTATCATTCATGAAGGATCCAGGTTTGTTCAGAGCCTGAACCAGATGGAGTTGAAGTCTTTAGCCCAATCCCAGTGTCCACCCTCACAGATCCACAGACTTTGGGGCATGTTCCTGCTGCAGGGCTTGAAGGTTTGGAGCTGTCCCACTCTGAAACCATCAGGAGCACGAGCACTCTCCAGAAGACATCTTTGGCCCTTTTGTGCTTCCTGTTTATATCTCCTTTTTCTGGCATTTCTGCAGACTTTGCCTGAGGGATTTATCCACAGGTAAATCGAGGTAGCCATTACCAGGTAGCACCCTAATGCATTACAAAAAAACAGTGTAACACAGAGCAACAGCATGGAAGTAACAAACTCAAATGTTAACTTTAAAATGACTACATGATGATAAATCCAAATCTGGTTCCATTTTATCCAACCAACAGGAGGTGAAGGCAGAAAGTGAAATGTAAAATTAAAAGCTTCAAATTCACATGTTTTGTCCTTGGCAGGATAATGTAGATGTGATGCTCCTTCCCTCTGTTTACTATTCTGAGTCCATGGAGTCTCAAACACTCAGTCACTTACCAGGCGACATCAGCGAAGTCCATGAGGGATCAGGGCTCAGTCTGAGTAGTAGTTCCTCTTATTCAAGCAAAGTATATCCAATGCAAACATGAGCAAGAATTGTTGGAGAAAGAATTGTATCATATTTACCGTAGCATCCTCTAGGGGTTTAAAATTTATAGTACAAATATAAATATTGAACCTGGCTATCGCTCAAACCATCACCCTGAGAAAAGAAGAAACACACTTTGTCTTTTTTCACAACAGAACCCAGTTGCTAAAGTTACATTTTGGATTGTACTTACATGAAGTTATAAATAAAGAATTTTGGACTTAAACTATTACCACTGAGATCTGAATCACTCTCTTTGTTGAATTAGTAAAATCGTTTCCAAGGTCTAAGTCTACATACATAATCTTTTAAGTTGCTTCAGGGAGTTTATAGTCACACAGATATATTACTGCAATGAGTAAAATAGACAATTAAATAAATCAATTTGAGAGACATAAAATGAGGTAGATTGTGTATGGATATGAGTGTGTGCTTGTGATTGAATAAACTGTAGGCCTATGTATGTTTGTTTGTTTGTGTCTCCATGCTGTGAGTAGCTTGTTGTGTATGTTTTATCTGTGAGTTTGACATTGTGACTTACACAGTTTCAGGGAGCTTCTCTCTCTGTGTGTGTGTGTCCTGTGGTCACTCTGCTCATCTCTCAGCTCTTTCTGACCCCCCTCCTCCGCCTGTGCTCAGTCCCAGTCTCTCCAGTTGCTCTGCCTGATATTCCAGATGGACCTGCTTCCATATCAAGCTGCTAATGAGGCGGCACTGTTCATTCTGTGGCTCTTTGAATGCGGGGCCAACCATTTAACCCTGCCCAACGCCCCACTCGACCCCCATGTATTTTTAGGCATCACCTCATTTCATGCTGAGTAAACACCTACGTCTGGCCACTCTCGAGAGCCAAGCCACTCGTCACCCCAATGGATTTAGTGAAAAATGAAAACAAAGTGCTCGGCAACACCAAGTCGTATGTGCAGCTTGACGGTATTCCAATATAGTATTACCTCTACCTTTACCCTCTTTGGATAAGCACTCTCCTGACTCAGAGGCAAAGCTGTCTAGAGTGGTTTATTCGACTGTTTTCTTGGTTTGTTTCACTTCTTACATTTCTTGCCTGTTAACGGTGTTGTTGTGGAGTTTTATCAGTAAATCATCATTTTTAGGGTAATTACTGTAAACTGAGATTATTGTCAGGATGACTGGCAGCCTCTCTGCAGTTAATTTCACATTTGTAGGTGTGAAATCTGCTGGGTTACGCAGTGCACAAAACGGCAACAGCTTTGATTTTCTGATTAATGTGAAACTCTGTTTCATTTACACGCTTATCATTGCATCATCGCCACTTTACATGAGCTTAAAATTGCTTGTTGAACACTGGGGAAGAGCAGCTGCAAACTCCTCTCTGGCATTCGTAACAAATAAAAAAGGCTGAGACCACCAGAAATGTGCAGCACTTGTATAACACATAAAACAGACTATATTTAGCTTTGCTGGAAATTGAGGGTGTATTCTTGACCTTTAAAACAGGAGTTTGACAAAGAGTTCTTAACTCGAGGTCTGCTTACCGCTGTAGGGAAGATTACAAGTGAAACAGCAAGGATGCTGGACAAAAGACTAAATGAAAACTGAAAACACACATCATAAGCTGCTTGTGAGCACAATACAAAAGAAAAACAGCTACACTATACTGTAGCATCAGTGTTTCAGCCATCTACCAGCTGACAGTGAGAATAAATCAAAGAGGTCGTTCACATCTGATACTGAGATACCATACCAGAGACAGAGGATACACGGCCTTTTTGTCAAAAGTATTGTTACATTTTTCCTCTGGCAAGTCAAGTCTGTTCTTTATGAAATGCAAAGGTGAAAAACCAGAGAGGATGTTTTAATGCAAATTTCAAACCAGGTATTGTTGCCTCCAAAACAACACATGAAAGTGTTCTTTGATGTGCTGCACTAATATCTGGAAAACATTTTTCACTACTTTACAAAAATGCACGTTATCATAACCAGATGAGTCATATGGTTTATGTTTGTTGCAGTTCTGGCCACTAAGACACTTTTTTCTTGTAAAATCATTGTATTTGTCCTGATTGACTGAGGTGCAATGAACAAGTCAGGTGCTTACCTGTAAAGTATCTTGAAATAATGCATATTACCATTGATGATCCAATACATCAATAATTTTACATGTTTGAAACCAGCCCCTCGCACTAGCAAGCAGGCAGGTACTGTAGCAGGCCCCATTAGGGAGATTGCCAACGTGTTTTTGCGATGTCTAAGGCGGTTTCAAGTTGTGTCATTGATATGAACCAAATGTCAGCCATCTCTGGAGGCCCACCTTCCAGCTTGGGCCCCTGGGCAATTGCCCGGGTTGCCTGCCCTGTTGCAACGCCTCTGCTTTTGGCACAATGCAAATATAATAGAATTGGATTGAATTAACCATCTATAATCCACAGCTGACTGAAACCATCAAAATGACGTCAGCTTTACACATCGAAGGCAAGAGTGATACGGTGGTCTTTGATGTTTGTATAGGGAAACAAAGACAAACAGAAACACTTCAGCGCTTGGTTTCATGCTTAGAGATAGATGCAGTAAGCCGTTACAGTCCCTCACATAACGCTGGAAAATCCCAGCTCATAATATATGCTATTGTTTTTGAAAGAAATGAAATAAAGCATGGTAAGCCCCTCTAACACAGGGAAATGGAAAAATATACAATCGCCATTCACTCTAAGTAGACACGGGTATTTATCGGCTCCAGCTCTGATCAGGAGTAATGTAAACACAACACTTTTTTATCCCATTGCTCTACTCTCACATCTTTCATACTGTACAGTAGCATGAACGCTGTAAACAGACCTGTCATGAGAAACACAGCGGCGGCACCCTGCTTGGGGGATGAAATAATGAGCTGCAGCCTCGAAATCGGTTTCAAAAACACGCAATCACTGATTGAAGAGCTTCACGCAGAGTCTTTAACATTTAAAGAAGCACCAAAGCCTCAGCATTGTGTGTACGTGTTGGGTAACTGCACGTGATAACACTGGTCCCTGCAGTTGTGTGCTCTGTCTGAACAGAACGACTAACTAAGCAGCGATAAAGTTACTCGCTCTTCATTTTGCAGGTTTATCCACATTTAAAAATCCACACTTTTTTTTTTTTTTTTTTTTTTACTTACAGTCTTGATGCCAAGATAAACTATAACGGAATGCTGGGTGCAGCCTTATATTGACTGCACAGACTCCTCATCTCACTCAACAGCAGAGAGATTAAATGTGTTCTCAAAAATGTGGTACCACCACTCATTCCTTTAAAGGAGTCAAAGGGAGGGGAAGGAGTGAAAACTACTAGATAACTGGACATTGTTCAGGTTGTTACCCAACTGTCAAGCAGACACGTCATGTGATCTCCTTTTTTCAAAAGTACTCATTGTGTCAATCTGGATGATTGCTCCTGCCTAATGGATTTAAAAGAGGAAATGGATTTTATCACTGGGCGAATCCCAAGGCATCTTTAATTGTCAGTCTGACAAAATGAGTCCCTGTCCTAATTTGTTTGACTTAATTTATCAACAGGCTGCCTTTTCATTCGCATGACAGCTCACTGCAGTAAGAGTGGCTGTGTTGGTCTTTGCCTACACACCACTTTTAAAGCTAATGCTTCCTGAGGTTTGACAAGACGGCTCTACCTGCTGAATTTCCTACATTTAAATACAGATCACAGGGTAAGCCATTATATTGTCCATCGGCTACAAAAAAGCAGGTTGTCAAAGCTGCAATCAAACAGGGGGACCGATAGGGATCAGACAGCCGGCTGCAATCAGTCTCCTCACATTTCATTCATTCCTCTCATTCGCTCCGTCTCATTTTCCTTCTTCTTGTCAGAGTCTCTTCTCTTGTCACTGCTGTTGCTGATTAGCATAGCAGCCAGACCAGATGATATTTTTGTTTGATGGCGAGGCCTAATGTTATCTTTGAGGAATTGCTAAATCCTTGGCCTTATACTTTTTCTAATGACAGTCTTTATTACCATCTCTCTCACCAAACAAAGTGCACCCTGGAAACAGCAAGAGAAGTGACAAGGGACGGGATTAAGTGGATAAATGACATGTTGGAAAAGACTAAATGTTTCCTCTTACATTGCCTTTTGGAGTTCAGACTTTACATCCCCTCACAGCCTCCTTGTTAACCCCACACCCAGGATGATGATGATTAGTTAAAGCAAATGGAATGAAAATCAGCATACTTGTCAGAAATAGAAATAAATAGGTATTTGCTAGATAGCATGAGAGGTAGATGACATTCAATTATAGGCACAATTGCACTTACAAGCCCACAATGCCAAGACAAAGCAATTTGATGTGCAGAATATAAGATAGTAATTATATGTAAACCCATCGTGCTTCATACAAATGTAACAACCAGAAAAAAAAAAAAACCCAACAACAGACGTCCCCCTCACAGAGACTCAGGTCATTGTCATCAATCATTTGTTCCACAGTGCAGAAATGAAATAACTCAGAGGAGCCTGATCTGGATCTCCAGACACAGTTAAAAATAAAACAATAAACTGTCCTGAGATCTCTGAAAATCTCTGTGCATCCTGACCTGTCTTTATTATCTTTTTACTGTCACTGTCATTACTTTTCTGAAAGGAATGTTTGATTTCTCTGTAAAAGGCTACAATAAGTTCCCACACGAGTACAGATTTTCACACTCTCGATTTGGACGATTAGCACAGAACAGAAAGAAGAGATTGAGCGCTCTATCTATCAACATAATGCAGCTAATGTCTACGCCATTAACTGTCAGGAGCATGAGCCATTAGAGACTGTTCACTAACAAAAAGGAGATTTGTAACATGGACACTTATTTCATCAGCAAGTTTAGTTTTAAGAAAAAAGTTCAGTTTGTTGAACTTAAGCTACTGTGCTGTTTTGCTGCTATTCAGACTCAAAAGTTCCAGATCATGGCATTTGAGCTGTTTGAAGGATTTTAATGTGAAGCATATGTGTTATTATTTTTTACCCAGGGCAGAGTGGTGACCATAACATGACCATCGGACTCATCTGAGTCATGTTGGGATATACAGTACAAGTTCTGAACAGATGTGTACACATAGGCCTAAATTTTTCTTTTAAGAAATACAATCTTTAATTGTTATTTAGAAGAATTTAGCACAAATAATACACTTTACTGTATTCAATGGAATTCTTTACATGGAGGATTTAGATTTAAGTTCAACACTCAGGTATGATGTGATGATCCTCTTCAATAACATTTCATCATGTTCTACAGGTCATCCTGAGGCCTGGTTCTGTGTGCAACTGGACAGAGGACAGGGACACAAGGAGCTGAAAGAAGGGATCGTCTCAATGTCTGCAAATGGCCAAGGAAGAGTTTCAGGTTAGCTTCCTCCTCTCTCATCATGAATCTGAGCCTGCAGCTATTTTATACCAGTTCATACCACAAAATCATACAATGCTGATGGGGACATTTTTTTTACTCATGACTTTTTTTTCCCTTTTCATTAAAAGTAGATTTAACAAAGTAAGTCAAAGTAATTACAATTAATGAAAAGTCATATTTTATTTGATCTTTAATCATGTTTAAAATATCATATTGAGTTTAAACTTATTGTTATTAATATGGAGCTTTGAACTGGAGCCACAAACCACCAGGAAACACAAGCTGCACTTGGTAATCACTTGTCTATTTCCCAAAATGATGTGAGCAGAATGACGCCATTGATCACCATCAGTCTAAAAGAAAAGAAACAAATGGCAATATTTTGCCCAAGCAAATTATAAATCCTGCTTTAAATTATGTGACATATTAGATTGCAATTAATATTTCAAATAAAGACACGCTGAAGACATTTTCAATCAAAGCCAATTAAACCAAATGTTCCTCATTAAATGTGATATATCGATACTTAAATACACCATAATCCAAATGAAAATAGATTAGATTCTAATTCTAAAGGAAAATGAGAAAGAACTCATTCATATCTCTATTTATAAAGTGGGAGGAACTGTCACTATACCTTGGTCTCCTTGTAGACATGAGGGGGAGCAAACCTGCTGTTTCTAACACATATGGATGAGTATAAATGTCAGTGGAAAGCAAGCTGGACTAACAAAATCAAGTATAAGCCATCCTCACCTCTGGTACAATAGGAGTAAAGATATTTTTGTGATATAATAACAGATGGTGATGATGCTTAGTATGGAGCCAGTCTTTGACAGATTACAGTATAGACTAGAGTCTTTTAGCACATGAGTAGGTGGATTTGGTCATATACTTTCAATGTCAAGATGTTTGCACACTGCAGACAGTAACAATAGAAGCTTTTATAGTTTTTTCTCAGTGGGAGAAACTTTTTACTCCCATAAGTGCTCCCTTTACAAAGGCCCAATGTGCTTTTTCTTGACTTCTATCTGTCATTATAGGCGTCAACAATGTTTCGAACATTACAGGCCCTTGACTCTGGGCCTGCAGGCTACAAGGTGACAGCTGGAGGTAATTTACTTTGCTTCATTTTGCTCACTGTTAGCGGTTCATGGGATGATAACAGCAAGGCAAAAGCTTTAATCATATTCCACTGCCTTCAAGAGAGATATTGCTTTTTCTTCCCAGTTTATTGAGTGGGTAGGGGAGGGGTGTGTGTGTATGTGACAGGGTAAAACGGTAAGGAACGTAGGGTGGACGGATTTGTGTGTGTGTGTGTGTGGCTGATAGGTGTCATGGGTGGCCGGAGGACATGTATCATCGATCTGCTACTCGGGGCTTCCTGTACATGAGGTGGCATTAAAATGATCCATGGCCTCTTTCCCGGGCTAATACCAGCGATATTGAGATATCAGACCGCTGTTACTGGCAGCGGGGGGGCACACGCCCACACCAGTGTAGCTCTCACACACACACACACACACACACACACACACACACACACACACACACACACACACACACACACACACACACACGCACACACACACACACACTTCTTCCACATGGGGCTGAGGTGATAATCTAATAGGGACATTTGTTTTTGTTTCCCGCTCATTCCTCGCCTCCTCTCTCCTCTTCAAGCTCTGACAAAAAATAAAACTTTCGTCTTGGGGGCCTGCTGCTGCTACTGCTGCCTCTGTGGCGTATAAATAACAGTCGCACGACAGCAAAACAAGTGTAACACACACCATCTGGCCCTCCACCGTTGTCTGCCTCAGTCACAGAGATAGAGGAAGGAGCGGGGTAGAGAAGCAGAGAAGGAGGGGATTAGATGATCAAAATGGCATCTCCCCCTCACCTCCAGACTGACGCCACATGGAAGCCAGAAAAGATCCTCTTTGTTTTTTTTCTTTAACTTAAAATAACAATTTAATAATAAACAGCAATTTCTTGTTTTAATGTGACAAATATATCCCTCATTTACCTTAATTCAATGTGTAGTAGAGGGTTTATTTGAGGGTAGTGCGAGCGTTATCTTCCATATGTATAATGACTTCTGGCTACAAATCAAATGAGTCAAGCAGGATGTGGGCAGGAAGCACACTACCCACATACAGTAGATTTTCGCGCATTAAGCTCAACAGAGAGTTTGGTTGTGTAGAATCGCTGAAGGTTTGGCAGAACACCCAACAGTTAATGCATGTTTATTTTTATCTGTCGTATTATCTATGTTTCTGCTCCGTGAAGTTAAGATGTCTACAAGAAAAAAAAGGAGCTCATTGCTAACCTCCCCCCGGTGATTGTACTCTAATTAATTTCTCTCATATCACCCAGATACTCTTCCATCACTTCCAGAATCCTCGATCGATCCTCATATAGCAAAGCATGTACCCTTACCAAGAATTACTCACCCATCGATAGGCAGGGGTGAGAAGGGATATTAATCAATATAATCTTTGTAACTAACAACCTTGTTATTCTTTCAAAGACAAACAAACCAAAGAATTTGGCTTTGTGTGAGGCTCGTTATTAAGAGAGGTGGAGAGCAGGCATTATGCATTGCTATTGATCATGTGTGAAGACAGGCCAACACAGTCAATACCCACAGCCATTGAAAAATGGTCTTTTTTTATGGCCGCATCCTGCAGAGAAACACTGTCTTTCTTTTCTTTGTAGTCTGCCTTCTTTGGGAGAGCTGCAGCTCCAGTTTATCACAGGGGTACAGACCTGGGAACGTTCGGTTAAAGGGTGGAGAATAACAAATAATACAAATAATACAAATAATACAATTATTGTTATTTACCCCAATACAGTTTGAGCTGCTTTTTTTTTACTTTTCTTCTTATCTCATTAATGCATCTGATGCTCCTGAATGAACCTCATTAAAAGCACTTTTACGCAAAGAACTTTACAATCTTTCTACTTACAAGTGTGACAGCCATCAAGGTGCTGGCATCACCATCCGTACTACACAAGGACACTTCAACATGGTGACAGGAGGGAATCAAACCACCAAGGCTATAATCAGAGCACAACCTGTTCTACCTCCTCAAACACAGCTGCCCCACTTCTCATCACATAACATAAAATTATGACACAGTCCCCTGACATCACTGAGGATTGTTTTTCTCTGCTTAAAGGTCCTATATATAGTGAATTGTCAGTGTGTTTTGTGATTATAAATCAGGTCCAGGTTTTTTATTTTAATACTGAGAAAGTATCAAAGCCTCAGTCTACAGAGAAATACACACAGAGACTGAGCCTTAAAAATCTAACAGTCTTTCATCTGTTACAGAAGTTACAGGACTTTGTGATGTCACAGCAAAGCAGCCACCACCCTCACCAATCAGCTAAGCTCTATAGCTTTCCTGAAAGCTGGTTGGCATGCTAACTTCAGTAGGAGAAGAGATATGATAACACTGTTTCTTTCCACCTTTGGAGACATGTTGGTGAGTAAAGGGATGACGTTTGATGCTAAACTCATAATGCTTCTTCTAAACTGTTCAGTAAACAGCTATCGAAGCTATAGCTCCCTAAACAACAGTGAAATCAGCCATTTGAAGAGCGGAATAAGCTTCTGAGGTCTTTACAGTCCCTCTGTGGAATTTTTTCATAGCTTTGACAGCTGGAATGACATCATTCAGCTGAGTCATTACAGGTGTGGATATGGCTCCCTCAGTTGAAGTCGCAGCGACTGAAGCTTCATCATCATCGGATGAATCGGTGGCAGCAACCGTGGCTTGATAATAAGCTTTCAGCACGGAGCTACTGGAGATGAATCTCCCTGCCTTGGCCCAGCATCATTTGTTACAGCTGCAGTTGGAGACTTCAGTGTGAATAAGTTCATCATCTGAGCAACTGGCAGCTGAATCTTCATTACTTCACTCAGTAGCGAGAGGGGAAACATCACAAAGGCTGAAGCTCCGTCAGCTGAAGCCTGAGCAGCTACGAAAACACTGCTGCTAAGATAAAGCAGGTACTTCTGCCATAGGTTTGGTTGACATCTGTGCAGAGAATTCATACAATCACATCAAATATTTGCTTGTGTTAGAACATGCAGCTCTTCAGTTAAACCCAAGTATATTAGATGATATACCAGGCAACACTGGCACCTCTGAGGAGATGGCAGACTGAAGAGGCACACCGTTGCCAAAACACCACCCGTCGACAACATATCCACGACATCTGAGACGGCAAACTAAACTAACAGATAATGAGACGTTTCTGGCAGTAGTAGCTACTCAAGCAGAGTAAAAATAAAACCTAGTCGTTGAGCTTTACATTGGCACCGATATTATGTGCTAAGATGTGAATCTGAAACATTGAATGTGTGTGAGATATTCACCTACAAATTAAATAATTAAATTGAATTTATGTCGGGTTTCTACTCCACAGTAGCTCAATGGTCACTTTGGTCTGGGCCCGCCCCACACTCTGTCCTTTGAATAACCTTTTAATCACTGAAAATTAATACATTTTCACAGAGCTCTTCTATTTTTACTTGCACAACTTTAGAAATCGGTAGAGAAAGTGGGATTCAAGGGAGGGAAAGAGAGAGTTCTATTCTGCTCTTATTACTTAATAAAAAAACATATTTTTCTTGAAATGAGGACAGAATATTTTATTATTTTATTATTTATTGTGCCCTCAAGAATTTGCTAAGGCTAGCAAAGACTGAACCAAAACAGTGGCAGAAGTTTTGGGTGAAAAAAAAAATCTAAGCAATTAGCTAGAACTGCATGAATTCCTGTGTAATTCTTTTTGAGCTATTAAATGCCATTCATTAAGCTTGTATGAAGCCTAGTAATAAGATACATAGACAGAGATATATAGATATATATTATAGAATGAGAGGAGATAATTGGTACCTTACAAGCCAAAAGAGTGACATTCAAAAGCTCATAAAGAAGCTACTGTTCATAGGAGGTTTGACTCTTTTAAAGGTCATCCCGCTCAGTGGCTGGGTTTGCAAATCTTATGAAACAAATGATGTTAATGACCTATAAGTAGGGTCACAGGTTAATGGGTGGCGAGGGCACGTTCACAAAATGCCCATAAAATTAAAATGATGCAAGAAATGCCTCAGTAATTAGGAGTTACTATTTTTACATTTCACCCCTGCTGAGTCTTTTTTTTAATTGAGTTGTCAAATATTCAGGCATGAATGTGACCTCTGACCTCTCTGGGCCACTTAGTTGAATTGTGGCAGCTTGAGACTGATACTTTACTTTGCACTAAGCCTGCAAATAAGAATAAAGCAGAAATAATAGCTTGAAAGTTGATGAAATCAATGTGACATTTCTTAAACAAACAAAAACATTAGCAGTGAGAACTGAATTTAATATTTTCACATTCAAACAAAATTATTTTTTGGTTATCCCTTTTTTTTTTTAGTTAAAGCAGAAGTAAGCAATATTTTTGTGTTAATATAAGTCTTAAATAGTTATATCTTCCGACAGCAATCACTTACATAGAGTGTTTGGACCGAAACACGGGTCTGTCAGTCACTCTGCTCTGCTCTGAGCCGAGGAGAAAACTTTTCTTGTATCCTACAGGTTTTATCCAATGAGGAGAGAGAACGGCATGAAGGGCTGTATGGTGCAGCCAAGGGATGCGCGTGAATGTGGTGACGTAGGGACGAGGACCAATAGATCCATGACGAGGGCGGGGGCTGCTAACTCCGTCGGCTGACAAGAAGTTATGGTGCGTTCAGGGCAACTCGTAACTCGTGTTTTTCCGACCTGTGAAGTCATACCGGTTCGATCTGGTGCGCGTTCACGGGTCGGAAGTTACGAGTGGCCGTTATAGTGACTTTCACCGGTAAAACAGGTCGGAGAAACGCGAGTTGCGGGTTGCCTGGAACGCTACAAAGTCGTAAGTTGTGACTTGAAGCTGTAACTTACGGTTTCAAAAGCCTGCCTGGAACGCAGCATTAGCCAAAACGACTGGATCGCTTCTGCTTTAACTATCGATTCATGAAATAGAAACACTCTCGAAATCAGAGCTGAAACATCACATCATGTCACTTCAGCATCATTTTGGCTTTGAGCAGTCGTTAACAGATGATACTGGCAGCATGAGTGATAATAGTGATAATCATGTCAATAATATACTGGGAAATTTAAGTGACGCAGATGAAACATGCTTAAGATTTATTTTCAACCGTGTGAAAATTAAATCAGTTTCTGCTGCCTGATTCCTTTGGGATTGCATGTATCCAATTAATACTGCTCTAGTGTCTGTGCTAATGAATGACAAATTTCTGCTTCTCAAGTGTTAATCAAACCACTCCTACATCGCCGTCCTATCCACACACACACACACTCACACCTAATGCCGACACGCACTTTAAAAACACACCAAGTCCTACAGAGTGAATATGACATGTCAGGAAAGCAGAGGTGTGTTTACACGGCCGTGTTTATGCAGGACGAGGGCCCACTGACAGGCAGAGTGATGGGGCAGCATGAGAAATGATGGATGGCAAATCAGGAGAGTGGAGGAAGACAGGACCTTGTGCATGAAGTGCTTGGTATACCAAACTCATAATCGTCAACAGTGCAAACATAGAAAGCCAAATATTTATTCCTAACACCCTCACACCTCTGCTCCTCCCAGTGCGCTCACTGCTGTGGATAAATAAGCTTCTATATTACCAGAGAGAACCGCAGGAAAACTTTAATAACATGAAGGTCAATTCATAACTGGATCTAATAATAATCTACCACCACTAAAACACAGGATGGAATCACACTGTGGAATAACCTTTTTTTAACCCAGTATCTCTGGATGACTATTATGACCAGAGATGTGTAGCTGAGTGCTCTGACTTTGCCTCCTCTTGTCCTGTGTGATGAGCATCTCGGTGGCCACCTGTCAGGTCTCATCCTGTGACCACAGGCTGTGAATAAAGGTGGACGTAGCCGCGGTGATATCATCTATAGTTTTCTGAAGAGTGAGCTGCTACCAGACTCTGCCTGATTCCTGAATTTTAATCCATAAAATGGGCAGAGGTGGAGTGTGTCCGTTTGTGGAAAGCTAACTCTCACCCACCTGTCACTCAAAATAGCCATGCCTCAGTTTAATTCACCCTCACACCACAACCCCAGTTTACAGAAAAAAGAACACCAACTGTTTCAGATGACTCATTTCAAGTGGCCATGTTGTTACTTGAGTGTTGACTTTATTTAGCTGGAATGTATAATGGGATGGATTTCATAGAAGGCCTGTGGAACAGTTGTATGATGACTGGCACATGTTGGGCAATGTATAGTGGTGCTGCAAATCACTGTCTTGCATTGATATGGTTTCTCCTTATTTTGACAAATACATTTTGAGAGAAATATAACTCTAACCTGGATTTCATTCACAGTAGTAGCAACTTTCTTAGAAGAGACACAGAGCTGCATAAGTTGAACACCATGCACCATGTAGTAGTAACACAGGACACCAGGATTCAGTTCCACAAGAAAAAAACCCACAATTCAGGTTAAATACTGAAAAATATACGCATTCTGATTCATGCTTCAAGTCACATTTGTGCAATTTTCAATGTGTAATCAAAACCAAAACAAGAACTCCACTGCTCGCTGTCCTTAACTGCTCCCTTTTGTCCATGGGATGGTTTTTTTTCAGTCTTTGCAGAAAATGATAAACAGTGAGCAGGATTTCTCTAACCACCACTTCCACCGCAAAACAGGAAAAGAAACAACATATTTTTTCTCACTGGCTTCTGCTGTTTGGACTAAAAGCTTTGTAAGTTAAGAGTGTCATAGTGTAAGAATATAAAGTGTGGGTTGGTATTGTCAGATTTGTTTATTTGAATTGTATTTCCATGCTCAATGCAAAACAAAACATTACATTGTCCACACAGATAATTAGAACCCCGCAATAAACATCCCCACATTTTGTGGCTTTTTAAATGCATTTGTAATAAACTTGACCTCTGAATCAGCCATATTGTACGGGCTGAAATCAGACGAGTGACTTCTGCCGACAGGAGGCCTCCCAGCAGAGATACTGATAAACAACACTCACCTCCTCTGCACTGTCCCACTGTATTTATCTGATCTCACTGCATGACAAGAGGGCCTCTGCTGTAGTCTATTATGACTTTAATTCAACAGCAATATGCTATTTAAGTGGAATAATTACATCTCTGGCTCTCAGTATGACAGGCATTAAGCAGTCTGCAACCATTTGTTGGGCCTCTTCTGGGCCATTCAATGACAGGTCAAATTAAGGCGAGAAGATGGCAAGTAATGGCATTTTTAATAACAGGCATTTCTGTTTACTGAACACTCAGTACACTGTGTAGAGAGCATTACAAGATTAAATAGCTTCAAACCTCATAAACATCCACAGCTTGCTTTGAATTAATCTTGATCAAATTGCTGTCTAGAGTCATTAACGGACCAAAAGTAATTCTGCTTCTTCTGAGAGTCAACTTCCGAGTAAAACGTGGGGAAAATAGGCGTGTGAAGAGCACAAATTGAAAAAAAAAAAATAGGCCTCAGGAATATTAGATTCTACTTTGATGTAGTTAATTAAATGAACACAGCATTGTGCTTCTCAGATGCAGTTAGGACAAAAGGACAATAGACAATAGACCATTGGCCATATCCCTCTAATGTTACACTCTGGGTTGGAAGCTCAAATTCTATCAAGAAAATGTTAAACTGTTGAGTATCTGGATGTGACTACATATTGCAAATCTGACAAATCAATGTCATTTAACAGCTTCCCTATCAATCAGCAACTGAAAAGACAATACATCCCCTTGATACAGCTTGTCTATGCTTTTGCCCTGACAGCAGTGACACTGCTATCCTCGACTTTGACTGAAATCGAAACAAAAATTCTGTCACTGACCTTGCGTTGTAAAAGGAAAGAATATAGCGGAGCTCATTCTTTTCACAGCACAAACAATGAGAGGATAAGTCAGCAGTGATGCACCTGCTCTACTGTCATGCCACTGTATTATTGATGCAGGTCGATCATTGAAACTGTATGATGATAGATAATGTTTAACATTTGCACAAGCCAGTGAACCGATTTGTCACCATGTCACTTTACATTTGCTCATGTAACTTATCTTCACCATCCTGGAGATTCAATCCAATGCTTTAAAAATCCTTTTAGAGCTCCTCCTATATTCATCTGCCCATTTATAAATTTGGTCAAATGAAAGGAGAGGTAAATAATTTATAATTTCAAACCATTTTGCCGTTCTCACACTGGATTTATTTAGAGATGAATGTGCTATAGCTGTTGTTAATCCAGGACATCAAATGTCCAATTTGCAGACAAAAAGCATCAAGTTGCCACCAGACCCATGGTTGAAACTGTGGTTCAGCTTTGACATCTGCTGCCAATAGCAATTTGAGCAGATGGTGCACTACCATTCAGAAGGAGTGTTATTTGGCCACAATCTCAGAGATGTCAGTTTGAACTGGACTTATATTTTCACAGGTTATTTTCACTGCACATCATAAAGAAGGAAGAAGGGGACAGTAGTTTTACTGGCGAGGGTATGAACTGACCATAAAAATTGCTGCCATCGGAGATTCAGACAGGGTGGAAATTGCAGACATGCTCTGGCAAAGATTACATCACCCAGCCTCTGAGGGGCGCCACAGGGGATTGTTTTTGGCCCCTTGAGAAGATATCCCATTGGGCCCCGCCACCACAGTCCACGCCAACCCTGATAATACAACGCTGCACAGACATGATGCAGACAGTGGAATTCACTGTTTGGTGCAAGACTCACTCCTCTATGAGAAATGTGCTTAAGGCCATTAATGTGAGTTTAATGCTAAAACAGAATGACAATATTGTCTCAACATTATAAGCATCAATAGCTAAATTGTTGTTGACTAAAATTAACTATTTAAAAGTAGTCAAAATAATAAAATACCTAAATGTCCATCTATGTACATTTTGTCATATTGAAATCTATGTGAATATACAATAAAATGTCTGATATTTTATATTTATATCATATATTCAAATCTCTTAGTATTTCAAATGAGATTTCAATGTAACTTTCTGATTAAATAAATTAAAGCTAACAATGACTGCATTCACCACAGCAAACATTAAAACAGCTCTGAACATCGCAGAACACTGAATAACCTGCAGTTGTGTTTCACCAAATGACCATTTCTCAGTCTGCATCAAAGCCACAGACACTCTCAGGTATTACAGCATTTTAACATCAGCTGTCCCTTCAACTGACTGAGTCACGCAGTGCTTCAAACGGCCGTTGTACAGACTGTTGGCTGTTTTTGTTTCATATACTAATAATTTTGTGGGAAAAATAAATGCAGTGTTTGAATTCCTATCATTAAAGAAGCATTTCATCATTTCCCTTTTTTCTCCACAGACCCCCTGCGATTATGCCAACTGTCAATTCAACTCAGTGGTGCTCACCTCCCCCTCAGCTTGGGGTATGGGTGGTTCACTGCTGGGACTCTGGACATGGGAAGTGAGCACTGCTGAGCCTAAAAGCTGTATTTGTCGGACCTGGCACCAGGCAGAGGCAGGTAGGCCTACAACTGCTTCAGTATGAAAAGCTGCTAAAACTAACTCTGCATTGATTAAAAGAATGAAACACAACATTTTGTGTCAAGATAGTAAGTAATGCTGTTGGGGTGAATATAGCCTGTTTCACTCTGGACTAAGCTAACAGGTTAACACACACCACTCACGGACTACACCCACCTGTCTTTGAGAAAAATTGGATGACACGCTGTCGCCCCCAGTTTTCTTATTTCTTCTTTTTCCTTCCGTCTTGAGAAGCCAGATTTTTCTTTAGGAGGCTGAGACATGCACACACAATTCACTGCGATCACAGTGCATTTGCACCACAGAATGTATATGGTATATACACTCATCTATAGGTTTCTGAGGAGGAGGGTGCTGAAACTGTTGCCATCCTGCCAGTGCCAATCTCAACCAAACTCCCTACTATATATGGGTATAAGTGGAAGGAGTGCATGAACTCTCTCATACTCTCACCCACCTGTCACTCGATGCTGCCACACCCTTAATTATGCAGAATCTTAAACCTTAATTACATTTAAACAAGACATACAACATTCAGCCTATATGCACATTTGTCAGGTAGGGGAAGTAGCTATCAAGACTTTAATGGCTTCTTGCACCAGACTAAATATTTTCATTTCTGCTGTGATGAAGGACAGATTAACACTGGAGTCTATGGGGATTGATTAATTTCTGCAGCTGCCCACATGTAGCCTTAACTTTGGTACTCGACCTGTTAGATTCACTTTTCAGTCCTAGAGGTTGCCACTTGGTTTGCAGCTGTTAGGACCAAACCATGTCATGATGCAACTTGGTGCAGAGCTCTCTTGATGTTCACTTTCTGCCCAAAACATGACAAGGAGAAGACTATATTCTATTCATTAAAAGTTAATAATTCATTACCAAAAATGACTTACCTGGCTGTCAGTCATGAGCATGTTACCTCACTGTCCCCTGTATGACACCTCTGCAGTCTACACTTCTAAACTAACCCTGTCTGAGAAGTGAAGTCTTTTGGGGAATGACAAGGTTTTTAGTTATAGTTGGTTATACAACTACAAATTCAAAACCCTCTTAATTTACATTAGCAATAACAGATGGCATGTAATGATGCAATTATTAGGTATTAAACTTAACATTGCACACGGTGAATAAAGATAAGTGCGTGTGTGGATCTCATTAGTTTCCATTACATTCAATCAACGCTTAAGATGAGTTTAATCTGTCAATTTCAAAGTCTGTTTATAGAACTGATTCCATTAATCAGGCAGTAATTTTGGTTTTGGTTCTCATCAGCTCCATCTCGATGTGGCCTGTCCTTCTGCTGAAGACAGAACAGCTGTGAACAGTGAGAGAATAACACATAGCTACAGAGGAAATGTGCTTCGCACATGAGCATACAAACACAACAGCATCAGATGTTCACAGGGTACTGGTAAATAATGCTGTCACTCTGCTGTTGTAGTGCCACAACATAATTACTTAGTACCTCTGGGCTGAATAATAATAATAATAAGGGTTCATTTCTAGGTTGCTCTCTTTAACTGCAGGGCATGCGTGTACTGCAGGTGTCCATCATCTTTCTTTTTTTGTATTCCTGGAATCAATTATATTTAAAGGCTGAATTTATGATGAATTGTGACTGTGCTCGCATCCATCCATCCATCCATCCATCCATCCATCCATTTAGCGGAGCCCATAAGAAGAAAAAGATCTTGTTTTTCAGTGTAGGTGTATATACATCTGTGTGAAAAGGTGTGCTGCTTTGTTCAAATACAAAACACATGTGCTGAAACCTCACTGACATCAACATAAAGCTGTTGTGGCTGCATACTTACGTCCAACCTTGAAATGATTTCATTATGGTTATTAGGGAAATAACTGGATCAACTTTTCAGCAATAGCAGGTTCTCTTTGTATGCATATTTGTCAGCTAATGTTTTTTTCCAAGTGTGCACGTAAAATCTAAAATTGGCAGTTTTTTTTTTGTTTTTTTTTGTTTTTTTACAACATAGTGAAATCTGTGATTCAAATTGCAATAACAAAATCAACGCAGCAGAAGCTGACTTGATTTTCCTTGTCTAAAACTGTATTATCTCATAGTGCACTGGATACCCTGAACCTACAATACCACTTTTCTTTGAGTCCTAGCGTAGTTAACCCTGATGACATCATCACCGTTATTTTCCTTCACAGACCCGTGGGAGAGAGAGAGAGAGCTGCTGGCTGCCATGCGGGCTGGTAAAATGGATCTGTCACATCTAAGCTCCAAGTAAGTCCTCCTGTAAAGTGATATAGCCTCAGTGTGAGACGCTTCAGTCGGTGTTGGTGTGTTTTTGAAACTTATTTTGGAGCAGCATTTGCTTTTCTTTTTTTTTTTTTAACCAGGAGTGCAGTGTAGCTGCTGTGGTTTAACAGCACCATGCTGGGCTGGTTGACAGGTGTGTTCACAGTGTTTGTGCTTGTACTTGGAAAAGCACTGGAACACAGAGAAGCGGGTGGCATTTAGAGGGTTCACCCGGTATCATTTGACCCAAGAGTGAATGGTGACTGTAAACTTTTCCACTGCAGACAAAAGCCTGATGCTGGCAGGTCTGAGAGGGTTTTTTGATCTGTGTAAAATGAGCTAAAAGATGATGTGTGATTTAAAGAATGGGAGTAAGCATGCAAACCTAACAACAGAGCATAAGAATGAGCTCAGTTTACTGTTAATTATTTTGTAAGAGTCCAGTGTCATGGTGCTTTCACTGGTTAGTGGCCGGGAGTCAAAGTGTTTGACTCCTGTGGCAGGGTGTTAGTGAAGAAGAGCCCTGCCTGCTCAGCAAACTCTCCCTTAAGGTAATAAAGAAAATTTCTCAAGGGTAATGGTTGAAATTAGCTCATCATTGTAGGAAAAGAAGGGGCTCTCATTAATAGGTCTATCTCCATTTTCTGCCTAATGTAGTGTGGAAAAGGCTCATACAAATGCAGTGTAAATCCAGTAATAGCTACGGTGGTGTCATCCCTTGTACTGCTTCCTTATTGCTGCCTGTTTACACAGAGAACAAGCATTTAAAGCACATTCTGCTCTTGCAGAGATTGCATGCTTTTTAAACACCAGGTGAGGAAAATTACCTAATATCCCAAACACTTGGACGTGGTTTACTTTCATGATTTACCTTGTACCATCCTTACTAAGCTTTTCAGGGACAAACACAAGTTTAACCTGTAGGAAATTAGTCTCAGCGAGGAATTATTGATGCCACTTTGATGTAAACACTCTTCTCTGAGGGTGTTAAAGATTGTTTTCAGGATTTACCGAGAGCTATTTCCTCAGTGCATCAACTGAAATTGGGTGTAATTATTCCTGAGGTTTTCTCCATCATACAGACTTTTGCACTTCTAACAGGAGGCAAGATAAACAACGTCGGAATTAAAGATGCATTTTGCTTGCGGCCTTCGCCCTGTGATCTTAGGACCACTCCCTAGTGCAACACACGCACACACATCCATCAAAATGCTGGTATCCTCAGCCTGCCAGTCTTGTTTAGCATTCAGTTCCTGACTCAGAAAGGACTTGGGATCTTGACTAACTAGGGACACACTATCCACAATGATGCACACATCATTAAATCTACACACTGTAAATTATTCAATGCTACAAAATACATCAGCAGCATGACATTGTCATTTTTATGTATGTGTGTGCGTGTTTGTGAGCACATGTGTTCCTAGTAGATAGAGCACTTAATGCATTCACAGTAATAGATGCTGTTTCAGAGGGCAGTAATGGAGGGATGAACATACGTATTTTTGTTTTTACTCTGTATCATAGAAACCATTTACATTTGAATGCATGATGTGGAGACTGTTATGCTGAGAGTGTCCACCAAAAAGCACACTAGATAGCATTGCATATTCACTGCAGCGATCAGCCACCAAGGTTAAAGTTTAGGAAAAAAAGAAACTTATTTAAGTATTCTCCTTGGGTCTGTGGGTATTATTTATTAAGATTTTGAGATTTGATTTAATCAAATCCTATATGCACTGGCCTGGTAACATACACTCCATCCACAACAACCAATTTCATGATGATGTGGCTTCAGATTTTTTCTTGTGGCTATGCTGACTGCTTTCCCTCAGAGGCAAAAGATGTAAGAAGACTATAGCACCATAAAACATCATATAGATGAAGTAAGGTATCTGCATTTTAACAAGTCTGTGTTAAAGATGTGAAATCTGAGAAACATCAACGTCACACTGGGGGCTGAGGTTAGAGTTGCAGTAAGGCAAAATAAAGCTGTATTACAGTATCTGCATCTAGATGTATGTAAGGTCAGAATACTATGTTATTTATAACTAATATAAATGGCAATGGACCAAAAATAGACATCTGTGGTGCTCTGCTGGTAGCAAGATGGTTAGATCCAGCACCATCAATCATAACAGCCTCATAGATATCTGTAGTATTGAGCATTAAGACATTGTGAGTAGAGTGTACTGCTTTTGAGAGATCAATATAGATCACCTAGTTTTTGCTGCCTAAACTTTACCTACAAGAACCATAGGGATAGAAGTTTAGAAAATGCAGTGAATTGTAACAGTCGTATGAGTCATTTTTTCTCTGATTCATGTCATCTTTTGGAGGAAAAACAACAACAGTCTTTTCAGTTAGTGCCCCAAAACAACATATGTTTACATTCAACTTGATGAAGCCCTCCAGCAGATTTAGTCATTATGACGGGAGCAGTGGAGGAAATTAGACAATGATATTAATATCAGGGACAATGGCTGGATCAACTAAGCACTGCACATTAAAATGGGATCTACTGTTGACTATCTATATTCAGGAGACTTGAGATTTTGACCATGACCCTCATCAAATAACAAGTGTTAACAAGTGTTTTTATTGTTGCCATAAAGATCAAGGTCCCCAATTATGATCTTTCCACAAATCCAACCAAGCACATTCTTCTTCTTAACTATATTGTCCATATTTTTTGAAACATGAAACAGAGTTTATTCTGAAGAAATCTAAAACAGTTCTAAAAGCCAATTAACGTCAACCTGCTGACACATGTTTTACATCACATTGTGATTGCATCATACGGTATTTTGCTTTTATTTTGAGAACTCAACAACAACAAAAAAACACTGGCCTACTGAATATCTCAGCAGGTACAGTACCTTTTACTTGTGCTGTGTTTCACACTAATGGTCTTTGTTCACCCGAAAAAAGACCAACCACAGCAGAAAAAAAGTAAGCTCCTGATTAAAATCTGCTTGGAGCAAGTTGGTTGTTATTTTTCAACCCCTCCTGCCCATCGAAAAACATTAATATTGCACTGTTTTGGCCCTGTGATGTTCTCAAGGTGACACATTGCCAAACTACTCTGAGCCCGCTGAAACATTGCACAAATAGAACTCACTAGAATGAGGTTTTGGTTATTCTCACTTCCCTCTTGTATCAGACTTAAAACCGTGTTGTTTTATTTGTCTCCAAGCACAAAGCAGAATTAATCAGCGCATGATGCTGTGACAATTCCCACTCTGATCTGCTGGTTTGTCACTGACAATACAAAGGTGAGCAATTGTTACACATCTTAAACTGCAGTTTGTCATCTCAGCCACAGTGTAGCTACGTGTTTTAAACCCTTAACCACTGATGGATTGCTCGGCTCCTTTCCACATTTGCCTGAAATAGAAACAAAGGGAGAGGTGTGGATATTTAACTTGGACCCATTATGGTCTCACTCTGCCCATCTCCATCTGGGAGACGATCCCAATCCCAGTCGTCTTTGCACTGAATAAGAGCACCGTTCATTTTTAATGGAGGACAGACAAAAAAACACCCTTTCAGCCTCTACTTCTCCTGCCTTTTCAATGTCAGGCCATGGAGAAATAGGAAGATATGAATAAATTAGCTGCTGGATTTGATTTGCTCAGGGTTGAGCACTGAGAAAAGTGTTTGTGCTGAGCTGTATGCACTCAGCCCCTTTTGTTTATTGGAACAGGACGGCGACAGTGATACGCAGATATATGTAATATTGTAATAAAGGTTATTTTCACTGCACTTTCATATTCATTACTTTCACTGCGCAGTGATTGTAGTGGCTTTGCTTTGACACACAGGCATTCAGTATATGACCAATGAATCTTGCCTTCTGAGGTACTTATCTATCATTACCTCTGTCTAATTTGTACTTTTCAAGGTTGCAGGATTCTGGAGCATTATAAAGTGTTTGTGCAGAAGTCAGGGATGCAGCCCAAGATTTCTTTCACCAGCTAGCACACATAAATAGTTGCTTTCCAGACCCTTTCACACCAAGTAACATTTCCATAACCCAATACACAGAACATGAATCTAATTAAATACACCTTGTTCTTCTTATGTCATAAATTCACAGCTCACATTCACAGCTCACAGTGTACTATCGGTCTGAAAAGGGCATCGGATTCACTGATAGATGAAGGAATTTAAGCTGAGTCAATAAGATGGATAAAAAGTTGCAAAATGAAAAGCATATTCACACCTCTACTTGTAAGCAAAACAGTATAAAGCTGTCCGTCACAGATTACGTCTTCCCTAAAATTCAAACATCTGATGCACTACATCCCATAATAAACCAAATTATTCCGTGGTTATATCTCTCTCACATGCTGTATGATAGTAAACTTTCACAATTCAAAAACACAAAGCAAACACTTGATTGCAGATGAAATGACAGAGGCTTCTTGTGTCACAGGAGCTGTCACACCCTTGACTCCTGCTGCCAAATGGCTGGAAAAAAACCTGATCTACCTTTGGCTACTCTTGCTTTTGCAGGAAAAAAATATACATGTATACATGCTTTTAGAGAGTGTGCTGTCATTTAGACCTTCCTGAGCATGAATAATTCAAGGATTTACTCTGATAACTAAAAAATTATTTCCTGTACTCAGCATTGCAAAATGCATTAGTCTAAAATGTCGACATCCCCAAAGGCAAAGGGTTGTGAGTCCCTTTGCAGCAGCCAGAGTCTCAGTGGGCAAAAATATGTTCTCATGCAAGATACACCTCATATGTACACATATTCATAACTAAAATGATTAGGATACAGTGTATATAAACCAAAAGATGACAGAAATAAATGCATTTACATTAGAGTCTGAGGAGCATGGAGCACGTGTACATAATGTGATAAAGCACAGTCTGTAGGTGTAGGTGCATCATGTATGAGAGTCCAGTGCATCTGTAACTTTCCTGGAGGTCATACACACTGTTAGGTGTAGTAAACAGGGGCATGAGATGCCTGTTCACTAAATAAAAGATGAGCAACGTCTTTTTTCACTTTTGCCCAAATGCATTCATGGTGAATGATGACTGCAGTGTTCAGAGCAATTAAACTGTTGTTCAAGCTTCAGTTACAGCTGAGTGTTCGTGCCAAGGGGGGGATGAGCTGGACCAGGCGAGGTTACCTTAGATCACATGAGATTGGGTGGAACTAAACTCTGCTTTAGCTCATAAATAAATATTTCACTTCTGGAAGTAGTGAAAAACGAATGCTGGTGGATACAACACTACTAGAAATCTTTTGGGAAAGCTCAAGAATAAATGTAAATAAATAAATAAAAGGTTCTTCATAATTTCAAAAAGCATCATAAATGTCAAAAAAAAATGGAAAAACCATATGGAAGCAATAAAGTGGGAAAGTATAGACTGCTGGGCCCAGTGTAGTTCCAGCTAAGCAGAAGTGTTTATTCCAAAATGATTTATGTTAATATTGGGCTAAATGGGCTGTGACTCCAACGTTTCCCCCTAAGCTTTGGCTCATTGGAAGATCTATATGTGAGTCTGCTTCAGCCTGCAGATGGCCCACGCAGGCTGCTCAGGGTTCCAGGCAGGTGGGGGAGCCGCTCCTCTAATTGATGTCCCCATTGTTCCAACTTGGTCAAGCATGCATCAGTTATCTCGGTGGAGAAACGACCCGGCAAATAATGTATTGCGAATCACAAAGAATCAAAGCAGCAGCACTTTACGTCTCTGTGATGTACCCTTAGCGGAGATGAACTGATTGTGATTACAATTAGATCTCACCGGACACCTAAAGCTTTTGATAACTGTTCATCTTATGCATCAGCGATCCCTCTCTTTTGATTTGTTTTTGTCTGTAGCTCCCTGCCGCCATTGCTCTGTTATTGCAATAACATAAATAATTCAGAATCATTTATTGGCTGAGCACTTTATATGTACAGGAATTTGTCTCTGTGGCACTGGTGCTGAGCACAAACTCAAATGACTGCTGAGAAAAGGAGCGCTTGTCGTGACAAACCCACTGAGAATTATTACTTTTCTCTGTGGTTCCCTGAGCCCTGTTGGTCTGTCTTTGCTTTGTTTTTAAGACCCACAGCTTTTACGGCTCTGGTTCACCTCACGGCTCTCATCACCCTAATTTCCGGCTGTTTTCATTGGAAAAGCTCTGATAATCCCATTGTACCCTTCCTGGCCAGCACCAAGCAGCAGCATACTGAAAAGGTACTACATCCACACTAACACCATTTAGTTTCATCCCTTAAAACAGAGGCTTTTGGAGATGCAGCTTGACCTGTTTTAGCCTGGGTTCATTAATTACTTCTACAAGTGTTGCCGGCCTTGTTGTTGTCCAGTTAAACTCTACATTTTAATATTGCAGCTGGCTTTGCTGCTGCTCCTTCAAAGTATTTTCTGTAATTACCAAAATGCTGAGCAAACTATCTGATTCTTGTTCACACCAGTACACACATGCTCAGCCCAGTTAATGGTGATGTAATATTTGTTTTCAGGTGTGTTTGCATGGATGGAGATTATTTCTGCTATGGAGCTAAAAGGCTTGTCTGGACAAAGATAATTTAAAACACTGTCAACACGTTGTTTTAAAATGAAAACATGCTGGTCTGGATGGAGCTTTAGTTAGTGACCAATTAACATAGTAACATCGAACAGCTAAAGAGCCAGAAACCAAAAACAAAGCAAATTAACAACAATAATAATAATGTAAAATTGAAGGGGAAAAAAATCTGTTATATTTCGGGTACCGCTGAACAACATATGAAAAGATCAGAATGTGATTATACACTTTAAACCTTTATTTTAAACATTCCAGCAATTTTGATATTGCATTGGATGGAAACAGATGAAAATTAGCCACTGTGGCTAACTCTGGCACATTTACATTGATGGTAAAACTGATGATAATGTTAATTAATGTGCACTGTCCCTGTTCAAGAAATAAATGAAATGAAATGAAATGATGTCATTTTGGGAATTAAAACAACTCTGAGTAGGACTTTGGTGGTGCAGACTTTGCTTCTGGCTTAGTGACGCCGCTAAAATGAAAACTGAACTACATAAAACTTGAGTTACTTCTCAAATATTTGACCTTTGAATGAGGACCATCAAACCACTGTCTAGATGATTTTTCCTGTTAGACCACAGCCTGTTCCTCATCCTGTGTCTAATGTATTACATGCATTAGTGCAAGCGTTGAGATATTGGATTTATAACCACAATATGGTTTTGTGTGCTGTTTATAGTAACATGTTTTCTTCACACCGATCAAAAGGATATTGTTCACAAAGAGCCAGAGCAGAGTTTATAATAGATAACACTCTCCAGATTGATTGTCAGTGGCAGTGTGAGGACGTGTTGTGTGCTGGCAGGTGTCCATGATACCTGCAATATTCAGAACAACTGCCATTTAAATATGTAGAGTGTGTGTCATTCTGTGTGGATATGTCAGTCAAACTGAGCGCTTTGGGAAACATCCATTGAGAGGCACATACATATTTGAGAAATGTGTTATGCAACCCCCACTTTGTGACCTTGTTTTTCCTTCATAGAGGAAAAGAAACCCTGTATGCACGAGGTGTGGACCAGTAGAGATTGCAGAGCAGAGTGCATCTCTGAAGGAGACCATTTAACCCGGTTCAGCTGGCAGCCCACAAATTATTCAGGGATGGATGCTGAGGTGCATTCACAGGGTGGTGTCACAGAGAGTTCACGGCCTAGCTGCTCCACTCAGGTGGACGTGGAAGCCCCCGCAGATAGCCTGAAGTGATATTGGCACCTGTTAATTTGAATGTGACTGCGTGGGTGTTTACATGCGGCGCATTAATTTGTTTTTGGTGAGTGTGCACAGGCTTTTGAGTGGGTATTGTGTGGAGAAGTGTTTTAAGCGTGAGCATATCAAACATTCAGTTATGTTTGTCTCTATTACTTTTCTTTCAGAAAGTAAATGCATTTAATATGTTATTAAAATTTTGTCATAACTTGAGATCGCTTGGCAGCGGCACAGTCCACCATAAGGGAATAAATAACAATTTCATGTCTTTGATGCTACTTTTAAGTGGTGAAATTATTGTGAAGCAGCAGGCTCACAGAGTGTTGGAGCCTAAAAGCAGTTTATTGACTAATATTGGAATGATGAATTTAATTTACATATGCAATAATAAGTATTTGCAGTTGCAGGAGCTGCACTGATGGAGCCAGAGATTTTACCTTTGTTTCACCAGGTATTAATAACTTGGACAAATAGACTTTGCTCTGTACCATTTGTTTTTCTATGTTGAGGTAAACAGCTCAGCTCCAATGTTGGACTGATTCATTGGGACTCATTATAATGTCAAGCTAAGGCTTCCTTCATTGGAAACACAGTGGATATTACTGACTTACTGATCATTCGGAGAAAGTTTTTTCGCCTTTTCCAGGTGATAGGCTGCTGCTGCTGCGTGAAGCTGTGTGAAGCATGAAATCAGATCACCGATGCTTATCATGCCATGATGGAAGAGGTTAATTACTGACTTCTTTATTACAGTAGCCAGGTCCTTATACACCTGTGGCTTCTCTGGTTTATTTCGGATGGACAAAGAACCTGTTTGCAGTGTGTTGTCAGTAATTCGCTCAGGGGTCACCACATCACAAGAATTATGACATTAATCAATCCATTCAATGTCTTTCATTCATTTAAGTGTTTTATTAAGTGCTTAACAGTGGTAGCAAGAAGAAGAAGAAGAAGAGTATTCAGTGCCCCTGTGCAGAAACTAGAAACTCTATGTGGGTGAAGCTCAGCAGACCCTGAGAACATGCACTGTTGGACATTAAAGCAGCATTAATACAGACTCTTCTTCCCCCCTTGTGAACCACTTCCTAGAACACGGACCTGTGGACACAGTATTAAAATTCTGCTCTGTACATTGATTGAACTCCCCACCAGCAGTGGAGCCTGCAACCAGGTTCTGCTTCAGGCAGAAGCCAAATGGATTTTTGATCTGGGCCCAAAACAGCAGACGGACTGAATGAGGAACTCTCTGTGCCTCTTCTTTTTCATCGCTCTTGAAACCTTTTGTTTTCGCAACTAGTCGGACCTTTTGCTACATTGGTAACCTTTTATTTTAAATAATGCAGACAGAAATATATATTGCAGTATTTTACATGCTTTTATGTACTTTCATGCCTTTTTCTTATATAACTCCATCTCTTTTTTCTTTTTCACACTGTACCCTTTCAGTGCCTCTGATGTCTGAACAAAGCCATGAGTTACTATCTGTGAGTAACATCCTCTTTTTTGAGCTTTTCTGTGGCTGTACTACCTGGTCCTATTGCACTATATAAATGTACAAATGTGTTGCACTAAACTAAAAATTGGTTTAATCACCCAGTCTATCCTTTGCTCGACAAATGACAACCCACATAGTGTTTTAATCAAAGAATTCTTATATCTGAATGCATGAAGGCTTAAACAGGCACTAATTATTTCTCTAACTTTATTACTGCTCCTCTATGGCAAGTTCTCCATTAATTAATAAGTTGATAAGCTCATGGAAATTTCATTTAGCACATTTTTTTTTGCAACTGATCAAGTTTCATCAAGATTCGGTGACTGAACTAATTACAATGGAGCATTTAATGGATTTTTGAAAATATGGAATAAAAGCGGACAAACTGCTGCATGTTATGGATGAGGACTGGATTACAGGCTCCATCAGTTAACTGATGAAGCTTTTGTTTAAGATCAAATTTAAGTAACGACCACTAGGTTGATTTAAGTTTAGACAAAAGCACTTAGTTATACAGGAGTGTGCCACTTCAGATTGTTCCGATTTATTCCATAGTTGAGGGAACAATGACTCTCTGATCAAGTGGATTATACTGTAATCTGTGGGAGTTGCTTTGATGGGAAATGAGATCTACAGGACAATCAGCTGCTCAACAGGCACAAATCACACACACAAGTCTTGACACCCCATTGACTTGATTTATCACAGCCTACGCATTTCTAGTCAAGTCAATGAAGTAAGGGTTATTTATGTAGCACTATAACAGAGCAGGGTTATCTCAGAATGCTTCTTCTGCAGAGCAGGTCCACATTCTTTGCAGTGTCATTCACATATTCACATTCACCATGAACAAGCAGAAAGACGAAATACTTTTTATATACATTCTTGTACATAGTAAGTCCTTTATATTTTATTCCTTTTTTCTTTACACATCCTGTACTCTTTGCCACTGTTACAAGAGAATTTCATGTGGGATCCATAAAGAGTCTTATGTCTTATGACTGCCTTTAAAGAGGCAGAAACCTCCAGCAGAACCAGACTGAGGGTGAACGGCCATCCGCCTCCAGTCTACTCATATCAACTACAGCTTTAGGAAGTGTCTACCCCGATTTTTTGTTGTTGCATATCTTGAAAATTAACAATGTAAATGACATCCACGAAGCACCACTTGTTGTTTCAAAGTTTCCCATGGTTCTACACTGTTTAAACTGAACTTGAACTGAGACCCCCTGACCTGCAGCATTTAGCTTCTCATGAGAGAACTGGTGGCTGCCATTTCACTTGGTTGATCTTTTTGTCGCCCACAAATAAAACTTGTTCCAGAGAACCTTTCACCAAACAGACTAAAAACACATGTGATGAGTACAGATCACTGACTGCCTTTTTTAGGAGAGCTTTGTATAAATTCCTCCCATGTGGTCTCAGCCTCTTTGTCCCCTCTCAGTCAGCTTGTCCACAGAGTGAGTGGTCTCTTCCTGTCTTCATGCTTTTCACATAGCTCCATGTGCTTTATGAAATTCATGCTCAGGTTATCAGCTCTCCAAGTACAGGGCTTAGGTGATGTTCAGGTACTGGTCCCTGTGATGGGGTTCAGCGATTCCTCAGCTGTACTCCTAGAGAGCCTTGGCCTCCAGAGCCCTGGGGCATGTTGAACCACCTGGATGCCCCTCAGAGAGCCCACAGCCCGGGCATCAGTGAGCGCTGCCCCTGCTGCATCCACCAGCAGCTTCAGGCAAAGTCTTTGTTCATCACCGTGGACCACTGACCCCTTCAACAACCAGTGCAGAGAGTTTGAGTTTTCACACCCACTTAAAAAAGTGCTCATGATTCCAAAACTCCCTGATAAGACAGAGGCAACAACAGACCTCATTTTAAAAATGTGGAGTCTAAACACCACATGTACTGTATTGTCTGGAGTCTGTGCATCTTTTTCTGCACATCCACTGGACCATGAGAGTAGATCAGCTACCTCAGAGCAGGTTGGTAAGCATTTCATTGTTACTGTCTAAAAATCTACTGTTAAAATCCCCACCATACAATAAAAAATAATATTTTTAACAGAAGTAACAGACCTAATTTTACAAATGCAGTCAGAGTCTAAACAATCTCATAAGAAGTTAACCATTTTTTTGTTTGGGTTTGTGCTAACCCTGAGGCTGACCCCTTGGAACAGTGAATCATTCTCTTCACTGGTGTAGAGAAAGGAGTGAAATTCAACAGTTCGCCTTCTTATCGCGCCAGCTTCTGTTAGTTCTTGCCCTGCATGTCTGAGCAGAGAGTGGATTACTTTATCTCTCCCTGTTTCTTTCTCCAGGCCAAAGAAAAGCAAGAGGGGGCATCCATCTTTGTGATGTTGTGAACTTGGCAGGATCTAGATCAGCCTGTGTTCTGCAGGTTGGCTAAATGTTGTTTTAAGATGAGAATTTCAATGTATCCTCAATTTCCTGTGGACCCTTTTTTTTCTATTTTCACGATATCACTCTCCAGATCTCTTATGGATGTCTTGTGTAACATGAAATGTGCTGCTGACACAGGAGTTTAATTTCAGTCACTGTCTAGACAAGTGACCTCACTCTTATTCTGCCTAAAAGCGGTCAATCTCTAAACCTTCTATCAGAAAATAAAACTTAATTAAAATGTCACGATGCACTTGTCGGTAAAAATATGACATTAAAGCAGGAAATATCTGCAAAGCCACACATTATACACAAATCTTACAAAATGTTCAAATGGTGTTTACACTACATTTTACACATCCCCTGCGGTAAAAATCTTGGTTCCAAGAACCAAAAGTCATCTAAATATATTTTTACATCTCCTTTCTCAAAGAACTACAACAAAGAGAGGTGGCTCTGTGCCTCTCTTCTGATTGACTGACTGTTTTTACAGTGATCCAATAAAACTGTATATTTCAGGTAAAACCAGAGAAATCTTAGTTGGCTGGTCCAGCTGCTTTGTTGTGACATCACAAAGTTACAGAAGTCCTCAGGTTTTAAAACTGTGTGAATTTCTCTGTGGACTGAGGCTTTGCTACTTTGATACTTGATTGAGTTAGATCTGCATTATTATCAAAGACATGAGAATCTGTACATACAATATGGAGCCTTAAATGCAACCCCCCCCCAAAAAAACATCAGGTTGGGCTAGGGAGATCCTATCTTCTCACAGAAGAGACATGGTGTATTGTCTGGAGTCTGTGTGCATCTCTCAACCATGAGAGTAGACTGGCTACCTAAGAGTATGCTGAGAAGCTCTCCATGCTTACCGTCTAAAAACCTGTTCTACAGTTAAAATCCCCACCATAGAATAAAAAAATTATTCAATCTGTTACATTTTTTTTATAGAAACTTCCTCTCTGCACTGTTGATTGGAGCATAGATAGATATTGACAATGATAAAAACGAGCTCTGGCTAAAAGGAACATTCTCTCTCATCCTCCAGAGAGCAGGAAGCCCACTTCTCCACTGAGTGTTTTATTGTGGCTTAATATCACTTCCCCTTCCCATCTTCTGTTCCAGCTGTCTCACTGCTCCAATGACGTTCTTTTTTAGTGTATTTCATCTGTCTCTGTGGCTCTATTTACATTCAGATCTTCCACTCTGAAAGTGTCTGTGCAGAGGGTGAGATATTAAAAACAAAACTAAAAACAACCAATAACTGAGCTAAAAGTTGAGTGCAGTACAAGTTTGTTGAGATCAAAGACTTTTTGATCGATGAGGGCTGATTCCTCTCCATTTCTCATGTGGAATCTGGCTGAGGAGTAAAATATTCAGTTTAAGTATCAAATCATGTTTTTTGTTTCTTGGCTGCCACTCAGCCTAACACGGGACACATCACTGCACCTAATACTGTTCTCACACTCTCTCTGCTTGCTTCAGCAGCATAAACCTGTTTACTACTGTACATATACCACTACTTTCATCTGTCTAACTTACCTGTCTCACACTATTTTCACATGTTTTCCTCTTTTTCACCACTGGCCTAATTTTCACAGTCTCCGCACCACATGCCTCATCACTGTCTGTGTCCCATGTAAATCTTTCATTCCCACTGTCCTGTACACGGTCCCCACCAACGGCGCTGTCTGAGCTGGGCTGCTCTCCAGCACCATCCTGCTGTTCTGCGCTGTAGCACCAGGCTGCGTCACGGAACCAGACCGCTTGGCAGCGGCATGTTGTTCAATGCCAGTTACTCTCTCTGGGCCAGGACAGGCCTTGACTGCATGTCACCGCAACCAAAACATTTCATAACTGACAGAATGTGGAAGCAGAGACTGAGCTCTTCATCCTGGGTGTTTAAGATAATGTGTAAACATGTCTTTCCCTTTTGCATGTTGTGAGTAAAGAAGATTTGCAGTCAGCGAGAACCTTAAGGAAACAACTTTCCACTGTAAGGATAACTCAACACAACCATGTCATTGATGGGAGCACCTGTGTCCATCAGCAGTTTCACCTTCTCCACTTGGTCCAGAAAAAGACAGCAGCATCTTCCTACCAACAGCTTTCATACTGAAGCAGCCAACTTGAAGCCCACTGTGCTGCTGGGGAGCAGCACCAACTTTGATGCCGTTCCCCAGGTCAGCCAGGAGAATTACGGCAACCAGCCAAGACAGCCCCAATGCAAGAGAGATATGTGGTATAGGCTTTTAACAGCATAGCTAGTTTTACATCAAATCTTAAATGTGGTAAGGATGTCAGCTTCCTCAACCAAACTAGATGGTTCCACGGGAAAGGAACGACTGAACTTTCTGCCTCTAGTTCTTCTTGTGGAGACTCTAGGATTACAGTCTTATCTTATCTAATGAAAACAAAAAAGTCTTATATTAATGTAAAAACAAACTAGAATGCTGGAAGACTCAGAAGGAGACAATGGTTCAGGGTCATGGTCAACACAGGCTGTGAGAACCGGAGATTTGAATTCTCAGTAGCATGTTAGTTAGCCTCAGGAGACTGGCCACTGCTCTGGGACTGATATGACTTTAGTCATTGTCGTTAAGATTTGAGCTGCTAGATGTCAAACATGTTTGTGTTCATCAGGGTGGGCCATGTGAGTGGTTTGAAGACTGTTGTGACAATTCTTGCAAGACGTTGGCAAATGGACCTACAGCACTCACCGGCATGAGATCCATGAGATGGCAGATTAAATACACTCATGTGAGTAACGCATTACCAATCAAGGTTAGTACACTCTAGCTGTGTTCCAATTCAGCAGCTGCATCCTTCGGAGGTGGCATTTGAAGGCTGATTACGTAACAGCGTCGCGATAAGGTCTGTCCCAATTCAAATGCTCCTCCATATTCAGCCAACAAATCTGGTCTTCCTTTGCCTGTTCTAGGAGAACGCACCACACCAATCCTTCATAGCCTCCCATATCCCAAGATTCTTTGCATGTTATTATTATTAGCCACCTAGCATGCTAATTATCAGAATGTTGAGGCAGCTCTGCACTGTAGCCATGGTAGCCCTGTTCTGTGGCCGGCTTGGAGGCGTGGCCACTGAGCCCAAGGTGAGGAGTAGCCGTTGGAAGTGTAAAATAGCCAGGCGCATGGCGTCTGTCCAACTTCCTATTTCTCCGACTTCCCATTTCCCCGACCATTTTTGCGTCCATTAATCCAACCTCCCATTTCTCCGATTTAAGTAATCCTAACCCTACCCTAAAGATAACCATAACCGTCTAGAATAAGTCGGATTAATGGGTAATCGGAGAAATGGGCGGTCGGAGTGACGTATTCTCCCCAAAATAGCTGCCAATTTCAAATGTTTAACGTTGGAACATTGATTGTGTTTGGACACAGGAAATTCTCCGAAGGCTAGACTTTCTCATTTACCAATGGTTGATGCGGCCTCTGAAGCTGTTGCCTCCGTAGACTGCGTAGGTTGGGCTATCCGATGGCTCCAGCCCCTGAATTGGGACACAGCTTGTGTCTTCGCTGGGACAGACAGCGTCTGATGACATCCTGATATACACTTTAGTTAGGACACTATGATCAAGATTATTTCCTTGGAAATAATGCGTACTTACTTACTTAAGAACTTCTATCACAAGCCTGTATGTAGTTGTGTTATGTGCAGAGCCCTCACCTTATAGGACATAGTCTAACCAACCAGGGTCCTGGACTAGATTTCTCCATTTACCAGGACAGGACAGTGAGTCAGGGTTAAATCAGCCCAAACCTCCTTTAGTCTGAGCCTGGCTGGGAGCACAGTGTTGTTGTGGCGTAATTGGCTGCTGTAAGCTCTTTAAGAAAAGATGGTGCCTGAACATTAAGGTCTTACAGACACCCGGTGCAGAGAAGCTGATATGGGTGAAATATGATCTCTCTTCTTTGTTCTTGTTAGTACACATGAAACTAATCCAGCCTGGGAGTAACGCAATGTATGGACTTCTTTTTTTTTTATTATTCTATGAGGTGGGAGGGGTCTGATTTTTACAATGTGAAATAAGTTAAAAAGGCAGTCACTGATTCACTTATTTGTCTTTTTTTAACAACTTTAAATGGTGAAAATAAGAAAACTACTTATATAAAGGAACTAATTTAAATGAGTTGCAACACCTCGCTTGGTGTGATGAATGTTCCAACAGTTTTTCAGAAAGCAGGACATGTTGTGTGAATATGTTTCTCCAGCTGCCTTGAATAGACAGCAAACTGTGGCCCTGGCACCTCTGTTAGGCCCCGCAGATGTCACTTAACTGTGAATGACTAACTCACAAGAAGCTTTATGGCCCCAAAGGACTTCCAGATGAAATGAAATAAATATATACAAGACATACAATTCCAGATGGATGTCATTATATTCATACACATGTGGTTGCTGTAGACCTCAGCGATGTTTTTGAGCACAAATATGAAAAATAAATAAACACAAAGAGATGTAGAGAGTTCCATTACAGTATGCAAATATATAAGAATACGAAGCAGATACTGCTTCATTCAGTGATACCTACTCAGAAACCTGCCTCCGCTTCATGGATGAATTATGAGAAAATGGACCCCTGGGCTTGGAAATGTAAAACTCCTCCCACTCCTCTTTCATGGTGGAAAGCAAGAAATCCAGAGTCTCTCTCAGTCTGTATGATTCAGTTTGCATCTGTTTGTTACCTTTACTGCCTCTTTGTAGTCGTTTTGTGTCTCCTTGTAGTCATTTTTGTCTCCTTTTGATTCTTTCAGTGACATTTTGCAGGGGAGTTATCTCAGATGCTGCTGTTGATTCCAAAAACAAATCACACCCTGAAAGTCAATTTTGATCACATTAGAGAGTGTCTGTCCCACAGTAGATCCCCAGTTCTTACACAAAATACTACACATATAGGAAATTATGATTAAATCATTAAAGAAAACTGACATAGATGTCTTAAAGCAGAGCTATTTTACTGTTCTGCTTTAAATTGCTTTCTCCTTGAGCTCTGAGACTTCTAAACAACCAATTGTAATGGTCATTTTAAGGGGCTGTGTGCCCTTGAAACAATGGGCCTCTGCCCTTCAGGCTCATTCAGTAATCCAACTTATGCTTGGTCACTAGAAGAGGGTTAATCAAGCATGTTTCAGTGAATTACAAAACACTTCTTAAAGTCATTCAAGAATCATCCCCTCCATGCCCACACTCACGGGGCTGATCAGACTAACACTCACTCCTGATTAAAAGAGCACTCACAGAAATGTTCATGCAGTCATTTATTAACCACTAAGTAGGGAAAATGCCAATGAAGTTTGAGTGCCGAATATCCCACTGTGTTCACTGGCACGACCAAAATGACAAAGTTTCTGTGTGTAGTGTTGTTGACCTTTCAACACTCATCACAAAAATGTGACAAAACTAAAATGTTTCAGACACTAGATTTACATCCGGCATAGCCTATTACTTCTCAATCGGTAGTGTTCATCTGCCTGAAAAATAGTCCCCACTGGCCCAACATGACCCCCAAAACCTGAACCCAGTTCACAGCTGAGTCGATGAGAAGTCAGATTAAAATATCCTCTGATGTACTGCCAACTTGTTTCCACATCAGGTTCCCACTGGAACTACATAGCCAATGCAAAATGCTGTAGGTCACCTGAAGTGGATTTGAGAAACTCTTCAACTCTTTTAAAAACTGTCTAACACCTGTATCTGCAAGCAAATAATTCATAATTTCATCATAACATGAAACCTTATAATACAGTTACATACAACAGCAACATAGATGATAGTTGTATTTGTAAATCAGCATGACATGAATTATAATATGAAAACAGCAAAGTGCAATGTTTATTGCTAGATGTTAATACTCAAAACAGTAAGAGAGTGGCTATAGGGATGGTCAGACTTTTCTATGGTATTTCCTCAACATTCATGGTCCCCAGAGTGGAATCTCAGTAACTCAGTGATATCCTGACTTTTTTTTAGCGTCACCATAAGGAAGAAAAACAGATTTTAGTGAAAATATTAAGTCAATATGAAATTTGCTAGAGATTTCCATGGTGCCCAGATAATGAACCGCTGACTTTGGTGATTTCCTGGATTTTTATTTTTGACCACCAGGCTAAAGCTGTCTCAATAGATCGATCAAGCTTGATGTAGCTTAGTTCAGAAAATGTATTTTAAAGAAAGCTTTTATGATTGTTTGATATGTTGTGTTTCAGTTTTCCAGAATACTGACAAGTACGCATAATTTAAATGTTCATGTTAATTAATTCAATTAAAGAGAACCAACCAACCAATCCTAAAAGAGAGACTTGTTTTCATGCTAACATGTTAGCATTTAGCTTTAGCTGGCAGTTAACATAGATATAGCCTAAGTACTGACATAGTTTTAGCTGGTAGTTAAATATGATCTTTTTAAATTTGAAGGTAATTTACATTGAATTATTGTAGCTGTCAAACCTAACAACAGACATGTTGTAGCCTATTTAAGGTGTAATAGATTTTCTGTCGCTACAGCTTATGGCTCTAGTAAAGGTATTTGCCCCGAAACCTATAGGCCAACATTGTGACTAAGGAGAGCAAAACAAATCAAAACAATAAACAAATAAATTTGTCACCAGAACAGCTATAAAGATTTGCCACATTCCTCCAGCGCGTCTGTATCTTTTTATTCAGTGTTATTTTGATCTCCATCGCTAGAACCTAGAGACCCTAACAAGTGCACTCTGCACGCAGACAAGCTGTAACTCCCTCAGGCTCAGCCGCCATCAGTGTGTCTAAAATATGCTACGCTGCATAACAAAAAGTTGAGAAAAGAAACAAAACAAAAAACCAAATGAAACACTGAATAAGAAACTATCACACTCAGTACTTCTGCTTTGCCTGAGGATGCAAATAACTTCAAAGATCTGTCAGAGAAAAGGCAAAGATGCACAAAAAAAATTACCCCAAAAGTACTGCCCTTTCTCCTCTTGTTCTCCTTTTATTTCCAGGGATGAGGGCAGAGCTGAATGTGGGACAAAGCCATCATATTTGGTGATTCCTCCACGGTCATGATTATAGAAGTGATCAAAGTTAGCCTGGACAGCTTCCAGCACCACCATGACAACAATATGACTACAAAAGACGAGAGAGAGAGAGAGAGAGAAAAAAAAAACACCCCCCAAGGCCATCTGTAACTGTACTATCAATACCAAGACACTTTGGCTTTGCATTTCCCTGGTAATCCAGCATGGCCTTCCAGCAGCCACAATAATTAGGATGTTGCATGCAGAATATAACACAAATCCATCAAAGGCCTCTGTTCTGTATGTGCATTTGCATTATGTGCTGTGCATTGTGTTTTCAAATTATGAGCCAGAGAGTGAATTATAGGCCCAGTGAAATGAGTGATAAATGTACAAGGAGTCCATTTGCAGAAGCCCATACTTCCCCATAATCACAACTTTATTGAATCCTCTGCGAGCCATCAACACAGTTGTTTGCTAAGGCTTAAAAGCAAATACATATGCAAACACAGCATATCTAGAAAAAAAGCCTTTACATGCCATTAAATATTTAGATACACTGCATAAAATAGTTATAGACTTTGCAAACAACGGACACACACACACATTCCATGCTTAGCATCCATCCAAGTATGTTTCTCACTTGTACATCAGGTTTCCACCTGCCTGCCACTGTTCTCTTCATCTGCACCATTTCTCATCTGCAAAACTAACATCAAATCATCATCATCATCATCATCATCATCATCATCATCATCATCATCATCATCATCATCATCATTATTAATGCAAGGTTACATCTAAAACACTACAACTTCAAACTGCTGTCAAATCAAAAGAAAACTACTCAACTGTCATCATTATCCAAACATGACAATGTACAGTATCAGCTCTCTGATGATAATTTAAAAAAAAACAAAAAAACATATCTAATCCATGCTACCCTTATACTTAAACTGTAAACATGTCAAATGTTTAACGATGGGCTCATTTATTATTAATTTGTTTATCCCAATAGAAGAAATCCTTTGTATGTTTACACCATCACTTCTAAAGGAAGTGAACTTTGTTTCCTGATTGCAGTGATTGCTATTTAAAGGTTATTATGTACTGATAAGTGATCTGAGCATTAAGACCTGATTGACTTTACGATGGATGTGTCCTGCCCTGCTGAGTGCTTGGCAACAACAATGGAAAACTGAGATACATTCCTTGTCTTTGGGGAGTGGATGCTCTGGAAAGCTGTTACATGAATTAATTGGCAATTAGCTGGTAAGAAACCATAGCGGGTTGCAAGCGGAGACGATATGGTGCAAATGAGCAATGATTAGTTATTTAAAAATGGCCCTGAAATGCCCCTACAACTTCTTTTTGTTTCAAATTGTTATACTTATATACTCCACATTAAGCCTTTATGCATATTTTATTCATATCATTTGAAAACCAGTTTAACTGTGAGCAAAGTCCTACTCTGCATTTCTTAAATTCAGTATTGTTTCAGCTGAACTATTGCCAACACAAAAACATGTTTTTATTTTAAACATGCCTCTCTTCTCCTCCCTTGATTGACCTACTTTTCGGGATGCTAATAAGTCAGCCAGGAGACGTTTGGTGTAGCCCTGTCAGATTTGCTAACCAAGGGCCTGTATCACGCTCCTGTCAGCCTCTTTATTGTTGATGAAGTCTCTTTTTTTTCCAGGGTAGTGAGGGCGTATGGGGGAGTTGATGCTGTGTCAAACAGAAATAGCCTGCAGGATGTATGTTTTAAAGAAGGGAAACAAAATGCTTTTCGACAACACTGCTTTTGTCAAGTAACTACATAGGTGGTAAGTTCAGGAACTTGTGCACCATTGTTTCAATCGAGTGAAAGCCTGATCAGTTTCAATCAAAGTCAGCATTCCATTGTTAAAAGGAAAGTTTCAGAGATTTGACAGGGAAGCCATGCACCTCTGTCACTTCCAAACAGCATGTCTAAAAATACCTCTGTCTGTCATACAAAGTGGCTCATTCATAGGCTGAGTTAGAATAAACTAGTTAACTAAAAACCATGTGATGGGGTCTAACACCTGCTCATTGGTTTGTTCATCAGTTGACACCAGGTCTGGAGCAGGACAATGAACTTCAGCCATGGTGCATATTTCATATTACAATGAAATCCACTCCAGTTCAGGGACTGTCTGACATTTTAATGTATCTATTACACAAAGCACTTTAATTATTGCCTACCTTAATCTGGACTATAGTACTATGATTTCATGGTAAATCACAACTCTTTTCAAAATGAAAAAACAAATGGCACACCAAGGAACTGCATTCAGCAGCTCAGCTCCATTAATTCCAGCAGAAAACATTTGTCTTTTGGCAGAATTCAGCAGTTACAAGGACGCTTAACTTGGAAAATTCAGTGAAGAGTGTAACTAATAAAAAACAAAATCTGATTTGGAAAAGAAAACCTTGGTTGTCTCTAAAAACTATTTCCCTCCTCATTGCTCATGTCATAAAACTGTTATCAAACCACGGATTATGAATCATGTTTTCTTGTCTAATGTTGTTTTGTGCAACCAGTCAGCGCATGTCATTGATTGTTACCATGGTAATGTTGGTTTTGGGCCGAATTAACCTGAAAGTTATCCCCAGATGTCAAATAATAACGGTCCAATACATTTAAGTTGCGGATGAGGGTTGAAGGGTTAACAAGGATGAGGATAAGGACAGAGGAAGGTAGGCTGTCAGGCTAATGGAGAGATAGAGACCAGCTGAGGGCTGAGGACTGGTGGCATGGTCTGGTGGATGAGTTGGTGGTGGTGGTGGTGTGAAAGGAAAGATTAGTCTGGCACTGGAGAGGTTTGGTCTGTCAGAGCGCGAGAAGCAGCACAAGTAACAACGGTGGCAGAGAGAGTGAGAGAGAAACAGAGAGAAAGAGAGAGAGAGAGAGGGGGGGGGGCTACTTGTCAGGCTGAACAATCTAGCAATGAGTGAGGGAAGAGCTGGGGTACTTGAACTGAAGGTTGATTATAGACAGGTGTGGAGAGGGGCCAGGATTGAGGGGAGGTAAGCCACACCCAACCACACACACACGCACACACACGCGCGCACACTCAAAAGAGAGGACACGGAGAAATAGAAGGGAAGGGGAAAAAATGAGCCTAGGCAGCCTTGCTTGAATTGACAGTATGGTAATGTATTTATGTGGTAGAATATGAAGTAATGCATAAATGTGCTGAAATATGTTACTATTAAAGAAGATTATGTTCTGAATCTCTAATGAGCTTATTTGCAAAGCATGTCAGGATTTAAGTAGCCAGGATGGAATGTGTAACACAAATACCGGGTGAAACCCACATGGCAAACGCAGGCAGCATATTATCAGTGTGCGATTCACACTGTGGCAGGTGGCACATTGTCAGCTGTGAATGTGTGAACAAAAGCACAATTATAACTTTCCCTCATCACCTGCTCCAAATTAGCTCGGCAGATCCTGGGATTCAGCCTCAGTGCTGGACAGAGACAGGAAATGACAGCTTGGAGATACTTCCTGTCACACGCAAAGTGAGTCATTTAAAAATCAGACATCACTTCTTTCTTTTTCCATTGTTCAGGAAATGATGGGATGATGATGAATGATGGTAAACCACCAACCTGAGCAGGAAAATCCTCAAAAATCTGACTTCGTTTCATGTATTACACTTAAGACACTATTTATACACATTCTGTCATCATCATATCAGTTATATAAGGTGATAACGGGGCTGCTGGCCCAGGGGACTAAAACTATTAATGTAGCTATAAGATGAGCATCTGACTGCATGTGTGACTGCAGTATCACAGAAAGAAGTAAAGTTCTTGGTGTGTGATATAGCGAGGTGAGTCAGTGTGAATGTTGTCACAGACACACACATTTGTCTGTGTGTATGTCATGACAGCTACTGTATCTTTCCGTTTAGCTGGTACATTGGGCTGTGTCAACATGCACTGGAAGAGCACATGCATTAAAGCAGAAGTAAGCGGAATGTTTGTGTTAATATAAGTCTTAAATAGTTTTATACCATGGTCTGGGTGAATCCTCGATTCTGATTGGCTGCGGGGTGTCCATTAAAAAGTGATAATGGACACCTATAAAGATGTTCCAGTAAAATAGCCTGATTACGTTCTAAATATTACTGCGCTGGCTCAAACGCTTGTTGGTAACCACGGCAACGGACACTCGGACCATAACAATTTTTTTTCAGCGCATCACGGCACTGGAGTCTGTAAACACACAAGCGGTAAGAAGTGCACTGGCCGTCTGAAATAATACTTTGTGTCACGTAACATTTGAGCCGTCACATCACCTCCCTTCACTGATCAACTATCAGGCTGTGGCAGTCACTGGCTGTAACGTTATGCTGCAGTCACAGCGGGTCCCTCTTTTTTTTTTTTTTTATCGCCGACGAGTGTTATTAAATAGTCCGCTCGGCTCAGCCGCTTAAAGACGTGTGATTTTAACGGTAAAAACAACATTTTAACGGTAAAAACAACATTAAATTATAAGTAATTGATTTATTTATCTCGTAAGTGACCATATAAGCGGGATAATGCCCTTCGAGGTGTCCGATTATCAGAGATTAATGGACTTTGCGGAAGCAACCGTCCTCCGCTTCGCGTCGGACGGTTCACGCCTCCGCGTCGTCCATTAATTTCTGATAATGGACACCTCGTCGGGCATTATCCCTTACATATCTTCCGACAGCAATCACTTACATAGAGTGTTTGGTCCGAAACACGGGTCTGTCAGTCACTCTGCTCTGCTGTAAGCCGAGGAGAAAACTTCTTGTATACTTCCTTGTATCCTACAACCTTTATCCAATGAGGAGAGAGAACGGCATGAAGGGCTGTGTGTGCAGCCAAGGGATGCGCGTGAATGTGGTGACGTAGGGACGAGGACCAATAGATCCATGACGAGGGCGGGGACTGCTAACTGCATCGGCTGACAAAAAGTTAGCCAAAACGACCGGATCGCTTACTTCTGCTTTAATTTGCTTTTCATTATTCGCATGACTCTAAACCACTGTAACACAACACAAAGTGAAAAAATAATAGTTGAGATTTTTTTTCCTGCATTGAAATATTTTGCAATAATACCAGTCCTGTTTTATGGACATGAAATGTAATGGAAACTGTCAGATGGGCCCAGTTTTCACCAAGAGCCTCCTCTGATTTCCAAATGTTTAAATAAACATGAAGCATATGCCACAGTTGCAACAGTTTGGCAAGACACATTGTCCCAAGAGCGAGACAGACGTTTCATTGTTTTCACCCCAACATTAAAGTATCCGAACATGTTTGATGATGAACTGATGCAAGACGTTTGAACTTTTCAGACGTACTAAAAGGAAATATGGTAACCAGCTCTATTAGCACGTGATGATGCATCTCGGAACAAAGCGTCATCTCTGTCCTCGCTCGAGGAATCTCACGCATCGTGACGTGTTTGAATCAGCATTAAATGTTGACCACAGACTTCTGCAGGGCTTCGATTCTGTGCATCAAGGAGCAATGAGGACATTTGAGTCCCTGCAGTGACTTTTATTGATGGATCCCTCTAATAAACCCTCTCAGAGAACTCATTGTTCAAGTATCTGCTTTCTCTACTTCACAGAAGATATTCCAGCAGCTAAGTCCCTGTTGGGCATTCCCTTGAAGTTGGTCATCTTCTTGTCACTTCAGCCACAGAGCATCATTGTATTGACAGCTGAAATGCTCGGAAGGAAAAAGTCCCACACCCTCTCAAAACAACATGGTGCAATTCAGTGAACGCACCATGAGGTGAGAAGGGGAGGATCTCCCTGCAACTGAACGGGCTCTCCGAGCTATCAAGACATCAAATGTGCTCTTAGCAGGTCCTGATAGGACGATATCACTACAAGCTGATGCAACCCGCTGGGGAATTATGAAACTACGCTCAGCTTCCACTGCTCAATGAAAATTTCATCAGGATAGGACAAGCCTGAGCAGCACTGGAGCAGCTCTCTGGTTGTGTCGTGGAAGCTGATTACACAACACAGCAACAACAACAACACAGCATGCTCAAATGACATAAAAAGGCACTTGTAGTGAGGTTAGACGGGGAGTGATTTAATGCATGTGTGGAGGTCAGTTCACATATAGTCCATCCTGCAATGATCCAGCGTGGGGGATAAGAACAGACAGGGTGGGATAGAAGTGAAACGAATGGGAAAGTTAGAAAATCCCTATAGCTTGCGCTGCAGATTTCATCTTCTCGCTTAAAAGTTAACAATATTAAGGGTATAATTTTCAAATATCTATCAAAACTATCACTGAGTCAGCATGAAAAGTTCATTCGGAGCATCGAGACGTCATGACTCAAGGTATCCAGAAAGCTGTGGGCTGTACGTTAACGCTGCCTCTTGGAGAACAGGCGCCTGATAAATTATCAAACACATCTGCACGCTGCAGTACAGCCTCTAACTAGTCCCAGCTCTTAAACCCCTCCGCTCCTCAAAGAAGGGTCAGAACCCCTTGGGGTGTTCGATTTCCCATATCCCAACCCTTTTCATCTGGCACAGCATGATATTTTATTAAGAAAGACAGAATTTAAGTCTCCAGTCCCCAAACGGTTACCCCATCACTTGAAACTGCTCTTTTGTGCTCATTTACGGCTAAAACTGACTTTCTTTTCAGATTCGGATCCCCATGCCAGACCCAGCGGTGCTGACGAGGCTGTGACTTGTTCAGTGTCCCCGTTTTTCTCAGCATCAGGATCTGCATACAGCTGCCATCTTCTGCCCTACAAACACCATGCATTTTTAAGCAATCAAGTATGATCTCTGTCTTTCTCGCTGTCTCTCTCCCTTTCTCCCTCTCTAAAGGTGGACTCTGGGCTGCTGAAATATGAATGTTTCATTTGCTCGCCCTCTCTATGGCTCTCCTTTTAGGCATCCGGCTACAGCAGCCAGGTTTCTGAGACAGTCTCTAGCAGGAAGTAGTCGGTGTAGTCAATGGGGGATGTCAGACACACACGTACACTTCCATTATGAATGGGGATTTTGGATTCACATGTCGCTCCCAGGCATATCTGACCGTTTCTTTGTAAGAGCGCTTTGTCTTCCTCAGACATTATGTCCCACCTGCGAGGTGATGAGTCTGTTTTTAGACTTGCAGACTCCAGCAGACATCAATAGAGGGTGGAAGAATGACTGACTACAGTGTGGAGTTGTGCATACACTAATGAGTGTAGGGTATACTTTAAGAGACAGACTGCTTTAAATGAGGGAGAAGTTAAATGTTTCCTCTATGTTGGGTGCATACTTATTTATAATCAGTTATAATGCAGTTATGGCACTGTATAACTATAGTTATATGTAAACACTCATAAATGATCAGAATGCTTTATAACAATAATCATAACACACAGCATTTTATCATGACTTGTAAGGTCAGGTATTATAATACGTTATAATTGTTAGTAACTCGCTGACAGTGCACATCGATAATGCATTACAGTATTAAGGTTTATAATTGGCTTATAAACGTGTATAACTATCATTATAAACACTCATAAATTATCATAAGGCTTTATAACAATAAGCATAACACATTATAGAACATTATAACTCTGTTATAATACTTGATCTTACAAGCAATTATAAAATGCTCTATAATATGTTATACTTATTGTTATAAAGCATTATGTTAAGTGTTAAGTGTTAAGAGTGTTTAAAACAATAGTTATACACGTTTATAAGCCAATTGTAATACATTATAACTATATTTATAATGCAAATAAAAACTTAGTTTGAATGGATACAGATGTGGGATATTTTATGGGCACTGTGCTCTTAGACATGAGGGTCCCAGCAGATCAATACAAAGATATTCTCAATCATCATCCTTATCTTGCTGATGGCAGATTTCTATCCTGATGGGAGGCTACACATGAGCAAACAAGTTGAAAAGAAGGCAAATGGCCACACTCTGCTGTCTCATGGAGGGACAAGACGTGACAACAATGTTTCAAATGGAGGGTGGTGATCTTTCCTGAAGGCATTTAGAGCATTATACTCACAAGTGTGTAAAAGAGTGTGGACAGTTTGAAAGAAAGGTTCAAACCCTGATTTGTCAGCCCAGGGGAAGTATGTGTGGAGGGGAGCTTCAGCAGCTGTTCCACCATCCGACGAGCACTTCGGTTTGAGGACTGGCACATGTAAGAGGCCAGAATATTGTTTCAGAACTGCTTGTTGCATGGTTGAATAGCACCACAACTATTTATGTTAAATGGTTCTGTCTGGCTCCTAAAATCTGAAGTGCCAAAAACTTTGCATTTGAATGAGCTCTCGAGTCTGACTCCAGAAAGAGACATGTTTACAGCCTGGTGGTTTTAGTCTCTGTAGCTAATTTCCTCTGACGACTGTACGTGGGATGAATTTTTAGATTCCTTACCTGTTTGAATTTTATTATGGCTTGAAATTCTGCATTTAAGTTTTGGTGACTGGTGCTCTGCAGTGAAACAGGCAACCTTTTCTTTACTAATCATCTTCACAGAAAATTCAGAATGTCAACGTCCTGCTCTTCTTTGGCCAACATGCAGTTAATGTGATCAATTTTTTAATTTTTTTTTTTAGAAAACTATTCATACTAAATCAGCTGTCAATCAACAGGGTGTCACAGGTGCGACAGGTGCAGCTTCAGTCTCAGCAGCCCCACCTCCTCATCCCCATACCACAACGAATGAATCAGTCCTAGGCTCAGCTGAAGAGGGAGGTGAGCAGATACTGTGTTCTTTGATGTTATTTGGAATAATTGCAGAGTGTGACATGGTGGGGAAAAAAAGCTAAATTATTAAATCCCTTTTCAAAGAGAGAAAAAAAAACTGTGAACGACGCTCATGGCACTTTTCATATAGAGGATATCAGTCTTGCATCAATTCATGAATTCCACTGTCTGCAGAACATCTGCACAGTCTATGGTGTTGCATTTTCACAATTGGTGTGAGCTGCAGGTGGTGGGCCCCAGTATGAAATCTTTTCAGGCAGGGCCCCTGTTGTGCCAGGGCCCCTGTTGCGGCAAAGTGGTGTGTGCCACTTTTTGTGCCAGTGAATAAATGCAACACTGGAAAGACTGGAATTGTGGAAATATGAAAATGTGCACCGTCAAGCCTGCATGTAAAATATATCCTATCACCCCTTTGTTGAAAAGTTTAAGGTCAGCACTGATGAGGGGTGAACTGAACTTCATGAGTGACATCAATGCAGTTTACTGTCTTAGTTCATCCATGATGCTGCACACAGTAAACACATTAAAGTTTAATATGGGATTATTAGGCATCAGATAAACTGATCCAATACTATTGGCCTCCCTGTAGATTTTTTATATTGAGCTGAAATAATTCATGAAGTCACTAACGCAATATATCCACACAAGTATAAGTGGCAGGGTAAGTAGATGATTAGATAGGATTAGTGTTAAAGTGAGCTGCAGCTCTGTGAGGCTGCGGATTGCAGAGTATCAGAGAGAACACCTTGCCCTGATCATCTGACGGCAGACGGCTCCTCCCCGCTGCCTCCAGTCTGCTACGCAAGGCAGCGGCTCGGGCACAACTCTACCCGCGTTTCAACAGCCTGCACTGGCTCGCCTGCGTGAGCCGGAGACGGAGTCGAGTTATCCACTTTGAATAATCAAGGACTCCGTTCCTCCCCTCCCGGTGTCTGCTTTCAGATGAATCAGTGATGAGAGTGGCCAAGAGGAGAGACCGAATTCTTTCTTGTATGTGGACCGGCGGTGTGCAGAAGTGCGCTCCGTGCTTCAGCACCATCATCATCCTCATCCTCCGCTCCTGAGATCAAATCAGACCCAAGAGGCGCGCTCAGATCCTCAGCGAAGCCCCCGCGCGAGGTAACCAGATTTTCCGTAAGGATTTCCTCTACTTTGTGTGAAATACACTGCTGCAGCTCTGTCTGTCTCTGTCTCTGTCTCTCTGTCCATCTCTCTCTCACACACACACACACACACACACAGACACTCGCTTTTATGCAACACTTGAATCTCCAGCGTCTTGACAAAAAGGATGTTTTATGCTTTTTGAGTTTATGGGCGTTTAATTTATCAATTATTAAGCAACCGAGTAAATCTCGTATCGCCGTGCTGCAAACGGGATCTCTGGCATTCATGATCACTCATTCATGTGAAACGAGTGTCTTTGCCTTTCCCCCCGCTGTTCACATTGAAATCCTCTGTAATAGAGTATTGGTCAAACTAATTAAAATGCTACCTCCAATAAATTAGCTTGATAAGGTCCCAGGAGAAAATCATTTGTAAATCTTTTGGGCTGTGGTGTGTAAATTTCAACTTCACATTAACATGTTAATGCAGTGAAAGTTTTTGGCTGAAATGTTCAAAGTTTAAAATTGATACAAAGGCGAAGCAGACGTTCATAGAAGTTCAGTTCTCAGTGCTGAAAGCTGCGTTTGGCTTTTACCTGATGTTCCAGTATTTGCTCAAGTGACCCAGCAGACTTAATCACCAGGCAGTGTGCAACTAATGGTAATTGCTACTACCCTGGTCTTGGTTAAATGTAGCTTTGATGTGGCTTCCTATTGTGTTTCCCTCTGCACCACGTCTCCTATATCTGGCATCAGGCTTACCTTGTGAAACTCCAGCAGGATGCAAATTGCCACAGGCTGTGCAATTCACCTTTAATTATGAGCATGTGGGTGTTGGCCTATGTGAGCCGTTGCTTGAAGCTGCAGGATTTCTCAAAGGCATAAGCCAGTGTTTGACTGGAATAAGTTCTCTGATGAAATTCAAATGAAACATACTGTTTTTTTTTTCTGCGGCAGCAGCACCCCCATCCTGTCCCATGGCTAAAAGTGGGCTTTAATTGGTGAGTGTTTAAAAAAGGTTCATGCTTTTGCAGTCTTTAGTCATAGGCAGCGCTTAGCAACCATGTTCCTGAGAGCGGAGTGGGGGTGTTAATGTTCTCACAGTTTCTTTATGTGAGTGGACTGCTCATTACTTCAGGAGATGCTGTGTAGTTACTGTAAAGGGGTAGCATTCACAAGCCCTCGGCAGCCTTTTGGATCATCTTCTAAATTTACATAAGTATATACTTTTGTTAGAATTGGATAAGATAGAGTATTAAAAATCTTAAAAGTAATAGATCTGTATTGAATTAAATGTGAGCAAAAATGTAGATACACTTTAATCAATGGGTAGACATGCTGAAAAGAGTAAATACAGAACATGAGTGCAAAAAAAAATCTAAATTGAAAGCTCCTTCTTGTAGTGAGAAATTAAATTGGTCAAAAGGTCAATATGAAAGAGGGGTTGCCCTCGTTATTTTCATACCCGACTAATCAACATGAATGGGGCCACTGTTCATCTGCAGCTAAACTGGGACAGATTTTTTTTTTTTTTACTTGTGTTCAAATTTGAACCAAATGTTAAAGGTGAAGTTGGAGACAATAAGTGTGAGTGGGTCTGTGAAGACAATGGCGGTTTAGGGAGGTGTTATGATTTCTAAATCCCAGAAGAAAACTCAAAGTGTCTCCGTGATGTATGACTGGTCAAATAAACAGGGTCAGCGGATGATACAGCGTAATGTGTGGAGAGTTTCATGTGAGAAGGATAGAGGAGAGGAGGAGGGAGGTGGTGGAGAGAGAAACTGTTTCTTGACTATAATTTCCTGTTATTATGTTTGTTTGATGGAGTTTATCCAGTTGGCTCCACTGGAGCAAAGAGGGGGGGTGGAAGAGAGGAACAACAAAACAAAAGTGCGTTTTCTTTTCCTCAACTTTTTCTATTTTTTTTCATAATCAGGAGCAATAGAAATTAACAAGAGAATGGAATTAATATTTGATGAACTTGTGTTTGTAGAATTAGAGGATGAAAACTGTGGCATACGGGAATATTGGTTAAAAATGCAAATGAATTCCTGACTTTTTTCTCTTTTGTGATTGGGGGTTGTTGGTTGATTCTCTGCCTTATTAGGAGATAAAAGAGCTTTCATGAAAGAACCAGTGTTTCCTGTTGTACAATCTGCTCGATGCCATCTCAAGGGCTTAATTTCTGTATTAAAATCCAAGTAAAATTAAAATTCATGTTTGCTAAGAAATTAGAATATATATAGTCGGTATTTGTTTTGATTTGTGTATTTATTTGGTAAAAAGGAGGAAATGAGAGTTGTTTTTTTCCACATTTATTTTTCTGCAGTGATAGTAGCTATACTCTCTACATTTCTGCGCCTCAGGTGGTGGATTTAGCTCCAACTGACACTTTGTTATAATTTAATTTGTGCAATATCTGAGTGGGAACGGACTAAAAATAGTTTGTAATGTAACTTTAATTGCACCAACCACACAGGCAGGCAGCCAGCTGGGATGTTGTTGTTGTGCTTGTTAGCTGCTGCGTAGTTGTTAGCTGCTGTGTAGTAGCACCTGTGATTTGAGAACTCCACATATTAGCGCTGAGGTCACAGGAATCCTCATTGTTGTGAGTTTTAACACCACACCGGGGGAAAAGAGGGGGAAAAATATCTCATATTCAAGATGGGGTAACAATTTGTGGAATTCAGTGAATATCACCTTACGTTGTGTGCTGTGGAAAATCTGACGTTCGACAGTGGGCATTTGGGCATTGGGAGCGAGAGAGGGTGGGCATTGCTGATTTAAGGTTTATCTGAGCAAGTCTTTATTTCTATTTTGGAGTTTTGAATGGAATTGATTGGGACAATTCAGACAAGAGACTGTTGATGAAGGTGCGGCGAGGAACAGTCAAAGGTCAGATCAAGAATAAAAGTAAAACCAAGAGAGGCCCATTAAAAAAGCTTTGCATATAATTCTTTATGTTAGTTTTAACAAATCAGCCAAACACAAGTTTGCTGTCTCAGTAGATTTATTTAGTTGGATGCATAACGTAAAATGCTTTGCCAGCTAATGTTACCTTCCTTTGTTGGCTTAGTGAGAAACCTGTGGTCCTTTCTTTTTATGTAGTCAAAAACAAACAATGAACTAAATCTGAGGTGTTATATATACAGTAGTTTGTTTGTTTCAGCTGTGAGAAAGAAGTCCACTTACATGCCATATTCTATCATTTCTTGGGGGTTTATGAATTTCAGGAGGCAGAGCTTTTGAAGGAGCACTGGTGTAGGCAGAACATTGGTGTAGCCTATCAACTATCTTAATCCAGCAGTGCTTACTCACGTACTGCTGACTGTCAAATGTCAGTAAGACACTGCCATGGAAACACTCCCCCAGAGGATTAGACACTGATTCCACTAAAAAAAGATAACTTTTTTTTTTTCAGAATGGTAAATTAGGCGCAAAAGCTGCAGTATCATTAGAGATACATTTCCTGACACAGAGAGTAAGAGGAATTTCAGTTCAACTTCTATATTCTATTAAAACCAAGCAGGACTTGTGACAATGGGACAGTGTGAAGGAGTGGCTTCCTCTTGTTTCCATAGCGACTGACGAGGACCATGCAGGTATCATTATTCCCCCTACACCCAGTTAAATAGAAATTGTCAGCTGTCATGTGCCTGATGACTGACTTTGATCCGAGCTAATGATCGCTGTGTTCATCTCGGCGCAGCAGGACTAATTCATTATGCCCTCGGCCGGAGCAGAATATGTTCATGATTTCAAAATGGAGCCATTTGACCTAGCGGGCTCTCAGTCCCGCTGGCTTCTTGATTTTGGATATTTACATGGCTGTGATTAGGTCAGCCGAGTACAATCACTCATCATGCATTGTGATAATGTCATACGGAGGCTGATTTTTGTGTACATGTGTGTGTGTGTGTGTGTGTGTGTGTGTGCGCGCCTGTGGAGTTGGCTGGGTCCCCTCTCTGGCTCCCCCATGGACTGATTACTGATCAGAGTAGCATTTCATATCAGCCTTGTGGGGGGAAATTAGAGGATTAGCAACAACTTCATGCTTATTCCCTACGTATCTCTCAGGATTCCAAATCCTGTGGAAGGCATTGTTATTTTAAGTAGCTTGGCAATTGAGCGTGGAGGCAAACTCTAATTCTCCCGAGTCTACGGAGATGCGAAGCTGCAGAAAGTGAATGTTTGGAGCTACCTCCCCCCTGCTATTCATACTCTTTCATGGTGTGAAAGTGAGCAACTGAGGGCCGTGAAGCTCGCTGCCAGGACCTCTTCACTCCAATCCTTGGTTCATACATAATAGATAAGTCACTGTAACTTACAGTACAGGGGCATAACTAGGCTAATGCCCAGATTTGCATATTTGTGCCGAATTCCATAATTCATGAGTGTGCAGCAGGCAGCGGTGCACAGAGCCACCTTGGTCCATATGCTGTGTGCCATATCTCAGGGGTTGCATCCTACCATGTGCACCGACGGCGCCGTATTAAAAAAGGCAGCTTCGAAAACTGTCACAGCCAGGAACTGGGGAGCTGCGTCTTCATCATCAAAAGCCTCCGAGCCTGAACCCAGCCTTTGGGAAAGCCTTATTAAAGGCATGTAGAAACTGATGACAGAATCAGACAACAGGCTTTTTCCTGTTTAATTTACTGCCTCTCTGAAATAATGGGACAGGGTAGGAGTGTGTGAAAGAGGAGTGAGAGCAGGGCACTGACACCTTCTAGTGAGCGCGTTTCACGGGCCACTTTTTCATCAAGAGGTTCAAGAAAGCCCAACGCCGCCATCATCGCCAAGTGTTATGAAGTAGATTTATCATTCCACTTGATGACGGGATAAGTTATTTATTCATTACCTTTGTTCTCTGCCTGTCTCAGATGAGGCAGCCACATCTCTCATTATTGGTGACTGTGTATCATACATCCTTTTTTTTTTTTTTTTTTTCATTTCACACCCATGTCTTGTCATAGTCGTCAGATAAATAGTATCTGCCGCCTCGGAGAGATCGCGACCCCGTCATGTGGAGTGAGGTTTGTTTTGATTCAGATGCCTCTCTGCTGCCATATGTATCAATTTATTTTGTGTGGGTGTGTGCTGTTTTGTGAGGCTGAGGAAGAGAAAGTAACAGATAGTGATATGAGATGTCTGTTTGTGAAATGTGTTGCTCATCTGTCTGCTGGCCTGAATATTTAAGCAGCAGTTTAATGAAATGAGGCCAGATCACTCGTTTAAAAAAAAAAAAAAAAAAAAGAGCAAATATTTGTCTGTTGTTTGGAGAAGGACCACAGGTTGTTCAACGTTTATTCAGCTTGTGAGGTAACTGCAGCCATTTCCCTCTCTTGTCTGCTTCCCCTCTTCTTTACACAGCACTGGTTGTAATATTGCAGGAGCAGATGAATACTCATGAGAACAAAATGTCAAACGTTGGTCGGTCTTCTTGCTTGCGGCCTTGCCACCACCAGAAGCAACATTTGACATTTGTTCCAAAGGCGAAGATCTGGGGTTTGTCAAAATATGAAATTTGATCTCGAGAGACATTGATTTGGGTTTATTGTGGGAAGGTCAGGCACCTAACAAAGTCAGCGCAGACAATCTGTGCTTTGATTTCCAAATCAACTACACAGAAGATGGGAACGACCTCACGGTGTCCTTCAGATCAAACCTTTTAGTCCCTGTTAAGTTTTAAAACACAGCTGAGCATCTTGTTGCAGTAGAAACTGTTCAACAGGTATTTTACAAGTAGATGTACTGTTTACAGTAAATATGTAACAAGGACTGGGGTAAGTCTCTAGAGGAGGCTTTCTGCTCGGATGTCTCGTGCTTACTGACAAAGGCTGAAACATTGCAGCATAACAGGCTGTGCAGGGCTGAGGTATGTGGGCTCCCAGTGCTACTACATCTATAATGTTAAAAATCTTTTGGTTCAGGGAGAATAGTGCTGAAAATACTTAAATTATTTTTGAGTTCTGATTGGGTGTGCAGCCTGCAGCCCGCCTCCAGAGTCAACCTCTGTCTCTCGCTGCCAGCCGCAAACAGATCTATAGCAGACCTGTGATGAGAGGGGTGAGGAACATTGGGATTTGCCTGGATTTATCACCATAAGGAATTAAATACTCTGTTTGACTCCGTAAATGCAGTTTAGGATTTCTGTGAGCATGTCTGTCAGTTGTATTTGGCTATGTGGTGTAAAGCCTGTATTGTGACAGTGTTTACCGTTTAGTCCACATGGACAGTGTGACAGGAAGATGCGATTGTTGCTCAACTGAGGTAGTACGTTTTTTTCTACTTTAATTAAATTTCTTAATTTTACTTCAAATGTTCTTTTAATCCTTTTCAGGGTTTGAAAGAGTTACGCACTAATCCCACATAGAGTAAAATACTACTCTCACCTTCAGTATGTCAACTTACACTTTCTTAGTGTTAAGAACCAACTGCTAATAATAACTTGTGCAGTATGTTTAATTTAACATTTACAGAGTTTGATTTGAAGAAACACCATGCTCACCACTACACATACTTTCATTTAATGAAGTCATTGATCAGTTAGCTTTGCATTTACATTTAGAACAACTTAACAGTTGGGAAACTGTGTGGTTAAATGAAATCTGAAATAATATTGAAGCTAATCAAAAGGAGTAAATACAAAAATGGAAAAAGAAATAAAATAAATTTGATTATTTAACGATGGATTTGATTTATGGAAACATCATGAGAAATTAATGAAAAATATTGTACCTTAGACGTGGATGGTATTTGTTTGTTATGGGATGGATGGATGGATGGATGGATGGATGGATGGATGGATGGATGGATGGATGGATGGATGGATGGATGGATGAGCTACCAGTTTGCATCTCAGCTTGAGTTGCCCACCTATTGTTTTCACCGGCCCAGCCTCATAAAGAAGCAAAAACAGACTCTGGTGCAGGAGAGCTGTCCATGGTGCTGAATGAGACAGTTTGTCTTTTTGGAGCGAGAATGCCCAGATGAACACATCTCTTTTCCACACCTCTAAGGGGAATACCTCTCATCTGAAACTTGAAATTGAACTTTGAAGTATGATTTTCCTCAGGCTTATATTTCTTCTCCTCTTTGGCTTATAGGCAGGGAGCTGACATGAGCTGTCTCTGAATTTGAAAAAAAAAAAACCCCGCTGCAGATGTAATATAATAAAATGATTAGGTTTTAACAATGCTGATGGTGATCGGCAGCTGTCCGTCATTATAGTAACCATGTGTCACATAATAAATGCCAGTGGTTCTTTTAGAAAGAGGATATTGCTGCTTCTCACTCATTTTCTGAAACTTGGTGGAACAGTGGCCCCTCTAGATTTCAACAGAGCTGCAGGCAATTTAAAAAGGAACTATGCAAGATTTTTTACCTTAACCCTTGCACGGTCTTAACTTCCTGCATACACTGGTTGTCAAAAATTACCCTCCTCCCCTTGAAAAGCTCCGGAGTAATTGTGATGGTTACGTTAATAGTCATGGGGAGAATAGAGGCTCTCTGCCTTCCACCTAGCGTCTCTTGGCCGAAAACCAACCTGGCAAGATCAGTGTCTCTGACCCGGTGTCCCAGATCTTGTCTCATGAGAAACATGGACTGCTTTACGGCTCAACGACACAAACACGCCCTGTAATCTGTAATCTCTTGTCAATGATACCCACCACGGTAGACACCACTCCATGGATTGCCTTCTGGCTGGCTTCCTTGAAAACAAATGCACATGGGGGGGGTGGGGGGTAGCCACTCTGAAACTGTAGGGGGAGCTCTGTAAAGAAAAAAAGCGACCAACTTGCATTGTTTACCTTTAAACTCATGCCCTGTCATGAGCACCATCCTGCAAAGCAACTCCTCGATGATAAATTACATTGTTGTTGATTGAATTAATTGGTAACAAATATTTACACAGCTCAATGATATGAGGTTGACTATTGTGTTGGCTGGACAAAAAGCAATTTAGGGTTTGTAGAAACTGACCGAAAATTGATAAGTATTTGGTAAAAAATAATCAGTAGATGAATTGAAAATTGTAAAATAATTGATAGTTGCTGCTCTAATATATTGCAGTGCAACTAAGTGCAGCCTTAAAAGCAGGGGCATTATGAGTGGGTGGGACAGATCTCCCTCCCTTCTATTGTTGTTTTTACCTCTAAATGTTGTCCTTCTCCCGTTCAGCCACAATAGAGTGGATGATGTGTAGATCAGTCCAATTATTACCATAGGCTGCAATGGGCTTAACAAGCAGCAGAGCTGTCAGTGCTCTGCAGACTTTTTTCCCTGGGTTTTTGGCTCCCAGACCAAGCACAAGCTGCCCTAACTTGTTGGTGGTGGTTCTTTGGGGCTGAATGTGTTACTGACACCAGACCCCGGGGAAATCTTCATCAGAAGCAGGCAGCACCCCAGCTGGGGAGTACTGGGTATATAAAGATACCAATGTTAGTGTCTGCACCAGGGCGGGGCCTACTATTTCCATGGCCAGTGTGACTGCAAATTATATTAAAACTTAAAGATTCAATGGATTAAATAAGTAATTGCAAAACCAAATCTACAAGAATTTACATGAATTAAAATAATTCAACATATATTACTTAAAACATTAACAGGTTCCAATGATAATATAATAATAATACAGAATAAGTCATCAACTTGTTCTAATGTGATACTGTCACTGACAGCACAAATAGTTAAACACTAGCTGAACATGGATGTAATCATTTTAATATTAATAATTATCCACTGATGTGGAAATATGCACAGTACAGACAACAATAACAGACCTGATTCTAGATTAAGACCCCATCTCCCATAACCCCTTGTTTGATCTTGCTTCCTCCGTCACCACATTCCCTGCAATCAGTACTCCTCCAAATCTGGAGGGAGTAGCTGGCAGTCTTCTGACCAATGACCTCACTTGATTACACAAACTTTGCTAAAGTTGCAAGCTAATGTGACTATAATTTATCCATGGAAACAAGCCTCGCATACATAGCAGCTTTAAAAATCTGTTTAATTGAGGGTGAGTTATTTTGAGTGTCTTAGCTCCACAAACCCCATCTCTTTGCACAGTGTTGGTTTGTCCATGCCTTAGGCACTGCCAAGATAGCAACAGTGGAGCAGCCCACTCTGAGCTTCAAAACCTGCTTTGATTGACGACATCTTGTTACCACCCTAATCTGTGGCATCACAGCAATATAAAGCTAATAAACATTAAAGATTAGAACAGAAAAGAGTCTCAGTATCATTCATGGGGGTTTAAAGATATAATCAGCATCTATCTACCATGGCACCAAGGAGCTAAAGCTTAGTAAAATGTTGGAAATACGATACTCAGATTAACTTTTTAATTTATCCATGTCCGTTTTCCCATATTTGTTTAACTTTTCCATCTCAGTTGATACAATGTTTGTGTACTGATGTTAATCTTGTAATTACATAATTTGTTGTTCCCACAAATCTACTGTACGTGTACAGCTGATGTTCAACATGTTTATCATTAAGTTCATTGTTTGATCACTTAATAAGCATGAGCAGTGATAATTTGGGCCTAAGAGGATAATTATTAGCATTTTTGTTGATAGTTTTTATTATCCAGGCAGAAAAAAACAGAGTTGCATTATCGTATGAATGAGATTCAAGCAAATGCCAGTAATAGACAGCCTGAAATGATTTGGAAATGATTTGTATTTGAAAAGCTGGATTTCTCTCCTTGTCAGTATGTTAAAGTAAGAGGAGATGAGTCATTTGCAATGCATCTTGTCCAAATCTGTGTTTCAATATTGATGTGTAATTATAAATTAACCCACTTACTAGTCTGCATTTTACTGTCAGGTGAATATTTCATGACACGCATGCAAAAGATATGCCTAATTAACTGTATGTGGGTATATTCCATCATGGGAGTATGGGCATTGGGAGCTGACAAATGCAGTATTTATCTTACACATCCATACCAAGCTCTTACACAGGGCTGAGTTTTGTTAACAGATTTTGGAGTGTAGTTTTCACAGTTTTTCATCATGTGTTGATCAGATGGTTTAGTTGGTTTAAAGCATGAATGTGTCCTAGTTAACAGGATAACTCAGGGCTACCTCAGGGCTAGTGAGCCCCAATAAAAAACCAGAACAGAAATTGACCCTCACCTTTGCAATGAGTTTTCATCACACCGCTTCCTTTTTACATCACATCCCCTTAATAAACTGCAATTGGATTTCAAGTTGTGGGCCATGATCTTCTCCAGATGTCTGGAGCACAGTAGATATTAGCTATGGCATTTGATGTCAGCTTCCAAGGTTTCAAAGAATAATATACCATCCTCATTTCATCACACTGTAAAAGTACAAAGTCAGTTTTGGCTGTTGTCCACGATGGCACTGGAGGTGAGCTCAGGTTACTGCGCTTTATAGCTTTGAAAAGAAGTTGATGAGCTGGAATAAAAGGTTGACCATTATTATATGAGCAGAACATTAATCATCAGTATTTTGTTTGTTGTTTTAAGCAAAGATACCAATGAATCGCTGATTTATTATTGGAATTATTGCAATATCCAAATCCTAGAAGCTGCATTATTATTTATAATGTTTTGCTAAAGCTGAATTATATCACAGCACAACCCAAATTAAGTTTTGTAGTGCAACAGAGATGCTTGTGATATTCTCCAGTGTAAGGAAAAAAGCTTGTTTGGTAAAAGCCTGAGGAAAAATCACACAATCACCGTTTTCATATATTTTCTTTCTTCAAGGATCTTGACTGGTATGCTGTGGTGTGTTTGAGTTTGTCTTTAGGTTGGTGAAGCCACTTGGGAAGCACTGTTAACTGTGACGTCTGTGCTGCTGTATGTGTGCGTAGAGGATTTCCGGATCAACAGATGCGGTCTGGCCTGTGATTTAATGCAAGGAGCCCTCCACATGGGAAAACTCATTGCCCAGCAAATTAAACCATTACGTTCCCAGTTGGAGTTAAATATGGAGAAATGACTCATTTAATGTCTGATTACTCTCTAATACAGCCGTCTAAACAATGACAGCGACCAGTAAATTCCGCTTCTTTGCAAGATAAGGATGGCGGTAGCTTGTCAGGGTCACAGTGAAGTTTTATTAAAAGATGCGCGCTAAGAACGCAAAAGAAGTCATCTGTTTGGATTCATTATGAGATGGCTCTCTAGTCTGAAGATTCGTCTTCATTATCCAGCCAAGCACCAGGCAGATAACACTGCCTCATTTGCTTTCAGAGCCTCAATTTTCCCTGAACGATAATGCAGCCTCTGCTTTTGTGCGGCTGTGGTAAAGACAAGCAAGCCATTTTCAATATGCACGCAGGATTACAAAGGTTAATCATCAATTTAAAGCTAATCTTTGTTAAATACCAATAGAAGCATGGTGTGTGCTCGAGACAGATATAATCAGGCAAACCCCAAAACAATCCTCCATCTCAATGAAGTGAAAGATGGTTAATCTAGGCTTTACAGGAGGCGTTGATGAGCGAGGAAGAGAGAGGATTGCATCACACTTCTCCACTGATGTTCCATTGTTTCAGTGTTTGCTAAATTTAGTTGGGCTAACCTCAGAAACTGCACCGTGTCTTGTTTTCTTCGCCCTTGTTTTCAAGCTAGATTAAGTGGAGGCAGTCTCCGAGCCTTTGCTCCGGCTTAGATGAGTCCGCTGGAGAAAATGTAACCCGTGTATCCAGCCTTGCTTCATTGTTGCTATGGAGTTGAGATAATTATGGAGTTTTAAAATTATGCAATCAAGGATGAGATCCCCTCTCCCCCGGTCTGGGAAAAAAAGTGTAATTAATTTTTCTCTCTTTTTTTTTTTTCCCTCAGTTGAATATGCAGGCGACTGGGAACACAGGATTCACACAGGAAATTAAAATTTGAGCTATAGTTCCCAGCCCGTTCATATTTGTCAAAGGTGGCTCTTGATGATATCACAACATAATGTGACAAGATTTAATGCTTACAGAATATGACACACACTGAACTGTAGCTCACACTGGCCTCGGAGCGTGTTTTAATTGGAATAAAAAAAGGCATCGTGTCATCTTTATCGGGTCACACGGACATGGACTGAGATTTTCTGCATATAGACACCAGCTTGATTGGATCGTGCTCAATCAATTAATGAGACGACTCAATACAGAATGAAGATAAAACACATTATCAGTGCTTGAAAGGATCATAGACGAAGTCAGTGCTCTTCAATCATTTTTCAAAAAAAATAAACATTCCAAAGGCTGTGAAAATTACCATAAACAGCCAACTACTACAAGCTGTGTGGACATTTACCTCAAGTTAAATATAGTGTATCTCAACCTGCTTTCTCAAATTAGACGTTGCAATGACGTTCAATGCCTCAGATAAAGACTTGGCCTCTTGTGACTCATCTTCATCTAACGTAGCATCATTACGACACTGACAGGTTCAAACTGAGCTGTTCAAACTCATGACTGACCGCGTAGGAGTGGGCTGTGATTGGTGTTTTGTGATGACCTCAGTGTATGGTCTGATATATTTTACAAAATAACATTTATTTAATGAAGTCAAAAGTCCAATATTTGTTTTGAAGTATATTGGAGTAAAAGTATTGTACCCAAGTATTTATTTATTAGACTGTACTGAACAAGGAACATTTTGTAAACAAATTCAAATAGAGAAACTTTATATTTCATGACAGAGTTTCTCAGATTTCTCAGGCCTCCTTTGTTCTTTCTGAGTCATTGATGTTAGAACTGCAGAAAATTCAAAGTTCTCTTTTATATTTTGTCAAACTTTTTGACTAACAAGATAAAGCCGGGAAGACAAAACATTGCATTTCCTATTAGTCTAAGCCATTTAAGTCTCTTGGGCAGGAATTTACAATAATGGGAAATAGAATCAACTCACCTTAATGGCTGAGGCTGTGATTCTATTGACAGGGTAGACTCCTTTAATAAGGATGAGCCCCAGAGAAAATCAATAACCTGAACTAATTTCTAAAGGACTCAAACTTGTCTAGACAAACACAGCATTCACACCTATAACCAAACAAGCCTCATAAGACCCCGTTTTTCCTATGATATTGCTTTTGAGTACACAAGGCTGCTTCCTGATCTTTGTTCTAAGACACGGCAACAAAGCAACCAATGAACAATCCTGCATACACCCTCTCTCTGATTCCTTTTATTCTCCCATTAGGCCCTGCGATGCTGGGTCCACAAACTTCTCTAATTAAGAATTCGTCTTCAGCAAATTCCCCCATAAAAACGGCCCTCGCTGCAGAACGTGGGGTGATAAAAGGAGTTATTGGGCCTGCGACCTCCTTTGCCTCTTATCTCCCATAAACACTTCAGTAGGTTTTGCAGGACCATGGAGGCGGTGGAACGAGCAATAAGCCAAGGGGGAATAGTGTGGGGGACTTGATGACTTATTCATGAAGAGCGTTGCAACAAGAGGGCACAGATGAAATTGACAGTGAGAAGTCCTCTTACTATAAGTTGTTATGTAGTTCTGATAAGACTTGTCTCATACTTGAAGTTGATTAATCTTTGGCCTGGGCTTCATTTCAGTATGCAGCATGGTGATTTTAAAAGGATAAAATACAGCATGCTAGTGCTCTTTTTCTTTCTTTCTTTTTCTTTTCTTTTTTTTTTTTGGAGGGGAGAAATAAAAAATTATATTAAATATTCATAAGCTGTACCAGGGCTCTAACATTAGCTTGTGGGTTTACCATCACACTAGCAGAGACAAGGCTCTGCTCTGCTATGAAAGTCACCCTGCTGAAATGACATGATGTTTTATTCCTTCTATCTTCTTAACCTGATTCTGTCACATACCCAGAGCTCGCACATGCACGGATATTGTCATTAAGTCTCAGACAGGTCTTTTCAGCCATTTAAATGAGTTTGAGTTCTCCGCATGTACCTCACTTAACAGCTCTGTTTTCCTTTTCATGTCTATTAAATTCAGTTAAAGAAAGCCAGAAGTGATTTTTTTTAACCCACACCTCATCTTGGTTTGTGCATGCTCTAGTGATTTGAACTGATGGCAAATCCCTCCTCGCTATGCAGGCTGAACACATGAGGTGTGTGGTAGGATTGCATTCAAACCGAGAGCAAGAGGAGAAAGTATGAAGTAACAGAGAGTGCCAATACTTGTGGTTAGCCTTCCTTGAAAACGTCTGTAAATAGAGCCGTGCTAGAAGTTCAGCTTCAAAACAGATGTGAAGCTCAGCTTGCATTAGAGTTTTCATCTCCTGTCAGGCAAGGGTGGGGAATTTAGCAGGAGAGGTAAGGCGACCAGCAGCAGTGCTACTTATGAGCAATGGTGCGGAGAGGCACGAAGGCAAATGCAGTAAACAATGTAATGATGGAGTTTACGACGGCCACGTGGAGCAATGATGGCTCACACGTCTCTGCCCAGGCAGACCCCTGAAGAACTCAGCACCAAGAAATGGAGCTGGAGATTGTTATTATAGATAAACACTTCTCTTACAATCTAGTTTGCCCTGCAAGTAGGAAATTACAAGGCTGTTGCTCAAAGTTGAGCTCAGAGGCGACTGATTTTATGTGGCTCCGAGGTGCCAGTGCCACCAGCTGTGCTCAGCAAATGATGCTGAGCACAGCTGGTGACCGCTGATGGTCGTTTTGAGAATACATAGAGTGCAATTTTAAACTTTCTCAGTTTGTTTAATTGAATAAAAAAAGAAGAAGAATTTGCTTTTTCCAGGTGCTCAGATGTGAAAATTGACTCTTTTTTTTTTTGTTAGAGGTTGTTGGTCACAGATCTGAGAAAATTGATGTCGGTTCCAAACTTTGAGATGTATGTTTACACAAGAGTTATTTACATTTACAGTACATGTCAATTGTGCTTTTCTAAAAACAGTTACAGTAACCTCCTGAATCCATCATTCTAGGTATATTTAGCCTACCTCAGACTCTGATTGGTTAGATTATTGACATGTGATTTAATGACAGGAAGTGTTGTTGGCAAATTAACAAAGTGTTATAAAGCACAGGTGCTCAAAAAATGAATCCAGTCCCATCTCTTTTATGTTTCTTGGATCAAGAGTGATCAGAGTCAGGCAGGTCAGGATTTAACCACCCAGTATAATTTCTTCTGGCAACAATAGTCTAAAATAAAATTCTTGTCATCAGTACTCTGCGGCATTATGCACAGTAGTAGACCTCTGGGTTCTGTGTGAGATCTTGGTGAAGTTATTCTTTGAGCACCTTAAACACCTCTCCTATACTGAACTTAATTCAGGGCAGGAACAGAGTCCCCTGAATGTGTGTGCCACAGTTTCTATCTATCGTTTCAGTGTTTAGTGATGGGCCTATATTATGGGCCTAGTATTTGAGAGAATAATAGACAATGGAGATGGAAATCAGTAGCTGCAGCCCTATGTCCTTATGTCAACTCATTTCTCAAAGGGCTGGAATATTTTAATGATCATGAATCATGATATTACTTTATACAATGAACATATTGACACCTTTTTAAACATGTCAATATCTGACAGTCACAGTCTCCTTAGTGCAAATTTTTCTTTTTCTTTATAGCTCAAGGGAGAAACACAATGAAGAAAGTTTGTACTAAAGTCTGTAACTAGAAGAGAGAGATTGACTTGATTTGTCTCAGGCCACTGAAGCCTCATATTAGCTCCAGATAAGCACATTAGGATAGATCTCTTAATGCAAGCAAAAACTCTCTCTATATGGGAACTCTTTTTCAAGAGAAACTTGTGCACCTCTCCTTTAATGAAATGCTGTGAATATGTGGACGTATAGGAAACAATGACTGAGCAGGTTTCAAATCTTGCACTAATAAATGCCTAAAGCCACCTTGGCCCATGCACGCAGGCCGATCTCCCTGATCCAGTTACAATCGATGACTGGCATGTGAGGCAACAACTTGAATTACTTAATGCAGATGAGGTGGAGCCGATGCTGTGAAAGTTCAGGTTCAAGGTCTTTCTCTGCGTGGCTCTGTCAGTGTCTGGTAGACCTTTTCCTGTTTCTGATCTGCTTGTCAAACAGTCCCGCTCCACGGACTTGTCATTCACACGCACTGCACAAACAAATAGAGCTAATCCAGGCCGTGCGTTGACGAGGTGATAGACAGGTCATGCTCACTCAGGGTCAGCTGATAGCTGCTCTTCGACTTCATCTAACTGAGTCTGTTTTTTCCGATTGTCAGTCACACTAGATTGTTTAGTTGCAGGTTTCAGCTTTGTTTCTACTCTGTGTAATCATCAGGGTGGCTATACATAGTGTTTTGCCTCTTTATTTGGTTTACTGTATGCTGCAAGGGAGCACTGCAACCAGTACTGACAAATCTAACTGTACAATGCTTCAACTTGTCGTGCAAGCAAACACACGCCGCCCCTTTGGGAAACAGTTTTTAAGTTGAATCCATTATTATCAGCTCACTAACTGCAGCCCCGGTGTTGAATCACTTCAGCGCTTGGCAGCCAAACAGCACATCAAAGAAGGTCCAAATACTAAACCTCGGGTTCTGCTGTGCTGAATACATATTTGTGATGGCGGGAAAATGCTGGCAGATCTGTGGGGTGTGCCTTCCAATGGGATGCTGTTGTGCCAGAGCGAGAAAGGTTTTCCAAGTTATGTAGAACTGCATACACCAGCTGTAGTTTTTTGGAAATAATAAGGAGAGTCAATGCTGACCAACATGAAGAAAATACCACGCCCCCGGTGTACATATACCTTACTAAATATGTATCATTGCTTTTCCCTGGAGGACAGCCTGCACAGAACATAACTCAAGACTGACTGAAATGGAATTACTCTCATTGTGTTACTTAACACTATGCATGAGCTGTAAGATCGATGGAGTTTAATAAACAACGCTACAAGATCATAAAAGTCTGAAAACATTGTGCATTTTTCTGCACTTTGCTCATCAGAGCTCTGATATCTCTGTCAGCACCCAACAGGCCTTCACATCGTTTTTATTTTCTCATTAAACTATTTATCAGATTGGCCTCATCAAAGATTAAGAGTATCCTCACAGTTCATTACAACATGCCCTGCTTTTTATTTGATGAAGTAATTCATCTATAATGTATGTGTATATTGCAGTTTGCAGGATGCCTAGGAGACTGGAGAACAGCATTGGCTTTTTCCAAAGGCTCCGACCCAAGGATGGAGAATAAAGTTGGTGCATTTGTTTTGATTAAGTCGGCATTTCAGAGAGTTCCCTCGATGAACTGTAGAGCAATTACTTTACACAGAGAAGATCAAACTCTTTGCAGAAGCAAGGAAAGGTTTGATGCGAAAAGCATGATAAGAATTACATGAACATTAAATTGGTTTAGAAGAATTAGCTTTATCTCAGTGCTGGTGATGAGGAGGCTGCAGCAGTGGGGGCATCTTGACGCTGTGGAAAGCATAGGTGCTTTATCAGTTGTGGCAGCCTGAATGAGGATCATCAGGCCACTCTCTGATTGAATTCCTTCTCATGGTCTGTTGTTGTTGCTGACCGACCGCGGGACACTTCCCTGAGTGAGTCAGCGTCCCTGTGATTGGTCGCCTCCACTCATCCAAGGGTGATGATCAAGTCGGCCAATTTTATCTGCGAAAATGCCTCCTGGGAGTCCAGACAATGTCAGTTGATGCTTGAAATAAATCTCGGAACATTGACAAATGTCAAAGCTAAACTGAAGGAGGCCTGGGCCAGGGGAATGCAGCGAGGTAACAGAGGCTGCTAAGGGGACACTGTCAGTTGAACTATGGTGTGCTAAGGCCGGGTAACTGGAGGGTCATTGCTGTGGTGAAATGGCATTTTGTGGCTCTGTGTAGTTTAGAGTGACCCTGACAAAAATCAGTAAAAACCAATGCTGGCTCTCCTCTGAAAATGTATGTAAATTGAAGTGAGATGCTGTTTGTTGATATGGAGCTTTACATGCAAATTGTGCCAGTGTAGCATAAACATATATTTGTTTATGAGGCACAGACCTTCTTCAGGTTGGGTGGCTCATGTTCGACTTCGGCACAGATGGCAGTGGGCAGAAGGATTGGAAATTGGAAGAGACAGCGTTGCACGTGGAACCATTTTGCAGGGGAAAAAGGAGCTGAAAAGACGACTATCATGTGAGGGTTTATCTCAACGTATAGAAGATCCCGCTTAAAAACCACTGTAATTAGTGCCTGGAGTCACATGTGGTGTACCAGCAAATGACAGATTAGACCCTCTCTGAGTCCGTAATGAATGCCTGTGTGAACATGTGGGCGTGGATTAGGTCATTGTCTTACTCATACGCTCCCAAAATAGCCAAATATTGCTTACCATAGGAGTTGCAGTGTAATTTCTTCTCAAAACAAGGGAATGTTGTCTTTCCATCCGCAGTGTCGGTGTGAGAAATGCTGCTGAGGTGTCAGATAGACTCGTCTGTATCAATATTAGATAACACCTGTCCTAATTATGGCATAGATCTTCTCTCAGACTCAAGGTTGAAAGTCTGTTCAAGGTTTCCATCGTCTATCCAATTCATAATGCAGACCCATTAGCGGTATCAGTACAATAGGCTCAAATAAGCTTTATTGTCCAGCAGACGCAGAGAAATGTTCTTTAACGTCGCAAAGACAGATGAATGCATCAAACATATCCACAATTTATCTCAACCTGAACTTTCAGTGCCCACATAGAACATTTCCACTCTCACAGCATAAATGTGAAAACAAACTGAAGCCCAAACACCCAACTGCAGGAACAAAGAAATAATGTATAGCTCTATAGCTGGAATCGGAAGGATGCCACAAGAATGAAGACCAAGCTGTCTGGGCTGTAATGGTGGGATAGGAATTTGTGGTTTCAAGTATGAGGCTCTAACAGGGATCAATGATGGGCTGGGAGGTGTTAAGGGGGGAGGACCGGTGAGTGAAGGTAGGGGGCATCTGTTGTTCTTGTAAAGAGAGGTGGAGGTGGCTGTGAGAGCTGAGACAAATTAAACAGGAAACAGGATTAGAGCACACGTTTGTCCCTGAATTTAAGAGAGACCTGAGGAAATGGACATCTTTAAGAATTATTGTGTTGTAGATGAAATATATTAAATGTAAATAGTATGATTGGCTGTATCAGCATTTGTCTAAAAATGCCAATGATGTAGTAACATTACTTTTGGAACATTTTTTGGATTTATTTTTTTACATTGACATGCTTATCCACCAGGGGCTCCCAGAGGGGAGTATTATGTGATGCTGATTCCTGTGACACACGCTCTTCACTTTTGGCACGCCTAACTGAAACTAATGTGCTTAAACAGTCCTGCAAACAATCTCACCTTCATGCCAGTTATAATCTTCACTTTTAGAGCAGTGTCGATTCAACTATTTTGGAGGCTGCAGTTTGTGGAGATATTGAATTGTATTAATGTAGCACATTGAACTTCTCCAGTCAACAATATTCTCCTTTAGTTGATTAACAAGCTAGTTTGAAGAAAGTGAAAGAAGGACTTGCTCACATATTGAACACTGTTGAATTGTTAAAAAAAAAGAAAGAAAAAGAAAAACTTTGGCTAATGCTAAACATTGTAGTTAAAGCTGTGAGCCTTTATCCAGGAAAAACTGGCTCAGGGTCTTGGACCTCGCAGCCTTTTCCTGTTCAGCACTGAATAGCTCCACAGGGCAGCTGAAGGGTAAATGCCTTGCTTTTCGGTACCTCAGTCAAGGGCACCTCTGCTTTGCTTTTCAGAGGAAGGAGAGCATTACTCATTCCCTACTTTCATTGACCAGGCTGGAGATCTAAAGTGGCAACTCTCTGTTCTCGAGCCACCACAGCCTCCAACCTATAAACTCACCAGTAAGTGGATGTAATATAACAGTAATCTAAATAGATGGGGACTACTCAATCATTATTTCTTAACATCATGGTCAAGTTAGTTTGGTGAGTGGATTAAAATGCTCAGCAGTGTTCAAGGTGTCCCTTTAAAAACCCTTGCATACTGATGCAGTGTATTTTTAGTGTTGTGGATGCTTAACACTTGGCAGGGAATTAAGGTTTTTTTTTCTGGCCTTCTCTTGCCCCAGAAATGAATATGAACAGTTTTAAAAAATAAAATAATGTTAGTTCCTGAGAAATATAAATCCGGGGACTGTGTTGTATAAGAGTTATCACTATATCTAAGAATAAGGTCAAGGAAGGGAGAAGAAATATTACATCGCAATCCTCAGTGAGGCACTAAAGCCGTAAGTTGTAACAGAAATTAATAAATTGAGCCAGTAATCCCACTGTGAATGAAATTGCATTCATAATTTAAAATATATCCAGCATGTGGGAGCGCAATTTCAGAGTTACAGTTGGATGTGTGTGGGTGGGAGATATATTGTACTGGCTTTTTGAGGGCCTGTTCAAGAGAATAACTGAGGAAAAGGAGTAGGAGCAAAGGGGAAAGTGCAGAAGAAAATAGAACGAAGGTGCGTGTGTCTCTGCATCCCAAGTGATAGTTTTTTTGGGGGGGAAGGGTCAGTGCATTTTACAAGAGATCATCCAACAATGCTGTGAGCCAGTGGAACAGAAGATACAAGAATCGGAGATGGGGGGGGGGGGGGGGCAAAGAAACAGCTAGGCAGGAGATAAGACGGTCTGTCACTGCTCTGACTTCCGACTCAGATAACATTTAATGTCTCTGGGCCGTGGTGGAAACAAAACAATCTCCAAACTCTGGCATAGCAGCATGTGTGTCTTTAAGTATGTGACCGCAAAAAGAAAAAAAAAGGAATAGTACGGTAATAACGATTAACACATTTAACTTGCTCACTTGAAATCAATCCATTTAATAGCACAGAAGCCACTCTTTGTAATCAAGCTTTATTGCATTGGTAATTGTTTTGTACTAATGTCTCTAATGAGCACCCATTAAAAAAACAAAGCTGCCCTGTACAATACCTGCTGCCCACCACGGTTAATGGCAGGGGGCCCTCCTGAATATGAATGAGGGTTTGTTTTCTAGATGTATAGAGGCGGCTGTTTGGGTTAATTAGTGGGGACCTGGATCCCTGTGGTGCTGAGAACCTGTGGAGCCCTCCCCTGATCCTGAAGGAACGTAATGAATAGTAGAGGTCTGTTGGCTGTGCTGCCTGCTCAGCGTTTCTGCTCTGGTGCCAGACAGGTTTTTTTTAAGCCTATAGATAATGGTCACCAAGTGCAGATCTCACATATGAAGGCTTTGTGTCAGGAGTTTAAGTATAGAGTAGTTCAGTGCCCACTTATTCATACTCAGGGTCAAAGAGGGGCTCGAAATACATTTGCTGCATGCAAGACAGGAAGACATTTTGAGCATATTAGTGGCCAATTACAGTGTTATTGTTTCACATAACGCTTACTCAGTGTGAGTGAGCTAAAGCTGGAATTCACTTCTCCTTCGTTTATACTAATGATGAGTTCAAGATCTCCCTGGTTGCTTTTCTACTTTGTCCCTCTTCATTCCCAGTCTGACTAAACCTGAAGCACAAATGCAATAAATTACCGATGTCAAGCCACTTTAAGAGGCAATGGGAATCCTGCCGTCTTCTGAGAAAAAAGAAAAGAAAATCAAGCCCACAGGTCATCAGTGCAGCAGGTTATTGTGACCCATAATTACTTTTTGATGTTTTTTGGCACAGTGGTGTGTTTATTATGGTAACAGTGGTCTGGCATTTAGATGCACCATGTTGTGAGACACTTTTATTTATCAGAGGGTTAAACCAACCAACCTATATGTTTGTTCAATCACAGTGATATACATCAGTATGTGACTGAATAGTGAGATAATACATGCAGCAGAGCAGAGGAATGTGACATAACAGCAATTAGTGCAGAGTGACATAACATAAGACTCTTCAGATTGCTTTCAGCTTGTCCATAGCATTTGCATTTGCACTTACATGTTGTTACAGGGAAATTTGGACCTCGCCCTCAGGCTCACCAGGATTAGGATGGTGCACCTGGAATCTGGAAGAAATGCACAAAAGCAAAATATGTAAACTCCATAACCAAAAAAAGCAGTGATACGTACTTTTTCCAGGTGACACCGTGGCTTTAAGTCTCCCCCATTGTGTAACCTTCTACTGGCCTCACAGCGTGCAGAGGAAATAGTCTTGGTTAAGTGGTCTTCAAGATAGCGTGGCTTCCATGTGCCAAATGAAAAGCTGGAAAGATATACATCAAGTGCTGAATAAAGCAATAATGCCCAGTGGAATGTGAAACAATGGCTCCTTCCAGGTGGTGGTGTGCTGTGAGAGGAGTGGGGGGAATTGAATGAGACAGAAAGCTCGTCTGGCGGCCTGGCTGTTAGCATTGGACTTGGCAGCTCTCTGCCAGGGACATGCTGACAGGCAGGCGCGGCTGTCACAGCACATAAGTGCCTCCTTGCACAACCCCCGGCCCTGTAGTGCAGGTTGGCTCTCCCGCGTTCAGCTCACAGATGCAGTCCCACACCCAAGCCACAGATCGTAGTGTGAGTCAGGGGCATGTGTCATAGCCTTAGTTTATATGGTTGAAAGATTCTGTGAGGTGAGAAAGAGGCCACCGGTGACATGGTAGAAATGTGCAATGCACAGTGGTAATTATGTTCCTCATTAGAGAGATAACGTCTGTGATTAATTGAGCCTGAGGTAGAGTATTTTTTTGCAAGCTGAGACATAATAATAAGAGTTGGTCATCTAAAACAATTCAACTGCACAGATTCAAGCAGAGTTATTTTTATTTATGCCACAGAAATCGATGATCCGTTTAGAGCATGAATTTCACAGTTAGCACACTAGACAGTTCATAAACAAATATGTGCAACTGCGGCTCGGCAGGGGGAGCAGGTCGGCCACTCAGCTCCTCCAGTCTACATTTCAAAGTGTCCTTGGGCAAGATACTGAACCTTAAATTGCCCCCCATTGTATCATCCTTGTTGGAGAATGTGTGTATGAATCAATGAAAGAGTGGTTAGTAAAGAAGAAATGCCCAATAAATAAGTGTTTTCCAATAATGACCTATTACTTTAATATTGATTCATAATGAATGTGTCTCACAAACAGGCATTCTTATTATGTTTAATACCTTTTTTTCATGTTATTATTTTTATTTACTATTGTTTAACTGACATTTTACAGCACAATTTCTCTTAGCCATGGAATTGAAAATGTAGCCTGATTTACCCTGTATCATAAGTGATATCAATAGAAAGTGATGCAGGAATTGTCTGGATGCTAAAAAACAAAATTGTTTGCTTTTATGCTGTTATTTTTAAATGTTTTGTCTCTATGTAAAACACATTGAGTTGCCTTAGTATGAAACGCGCTATATAAATAAAAATGCCTTGCCTTGCCTTGCCTCAAATCATGAATAGAAAATACTTAAATGTGGCTAGACACAGACTTGTTTTGAATTTGTATAAAAACAGTCTGTGATGTGCAGTACAGTAGCATAAAATACAAATGATAGGTAATATGCATCCAGAATGGTGCTGTATGTGTGTGTCTGCTAGTCAGATGCAGGGAATAGCTTTGTTTGTTTAGATTACCTTACCATGACCTTTTGCTGTTGAAGCTGGATGTTTGCATAGCCCAGCCCAGTTGTTTTGACTAGCACAGTGTAAGCAACAGCTTTCCCAGCTTGTTTTCCTCATGAAAGAATCTGAAGACTTTTATTTTTTTAATTAATTCTGTGACATTTAAATAAAAATAGTTGTTCTGCTATTTCAGCTTGCTACAGAGCGCAGGGACATTTTAGCACATTTTCTCTTGGTTTAGTGCAGGTAAACCATTTGACAAGCGTCTGTTGGCGGAAGGAAAACAAGGCAAATATTATGTAAAAGAGAGAAAAAAAGACTTGATTTTCCCATGGTTCTGAAAGGCTCTTCAGTAATATTATAAATCTGCCTTAATGCTGTAAATCCGTCTCCTTGTGTTCACTGCATTTCATATTGATCTTTCTTGGCATGTATAGGAAATCAAAGTCACCTAGGAGTGGGAACTCATCTGATTTCCTGCAATAAATTTGTCTTTGTACGCCCCCCCCCAAATGCCTTTATTTCATTGCCCAGGGGTCCATGTTGAGTGTATTGACTGTGGTTTGGGTTTTGACCCGGTGAAGGAAGACAAAGCACCCTGGCCTCATCTTCTGGCCTCGTCTTGTGGCCTTCAGGCGCACTCGCATATCTCAGGCACATTTTCTAACGAGCTGTCGGGCTAAATGTTTTTCAGCCAGAGAAATTACAGTATCAATTGGAAGTGACTCTATAGAGTGAGAGGAGAAAGCAGATGAGAAGAGGGGAGATGAAAAGAGACTCCAACTGAGATTATCCTTTTGAGAAGATAGAGATTTAACAGACCTGGTTTGTATTTATGGCTGGATTGCTTTTTCTGGGGAATCAGAAAAGTGTCATTTCAGTACAATGTGTTCATTCTGCTTTATACACCTGAAGTCTGAAAGCCTTTTCTTTGTCTTTCTTCTCTCCTGCAGATGTGCTGTGGACTGCCGATGATTCTTCCACCTCCACCAGTTCAAATTCGATGGCAGACAAAGACTGCACTTCCCACTGCTCTCGTTACCCCTGAGACAGATCAGGTCCACACCTAAGTGACTGTCTACTGTATTAGCATCTGTCTCTGCCAGTGTCCAACTCTTCAGTCTGTCGCCATGACTTGTTTTCTGGTGTCAGCCTTTCTTCTGGTTCTCCAGACATTTGCTGCCCCGCCCGAGTTCATCCAGCCAGGATTTGGCATAACGGTGGACTCCATGGACCTTGATTCTGGACTACCAGCTAATGTTTCTGGAGATGTGCCCTCCTCTCCACCCCCGGGAACTAGTAAAAGAGCCCCACATAGTATCATTATTGGGGTACGCAAAGGGGGCACAAGAGCACTGCTAGAGATGCTGGACATCCACCCTGAGGTTGCTGCTGCTGCCACCGAGGTGCACTTCTTTGACTGGGATGAGAACTATGCCAAGGGCTTTGAGTGGTACCGTGAGTTGATGCCCTACTCTTATCCACACCAGATCACAGTGGAGAAGACTCCAGGTTACTTCACGTCACCCCTTGCGCCAGAACGCATCTGCGCCATGAACTCCTCCATAAAGCTGCTATTGATCCTGCGGGACCCGGCCGAGCGGGTCATCTCCGACTACACCCAGGTGTATTTCAACCGGCTGGAGAACCACAAGCCGGTGCAAGCCATCGAGAACCTGCTGGTGCGCAACGGAGCCCTAAATATCCGGTACAAGGCGATTCAGAGGAGCCTCTATGACATCCACATGCGCAACTGGCTGCGTCACTTTCCCCTGGAACAAATTCACATTGTAGACGGGGATGCTCTGATCCATGACCCCCTGCCAGAACTTCAGAAGGTGGAGCGATTCCTTAACTTGCCCCCCAGGATAGTTTCCACCAACTTCTACTTCAACCAGACCAAGGGCTTCTACTGCATCCGGAGTGACGGTCGAGAGCGATGTCTGCATGAGTCCAAGGGACGTCCACACCCAGCCGTCAACAGCACCGTGCTCCAACAGCTCCGCTCCTTCCTACAGGAACACAACCGAACCTTCTTCAGGCTGGTGAAGCGCACCTTCGACTGGCAATAAGAAACCCTGATTGCAAATTGGACTCAAAAGGAGCCACCGCCTGTTCTGTGATGAGGACAGAAAAGGGGGCATAAAGCACTTTATAGAACTGACACTGAAAACCCCTTTGAATAGCCTCTTTATAACTACTGTTGTGATCTCTTGTGTCCACAGAGCGGTTATATTTACATAATAAGGCAAAAAAAAGAAGTGAGAAACTGTAACTAGAGGTGTAAAATTAAATGGAAGAGTCTCCAAGCTTAATAAATCATTCTCTCTGTGCTGGAAGCGTTTAAGTGATCAAATTGCAGCGAAAACAAGTTTATGAAACCGATGAACTTTTTTTCCTCTCTCTTGTTTGATATTCTTGTTCTTGATAATAAATTGTTCTGCTTTCAAATGTAACAAAAAAAACCCGGCATGTTTCTGTCTCTCTCCATTTCGTTCTGGCCATCAAAAGCCCCCGAGCCCTCTAACCTGTATTATTTAGGGAGCATACTAAGGTAGGCAGAGGCATTAGAATAAGCCTTTGATTTGCTGTGGTGAAAGTTAGACATTAATGCAAGGAAATGGGTACCCTGGAGCAGCGCTTTAATAGTACAGGAATCACTAATGGCTTTGGACATCGAAGGTAGCCTGTGCCTGAAGCTAAATCAGTCAAAGCTCCGTAGTCAGCAAGCAGAAATCCACAGAGCTTCTGCTGCATTTTCCCAACAATTTGCTCAGGTGTAAAATGTAGTCATTAAAGTATATGCCTAATAGTGCCGTAAATCATTCACAAATGATACCGTATCTGTGTAGATATTTTCTTCTACACATTATCTCTCCTCTGAATCATACTGAGCATGCAGTTTTCCCAGAAACATCTTGTCGTCCTGTACACAACAGATAGTCATGGGTCATGTTTCTTTCATTGATTAGGCTTTAAACAGCAGCCAAAGCTACAGCTCCGCTGGGAACTGATATCCATGTGATCTCCCCACTCTGTCTGCTGGAATAAGCACTATAACTCTCCTGAGGCAAGTGGTCATTGATGCTACATTGGATCCATATCCAGAACAGAAGATAGGAAGGGGAAATGTAACTGTGGGCCATATAGAAATATGCTGAATATTTATATGAATAGCACAGTTCATGGGTGATCGGAGGTTTTAAATTATGCTTAGGCTTGAAAAGTATATGATATTCATGTGTGTACACAAGCTCTGTTTGATGTCTAAATGAAATCACCCATAGCTCATCTTGCTTAGGGACTTTTCTCCTGTCTGTTCACCAGGGGGCACTTGGAACCCAGAGTAACTCATGAGGGAACGGTGTTAAAAAATGTGTCTAGACAAACTCTTTCTAGGATCCCCGCCTCTGTCGGTGCACACACAGGTGAAGGGCCCATGACAGCTACCTCGTGACCCTGGCCGACGCCTGTCTGCTCTGGTATGTATCACCCACTCGTTCATCTGGAAGAGAACGAACTGTCCTAGGGCACAAATAGCCTCCCTCCTCCACCACCACCACAACACACACACATTACCAATCATTCCCAAGGTGTTAGACTGGCGCAGCACAGTGTTTTCATTAAGCAGGTGGGCAGGAAGGACAAAAGGGCATGTTTTGCTTACAATATGTGAGTACACAGTGAACAAATTCCCATTTACAGCCTGTATTTATTTGAGGCAAAGTTGACTGACTATGCTTGCTGTTTGCAGAAACACTGGGAGCTGCACAGTGCAGATGTAGCTGTCTAATGCTGGAGTCTGAGAAGCTGCAGTCGAGCAATGGGTTGTTTAAGGATATGGATATTTTTATCAGCAAATCCCCTGAAGTTCATATCATCACAACAAAATGCAACGATAGGATCTTTTATGGCTTCTGTAGGCACAGGCTTTTAAACATTATGTCAAGCTCTGACTACACTGGATTTTTTTTCTGGGGTAATCCAGCGTTGGTTTAAGCTTCATTCATTTGGTGACGATAATAAAAAGATAAAATGAGACCGCCATGCCAAATGTACCCATGTGTTATTCTCACTATATATCAAGGATACTATTGAAATTCAGTTTTTTATCACATGATTCCCAAATAGGAGTCCATAGTCCTGCTAGCTGCTGTTTTCTCATGAACCAATGAATGAATCAAACTGGAACTTAATCTGTTTATGTTACTAAATATTAATTTAAATTAGCGTCAAATTGAAGGATTAAATTTATGCACTAAATTTAATGTCAAACATCTGTCAGGTTTTAGAAAATATCACAACAAATGTTAAGTTAATGATGATTGATTACCAATTATTAAGTCAGTTAAATGTTATTCAATTTTAAATTCAGTTTCATTTTATAGCACTTCACAGCGTAAGATCAAAAAATTACCATGTTTGTTGCTCAAAGTAGTCAAGACTGAAAACCTACTGCTGCTGTTTTGTGTGAGCTGCCACACAGTGACAAAAGTGTTTTATGTGGTGAATAGAAAAACCAAGTGATGTTGCTATATCAGGAGCTAGAGCACTGTATGGCTAAAGACACATGAAACATAAACTACATTATACTGATGCCAGCCTTATCTCTCTCTTTTTTTTTTTTTTTTTTGCTTGAGAGCTTGCTTTGACAGGGGACTCAATGGAGTAACCATCTGGTTACAAAGTTTGCCACTTAAATCTGAAGGGAAAATCCAGCTGAAGTACAGCTCTGTCTTTAAAAAGTAAGAGGACATTTTTTTAATGGGTTATTTTGAGCAGTGCTTTTCTGTGTGTATTCAAAAGTACATGTTGCCTTGGGTCTGACATACTGTAATGCAAAGAAAGTCATTTAAAACCCTTGACACTAACAAGTTGCTTTAACTAATGGCTACTATTGAGTGAGTCACTTATCACTACATGTCTTTGATAACTGCCAACCTCAGGCATAATTAAAGGTTTGAGGGGTGGTCTGGAGTAATCTGCTGTAGATGTTTTGGCTGGTCTTGTCATCCTAGAAGCCTCTAATGATCTGTCTGGGATTGTGATTGATGAAGCACTTAGCATCGAATCAAAGCACAAGAAACGCTCGCTGCTTGCTAAGCTGTTTGCAAACTAACAGCCACTGTATTTGCATGATACAAGTCTATTACAGAGGTGTCCTTGGTGTGAATTAATGACCTCTGTGTCAACATTGGAGGCAAAACCATGTGCACATGGTAGGGGTTGACTGACATGGCTCAGCAGGTATACATTAGCTATAAACAGCACGGGTCAGTGAATCGTGCCACGTTCAATAACATGCAGGCAGCAGTGTCAATTTTGAATTCATGAACATTGCAGCATCTGCACTGTCTCTGCGAGTAATTAATAACACAATGACTGTTTTATGTAGTTTAAAAAAATAACCTTAGTGCCAACTGAAGGAGTGTCTCTGTGTTTATTTCTCTATTAAATACATGGTATACACAGGTGTGACCATCTGGATGAAGCATTTGAGCTCTCACCACTCTATAGCTCTTTCTAAAACAGTCCTTTGCACAATACAAAAAATCATTTAGATCTTCCAGCCAAGACATCCGCCAGCAGCAGTGGGGTGTTTTTAGTTCTATATTCATGGCTCAAATGCAAGAAGCCTGGGGGGAATGATGCATACTATATAGCCAACAATGCCGTACACAAAACCAACCCACTAAAGCCTTTTACAGCTTGCTTGATCAGAAAAAGAACAATGAACATAAATCTAATGAGATCAGGGACCCGCAAACTGACATGTTTCCCAAAATACATGTTGGATTATCACAAACACAAAAGGCTCAGAACACAAGAAGTGTGGAGATAAATGTGTTTTTCACACATATTTTAAAGGCTTCTTGTGTTTTTTTCCCTTTGTGATTACTTATTCATTTGTTTGTTGATTTATTTTTCATTGCTTCAGGTGCAGGGGGCATGTGTTTGATGTGCTCCCATGGCAGTCTTTACCAAAGGGGAAGGAAGGCTGCTGCTGCTGCTGCATGCAGGTCAAAGGGAGGAGAAATAAACATGTCTGCTTATTTGTGGCTGCATTGTAAAAGCCTCTGATTAATCCTTAGAGGTGAGTGGAAGAAAACAATGTACATTAGAAAAAAGATGTGAGATCAAGGCTTCAAATGCAGAGCTCATTGTAAAAACTGTGAATGTGTGAGTGGTGGCAAAATGAAGCGCATGTTCTACATGCTGATGCTCTGCACAGCGCTCTGATAGTTGACCTCCCACTGTTCAGCAGGAGACAGGATGTCAATAGAGAGTCACTGGTGCAGAGTGCACAGCTCCTCTCAACAAATACCCTTTCATACCAGTTTGTTCACTTTATCAGCCTCAATGCAAACATGAACAGTAACTGGACACGTTCATGTTCTTGCAGAAAAACAACTTTGGCAGATACAAGATACATGAAATATTGATTTATGATGACATCAATTGTTTCTATGTCTTCCTGACATTTTTCAGTCATTTCAACTTTACATGGTAATATGTTTTTACTGTAAAAAGACCTGCTTGGATTGCACAATTCCTAAACATGAGCACACTTCCGCAACTGCTTTGTTAAAGAGTTGTGAAGTGGAAGTAGCCATATTTGTGTGGCGAATGGTGCCAAAAGTCAATTTTGACAGGTTCATCAACTTTCAGGTTAAATGATCAATAGAAGAGGTCAACAATGGTTGACAGTTTTTGGTGTTTTGTTATAATAGTACAAGACTGTAGAAGAAAAGAAAAAACTCTCAAGGTGCATTTCAGTTAGAAACAATCACAATTTTCAAGCACCACTAATAGCACATGCAAGATCAAGATTAAAACACAATATGCATCTTGACTCAATTACTTTAATTATAGATCAATTCAGGATGAAATCAGTGAGTCTGTTTTGTTCTCAACTGTAACAACAAAGCATTTTGAAAACCACCAACAGCTGGGGCTCAAGAGGTAGAGCTGGTTGTCCACTAATTGGATGGTTGGAGTCCTTTATTTTACTGTAAACTGACAGCAAGCGGCACTTTGTCAGATTAGATAAGAATTTGAAATAATTAGTAGTAAGAGTGTTGACATGCCACTCAAAACACCTAGAGCCAACAGGAATCATTCCATTATCAATTTGCAAATGCCCATCACTCCTGAAACATGAAACATGTTGTTCATATTCATCTAGTCTCTTTGATATACAGTATATCTGGGATATAAATATTCAACTAATCCTCACTGCCTCTGTCTGGTAAGGTATAGCACAATGCTGATCACCAGTTATCTTTGATTGCTGTTTTGAAGCTAAAGCAACTTGATGTGATTTTGTACTGGAACTCTGCTGAGCTTGGGTTGTTTCCTCATTTTATTATTAAAATGGAAATAAAAAATGATCCGCCCATTTACCTAAACTGGCGCCATGCCACCCCTCCTTCATCCTGTTTTAATATTATCAGGGTGACAAGTATTGGTATAAGGCCAGAATGGTATATAGCAGCAGTATATACCTGATGAGGTTGGCTTAAGTTTTGGATCTGATATGGCATTGCATTTGATGTTTTGGTGTAATAGTATTAATAGTGTAATTAGGATCTCTCATTTGATCTCTAATTAGTGTATAATTTGGTGAAACAGTGCCTAACTATTGTTTATTTTGGATCTAATATGGAATATGAGGTTTCTAATTTAGGTGTGTGGTTTATAATTATGTTTGTTTAGTGTCTAATAAAGAACATATTATTTCATTTTCTTCTTATTAGATACAAAGTACAGCTTGTTAATGTTATAAATAGTGTGACCAAAGCTTCTATATTAAGTAAGCATATCATTAAATGGGAACAGAGAGGGGGAGAAACACTACACAAAGCAGCTAGCTCTCCCACTTCGAACCAGACAGGTTCACACAGCCAGAGAGGTTGGGAACCATTGCTATATATATATTACCACACACACACACAAACACATAGGAGGTGTAAACACACTCCACCAACATTATATCTGTGGTGGTTTCGAGTTAAAACCAAACAAGACATGCATCTTCTTTTTTAGTGTCACTTCACATTCAGCAGTCAGTTTTTCCATATGTCTTAGTGCTGATACAGCGTATAGACTTTGTGTCTGTTCTTGAGGCTCCAGTCACTTCTCTCCCTCAGCCTCTTTTATCCCTCAATCCTCCCCAGCAGCTCTTGTCTATTCAAATCAAGGGCTGGCGGAACAGTGCCAGAAGGCATTTCACTCTGGAATATGAAATCTGCTCTCCTTTGGGTGTACAGTAGAGCCCCGAGTCCCTGCTCTGATTCCTCCACAGCCAAACAACAACAACAGTCTGAATGCACAGCCGTGACAGAAAGCATTGCATTTCACTGCTGGCTTATAGCAGCCGGGGCTCACAGGAACCAAGTGTCACACAATTGCTTTTTCCAGGCGTAGCAGAAAAGGGGCAAGAGGGACCAGACAAAAGCAAGAAGGTCTGTGTTCCCTTGAAGTCTGTCAGTCTTTTTGCCTTTCTTTCTCCTGGGATCCCAGTGTTGGATGCTGAGCTCTTCTTTCGATCATTCATCTTTTTTTCCCCCTGTCCTTTTTTTCATGGTTGCTTGGCTGCAGCACTTCAGGGGTGAAGGTGACATTTTGACTCTGCTAATTTTTCATTGTCGTCCCTCATCACTGTCTGGATTTCATTGTTTCAATCTCGCTGGGAGCCCACTCAAAGGCTGGATGAGGTTCTTATTTTTAGAACATTAATCTACGTTATACAAATTAAGTATGCTTCACAAGTGGCTCAGGCACCTTCCTATTGCTAATTCATTTCAAAGCACCCCCTGTGTGTTGCTCTATTTGCAGGCGAGTACAGAGATGTGAAGATAAAGTGTGTTCAAAGGGATAGCAGAGACTTCAGAGGAAACGATAACATCACTTCAGTCCCCCCGAAGTCCTCGGCAAAGTGAACAACCTGCCCCTTGGGCTGGCTGCTAATCTACCAGCCGTGTGGCAGCTCGAACAGGTAAATAAGCCAAATGGAAAAAGAGGTTGGCAAAAGGGGAATAAACTACCGCTCACAAATTGATGTTTTTATTTTGAACAATGGCATATCATACAAACTTGTTAGTAATAGGATCTTTGCGTATTTAGCGCATAAACACTTGTTTAACAGTGTGGTTAGTACAGAGTGGTCAGAAAGTTTTACATTGATATGAATGTTTCTGTTTCTTTTACAGTTGTATGAGAGGAGAAAGGATAAAATCCAACAAGCTCGCAATTATTTCAGTTTAGTACATTGAACCACTTAATGAAAACCTGCATGAGGCAAGATACTTAGCCCAGTCTTATCAGACTGCAGCATAAAGGGGGAGTGCAGCAGAGAAGAAGCTGGTTGGTGTGTGTGTTTCTGGTGTTTGGCTAAATCAAATTCTTGTGTCAGGTGTGGTGAGTGACTGGTGTTAAATCTCGTCTGGCCACCGGAGGAAAAGTACTAAAAGAGTAGAATTGAAACGCTCCCTAAACAACAGTGAGCCAGAGATCCATCTGCAGAGAGCTGCACTCGCTGGTGTTGGACCTTTTGGTATCATAAAGTGTCAGAGCAGCCAGGTGCAGTCCACTGATGTTGCACTGCAGAACTTCAGGAGGAGTGAAGTTTTAAACTGTTTTCATACTTTTACCTGTTGATATCGCTTGGAGCTGCCTGTGTTGAAAATTGAAGCTCTAAAAATGGCAAATGAAGCAGAATTGTGTTATTATTAGTTTTATGCAAGGCAACGTAATGTTTGAATTAATTTACAGCCAATTTATTCTAAAAATGAAATTATCCTATATGTAAATTACATTCTCAAGATTTTCTTTGCTACACTTGATCTGTTGGTTGAATGTAAGCTAATGTGAGCAAACTTCAGATGTTATTGTGTATAACAACAGTAAGTCATTTTTGCTCACTTACCAACTCTTCAATAATCTGTAACCAATTTTTGCAATTTTTCATTTGAACATGAGAAACTGAAAAATACTCAGTGTCAGTTTACCAGTTTGGTGCTTAGCTTTCACCCACATCTCATGTGTGTTCAGTTGTCAGGTGGATATGCAGCCCAGCTGTCATCACTACACAACACTTTTGGACCTCGTGTTAAAACCTTTTTGATCAAATTATTGATCCAAGGCCAACAATTACCTTTCACAGTCAAAAACTTGAAAAAAGCAAAAAGTTTTACAAAGACTAAAATAAATGGACTGAAAGATTCCTACTGATAATGCATCCCATAATTATGCCAAATGTTTAAATAATTAACCATCCATTTAAAATTGATGTGAAGCGTATGAAATGTTGCTGTGAAATGTATGGTGAAGTATACGATTAAAACCATTTTACACCAAACCAGCCAGTGTTTGGTAGATCCCTGTTCCAAACTGCTCTCGTGGTGCAGGTCCTCATCAGGACTTTGTGACAGTGGCTTGAAATAATTTCCCTCCAAATCCACCCAAGGGGGTGTTTTCAGAATACATTATTTAGTTTGACCTCCCCTGACAGTAAACGGAGGATTCGGCATTATCATGCATATAAACATGTTGTTCATTTATGCTCCTCTGCACATAGCTCATTGATTCAGAAATTTGGAGCATTTTGTGCACACATACACACACAGTTTTAATGAGTTTCCCCCCTCAGCCAATGAGAGTAGAGTACATGTGTGTGAGTGGTGGTCGGGAATGAAGGGCTGTAGCTGGTCAGCTTGAACACAGCCTTGTTAAAAAGTCAATTAAAAAGAAACAAAGACAGAAAGGGGGTAAGGAATTGTTTCTCCTCGCAGCTGTTTTCACTTACAAGGCAGCGAGCAGCCTCGGCGAATGAGTGCACGGATTACTTGTAGGCAAAGCCGGGTTCTCTGAAGAGAAATAAGTCTGGGTCCAAGATTATGAGTTGTTTTTTTTGTTGTTGTTTTTTTCACTCTGGAATTTGACATCAAAACCAGTTGTCACATTTTACAATTTCACACTTGCTCACCATTCTCCTCCGGTCCTCATGAGGAGAGAGTTTTAAGTGTCTCCAAATGAATAAACTGTGGCAGTTTTTTTTTTTTTTTTCACGCTGTGTGGCTGTGGAGATAATCTAAGCAAACATACACTTCAGGTCCTGAAGCTGTGTCTACTGCACTTTAATTTCAATTAACCAGGGGCATCCACAGGCAGGGAACAGCAGAACCCAAACTAACAGGTTATAAATCTGTCAAGTATAGTATTCAATCAGTAGATACAAGTGATGTGTGAAGAAAAAGTATTTTTACCTTATGTGTAACCTTGAAAATGTATAACAACAACAGTAATAATTTTCACTTGCCAATTAATTGTACTGGACAGTCACTTCATTCACCCCCCAGAGAAAAATCAATATATGAAATGTGCCAAAAAAATAAAATAAAATGTCCCATGTTTCTCTCTGCCAGCTGTCCACTGCTTTTCATCCTCTGTCCTCTCAGACTACAGCGCTGACATGTGGGTAGAGCAGAAAAAGAAGCAACTAACAGTGAAGTTCTGCTGTAATTGCTGCCCTGTGGATGTGTACAGGGAGCCTTTTCCTCTTTATGGGCATAGAGGGCACTGGCAAGACACTTTTGTTTATCACACCACTGCTTGGTGCCCTGTCCTCAATGAGAGCCTCTAACTTATTCTGCTTTGATGTTTGATTAGCTGGGACAGGCTGAGGCTTCTGATCTAATGCTGACCCAATTTCAATTTAGCAGACCATAAACAATATTGCCGGTCAAGATGCGGATAGCACATTTGGAGACAAGTTTATTTCTTGAGCTGAACTTTTTTACAAGAAAGAAGGTAAACTCAGGACACCCACAGTTTCTTTCTTCTCTTTTCTTTTCAGTGCTAGCTATAGAAAAGAACTTGCACAGTTGTTCACATTCACAGAATCTGACCATGGTCTAACTTGTCATCCGGTGACCAGCTGGCATTAAGTGGGGTTAAGGGCTTAAACAGCATCTATCAAATGTTCCACCTCCTCCCTCCCTAGCTAACATTTCAGATGGAGTTACTGAAAAGCCTTTATGACTCAGCTTCTTTAGCTTTCAGGTAGCATTGCGGTCCAGCATTGTTTTGAAGCTGTGCAGCTCAAGACATCCAAAACAACAAAGCATTTTAAGGTGTGCAGCTTTTCACAGAACACAATATCTGAGTAAAACCTTGAGAGAATTACTTAGAATTTCGCACAAATGTTCACTCAAAGACGGACTGATTAGATTTAGGGGTAAAAGGTCAAAGTTCATGTATACAGTGAACCCCTGATCTTCTGAATGCAATATACTGTATCAGGAGCACCAAGATGGGTTAAATCTCACTTGGACTCAAGGATGAACTGATTAGACTTTAGTAGTGAAAGGTCAAAAGTCACAGCAACCTCACAAAACATGCTTTTGGTGTTAACTCACAAATTCATAGTCTGATTTTGACACAATATAGGCATAAGGATACATTGAAGTGATGACATTATACATCTAAATAGGCAAAAGTCAACTTTAGTGTGACATCATAGTGTTTTCCCCAAACCAGTTGCTGTTTCACAGTAGATTGTGACCATCTTTCCTGTAGTAGCTTTGCTTTTTGGTTTGCTTACTGTAGTTTGCTTGTTTTTGGAATCCTGAAGGCTACAGCATTGCATGACTATACTTTTCTATGCTAACATCAGCACATGTGGAAAATGACCAAAACACATGGTCAGAAATAGTGAGCTAATTGTGGCTCAATTGAAACCTCAGGGTATCAACAGCACAATTCATCCTGAGAAGAAGCATAAAGGTCTGTGCCAAAGGTCAAGACAACCCACGCATTTCATCCTCATTCTCAGCTGCTGCTGAAAGGGCTGTTTGTGAGTTTTCTCTGCATTTCTTGCTGGAGGCATTTGGTGGTGATCATCACCTGACAAGCGTCACCCAACACAAGAGTTTGAAATATGCCCATTGAGCAGCGCTTCTTCTTCAGAAGAGACAAGGCCATGGTGAGTCAGTCAGAAAGTGATGAGCTACAGTAGTTAGCAGTCTAGCCTTGAAAAAAAGGTTAAACTGATGTTGCTTGAAGTTGATGCTAAAGCTGAAAACAAAGCAACATTTCTTGTAATGCTAATGCTGGCTTAATAGCAGTAGCAAATGCTTTTTAATGAAAGAAAAAATAGTAAGACCTGCTAACCTTGGACTTTCATTAGCATGACAAAAGGTTTTATGCATTCATACATTCACACAGGGTCAAATGCAGAGCAGGTATTTATCAGCTCTGGCTCTGATCAAATATGGTGGTGCACTCATTTTTTGCAAATTTGTCAGTCGCAATCTACTGGTAGGTCTTTTCCTAGTAAATCTCAAAGACAATAGAAAAACTAGTCAAAAACGCTGAAAAATGGTAAATGCAACCAAGAGTGTCAATTTAACAAGCTTTGGCGAATAAGCAGAACAGTCAACAGTGGAATTTAATATGATTTGTTCATGGCCAATGTGAAGATTTTGTGTTTAATATGAACAAGCTTATTTCTTGGAGAAAAAAAAGGGCTACATGACATTCAGTACTTAGCTAGAATAGAAAGTATGTTGTGCTGTGAAATTCTTAAATCAAAAAGCAGTGGCTTTCACATTCTGGTTTTAGTGCATTCTTGGTTAGAAAGCTGGTCTGGTCAATGAAGAGATTTCAAGTTGAAAACTCAGTCAGGATTGTCTTTTCATCTTGATGTTAGGTAGATCTCCTTTCTCTCATGCTGAACTCAGGGATGCTTGGTGGGGGATAGGCCACCTATTTTCATTATCATCACTATGCTACTTTTCTGAAGATTTTCTTATGACTTCATTTGACATTCAGCTTAGATAGAACAAAGGGAGTGTGACATGTACCAAAGCCAGGGGACACTGTGCTTATGTGTTGTCTGGAAAATTAAAAATACAAATAAATTAATTAATAAATAACAGCACTGAGATGCCACTGTAATCCTGCATTATGAGAAAAGCCCCTGGTGGTTTGCTTTGGAAAAGTCACTTACATAAATATGTGATGTCATCCCTTTCCCACTCAGGTGTTTGCCAGTTTGTTTTAAGTCACCTTCAAAAAGCACCTGAACTGACAATACTTCAAAACTTTCTTTTTAATTAGATCGACATTGTGAAGTGGATTTACTGAATTTTCAGTATTGAAAGGCTTTTTGGCATGAGCAAGCTGGATTCAATCTATTAACGAGCAAGATAATGAATGCCCTATAATTACAAACTCTGATTTTGGCCCAAAATTTGAATTAATTGAATAGATTAAGCATTAACCCTAACCTTGGTAGGGAATGTCTTGAAAAGAAATTTAATGAAGAGACGTGAGAAAAAGTAAGAAATAGATGTGTATCAGTGCTGAAGATGAGAATACACATGTTTTAATTGAAATACTGATGCTGGGGCAGAGAGCTCCTTCAGTGGGAAGTGGTCCCGCCTCTTCCAGTGTTAGATGCATGAGAGTGAGTGTGTGATGTATAGATTCATACATCTGGGACCACTGGAGATGTGAACCCGTCCTCTTGTGAAGAGGTTTGGAGTCTAGATGAAATGGCATACCAACCTCCACTTTAGCAGGCTTGTTATTATGAACAGATCTTCTCCAGTGCTGATCCACTGCTGATAAATCATAGAAACTTTTCCACAATGTCTCCACAGTGAAGAGCTCCACAGAGGATCAGCGTTAATCAAACACTGCAGCGCTTTACAGTCTTCGTGGAGAAAGCACTGCTGAAAAGAAAGCTCATGTGCTCACTCAGCTTATTATAGCTCATAGTTAGGTTTCATAGGTGACCTATAGGAGCAACATGTTTTACATAGAGACAAAGTGACATGTCTGTGAGCAATATTTTTTCTGGTATATGACAGCTTTGCCTTTGTGGTCTTAAGTGCATGTACCTTACTGTAACAGCGACTATTGAAAGCTGGTACACAAGCTGCTGTAGGAGGGATGCTGCTATGGGTTGTGTCCAAGGGTAGCAAGCAAAAACCTATATTGTCTTCAGGTTTTACTGAAATGAGAAGCAATAAAAAAATTATTTACCTTCCTTAATGTCAAATGACGCAGATGTAGAAATATTTGAATTATGCATCATCTTTCCATATCACTCTGTATCTTCACATCAATTTATAATTGTTTTTTTCAGCTCAGGATCCTGTTTTCATCTTTTAATAACCAACATTCTTGTAAAGTTACAATCCTTAAGATCTGCCACCAGCACGCTATCTAACAGCTCACTGTGATGTTTCTATTTTAAAAAATTATGAAAATGAAAATGTCTTTTTTGGTGAATATCACAGTCAGTAGCGACACATTGTTCCACCAGAACAGTTAATATGAAACAGCAGCGGTGAAAAATGTTCTGTTTGCATTAGCTATAACTTAATACAGCTCTGACTTGTGTGAAGAGAGGGAACAGTACACAGTGAGGATGATATCAGTAACATTATAAAATGAGGAACTCATGCTGGAATATATGCACAACGTGTTTCTTTTAATAATAAGTTTGATAAAGTCATCTTGAATCCAGTGTGGGGAAAACATACTACATATAGAGTTAATTACTACATGCACATAATGCAAAGGGCCAGTAAAGCAAAAATACTGATAAACAGTAAATAAATAAACAGTATCAATGATGAATCCTTGGCATTAAAACTTAAGTATAATTCAGTTGCATTTTTCATCTGGAGCTAATTTAATCTCTGAGGCCAGGAAACCATTGTTAAAGACATGAATATACATTGCTGAGAGGTTTGTTTCTAAGGTTTTGACACGGTCTGTACTGCTGTCAGATGCAGTGCATGAGCCTTGGACAGGGTATTACACTGAATACTGAAAGATCCATTCTTGACATTGATTGGTCTTTTTTTATTCTTCGTGTGTATATTTATATTTATATATACAGTATATAGTTGAGGTGAAATGCCAGTTCTGCTGTATGTTTACAACTCAGCATCACTGGTGTCTTGGATAAGATGTCATGTCAGAGACTGAGATAGATCGCTCATTAGGAAGTGCATGAGAGCAACCCATATATGTGTGGTGTATAAGACAAGGATGTAAAACTACTAAGTATTGTTACAAGCAGTTGTGTTGTGCTCTGTGGTCACCTAAAGGAGGCGCTGACACGTTTTAACCTCACGGTTTAAAATGTACATATTAGAGGAAGATGACTTTTCCCTGGCTCTGATATCACAACTGGACATCAGCTTCTCCCTCTGCCATTTATCTGCAAGGGAAACATTCACACAATCCTCTGTGAGCTACAACAACACGTTTGGATGAAATGCTGTCAAGAGGAAACTGAAAAATCATGCGTTAAACAAGTGAAGCTCTATCTCTTATATAAAATATTGAACCAGTCAACTCCACTGTGAACCTGTTGTTGCTGCTGAGTGCCAGCAGACTGTCGTCTTTGTTTTGCTTTGTGACATTCCTATTAAGTGAATGAGTCAGTCTGATAATGCCTCTTTTCCTGGTATATGTGTTTGACAGTTAAACAAACAGCAGGTGAAATAAAATGCTGTAATATTACATAGTATCTAACTGCGTCTTCTCAAACTGGTTTTTCTAAGCATTTTTATGATTACAAGTGTCCATGGTGCATATTCAGCATGGCACATTAACACCAAATGTTCGTGTCAATACTTTGATTAAATAAACATCCAGAAGCTGTGTTTTATGCTGGTGTTGTACTGTGGAACAGCTTGTCATTATATACGGTGTAGAAAAAATAAGAAGGGCTTTTAGAGGTCAGGTTGGAGCTTATTTATGGGCTAAGGTGACAGGTTATTAACTGGAGCCATTAATCTGTTTTTGTTGTGCCTTTGTGCCTTGATGTGGAGATTCTTTTTATGATAAACTTGAACTGATGCTCTTGTAAATTTCTGCGTGTACCACGTCTGTGATAAGTGCTACTTTAACATGGCAGCTCTTCAGTCTGTGAGTTCAAATCAAATTCAATCAAGTTAACGATGATGTTTACTTGATGTTAATGCATTTGAGATGTCATCAGCCTGTTTCTTTCTCTCCTTGTCTTCGTGAGCTTGACAGGATTATTAACTGCATCTCCACAAGGATTTTCTCTGTGTTCTCTCTATGGTGCTTATCCAGGACCAGCGAACAGCCCCCCCCCAACCCCCCTACCCTCCCCAGCACACCTGTCCTCATCATCTTGATATTTCACACTGACTGGACACCTATTATCTGTAAAGTGAGTCCTGAAGTTTGGCTTCCTCCTCTCCAGACCACAATCTAACACCTCCTCTCTGTGGTGCTGATGGGCTGATAAATATATCACATATGTCCTCCCCCTAAAACATCAATGTGTGTATGTGTGTGTGTGTGTGTGTGAGAGAGGGAGAGAGAGCATGTGCGTGTATGTCAGTGTTTGTGTGTGTGAGGCACCTTGATTTGGCGTGTATGTATGACAGTCCCAGCAACATCTGGCCTCCCCAGCAGGAAGCAATGTATCTAATAATGAGAGAAAGTGTCAGGGACACACAAGGTGCATCCAGCAGAGTGGGGTGCATGAAGACGACCACAGACTCCCTCCTCAAGCTGCTGCCTAGACACACACACACACACAAAGAGAGAGAGAGAGAAAGATTTTGCCTCCCTTATTTTTCCATAAACCAAAAGAGGGAGAGAGAGATAATCACATCCTCTGTCAAACTGAATAGGTGATGGCAGCCCAGGAAAAAGAAAATAATCATACAAAAAAAAAAAAAAAAAAACTAGAGCTATGCAACTGTGCCTGTTTGTTTCCTTTTCTGCAAGCATCAGCTGTCATTGCAGCTCTGGTTTCACCGGAGCAATAACTCTGTCATCCCTGGGAGCTACTCATGAATCAAACCCTGGTCATTTGATTGACAGCTCATTACCCTCCCCTTAACACAGACAACAACCTTGGAAAAAAATAAAGGTAAAAGTGGACGAATAAAGTCGATTTTTTTCTTCTTTTTTTATTAAAGCTGGGCAGAGACATGGCGGGACGTGGGCACAGAGGTGGAACGGTTTCACTTCTCAAGTGATAATGTCCACTTTTATGTTCCACAACTTAAGTTTCCCTAAGATAAGAGATGAGATTAACGAGAAACCTCCCATGACAGATCCTCTATTTTTGTTGATAAGACCATCACTGCCAACTTTTGAGCTTCTAACAGCCACTCAGTCATCCAAGGGCACATCTTTGAGGAAGTTTTTTTTTCTCTCTTACAATCTTGCTGATTTATCTCTCACACTGGTTTGAGTAATTACTTTGAGTGTTCCTTAAACATATGCACAGTAGAAGTTCATTTTCTCCCTCTGCAAATTCGGAGTTACTTCAAGTATGAGGCACTTTGCTCCAAGCGAGGTCGACCTGACCTGCGCTCTGATTAACCTCATCAGATATTAGGTGCTGCTCTGCCTGGGCATGATTCTCAGGGATGTGACAGTTTGAGGCTGACAGTAGGTTTATATTTAAAATGTATTTTGGGAGTTCTCATTTGTTTGATGAAAACTTGAACAAAGACGTTTCTTGCTTGAGAAGGCTGTGACGATGTTGCATGAGAAAAATGCCAAATGCATTCTGGGGGTACAAACACAAAAATGCCAACCACACACACATACTGATACACACATACACACACAGTAACCTTCATCCCCTCTGAGCAAGAGTATCAGAGGAGTCTGAGAACTCCTTGTTCCATGGAGAGGGCAAACAGCCACCCTATCGCCCACCTTATCTCAGCGTTCCCACAACCGGCGGAAGGGAAGGTCTTTCATACAGCTCTTATCACTCAGCGAGAGGGGGGGAGGCAGGAGGTGAGAGCCCCTGCCGTGCAAGGCCACAGTCCCACTTTCCCATGCCCATGTCTGATCATCAGTCTTGCCAGGGTGAGAGAGAGAGAGAGAGAGAGAGAGAGATCTCACCTCAGAAGAGGAAGAGGAGATGAAACAGGAGCAATGTCAAAAACTAGAATCAAACCTGGCGACCCTCACATCTCACCTCTGCAACCCCAGCACAGCACGGGCGCTACATTACGTTAGATGTAGAACGGCTGAGCCAGAGCGCAGCATTTCCATTTCCATCAGCAGCTCGGATGTGTTGCTGTTTGTGTCTGGGTCGACTCGTGTCTTTACACACACCTCTAGTAGTGCTGTTCATTTAGCAGCGCTGGGAGAAAGACAGATTGTGTGTCAGTGTGTGCATGTGCATACAGTGTGTGTCAGCATTGTAAGAAGAGGACTTGAAACAGGGTTTGAATAGAGGGCGGCTGGGAGGGTCCTGATCCTGTATTAGAGTTAAGTAATCCTCCACATGAAGAGATACTGTTGAACTGGAGGGTTTCTGTTTTATTTCACTGAATACAATGAAAACATTGTCTGTCATAATTAAAGTAATGACTTGAAGTCACTTTAGTCTCTTGTCCCAGTTTTTATCAGTGAATGTTTTTGCTCAAAGAAGAAAAAAAAAAGTTCTGTCGAGCAGCAGCTAAGTGTGGATCAGCATTTAAATGAGAACATACTTCGCTCATCTGATTCATTGTGTTTTAGTAAACGCAGTCACAGGATAGAGCAATAATATGACTTTGTGGTTTACAGTTAAACCTGTTGGTGCATGTCAATACTTCAAACTAATTACAATTTAATTCATTTAATGCAAAATTCAAAATGCCAAAGGCTGGTTTCACCTCTGGGTAAAATGCAATGGGGAGGAATGTGTGTGTAGAGTGGATCAACAGCTCATATTTGCCTCTGGGGTCAGTCTGACCCTGCCAGAAAGTACATGTCAGAAGTTTATTTTGTAACCAGCTATGTTTTTAAACCCATTATTTATGCAACAACTAAATGAATGTTAAAGATGATACATGACTTCTTCATGCTGGTCATTTCCTTTCAATTATTTATAAGGACATTACATATTCATCTGTTACTTTTCAGCTGGCTACATGGTTACATCTTAGTCTCCCTCCAAGAAAACAGCTCAAGCTCTGATTTCAACCTGATGTAAACCTTTGTGCAGCAGCTGAGTCAAAGGCCCAGAGACCTGGCCCAGGGAAGCCCGGTTGAACGAAGTGTGAACACTAAATATTTCATTACGCAGCATTTGATCTTTAATTGCCATATTAGTGCACCATTAGCCCTGATCAAACCAAACAGAGCTATTCGACGGCAGCACACCACATTAAAGCAGTGGTGATGCATGGCAACTCCGGGAGTGTCAGTCATCTCAGACAATAACAAGCCTTCACGATCTGTCAGCTCCCTGCCAGGCTCTGTAATGTCTGCTTTACTCACTGCAAAGCTTATTACAATCCCTCCAATAATACAAGAGGAGCAGCACGCTCGCTGAGGGATTGTCATCATTCATTTACCCAACAAAACAAAAAGTTACAGGGTGAAACAACCGCAGCATCAGGCAAATCTCTGTCAACACCAATCGGTCTCCTCACTAAGGAAGCTGGTGTTTCAGTTCATGTATTTATACTGAAGTTAATTCCTCAGGTCATTTATATTTTATATCATATTATAGGGTCATGGTTAATGTCTTTATCTGCAGTGACTTACAATGAGCAGGCAGGTAGGATAGCAGCATCTCATACCTCTTCACACACTCAGTCTGAGAATATTAGTGCCGCCAGGCTCATCTCTGAGAGACGCAATTCACACCAAGCCTCATGAACACATCTCACAGGAGTGTGATTTTAATGATTCAGCTTCATGATGGAAGAGAGTATGATGGCGTCAACGGAAAGTAATATAAAATGTACTTCTGTTGCATTTAAAACTCTGATCTTTCATCAAAAAAATTAAAAAACAAATACAAAAACAAGAAAATGACCCAACAGACAGTGTTTATGGTGTGTGAAACGTCTGTGGGCCATTAAATGGACTTCACAAAATAAACACTTGATGAAAGAAGGCTTTCACCGTGCAGTGTAAATAGAAAGCTGTATATGATAAGTGTCTGTGAACATGAACTTGATCCATTGTGGGTGTTGATAGATTAAAATGTCAGTTAATAGCTTTTGGTCTCTAAGAGGTTTGACAATCAGCAGTTTGCTGAGTGAGTGTGAAGGAGAAGTCCAAAGAGACAAAATAATAAGTGTCGAAATGACAGGTCCATTAGTTTGAAAAGTTGTAAAATAATTTAATATGACAAGATAAGAGGCCTTGAGAGTTATGACAGATGGCACAAAGATTGGTGTCACAGATTCACAAACAGTACATCGAAGTATGAGAAAACGGTTGCTGTGATTAGCCTGAAACCAAACTCAGTTCATTTTTGTAACAGTTTTTCGGAAACGATACCCAAAGCGCTTTACAGTATATCATACATCACATTCACCCATTCACACACACATTCATACACTGATGGCGGAAGCTGCCATGCAAGGTGCTAACCACGACCCATCAGGAGCAAGGTGGGTAAGGTGTCTTGCCCAAGGACACTACGGCAGCAACCGGGACAGAGCGGGATTCGAACCGCCAACCCTCTGATCATTGGACGACCCGCTCTACCACCTGAGCCACTGCCGCCCCCCATGCCGCCCCCCATGCCGCCCCCCATGTGTGATGTTTTAACTTCTGAGTCATGCTGTTGTTTACTCCTGTTTTTGTTGGTTAGACATTTGAGAATTAAATTTGAATATTATAACACTTTCATATCTGGAACCTCACTGCAAAGCTTGAGTCTGGACGCTGGCATCAGCCTTTTGCCAGTAGTGCGACACCTGGAGCTTGTTTAAACCAGGGTTGTTTGGTTTTCCCATCATTGTGAAGAGTGGACAGTGAAGTTCCAAAGGGATTCTTGATTTACACAAAAACACTAGATTGATGTGATGAGATGTTTTGAAAAACAAATTTACTAAAAGTGAATGTGTCCTCTAGTGAGGGATTGTAACATGTTTCCCATTTACTTGTTTCCAGTGGTTAAAAAGCCCAAAGACATCACAGCTATCATGAATTAAAGACATCATGCAGAATAATGAAGCATGCTTCTTTTCTACTGCAGAGTTTTGTTTCGTATGCAGGGACGAGTATGCTCACGGGCCCAGGCCCTCATCAGCATTGCTGAGCAGCAGGATGAGAGAGAGAGAGAGAGAGAGAGAGAGAGAGAGAGAGAGAGAGAGAGAGAGAGGGGAGAAAGAGAGGGAGCAAGCATACTCAGGCGACCCCACTGGGAGCAACCTGAGGACTCGCAGCCTTTTGAAGTGGTAATTTGCCCAGACCCAAGGGACAGTCGCCAAATTGAAATGTCTTTTGACAAAGACAGACAGCAACTGTTGTTGAAAGAGGGGAATGAGACACAAGGCCCTGGTACACAGCCTATTCAAGGCGGGAATGTTGCACCTTTATTCCGCCTCGCCCTTTCTGTGTAAAAGGTACAAACACAGAAAAAGGCAGCGGTGGAGGAAGTCCCAGACGTCTGTGGAGGAGTGGGATCTGGCACAGCAGGACAGACACCGATGCTGCTGTGTTACATGTGAAGTCTCTGAGTCAATGAATGCAAAAAAACTAAAAAACTTGCACAGAGCAACAGTATTGTGATGTTTCTTGGTTCAGTGTAAACGAAAAATGAGAAGTTTTCATAGCATTATCATTGGAGCAACTCTTTTTAAAAGGAGCCACAAAAAATGTATTTTTATTATATTTAATTAGATTTTCACTGACATCCAGGTGACATGAGCTCAAAGGTTGGTACAAAAGATGTGCTGTGCTCAACCCAGTGTCTAAAAAGCATATTGGCTGGAAACCAAAGAGCCACCAAACTGTCAAAGACAGCCCTAAAAGTAAATCACTTTTAATGTGGATGTCTGCAATTAAAAACAGCTTCAGGCCTCACACATGGATGTGACCCCTATTAAACCAGCAACCAGCTGGTGACAAGTGACCAGCTGATATTTAGTAAATCATAGAGATATTACCATGAAGACTTAATGCTAATAGGACTAGTAGAGACAAAGACGGTTTAGAAACTGTATATGTATATACGGTCTATATGTATATAGAGTATATCTGGCAGAAGCAGGAGGAAAATGTAGCAAAATATATCACAATATATGAAAGAGTATGAAATGATTATTGGGATTAAACATGTAAGCGAACACAGCTAATGCATATTTTAAGTTCCACTGAGCATTCCACAAACTAATGCCAATTACTTACACATCCACTCTGTAACAGTGGTGTCCCTGAGGTCAAATAGGAAAGAACAGCTTATCTATAGCTATTGAAAAACTATCATAGAACCAGCCTCCTGCTGCTGTTACTCTCTTTGTCAGTGACTCTGCCGGATACAGTAAACGCCTGCAGTAACACAGAAGAAGAGTGAGGGGGGGGGGGGATGATTTCAGGCAGTGTGGTCTACAGCCTTGAATGATATGAGCACATGGATTAGAGTCCTGAAAAAAGCCTGAGGTCAAACTCTGTCTGGTTTGCATTACAACTGCCTGTGAACTACAAATAGATTCCTGTGTATTATTGCAGAGAGCAGAGAAAGACAATTTACAAACACACAAGCAGTAAAAATTAAGCCGAAGACATTCATTTAAATGTAAAATGAGGTTATGCACTCAAAATGTTCACACTGTACTAAAAAAGCGCTGAGGCAATGCGAGCTTCTGCTGGTTTGCATGTGTTCAGAGCCTGACGTCGGGCTTCACAGCAGCTCTTCACCGTGCTCTGTGATTCTCCTCCTCCTCTCCTCCTCATCCTCCTCTCTCTCAGGGATACACACACCTACACGGAGCAGATGAAAAGAGCTGTAACCCCTCAGAGGTGAGGAGAACTTTTAACCCCGGGACGCCTGAACTCATGAGCGTCCTGTTGGGAGCCAGGTGGCGTCATGGTGGTCCGACTCCCCAGAGGAGCTGGTTGAGGTGCATGTCTCACCACTCAGTGGCCTTATTCTGTCAGCCCCCCTGCCTGATGCAGATTGGCCCCTACATGAAGGGCCCCGGGAGCCCCCCACCCCCTCCCGCTCCATCTGTTTAACTGCATCACCGGCATCCTGCACCAAAGCACAACACAACAAGGGAAATGGAGGGAGGGGAAGTTAAAATTCACTAACTGCTGGGAGAAGGAAGAGTGAGACACAGGAATCCAGACTCACAGCTTCCCAGACGTTTTGCAACAAAGCAGCGTTTCACACTGAAAAGAATATTTTCATAATGGCAAGAATTAGAATTTCCCTAGCTATTAAAGGCACTTATCTGCACTGTCTAAATGACCTTGGACCAAAGTGCTAATATAGGTGATAAAGACTGTTATTTTTCATTGTTAAGCAAGTTACATTGTAGTCATTGCACTTCTTTTCCCAATGCTTCACACACAAATCTATATATATTTCACACTGTAACATTTGGAACGGTAGCTCCAGGACAGATTTCACCAAAAGACAAAGTTTCAACAACCTTATTGAGGCTTTGGGAAACGGTGATGTTCATGGCAAAGACTCCCAATTGTTAAACCAATAAAAAACTTACAAAGTTAAAAAGTTTGTTTCAGATTTTTAACAAGGAGCATGCTGTTTTTTGTTCCAACATAATTAACTTGCAAATAATGACAAATACTTTGCAACCCAGAGAAATAGTTCAGGTCTTGTGCCTCTGTTCTTGAATGGCTGTGAAGATATGCTTTCATTACCTTAAAATACAGCCATTGGTTTTAGCAATGACTTCATACACAGCATAATTTATAACACTCATAATTTTAATAAATATAAATACTGGACAAACTAACGTCTGAAAGGCATGACAGTATTAGGCCAGTCTTTGAATGAGTCTCACCCCACCCCGCCAGCTAACTCTGAACTAAAGACCCACATTTCCATGGTAACAATCAGAGGCACCTGCTGCTGTCCAGTGGCACCAAATGACAAAAAAAAAAGGCAAACATGACTCACAACATTGTGGAGTGGGAAGGAGAGGGGAAATCATTTTAAGACAGCTCAGTAATCCGCAGGAAACATACAGCAGTCAGGACAACGCCTGTCATTTTCATTTATCCAGAGGAACTATCCTAAGCCTGACTGACAAGTTAGCAAAAGCACTGAGACCTGCGACATCAGGAAGCAGCTCGGCTCTGGTGCAGGTCGGCCCTGCACTCACTATAGGCTAATGGCTTTTTCTATTCTTATATTATCTGAATTTTGCCTCAAAATTTGTGACTGAAACATATAACATATTCTGCTGGAGTGAACAAATTATTTGACACAGTTGTTTGGTCAACTATATATATTTTTTTGTTTGACAAAGGTCTTTAGAACTTATTGTTCTGCTTATTGGACAGATAATGTCATATTCTTTATATTATTTGTCTTTTGTTTGAGTGCCTTTTTAAGAGTAACCAAAGAAAATGTCCTTTATGTGTTCATAATGACAATAAAGAACTCTTAATTTGCCAAGAATGCATTGAAAATTCACAATCTTGGGACAATGAGTGTGTACAGTTCTAAACTGTGTCACTTCATCTTGTAGATTTAAGAAAAGATGATCAAACAAAAACTAAGTCGAAACCTTAGATAGGCTGAGCTGTGTTATATTTATATTCTGTGCAGAGTGTGATTTCAGCCATTTCACTCCTCCTCTTTGCTCACACATGATGTGTTCACACTAGTACTTCAATACGGCTGAAATCAAAATAAACCTGCTCTTATTCACATGTTTTCTTTTCCTTTTTCTACTCTTAGACAATGGAACGCGTTTGACTGCAACACCAGCCATTAATATGTCATGTTAATTCACACACAATTCCAAGTCAATTAATATTGTGACAAAGGTGCTTAATTATCACAGCTTTTTGTGCTAATTCCTTTTAAATGAGCAACAACCAACAGGGACACTCCAACTTTGCTACTAGACATGCCTTGAGTGGTCACTTTACCCTGCCTCTACCAAGAAGCACTTATGAGAAATGTAATGTATAGAGCAGTGAAATACTGGGATCAGCTCCCACCACATATAACCAACATTGAAAATAAATGGAGATTCAAAAAAATAAATGAAAGAGGCCTTTATTGTTAAATAAATTATGTTTAGCTAATGGGTTGAATATAATGTTGAACTGCTTAATTTAATGTGTTGAACAAGTCAAATCTCTTTCGTATTTGTACATTTTTGTTTTATTTTTATTTCTATTCTGTAATCTTACTATATTATGCTTGAGTGGCTGGACCCCAGGAAGAATAGTCCAAACCGAGGTGAGGGCTAATGGGGATCCATAATAAAACTAAAACTAACAAAAACTCCAAGTGGTGTTACCCAGTCAGTCAGTGTCATTATGGTTTTGTAACACTGACCTCGCTGTTGTGGAGCAGCTAAAAAGAAAACGTCAAACTCATGGTAACATCAAAGAAGAAGCAGGGGATTAACAGGCATTTGGGTTTATCCTCTGGGAACCATGTGTGTGTACAAGAGTTTATGTTTGTCTACCTGCTACATATTTTACCAAAATGGTGAGGCACCCAACAGAGTGTGTACAGCTAAGCTAGTGTGTTTAATAATAACATCTTCTCTCCCTGGATTGTAAAACTGAATATAGAAAGTAATTTGCTGCTCATTCTCTCCTGCAGATGCTCAGAGTCACCCTGAACCTCTGTTCATCGTTAATGAGTATGACAGATCCTCCAAATTGCCAATTCAAGCCTAAAGACAAATACAGGTGTTTGTAGTGTTGCAATTCGGGAAATATTATACCCTCATCCTCATCCTGTCAAAGTGTCAAATTCTTAAAACACGTTTTTCCTGTGAAGTGTTGTGCTGAGTGAACTTGCTCCTGCTCCCTGGAAGATGTGTTTAGATGAACAAGCAGCTTTTGTTGCCTTTTTTTTCCTGTGGAGTGAGACATTTCTGCTTAACTCTGCAAATTTGGCCCTCTTAGATGAAGCACTCAAAAAAAAGGAAAGAAAAAAAAAAGGAAACAAGAGTGGATTTTTAAAAGCAGCATGTTAAAATGGACGCAATTAAAAAGGCAGGGCCTCATGAGACATACAGGGAATGAGTCTGTCATTTTGATGTGGTGGAAACTGCTGCTGTAGAGTACACTTGTAAGCTATTGTTGTATTTTTTTCCCCTTCCATTTGTTTTTCAGATACGTGTCCAATGAAGGCGAAAGGAGAGACGATGCAGGACCTTGAATTTGGTGTACAGAGCAAGTTGATAACAGGGGAGGAAGCTAAACACAGCCTCTGTGTGAATACTACAATCTCTACAGCCAGAGCACAAATATGCTGCTGCACATCAGACCTTCATCAAATAGCTTTGTCTTCATCTAAGCAAAAGGGCACAGCTCAGATACTGTCAGTGAGGGTACGAGACTTTGCTTGTTACCACACACTACAGTGTCATATACTGAGAAATTCACCTAGATGTGATTCAGTACATTAGAACAAACATATACTATATACAAATTGTATTAAACCTTATAGTCTGCTGTCAGTCAGGGCTTGAAACTGCTGCCACCGAGTGGTGGTGTGCAGGAAAACGTCTCCAGAGCCTGACTGCTCAGGAAACAGCCACTGTGAACATCTTGCTGTGAGCACAAATGACAGATCCTGTGATAATTAACGAGTGTCATGTTTGTGTCAAGCATACAAAATGGACATTAAAGACTCCACAAGCCACATGCATATATTTTTCAGACTCGCCACAAAGAGAAAATAAATTGTGGTTTTCAGACCTTTATGTCTGCAGCAAAATGCACAAATCACTACCTGTAATATCTGTACTGTAGACTGGTTACCCTCGAGGAATCAAGTGAATTAAATCGTCCATCTGGTCTTGTTTTCCAGTGATGTGAGACAAAGTTAGAAAAACTTAAATGCATCAAAATCAAACCATTACTGTAAACTATTTCATCTCATAATCATCTGTACACCAGAAGATTTCAGGGTCACTTCCCACTTCTTCCACATCAGATAGCTCAGGCAAACTGCTTTTTCCTCTTGAATATTTTTTGGGTTTGAAACTGAAATGTGCAATTAAAGAGTCTTTTGCCCCCAGACAAGTGAGATGGAGTGCAGGATTCATGGTCAAACTTACACTGTTTCTCCTTAAATCTGCTCTTGACAGGACAATTTTATACTATTCTTAACTGTATCTCCCTAAATTTAAAGCTAATGTGGTTAACATGGAGACACAAATCCTTCGTGTGCCTACATAGCATATCAGTGTCCTCGTAGAGGAAACACACATTAGTCATGGGACAGATGGATGGATGGATGATCAACAAACCCTGATATAGAAAATGCCAAATTGTTATTAATATTATGCAACTCCTCCTGTGCCTCAGAGACTTGTCCTCCCACAGTGTGATGTGCAATGACCTCAACTGGACCAACATGCTCATCCAAGACAGGTCTTCCTTTACTAAAGCCTGTGATATATGACTGCTGCTCTTAATGGTGTAAACTCAGAGATCCAGAGAAAAGAGGTTCATCTTCGGCCGGTTGCACTGGCCGTGACATGCCATAACACTCCCTGTATGTGTGTGTGTGTGTGTGTGTGTGTCACTTCTGCACACCCTGAGAGTCCTTGTCTGCAGACCTTGAGTGTTAAAAAGCATGGGGGCCTCTCTTCTGGGAGAGAGAAAGGGAGCAAAAAAAAAAAAAAAAACCCTGCACAGATAAGAAACTTTTCCACCGGCAGGAACGAGGCGTCCTCAACGTCTCCCTTCCTCCATGCTCTGCTCCACCACGTCTGCAGCATGTGCCAGATAACTGTAAGATAAATGTTACACATGATAACTGGAACAAGCGGCTTGAGCATAACAGACAATGAACTTTGAATAGGCATCTGTGCTATGTGTATCAATGTACTGTAGCTGTTTTTTTTTCTTTTCTGTCTCCACAGGTGTCTCACCATGCCTTGAAAGCAAGGAGGGAGGATAACTGCTGAGTGAGCAAAGACAACAGATACTCTGTCTTTCTCAAACATCTTCAAGGTCCCTTAGAGGGATAAATGGCCAACAGGAGGTGCTTTCCCAGGAGACACTCATCTGCTGCTGTACGGGGTAAGTCCTCTTCACCTCTCATGCATTTTAGAAACAGATTCTGGTCATCTTAAAGACAAAAGGTAGAAATGTTTACTTATTTGTTGCTTGTAAAGATGCATTTCTATGTTTCTACACTCAAGTGGTCAGAAAAATAAGCGGGACCTTTCTTCTGTTGAACATGCAGTCATGTAATTGACTGGGTGTTTTTTTTCCCCTCTCCCTGAACCTCCAGGCTCCAGTGAGCAGCGACCGGGGCAGCAGGGCTCTTTGCACTCGCTGTTCCTTTTTCCTATGCATATACCTCTTTGAGATGTAACTTTAAAGAGGCATAGGGCATGGGAAAATGGGGCTGCAGAGGTATTCCACCAGGCAGACAGCCATTTCATCAGCTACTCTGCGTGACAGCTGACCTCAAAGCACGCATACACACCTACTCACATACACAGGCACCGCAGGCTTCAGGCTGCCATGGACTGGCAGAGGAGGATTTAGACCCTGACATACTGACCACAGATGAAATTCATGTGCCTGTGATTCATTTTTATGTGATATCATAACTCAGATTTCATCATATTCATTGATATTGTGTGAGTGTGGAATGGGATAAAATTGCATGTTTCTTATTATATGGTTCATTTAAAACATGTGTTTCTTCTGACTGTACTGGTTTAATGTTGTTTGTGAATAAAGACATCTCGGCTGTAAATGCCACATTATGCTTCCTGACTTTTTATTTGGGCTGTTTGGGGTCTTTAAGCTAAGAGGGCTGAATCATTTTAATCATCTTTACATGGTTACATTTACCTACCTTATTTTTTGGGCAACTCTGGTGGGCAACAGTGCCCAAGAAACTGCCTCAGTATTGCTGCTTTAATCCATAAAAACTGATATTTTAATGTGTTCTTCAGCTCTTTGATTCATTGTCAGTGAAAATGTTTTTGCCACACTGTCAGAACTGCCCAGTGTGTCACCATCATTCTTTCATCTTGTTTTTTTTTTTCATTCAGCTTAAAACTGAGGCATTAATTTAAAAAGTTAAATGAACCATCAAAACAAAAGTAAATAGCGGATGATGTGTTCATTACTGAAATAAAAACACCAATAATTCTAAAATACTTCATTACAGCATTCTTGTTTTTGTGACTGGTATATATATTTCATTATAAGATTCTTGATGAATAACTTTTTTAATAACTATTTCAGAAACTACAGATGAAATTTAGCTAGTAGCTAACTCTGGTATGGCTGATAGCCGTGCACTGCCATAAACAAATAAATAAATAAACTGCATACATTGCATTTTCCCATTGTATCTGGTCAGGGCAGAGCTAGTTTTAAATACTTAATATAAAGTTGGTAAGTGTGGTAGTGTTTCCCAGCAACAGAGCCCCGGCCTCTGTAATAAGAAACAAAATGAAGTTCTGTTGCACAGATCTCCCTGACCCAAAATGTTTATATTAGATAGTTTTACTTCTCTGACTCTCCTGTGGGTCAGACTCACAGAGGATCACAAAATAAATCTGAGGGCAATGACTGGGCACAAAGGTGCAGGAAGGAAAACTGTGTTTGCATTATGTTTTGCTTTTATTGTTAAATGCTAAACAGAAAGGTTCAAAGGTGAAATCAGAGAATTCACAGATATCTCAAATGGACGCAGCTGTTTTTCTTGTGTTTTTTTTTTTTGTCATATAGGTCCAAAAAGCTGATTCACTGGTTTAATCTTTAGATTTCATGAGCTGGGCCTATTGTTTTCTAATGTAAAATCATAATCTGCAGAGTAATCTGTAACAACAACTGTTCAGTAAATGTGCTGAAGTAAAAAAAAAAAAAAAACGAAGAACCTATTTCTCTCCAAAAGGCAGAGTAGAAATATAAAATAGCATGAAAAAATCAAATCAATCACAGTGCTTCAATGTTCAACCTTAGCACAGTACTTAAGTAAATGTATTTTCCATCAAATCAAATTAGATTATCAGACTAACAAAGAGTCCTGGGAGTTTTCTGGACATAACTAAAAGCTTTTTCTGACCTGACCACACATAAGTGATATTCTATCTACAGTATATACGTATTAACATCCAGAGGCTGACGGTAACAGTGCTGAGACGCTCTCTCTGTCACTCCTGCTCTGGAAGTGTGATTCCATCACTACAATCAGCAGATGATGTTGTCGATCTCATTAGCGGGTCTCCCACTGAACTTGTAAGCGACCTTTGACCCCTACCCATCATCATCCATCCTCGACTCCAGCCCGTCTGCTGCCATCCAGCTGCTGTATCAGTGAGACAGTGAGCACCTCTTCACCTGATTCCACAGGATCAGCGAGACACTCATTGCCATTCAACTCGCCAACTCTTTGTCCTCTCACAATGGATCGTTTATTGATGCTCATGCTGCCATTAGTGCCAGGAGCCATCCCAGTTACTGCGGCAGACTGAGGCCTTGCACTGTTTTGTATAGAGGAACTGTATTAATGGATGTATGGTCCAGTAAGCCTCTAAATGAATAATGTTCCTCTCCTTGTAGCAGTCACTCATGCATGGAATTGTAATCATCTCCTTTGATAATTGTGCCTCCTGGTGGGAGGTGTCAGTATTTATTTTCTTCTTAGAAATACTTGTAAATCTAGGCAGTACTGTGCACCACTGGAATCAGGTCTGTGGCTGCTCAACATTAAAACCAGCCAAAGGAAGCAGATCTGAATGACACAGCATATGTCTGTGTCTGATAGCCTGCAGTGAATGTAATCACTCCAGCAGCAGGCGCTTCCCATCCTCAATCCGAATTGCAAATCATAAGTGAACACGGCATACAGCCACTTTATGACAGAGTGACTCAATCAGTCACCTATTTAGCTGCAGCCACCTAATGACTTCAATGTGAGGCAATACACACCTCTGGCAGACTCGAGGGCGCCGTCCCTCCGCGTCTTTCAAGAAGGTGCGAATTGTTCAATCGTGGAAACAATAGGGCTCAATGGATCTCAATGATCTGGCAGTTACCTCCGCTTTGATGTCCCTTTGAAGATGCAGCACTACAACGAGCAGGGCCCGATCACAGCTTGGAGCCACGCCAACGGCCGCTAAAGGAAAATATTTGCCCGCCAGCAGCCGCTCCCCAGGACCGAGAGAGACACGGCGGCCATGCAGGCCCCGCTGCATGCAGCTCTGATGATGTGTTTCTCTAACATGATGTGTGATGATGGTGGATGTTCCATCAAACAAGCGACCTGATGGGGAACTGCTCTGTGATCCTTCATTCACTGTGAAGCTCCTTCAAAGACAGAGAGGGGGTGAGACGGAGAATGAAACACTACACCGTCACAGTGTGGTGAAGAGAGGAGCACAGAATGACGCACCATTTGTTCCTTTTTTTTTGTTAAAGTCGACATCAGTGTTGCAACAGATGGGAACGCGGTGGATCTGCTGATTCAGTAAAGGCTGTGGTTTTCGTGCCCTCATTATTCATCAGTTGCTGTTTTTAGTATTGATTTAGGAGTGTCCGTCCCCCAAATAAAGTGATGAATCGATCTAAACCGAACTTGATGCAGTTATGCAGACAAGAGAAGAACACGTTAAATGCTGGGACACATCCAGCTAATATATGGTGAATTTCATTTGTTTTTGTTTTTCATTTTTATTTCTGAAGTCTGGTTTATGCTGTTTGACACCAAGTTCTTTGCTATTACTCATATATTGTTTTTCATATTGCTCATTTGTTTGATATTTCCTTGGTGATTTATTATTTCAACGATAACAATAAAAAAAAGTCCCTGAATAAAACTCAGCTGTGATTTGTAAGATTTACATTTTTAGACAACCTGAAAGCTAGAATATTCAAAACAATCTTGACTGAAAGACAAAGAAGTATAAAGACAGTGTGTCATCTTAAAGTTTACTTTATTTGTGACATAAAAGAGACAATCTGCAGTTATTACATTCGCATTATCTTAATACATAATTTACATCCATATAATAGCTAGTGCTTTAGACATATTAGAACATTTATATTTACAACCCCTCTTAGAGAGAGCAGTACGAATACATCTAGATTCTAGACAGGAATTGGGTCGAGGCTATGGTCTGGAGGTCAGTAGAAGTGTGGAGGAGGCAGGATGACCGGGTGCAGCGGAGCGGGCGGAACCGTCCCGTGGAGCGGCTGCAGCTGAGGGTAGAAGCCGCTGCCGGCGCGGAGCTGTCCACTCAGGACGTGGTGCTGAAACAGCAGAGGAGGCAGCAGAGCCGCGGGGACCGAGAGAAACTCAGGTCTAAGATCCTGAACCTCCCGTTTCAGCTTCATTCTCCTGTTCTGGAACCACGTTTTCACCTGTAAAACAACAAAACAGTGTTAAACTGATGCTCATTTTACACAGTTATGCATTAGAATACATTTTACAGAGTTTATAATACAGCACGCATATTGCTGTTGCTCTGGCCTCTATAAATCACTGCCTACCTGAGTTTCGGAGAGGTTCAGCTTCTCAGCAAACTTCCTCCTCTGCGTTGCACCCAGGTATTTGTGCTTGCTGAAGGTATCCTCCAGTTTCCTGATTTGCTCGGAGGTGAACTTGGTCCTCATCCTTCTTTGCTGGGTGGCCTCCTCCTCGCTGTCATCAGCAACCTCACTCTCGGACCCTGAGGTGTAGCCGCAGCTATCTGGAAGGAAGAACCGAGCATTTAATCAACTTTGTCAAAAAAAGAAAAAAAAGAAAAGAAAAGCAGTGCACACAGAAGCCCGTCCATCTCAGCTATTCAGACACGGTGAACTTACTGTTTGGAGATGTGGGGGCGAATTGGCTTCTTGATTCCTTTGTAAATTCCTCCACTTCATTATGGACCTTTGAATGAATTGCCGCATCCTTGGCCTGCGGAGGCATGTCGTCGTAATAACTTCTGGAAAGCCACTCAACCGAGAAGTTTGCCATGTTTCAGTCAACCAGTGATCCCAATGAGTGTGCAGGTCAGTGTAGCTGTCGGTCAGGGGGGACTCTTGGCCGCTGGGATATATAGGAGGGGCACACTTCTTTATTTGCATATGCAAAGGCTTCTCAGCGGAACGATAGAAACTTGATGGTGGTTGTAATTGAGGTTAATAGAGGTTGGGTTGTGGTTTTTCTCACGTTCATGGCTGGCTGGAGATGCCCCGGCGCCACTGAGTCTGAGTATCAGTTAGCTGGCATCTCAGACTGAAAGATCTCTGCATAAAGTGATTCAGGGCCATATCCGCCATTGAATACAGGACCTGCAATGTCAGATATGTAACCCTGTTAAATAACAGCTTTGTCAGCTTTCACTGAAAATATTCCCTGTATCAGATAAGCAGACATTTAATTGTAAAAGCAGCGATTTATAACATTTTTTTCCTTTCTGACTTATAAAATCTCAAGCACTGTGGCATCCATGGCTGCTGATGTAAATGTGGAGATATTTCCAAGCCGCCGAGGCTGTGCGTTTCTTCTGGGGAGCAGACAGGCGCGCCCAGCTGTCTGCGCATCAGGCATCCTGGTGATGAAGTCTTTGTTATGTTGGGACAGGGTGGGTGTGACCGCAGTCAGAAAGCATTGACAGAAAGTGAGAAAGTTCTGTTTGATCTTTGTTGCCCCATCTGAATGAGACGTTTGCTGAAGTGGGCAACTTCAAAAGTGATAAACCAAAGTGGCGGTGTTCTGTTTCCAACCAAACTTAATATTAATAATAATAAAAAATGAGTCTATCATTAAGTTGTAAATGTGTTCACTGGCTGGAAACATGAAAACAATGTAAATACAGGCCTACAGCTTTTTATTCAGGAGCTTTCCATTATCTTGAAGTTGTTGTGAATCAAGTTTGGTATCTCCAAAGCTCATCACATAATCAGGCTTTAACCTCAGGCCTCAGACTTCAAACCCAGAGATCAGATTCGTTGGTCACACAAAAGCCCAGACTCTCTGGAGCCGGGCCGCGGGGGCTCCTGCTGTAAGTGTAAACTCATCAATGGGCGGCTTAATTAGGACTAATTGTTGACCATGATCTCCCCGTTAGCTGGCGTTTGAAGTGCAGAGATGAGGACAAACAAGGCATATGAAAGCAGAGCATATGGTGAGCCCTTTGTTGACAGGTGAGGAGGAGGACCCACCCAACACAATGTCTGCATCAGAGTCTCATCATGACCTCTGTGGAGAAAATTGTGTGTGTCCAGACTGCGACATGACAGTGGAATCACACTCTATACAAAGTGATTTAATTTATCATGATTTGTTTATATGGCTTTGTCAAGATTTGGCTACAGCCTCATATCTTCATGGTATTAGGAGTGAATCAAATCAGGAGATCCACACAATGAGTTGTGATAAAAAGCTTTAGCCTAAATGGACAGCCGCCATCTTTATCAGCTCTTTCCAACCTCCTCCCTCCTACAGATGAAAGACGGACTGATCCATTCATGCTGAACTAATCCCACAATACAGATAACATCAGCTGTATCGCAAACGATGTGTGAAACAATAAAATACAGAGTCCAGTGCTTCGGTATAGAAGATAAACTTTATTTAATGATAAATAAACATTTCTTTTTTTCAGTTAAATAAACATCTCTGGATTGCACACATCTCTCATTCTAAGTGTCTTAGTCGGAAAAGTCTCTGGTTGACAGTTGGTCAGTAAAAGTGATGGTTGTGCATCATGACACGAGCAGGGTGGTGAGGGGGCATGGGTCGCTGGAGGACCATCTGTGGGACAGGGAGTGGGTAAAAGGCCGGGCCGGTTGCGGGGTAGTGGGGTCTATGTACGGCCATGTTGTGGTACTGAACCGGGGGCAGAGGCTGGAACATCACCGACGGGACTTGGGGGAGGAAGTCCTGCACCTCCCGTTTCAGCTTCATTCTCCTGTTCTGAAACCAGGTCCTCACCTGAGAAATAGCAGAAATACATTAGTATCCAAAGCAACACACAATTAGATGGATAAATGCAATAGACTGAATAGATAAATTGGTTTCTTTGCATTGAGAATCGCGTCTTACCTGAGTTTCTGTGAGGTTGAGCTTCTGCGCTGTCTTGGTTCTCTCTCCAGCGTCCAGGTATTTGTGCTTGTTGAAGATTTTCTCCAGTTTGCTGATCTGCTCGGGGCTGAACTTTGTGCGCACACGGCGCTGTGGTCCGTCTCTGTCCGCCTCGCTTCCCTCGTCCACAGAGAGGCACTCATAGGAAGCTGCTTCGCTCTCATACCCGGAGGAGTAGCCGCTGATTTCTGAAACTGGAGAAAGGAAAGAAAAAAAAAATCTGGTTACAAATCTGCTCGTGCGCCAAGACCTGAATCATTGGATCAAAAATGAAGTGTTGCGCTCTACTTACTTGGTGAGGCGCAGCGAGTTGAATGTGAAGGTGAACACAGGCTGGAGTCCAGAGGCCTGTTCTCCGCTGGCTCCGTGTGTTCAGCAGATTTCGATGCTTTTGGTTTTGGCTGCAGGTAACCTTTGCCAAAAGTCGGGGGACGCGGCTGCACCACGCAGGGAACATGAGGTCTGCAGGTCGGCGCAGTATCCGTGCCAGCTCCGTGCTCCTCCGTTGGCACCATGTCGTGGTGGCTCTGGGCCAGCCAGTCCACAGAAAAGTACTTGACCATGTTCGCAGTGCTGCTCGGTGACCTGTAAATCCACCAAATGTCAGAGGGAGAGTGTGGTGTCCGCCTCTGCCCAGGGTCAGCTTTTATAGCGGCCTGGAGCTCAACGCCAATTTGCATATGTAGAGGTCCTTGTTAACGCCCGATCGATCCAGATGATTAGGGGTTAATGGCTCGTTATTGAAGTCTTTACATATCCTGTGAGTGTGAGTAGAGCTGGCGCCACCGAGTCTGTGAGAATCCTCCTGAGCTCATACATTTGTCCGGCCCGACTGAAACTGAGGGCCCCCGCACAAACAGCTGTATCCCGGCCAAATACTTTAATGCTGCAGCTGCATACAGTGGCAGAGAAGAGTCGAGGTGGCCAGGTTATTAGGTCTGCCTCAGTAATTTAAACACTCATCTGCCACATGAATGCATAATTTAACATGGTTAAAATTATTGATACCGGGGTCTGATGAGGGGGAGATGCAGCTTAATTAACAGCTTATGCTTTAATGGAGTGATTAAATGGTTTGTCCTTAAATTAATTCTCTAGAGGTTAAAACGTGCCACTATTCTCCAGCACAGTCAGGGCCATTGCATCATATATAAATCAGTGATTATCTTTATGAGCTTTAGTTGCCTAAATATTTGTAACATGAGTGAGAAAAAGGTTTTTGATGAACCAGGAGCTGACTTTTCAGGAAACCTCTCATAGTTTACACTGCGCTCTCCATCTCTCTGCTGTTTAAAAATGGGAATGTGTCCTTACAAGGGCACAGTGACAATTAGTCATTGAGTAAGTCAGAAATAAAATTAGATTTCTATTGTATGAGTATTTTCATTTTACAGCTTTATATACTTTCTGTCACTTTTCAGATGAGGATTTTGCATGTAGCTGATTATACAATGGAAATCTGCTGGATATAAACAAGATTAAATTACCTTCACCACTCATGAATTCAATATTTTGAGTATGAGTTATCATGATGTGTCCAAGACATATTTTATTTCCAGTTATTTAATTTAGGGAAATTTGCAGTCTGCAGCTGCATTATATTGTGAGTTTGCTGACACCCAAGTAGGGGGTGTGTGTGACCTTCTATATTTAATCAGTTAGCATATGACAGAGTATTAAAAGTGATTCATTAAACCTGATGAGCACGAGTTGAAATGTAGTTTTGGTTTAGTGCAGGAAACAGAAAACACATGGGGATTCCTCAACAGATAGATCACACAGATCTCACCAAGGCTGACTGAACTCTGTGGTGTTAACAATAGGTCTATTACAGACATTTAACAGTGGCCAAACGGGAAACGGGTTGTAATAATGAAAAGTGATTGCGGGCGCCAAAGCAGCTTTGGAGCGACAGTGTTACTCTCTGCGTCGCAGAGTCACAAAACCAAAACCAAATCCGACCTGTGAAAACGCACCTCACAGTTCTACTCATGTTATCACTGCTTATGTCTCAGGAGCAGTGGTTTCTTATGGAAGTGTCTCCGATACCCCGGTGAGCTGCTGGCGCCACTGGCCAAGAGCCAGCGTTTGGCACAGGCCTTCAAACATTACAGATCAAAGGTATTACAGTAGCAACACAATTACAGCTGAATGTCGGCCCGTTCATATGTAAATATGCTAAAACAAGCTGCTAGGAAGCAGGGAAAACCCTGGGAGCGCAAACAAGCCCATAGAAACACAGTCCTCCGGCTGACTGCTTCACATACCGACGCTTAGAAATAAATAAATCAGAGTTATTACAATATAGATAACTATAAACTATTGTGAAAAACTATAAGCTGCCGGTGTGTACCTCCAGGCGCCAAATAAAAGAGACTCGACTTCTCATCAGACGGTTTAACCTGTGGGATGAGATGAGCCCCCCCGCCTCCAGGACATCACTGCATGCAGCAGCTCAGAGACAATAGCGCTAAACTGATCGTTTAGTTATATGACAATGCAGATAAGAGACTGGGCCTAGTTGTCTCCTTTATCGGTGATCTGTCGCTGTGAAGGCAGGAGTTCCTTCAGCCTTTGGGAGCTCTTTATCTCAGCAGCTTTGAAGATGCGCCCTGATCCCGGTAGATAACAATAAAAAGCGCCCGGGACGTCTCCCTCGCGCTGCGCCTGTTTCCTCAGCTTTGCTTCACATGGGCCCTGTCTCTCTGTCTGTCTCTCTGTCTGTCTCACAGGAAAACTTTAACACTCATTATATTCTAATTGTCTGCGGGACTCTGGACTGAACAACAATCTGCAGCCAGATATTATGAACCTACTGTATTGACTGGCTGTGACAGAACCAGCTTTTATCTTGAAACTCAATAGCGCTGGAGATGAGAGTTTAATTGTATTTTTTGAATAAAATAAAAAACAGCACACCTAACATCATGTATAATGTAAATGGATAAAGGCTTATGAGATCTTCTCCATCTGATGACCTGAGACATCTCACAGAGGATTGTTGAATTAACTTTCATCATCTTGATAATTCATGACTTTCTATATTTTGGGGAAATGATTATAAACCTTGTTTTGATCTGATGTCATGGATCAGGAGTCTGTGTTTTCATGTAAAAGGATTTAACAGCACTTTCCTTTACCTCTCCTAACCCCCTGAAGTCAATCTGGATCTATTTTTATGGAGTTTGCAGCCATGTCTGACAAAATACTGTTTAGAAATGTCTCTTTGATCAAGAGCAATGAGGAAGTGATGTAAATGCCATAACAGAGCACAGAGGTTAAATTAACCTGGAAAAACTAATGTATGTATGTCCATAATATATTGTGACAAAGTCAAAACATCCTTGTGGCCTGATCTTGAAAACCTGCTCAAATATTATGAAGCCATAAATTCACTATGATGCCATTGCCACACACTGTAAATCCTAATGGAAAGAGAGAAACTCACACTTGAGCTCCCCCACATTCCCCTGACAGATGTAACAGGGCTGTAACCTGCCATGCAGCCATTCTATCACGGATATTGTCTGACAATAATACACTTTGGCAAGGGAGAGCTTATAAAATCTCATTTATTTGGCTAAATTAAGCAAATCTTCGTAGCACGTCACATTCCATCTCCACGGTGTGTTTCACAGCAGAAAACCATGGAGGACAGAGAGCGGGCAGGAAAATAGAAAAATAGACACAGACTCAGCTTCACTCCTCATACAATATTTTGCACTGACATCTCATTATGTTCTATCATTTTCTCTGTAATGGTAAGGTACTGTCATGACAGTAAGCTTGTCTAGCTTATACCCGTCACAAAACACTATTGATAATAAATGAAATCATTTCACATTGTGCTGTTTTAAATGGAATTAATAATAGATATTAATTTACCGATCTAAATCTCATTTGGTAAAGTCCTAATTGGTACAAAAAAACAAACAAAAAAAAACATTCTGCATCATGTTGTCCTGTTTCCTACATATCAGACACAATTCAGCAAAATCAAATAGATTTTATCTGAATGTTTGACCAGGCTGGATTAAGACCCCGGGGCTAAAGTAGCCACTGTGCCCCAGTTCACCCCCTGTTTCCTCCTCTTTGTGTGCACTGTGCGTGTTATTCCTTTGCTGGAAAGACACTTCCCAGCTTTCTGTGTGGTGAGTTCATTGACCTAATTTAGGAATATGCACCTTTTACGTACAATATCAGCTGAAATGAAGAAGGTATGAAAATTAAATCTTGACATTAGACCATTCTAAGGCGACCCTTTTATCATCCAACAAGGCGCCAGTATGCCAAGGCCAGTGTGCCAGTATACTCCATCAGATCTGGCTGTTGAACAGCTTTGGAAACCCGCTTCCTCAGCACCTGTGCAATTTCAGAACTGGGACGCTGTGTTCTTTAAATTTGCCAATATTGGTGGCTACTTATTGACCAGATGTGTTGAGGGGAGAAAGGAGCCAGTTTTTGAACTACTTCCTGTCACTTGTGTTTGCAGAGTGCAACTTTTACGAATGTCCTCCTGGAGCGACTGGAGGTCTCTGCACTGTTACCCCACATTTTAATAACATTACAGCAACGGTTCTTGCCCGTAACTGTGAAATGACCTGTTTTTGCTCATAATTCAAAAAGAATGACATTTTGAAAACGATGGTCCAGGCTTTATGGTGTAAACAACAATCTGAGACAATGATCTGCAGCAAAACACTAACCAGATAACCAGACAGTGTCAGGAGAAGCTGAAAAAACTACAAGTCAGACCAGACAAAAAAATATGTGAATAAAATGAAGGAGTAACACTGCTGTGCCCAGGTGGGCTAATAAAGGACGAGTCCACCATAATGCCCTCATCATGTCAGTTTATATTGTGCTTTAGTTGTGCATATTCCTAAATTAAGTCATAATTGATCATCCTAACACATTGCCACATGCGGTTCTTGGGGCCCTGGTACACTTGCCTGCTTTGCCAGCCTGTATGATGGAAATGTGCTCTTCCTTCCTTCCATGTTCAGTCCACATGTGCTAATATAGAGGCCTTAACAGCTAAACATGGTCGGTTCACAAGTAAAAACAACAAATGTCAGTATATGAGCTGAGGAGGGGAAAAAAATACTGCAAATTACAATTATCAGCCATTACTTTTTGTCTTTGTGAAGAAAAATGTGAATATTAAAATCAAACAGATGTGTGACTGCAGCAGAACCTGTGTAATCTAAAGGGTGTTAAGTTTGTCTGGGAGCCTAAACTGACCGAATTTACAGATCGAAGTCGGAGAACAAAATGAACAAACAACGGCAGGAAATGTTTTCCAGTCTACACGGCTCTGCTGCCAGCACAACAGAGGCGTCTGAGGGCCGGGCCTTGACCTGTTGGTGGTGACTGACTCCAGGGTTATGGGATGTGACTCACTGGAAGGTGGCCTTGACCCTCCTCAGTGTGTCCTGGATTCTCCGTGTTTGTCGCTCACTGGAATGCTGGAAGTTGGCATCCTTGTCTGAGGCCAGGAGGTGGATGTCAGAAGTGGCGAGGCGGGCGATGCGGCGCCGAAGGTAGGCCTGCAGATCCTGGTCCGGGCTGTAGGAGTACAATCCCTCCTGGAAGGCGTGGACCTGACTCACAACCTTTGCTATGCGCCTAAAATGAAATAAGAATGGATGGGAAGAGAGGATGAAGCAAAAGAGCTTAAAAAAAAACAGAAAATACGTCTCGCTGTATATTCTCTCTTCTTAGCGTCATCACCAGCTTTGTCTCTGACCTGATTTGGAGCGAGCGGTGCTAACCCGGGGTCTACATTCAACAGCTGTGCCTCTGCCGTTCCCTGCTAGCTCTCCTGACCCTGGCATCTGGCTACACCCAGGCTCCTCTCAGCATCTGGCCCAAAACCTCTTTTCCAATCAAACCCCATCCCACGGGCGCCATCTGGTGCAGCACTGGCACCCCTACCAACAACCCAAATTCAGCAGCTGTGCCATTACCATCCAAACGCCACTTGTTGTGACCTCAGCATCTGGTCAGCCATATTGGAGTGAAGGAGAAGGACACGGGAAACTGTGAGTTGGCCAACTTTATCAGAGACGGATACTCGGTATGTGGCGAGAGCTAATTTTGAGTTAATGACACTGACTGTTCATATTCTGTGTCACTACAAGGATAGCTAATAGGATAATTCCACTGGCTGTGCGCAACTTTCACTACCATCCCACCTCTAACATAATTGATGCAAATTCCATCATCATATCATAGGTTTCAGCGATCAGCTTTTCACAGCATGCATGTTTTTGCTGAAACAGGACATTTATTCAGTCTGTAACTCACCAACAAGGAAGAACTCGACTCGTTACACTGTTTTGTCTTTTAATTTAACGTCTGTACCATAAGTTTTGCTTTGTGTGGGAGGACATCTCATGTTTGTGCCCAAAGATCTGACCAGTTTTTGTTTTTTTTAAATGTAAAAGTGTCACAGCAGGAAGAAACTCATACTTTGTTTTTCTGGCGGTTTTATAAACATATCAGCTGCTATTAGAAAATGTCACAGCGCTAATTAGACCATTTCACCCACACAGACCATTTCCTGTGCGGGTGAAATCCGGTGCAACGTGCCATCAGCTTGGTGTTCTGCACTTTATTATTCAAGCTCTTCTGAAAAAACCCCTCTCACATCTAAATCCAGTCATGTCAAGAATTTCTCTCACTTTGTACCACATGTTCAAACAAAACTTGGTTTGCTGTTGTGCTCCTCTGTCGTTCTCTTGCAGATTTGAATAAAAGTGTGACCATTGATTTGTGCACATAAATATGCATTTTATCAGCACTCATGCTGTATACGTTTTCTTGTAAACACATCTCTTCTGGGGAAACAAACCTTGATCACAGTGAGTTTAAAAAGATAGACTAAAAAAATAGCACTGTTATAATAGACATGGTGACAGGACAGAGTACGTTGATATTTTTGCTTTTCTAATGTGTGTGTATATAAATAACAGTACGCAGTGTGAGCTAATTAACAGTCGTTCTTCATCCAAAACAGACTGCATGGTGGAGACTTATTTACTCTATTTCAGGATGCAGGATTTTCATATGAACTTTGTTGAACAGCTAAAAAACTTTCTACACTCGCTGATGGGAAATTCATATCCGTACCATAAAATGTCTGTATGAGCCTTAATAAATTGGATATAAACAGCAGTGGAACATTCATTGACATGGACTTATTATCAAGTCTAGAGCTGATTATTGCAGATTTTATTACTAATTAAAGTTCCCCTACACCCAAGAAAAAGTGTTCTGCTGACTAGAGTAGTGTTTGGACTTCTCTGTGCAGAAATCAATGGAAGTAGTTTGACACTTGAAGGTTGTTTCAAATTCATCTGCTCAAGGAGGGAAGTTTGTGCTCACCTTAAATCTCATTCTTGACATATATAAGAGGAGGATTCTGTGGTATCACAGCTAGTTTGGAGGCAAAGCACCGGCCAGTGTATGTGATGTGGAGGAAGAACTCAACTAAGAGAGGCAGTTTATCTTTATCTTTATTCTTATGTAAGAATTTGGAAATAGTTTACTGAGTTCCAAATCAAATCACACAAACCTCTATTAGCAAACAGCAATATAACAATAATTGGAATTGGAATAATTTGGCCAGCAAAGCAAAAATGAGCTGGTTTAATGACAGACTCACTGAGAATTCATGAATATGAACTTGTCTCCTTCTTACAGGAGTCATGTTAACTGTCTGAGGTTATCACACTAATGTCATAGAATCACACACAGTTGGACAATGTATTAACCAGAATCATTGACCGTCTTTGTAAACCTGTATCTGCTGTAGATGTGGTGGACATGGACATGGACATGTGTTCCTGTCTTTGTGATATCTATAATGTGAACTCATCAGAATGGATGACAGCAACCAGGGGTTAAAAGACAAAAGCTGGGATGGAAAACTCAGATCACCGATGTGAAAATGATCTGGATTTCGCTTCACCTGAGCTTGGTCCACTTGTAGGCTCCAGTCGTGAGTGTGAAAGCTCCGATCTCCAGCTGCTGGATGTGCATGGCCAGGATGTGCGACGACGGCAGGGTGGGCCTCCTCCTCGAGGCCTCTCCCCCCATCAGACATAGGTCGTCGCTCTTCAGAAACACCTGAGGGCAGAGCGATTTATCCACGCAGTAAATTAATTACTCCTCAGTAAAAATGTAGAACATTTTTCACATTAAGCCAGAAGCATGTCCAACGTAGTGATGCAATACGAGGGAAAGACTCGATGGAATTAAACCCTTTACATTTCTAAACCAAGAGAGAACACAGTTTGTTTTTATTACAGCTAAATAGTGAGGCTGGGAAGAGAGTAATGCCTGGTGTTTGGTGCATTAGGTTCTTCTGAGGGTAACTTTCAGAATCAGAGCCAGCTGTAAGCCCTCGGCACACAGGCGGGTTGCTTGAAGCTGTTTTTCTATTGATCTGTTTGCCCTGCAGCCCAGTTTCACAATATGTGACCAGCCTAGGCTTCAGTTACAAGCAGCATAAGTGTGCGCTTGCTCAAACACACCTACGCACACACACCTGCACAGCTCGCAGCTCCTCCAGGATCTCAAACACCTTGGAAGACAGATGTTTCCAAGCCTGTTGGCAAGAGATGAGGAAGTTTTATTTATTAGCTCCAGAATGAAGACGAATTAAATCATGGCTTCAGCACAACACCAGAGTCAATGACTATAACCTGCCCTCCGATTAAAATATGGAAATTTCTTGCATTGTGTCAACACTGGTGTCTCTTAATTGTGAGGTTTTTAATTACTCCTTTACTTGAAACCCCATTCTTCCTCAGCTTCTACATCACATTTGAATGCATTAATGTTAATTTCTCATTTGCGAAACTAATTAAACACCAACCGACTCCTATCACAGCCGAAGAAAACATTTAGCTCGAGGGCACCTGACTTATTACACAAACTCAGAATCTGTTTGAAGAGTAATTTATGAGATGCGGCCTCACTGGTAATTGCTTGACAGTCACGTTCTCCAGACCTCGGAGGACCTGCATGGCTGTGGCAAAGTTCCTTGATTCGTAGCAATGTTTTCCTATCCACAGATACTTGGTCAGCAAAGCAACTTGTGTCTGCAAAAAGAGGAGAGTTGGCAATAAGTTGAATAAAAAAAGCTAAACAAGGCAAAATGCAAAAACCTTACTGCTGGAGTGCTTTTCTTGGGCCACAGCAGACTGCATAATGAAGCAACTTCCCTGGAAAAACACTATCTATCGTCTATATTAATAGTGTGTTGTGGACTACTACTACTATTGCTGATTATTTTTTCCATTTGACTAGAAAAGGCTAAATTGAAGTTAAAAAACCGGCGCAAACGTGAACATTTTAATTTCAAGCACTGAAACTGAAAGCGGTTGAACAGTCGAGTGAAAAATGACAGCGGTTGGAAATCGTTAAGAAGGAGAACGAGGTGAAAGCAAACTTCACGTCGGCTGAAAAGCAAATGAGAGTCACCGCAATTTGAGCTGAAGTTGAAGTGCCAGATGTAGTTTAATGTGAGCTGTCATGTCAGTGCGAGCTATATGACAAATCTGAATAGATGCAAATGAGCTGGGAATTTTACAGAATGAATGGAGCATCTATATGAGAGTGTGAAGATGCAGCTGAAGGGGGAAAAACATCCATTAACACAACGATTACGCTTTATTTTTTCAGATTTTTGTCAGGCTAATGTTCTGGCTCCTAACTGTCTACCACCCACTCAGCCGTGAGAGCAGGGATATTAGAACACGAGGGGAAGTCTGTGTCTGACACGAGGATCCGTGTTTGATCAGATCACAGAGCCCAGGCTGTGGCGACGGTGGCTCCGTCTGACCTGTCACTCATCGGTTCTGTCTCCTCTCACCTTGGTGGAGTCACAGATGACTATTTCAGAGGAGATCCAGTTAACGACACTGTCGGCATATGAGAGCAGCCGCTGGAGGTGGCTGTCTGAAGGTGTCACCTCGCAAACAGGCAGACCACTGCCCTCTGCTGGAGCCACGAGCTGGGACACATTCCTGACGAGAGGGACACAGAATCACAGATGGAGGGAAATCTATACAATACATTCACACTGCAAGAAATGATAACTTGACTGTACAGACAGATATTTTGATTATTTGTTTAGTCAATAACTGGTTGCAAATTCTCTGATTTGATTCTTTGATTCTATGATTTCTATATTAATGTATGCTGAATTGCCACAGACAAAAAGCCATTTGAACATGTAACATGGGGCTATGGTAAACTGTGATGGAAGTTGCCACAGTTTACTGATATTACTTCCATATCTATATGACAGTTAGACAGTGGCAATGAATATAGTCATAATATCAGAGGAATAAAATAGATTTCACTACACATGCAAATAAACATGCAATATACAGTACATACACAAGGATTCAGCAGTTTAGCAGGTTTAACCAGGGGCCAGTGTTTTTTCAACATGGGGCTGTAGCCTATGTTCTCACTGTTTTCTTTCTTTTGATTATTAGTTTCAAAATCAAAGTGCTTCATAAGACCATTTTAACACTGCATGTGAGAACAGATGCTTTTTCCATATTAGGTTTTGGCTAATCCAGTTACAACAGCTCACATTAACACTTGTTTATCAGAAATGACTCACACACAAATGTATGTTTTGTGTTGCACTACGACAGATTATCCACAGCCAACACATTGTGGCCTGCCTCATTCATGCTCTAATGAAGAGGACTGTTGTTGTTCTGTTGATACTCACAACACTGACAACAGAGATTTCATTGGCAAAGTCAACAGAATTACATTACAATGTTGCCTTAGAAAGAAAATGTCATAGCTGCTTTGATTGTGATTCACACAAATCAGTTCTGGTCAAAACAGCTTGCTGTTGATGATTTTTTTTAACATTTTCTATGTATCTGTTGAGGTTTTCAGACTTCACTACAGAAACCAGAGCCTAGAGCAGAACAAGGCACAGTGTATGTCTCTCTACATGTCGGGTCATAATGTATTTAAAGATGCTGCAGTCACATCTGCTCGGATTAACACGAGTCTTTCACATCAGTACAAGAACATATAAACAGAAAAACTTTAGCTTTGATGTAAATATTTTTTGTTTATCTGTCAACCACTGTTTAGCATACTGTTACTGCTGGTCTGGACATATATTATCTGTGTTGCACTTTTTTTTATCTATAGTTTTAATGTATGGAATGTATAACCAAGTCTACACAAACATGCATAACCTTCTGTATAGATGGGAAGGACAAAGATGACATTTTTATGAAACAGATGGGTGGCAAAAAAAGGGAGAATAAATGAGTGAGGAAGTTTAACAAATGTGTTAACATGTTGCTGTTGATGGGTCTAAAAATGATAATTAAAAATCAGAAACATTGCTTTGACCTTGGCAATCACAAAATCTCCACCGAGCTGAGCCACTGTGGGAGACTGTGGATCAACATGTCAGACTAGCAAAATATCAGAACATGGAAAGAAGACGAAGTATGATCTGTGCTGAGGAAGACTGGCATATTTCTGGAAGTATGTGATGGCTCAGAACCCACTAATCCCCTGTTTAAACAGTGAACCCACTGTATTACCATTAGGAGTACTGATCATTATGTCACCTTTTACTTTAGGAATGACAATAACAATACCCCTTAAGAGTGCAATTTATACAGAATGAAGAGGCGGAATAAAGGTGCAGCATTCCCACCCTGAAAAAAAAGCTCAAGACATTAGAGCCCTGTTCAGAACTGGTATTAACATGCATCTCAGGTGATCCGCTGATAAGTGAAGAGCTCTAAGTACATCACTTCACACCTGGCATCAGGATGCATCCCCACATGTGTCTCGAGTGGCCACTTGTGATGAGGTCTCACTCCCCTTCTCTATATGCAAATAAGCAAGTATGCACTGTTGTTTTTAACCAGGGTCTGTTGTCAATATGTGTGTGTAGGTGTGTCTGAAAGAGAGAGAGGGGCAGCTAAGGAGGGGTTTATTGAATCAATGCACTGCACTCAGCTGGGCATCAGTAGAGTAGATGGTCCTTCAATATGGTCAGGATGCATTCATGTTCTCACTGCTGAAAATGTGACCCAGATGACATTCTCATGTTGTCATAGTGATCCGATCTCAGTGCATCTTCAGGGCGTTTACATCAGAACTCAGAGTTGAGCTCTGTGACCAGATGACCTGAGATCTAAAATACCAGCCCTGAACAAGGCTTATGCACTTTTTTCCCTTTGATTTGTCACTAATTTGTCAAGTCAGTGTTGTTTACAACTGGAACATTACACTCACTTGTTTGGGATGGAGACTTTGTCCCTGACTCCGTGGACTCTGGAGTTGAGGAAATGAACAGGGTGACATCCCTGGAACAGTTCCTGCAGTTTCAAAACATAAATCACAGGTTGATGAACCAGAGTCTGACCACGCATTCACAGAGACATGTCTCCCTCTAGTGGTTTTAAAGAGGCGACAACACCGCTGCTGTGTGGTGGTGAAGTGGATACCTGCTCAAGGAGGGTGAGCTGCTGGGCTATGTGTTGTGCACTGTATTCATTCTTGCTGAACGGTAGTCTCTCCTCACTGTGCAGGCAGACGTTGGAGAGGTCATCCACCAGGGAGGGATAACAAGGCATAGGCAGGGCTGCAGCGATGGAGAAGGCCTTGTCTTTAGGTATGGGTGCAGAGGGCTCCACCACTCGTGAGATCCGCCACTGAAAAGCCCAGAGAGACATGGCAAATTTTGGAGAACATGTTCTGATTTATATAAATACACTCATGCTGCCATGATGCGGTCTCTTGATAAAATGCTACTATGTGTTTCATATGACAGTAATCTTGCTCAACTGCAGAGATAAAACAGACTCAATAGAAGCAGCTAAATTTTGACAAAGTTGTTGTTTTCGAGGCAAATGCAGAGACTGCTTGCCGAAAAACTGCCCCTGATGGGAATGCACATCAGCAGTTTTACATGAATTTACCTCGAAAACAACTCTGTCTCGTAACGTTCCATTGTAGCGTAGCTCTGAGCAGCTCACGGCTCTGCTCCGCCTCCGCCGTTCTAAAAGTAGCTTGCACCAACAATTAAAGATAAAGAACCTACACCTAAGACTATAGGGATTATGGCAATGGGCCAATTTGCCAAAATGTTGAACTATCCCTTTAAGCTTAGCCAGGAAATACTTGAGTCAGAAACATGATTTTCTTATTCACACATGATAATTTGATGAAGTGAGAAAAGTCCAGACTCACTTGAACTAATCAGCAAGAAGCAAAATGTCATTACGTTGTACCCACCTTCCTGCCAAGATCCTCAGTGGACGAATACATGCACACAGAGTCATCATCTTCCTCAACGCTGATCAGACTGTCTCTTTCTCGACTCCATGTTGTACTTGGAGGGCCGCGGAGAGCAGCAAGAAGACTCTCCCCCCGGCCGTCTACAGGAATTACCTGTGGAAAAAGAAAACAAATCAAATATAGGGCAGGACTGCGAACACTTGCTAGAGAGATTTGCAGTGTACCTAAGCAAAACAAGCTGATGTGATCAATCCATTATCTTTAAACTGGCTAAATTACATTTTAGGGTTTACACACAATTTCATGATGCCTGCTGTTATGTTGTCATCAAGACAAGTGAAATGTGTTTGCTGTCCAAACACACAGAGTCTGAGTGGTTATTAGTTCATTTTCTCTGCAGTTGAACCTTGTTCCTTGCTGGGAGTGGGTGGCAGTGATTTGACTTGACAAGAGCTGTGTCCACCAATGTGTTTAAAGCAAGAGGTAAGAATATACAGTATGTCCTTTAAGCAGTGCTACGTCTTCAGGGCAGACTGGAAGCTGAGTCTAACTTCAGTATCAGGAAATATGTGACAAAGGTTCACATTGTTGTGAGAATCAGCGCTTGGTGAGTAAGGAGGAGGTTATTTACCTCAGTATTCAGAAACTTTTCCAACGTATCCACAAGGCTGGACTTTGGTGTGAAGTCCACCTGTTTACAGTCTGTTATCCAGAGCTGGAGAAGGTCCAAACTACGATGGAAGACCTTCTCACTGTCTCCTGACATGTCTGGACCTTCTCTGGAATAGAAAACAGATACAATCATCACGCAATCAGAGGAGAGTGTTTTATACTGGGTGCTATGAAGCATTTTATGTTATTGTTTAGAGAGGAGACATTGTACCTTGTCGCACTGATGAATTTATCCATTATGAACTGCAGTAACTGCTCAGGAGTGCAGAGGAAACGATAAGTGTACAGGAACTGCTGGATGTAGCCCTCCATGGCAGCATTTCTGTGATGGTAATGAAGACAAGACATTTAACTTCAGAAATCAACACACAAAGTTTAGAGAATCACATTACAAAGCAGTTTAGTAATGTGTTTGAAAAAGAAAATTAACATGTGGAAACTGAGGCAGAAAAATGAAGTGCTAAAAACTGAAGTTCCTCAAATAAAAACTTTCAGCCTGGTTCCATAAGGCAGTTGGGTATTTCTATATACTCTCATGTTGTGGGTTAGGATTGAAGTTAACATGTCTCACTTCACAGCTGAAATAATCATGTTTACAGCCTGGTACAAAATAAAAATGACTATTTATGTATATTGAGAGGCACTGTGCTTTTAGTGACAGATGGGAGAGTGGGTGTATCAAACTCTACACAAACCTCTTTGTCCATTTAGTCAGACATTTGTACTGCCAAGATGGTGAGTGTGGGGTAGCCTACTCTGAGTCTCTATAGGAACCTGGTAGTGACATCAGAGGCTGTGACCATTTTTAATTTACAGTCTATGGTGGAAACGAATGATCATGTTTCCTTTCCACTCCTTTATAGTGATTAACCTAATTTCTTTTTGTAGCAGACAGACAGTAGAGTCCTGAAGTTCTTCAATCTCCATATATACCATTTCTAGTCCAGGGTCTCCTCCCATTTAGTTTTGCCTTTTTAAAGAGTTTCCAGGGGGCATCATTAATAGGTGCCCTGAATCACTTTAAATGACTCTTTTCAGTGAAAGGGAGCAGTGACGTCATTCAAGAGTTCTCCCAAATCACAACATCATGGTGGTGGGTCTCATGTGAGCTGGCAGACAAATGAGAATTCATGAAAATCCCATATATGACTTCTAAGGAGAAATATCTGAAAATAAAAACAGCTAAATGATTTCTTTTGTTGAGGAGTTGGGTGAAATATTTCAGCCCTGAGTAGAGTCTGTCCTGCTCATGAGCTATTTATAACACAGAGAGGGATGGTAGCTTCTATTCTGCCTGAGAGGCAAAATCTGGGGCAAAATAGTCTCTAAATGACTTACTAATATGTTATGAACACACTGTATTTACTAGAGACACATACAGTAGGTAGAACTACTACAGAGGAAGTTTTGAGTAGTTTGATGGGTGTGTCTCTGTGGACAGAATTTGTCGACGTGATAAGTGTCACAACCCACAAGACAGCCAGAAAATTGTACATGGTGTAGAATTACATCCTTGCCTACATGTAGTTCAGACTATAGCTGGTTCTGCAACGCGATGCGAATACATTTACTGAGATGTTTATGCCCTTGTGAGGGCATAAACTGAAAACAAGACTTATCAGGTCTGTTAGAGGTGGAAAACAGCTTCAGCTTGAGGCAGTGGAAACTGAAAGGGGATAAAGAATTTATGGATTGTGACCTTGTTTTTTTGAAATGCTGTTGCCGTTTCTCATGGCAACGGATACAAAGCGAAAGCTATAATGTCAAACTTCAAAGCAGCAGCGACAGTGTCATTGTTTACAGATCAGATTACAATTAGGGATGGATCTACTGACAACATTTACATAACCGACGACATGACTAATCAAAATGTTTGGTGCCAGTGCGCGAGCAAGAGAGTAACTAAACCATTAATGTATTTGATGCTGTCAACAAATCTGATGAAAAAGGCCAAAACCAACCATGGACTGACCAAATCAATCGCTGATAACCATATATCCAGATTCTGATACATCTTATTCCTTTGTGCCATAAAGCTCCATTGTTGTCTAAAAACTATTAGTTGAGCCAAACTGTTGCAGACATGGCTGGATTATATTATAACAAACATGGATAATAATCTGTTTTGGGGGCTCTCGCTGTCCTTCCTCTCAGTTCTTTCAGTTGTTAAAACATTCTTAATTTTGATACTCCATTTGTTCATGAATATAATGGTAAGTGCACAGTCAGTGTGAGATGCAATTAAGTGCTCTTGTCTTGATGCAAAGTGGCCTGGACAGCCCACCTTGCATCAAAGTTCCTATGGTTGTTTTATCACAGTAATAAGCCTTAAAATCAATAAAGGACGTTTTTTAATTACTTTTTGTCACCAAAATTGTACTGTTGCTAATGATTTGTATGGACCAATACTTGCAATGCCGTCACAGCCCACCAGTTTGGGAACCACTGCCCTAGTCAGTGGGATTCATCCACTGTGGGACATGAATAGCTGTACACAACTCCATTACATCCGATTTGGTAGTTGTTCTCTGTCGTATAGTCTGCACCTTACTGCTGGCATGGTTTAAAGACAGCTGTATCAAAATCCTCATTCAAGGAAAAACTGTTCTGTTGGACAAACTGTAAGATCAAAGATCTCCTTCTTTTTCTTTTTGTAACCTGGTAATTCTCTGACCTGAGTCATAATGGAATCCCGTAGTTGGACACATCAAAAGCAGCAGGGAGGGTAAATAATTGAGCACAGAACTGGGATCACAAGGGCTGCCTAACACTTTGAAACATTATCACAAGTCCTACAACCTCATGACTTGACTAGAATTTTTAATTCAAAACCCTGATCAATAATACCTTGTGTAGAGGTAAGCCATGAGGCCCAGAGGAGAGCCAGCCTGCAGAGTGCTCTTCCCTTTGCTGGTGCCAAAGTTCAGAACAGAGGGGTCCTCGGAGGACTGGAGGTCCAGTGATCCAGGTCCACAGACAGCCAGAGAGGGTAATAATGAAACCTCCAACCCCCACTGATCCACACTCAGAATCTGCAGAAGTACATGAAATCATATCAAACGGTAGACGAGCCAGAGCGGTGGAAGAAACAACGGTGTTGGGAATTGTAGTTCTTTGTCAGTACCTCGAGGTATTTCTTCACACAATCCAGGAAGACCACTTTGGACCTGAGCTCCTCAAGCTGGGACTTTAGCTTGGACAGCATCACTTTGCTCTCTGACCCTTTAGGATGCGGTACATACACAGTTTATTGATCACAATCGATGCTGTGTTCATACAACAGTGGTCTTGTGAAATGGGGCACCTAACCTTTATTTTTTCTCTCTTGTTGAATCAGCTTCTGGTAGAAATTTCTAGTTTTCTTTAGATTCCTTGTTTCAATTATCAGCTGCTGCTGCAGTTCCTGTTCAAAGGAAATCACACCAAATCAAACAAAGGCCCTAAAATAACAGCACATGCCTTTCACTGAAAGAAGCCTTCAGGTGTTTCCAGTGTGTGCGGAGCAGAGTCTTCATTTTTTTCCTCCTCCTCCTCCTTCACCGTGGCAACAGAACACAACAGCTCTTTTGAAGTGAAATGAGTGAGAAGTTGAAGCCGCTCGGCTCTTAAGGTGCGTTATTAGCTGTTGCACAAACCCTCTGAAAGAGTAGTCGTGCCATCAAAGTGAGCAAACACAAAGACGATTCATTAATATTCTTTTGCAAATGATAATAACTTCCTCTGCCAAGGGCTAAGTTCAACATATTAATATTCAGATCCAGTTTGGAGAGAATAATATGCCAATTATCTTAAAGTCCCCCACATGTTCTCGTCCTATTTACCCCAAAGCCTGACCGTGCCCCACTTCATTACAGTTAAGAAAATCATTCCTCCGCTAGTTCATGAAACTAGATATAGTGAAGGGCTGTATGAAACTGGAAAGTTAAACTGCTTATAAAAAGCTTTTGAATGTAAAATAACAAAGAAATAGATGTTAGAAGAATTAACTGCCTCTGTGCCTTTTTTTTCTTTTCAGTGAAAACCTGTTCTGTCCTTTTTAAAAACCATCAATACATGAGAGAAGTCAGTTTTTGCACGATTAAACACAACCTCTGACTGCATATTCAGTATATGTACAATTTATGGTTTATGATAATTGTGTTATGGCAATAGAATCTGATTAATTGTGTATATTGGCTGCTTCATGCAGTCTGCTGTTTGTTCAAAGACACAGGGTTAAGGTCAGATATGAGTCACTGGCAGCAGCCTTCACAGGTTCACTTACCTGCGTTTTCACATCCAGACACGACGATTCAGTGTGCTGTCCCAGATTCACCGTGTACTGCATCACCTCTGGACTAAAACAGTCTTCTCCAAAAAAGGCCAAAGCCCACACGTTGCTCAAGTCGAGGCCGCGTCCCTCTGCCCTGGATCCAGGCGAGACGAGTCGATCCGACGCCAGGGAGTCGCTGTCCTCCATGTCCTCCGAGCAGTCCGGGCTCATCTGTTCGTCGTGGGCTCCCGGCAGCCCAGCCTCTCTTCTCCCCGACAGAAACTCAGCTTCAGAGGGGCTTTCATCGCTGCCCCCCACTGAATGATCTCCTCCTTCCATGACCCCTGCGTCTGAACAGTCCATGCTCACACCTCGACCAGCAAACAGGGAGAGCAGAGGGAGGGAGAGAGAGAGGGGGAAGAGAGGAGAAAGAGAAAGAGGCTGAATCACATGGAAGGCAAAAAAAACAAACAAACTGGATATGTGAAGAAAACAGAGAGAGGGAGAGAGGGATCCAAGACTGGTGCTGGGGGTATTTGTTGCTAACCCCATCATGGCTGCACAATGCAGCTACTGTTAACAGATGAACTTAAAGGCAGTTCAAGCTCAACTTGTTCTATCTTTTTATCTCCAGTATCTCGTAACCAAGTTGTTTGTAATCGAGATCCCATGTCTAGCATACTTCAATAGCACTGCCTGTGTGTGTGTATTCATGCATCTGTGTGTGTAAATGTCACTGGCCAGGAATGAGCTCCAGAGGAAAAAGAATCTGTAGCGTCCGCTCGCCTTCAGCCTTGGACTCCTCTCAATGTGCTACAATCTTAAGAGCAACATCCAACAGCCACTCACAGCTCTCATGACTTCAGTCAGCAGCCAAATAAAGAGAAATACATCAATACACCATAGAGGGGTTGGGCTATAATGGCACTTTGAATCTTCTTATGAAGTGAAAAGTCTCTAAAACCCTTTTTATGAATCTATTTGGGTAGTTTACTTAAATAGAGGAGACGGTGGAAGGTAAAGAACATTTGCCTGGTTATACGTCTGAGCCACTTAAAGTTAACTTAGATATTTCCATTTAATGATATTTTATACTTCTACTCTTCCACAGCTCAAAGAGAAATTTTAATAGAAAAAGTGCAGCATTTCCATTACCTGACATTGCCTACTTACTTATTAGTTTTGCCACATAAATCACACATTTTGAGTTTAGCAAAATTATTGCCTGCATTACTTTCGTGCTTTGCTGCTTTTTTCTGCAAATAGATTATAATAATTTAATATACAACAGGATATTTGTTAAAGTCTGACTGGAATAAAAATGTTTATTTTATAAACTTAGAACTGGATGCAAATTTGACTTTGAGAATCTCAGTTCACGATGAGACAGATCTCTGAACAAGGATGGAGTTGTATGATGAGAGTAAACAGCAGTCTCCTACCTTCGCTGACAGAGTGCTGACTCGGCTCTGATTTCAATTCCGAATCTTCAGGTGTCGTCTTGTTCTCTTCATGACAGGGTCGGGACTCGTTCTTATCCCAAGAATCCACAGCAGCCGGACTGGAGGCGTGGATGTTTCCATTCAGATCAAGATGGCCGTGCAGGCAAACTTCTCTCTTCCCTCTCCAGACAGTTGCTATCAAGGGTGGGGCGAGAGCTGCCCTTTTCACAGCCTTTGAAGAAGGCTGCTCATCAGAGCCGCTTTAAGGGGCACATGGGGAGAGAGAAAACACACACACAGATATCAAAGCTGGGGATAATTAGCGCTTATTAAAGAATAATGCCTGAGTGGATTTAAATGTGTAAAAATAGACATTTTGGAGGAAACACACACTGTTAGAAAAACAGTTGACGTCACATCAAACTTCAGATTTGCCTTAAAGAAAAAAAAAACACAGTCCACTCCAGTCAGTGCATGTCAGAGTTAGAATGGACCATGTCTCAATAGAGCAGCTACAGACCACCCTCTATCCCCTCACTGAAACTGGAACAGTGGGAAAAAAAAAATTACCTTCCATGGCCGAGCCCAGCGACTGAGCCCACAGCCAGAGGGAAAGATTGTCTATCTGACTAGAAAGCTGTGATGTCTCCCTACCACAGCAGATTAAAGACTCTCCCCACATGTTGCCCTGAGCACGGCAATGCCAGGATAAAAAGATAGGCTCGACCCTCTGCTCGTCTCTGGCTTACATATAAATGAAGAGAAGAGCAAAGCGTGGAATTTAGCGCCTTCATTCATGTATTCATTCATGCACTTAAGCCACCCCTCTGCACTCCCAGGGCTACTTGTCAGCATATCAGTAACAAAGCAGATGAGGCTTTACGTGTGTCTCCAGTGTTGTCAGGTATTCTCCTCCACACCAACACACACGCACACACGCACTGCAAAGCTGTTGCCATGGGGACCATTTAAGCAGCTGGCTGAAGTTTATGTATGAAGTGCGTGTTGCATTAATGCTCATTTGAATACTTTGTATGGGTGTGCAGATGTATATGAAGTGAGTGTGCAGAGGAGGAGAGGTCATACTCAGTGGGGACTAGATCACACAGCGCGCCTGATCTTCAGAAGCCACATAAGAATAAATTAAACATACGAGTGTTTTCTCACTGTTTAGCCCCCTGCACTGGCTGCTGTGCTGCTGAAAAACATCTTTTCTCAGTTTATGATAATTGATTTGACATCTCTGCTAATGTTTTTAATTCATAATGTAGGCTTATATAAAGTTCATTCATCTGACAACACACAAAAAAAAAGTAGAGTCTTTGAATTGTTCTGTGAGTGATTTGGTCATTAAAACTGAACTGTGAAATTTCCCAAATGTGGTAATGTGGCAAGAATTCATAATGGAGCTACAGCAGAATGGTGTTGTGGTGTTGGGTGGCTGAGTTAGAAAATACAGGGTGAAACACATTATTGTCACAGGATTGGCTCTCTTCTCGAGGGTGTTGGTAGCTTGATAATTACAGTGAATCGCCATTTCATTTGCACTTAAAAGTCCCATATTTGAAGTGTTGATCCATAAGAAGATATCTTTTGTTATTTAAAAAAAAAAACCATCTTAGTGAAGTTGAGCGTCTCCTCTCTCTGGAGCTCTGGTTACATCAGGCCAGTCAGTCAGAAGAAAGGCCCTGAGCCTCAGTTTTCTGAGTGATCAAATAACAATATGGCAGGATGATGGGTCCATGAGGGACATGCTGGGGCACAGCGCTGTTTCACTGTGATGTCACAAAGTTACATTACCCCCTCATTGTTTCAATACAGGCTGTGTGTTTTTCTGTGTGAGGCTTTGATAATTTCACAATATCTATACAGATCCTAGAGCTCCTTTATAATCACATTAAAGTGTTTTTAATAGCCCCTTAGGGATAAATAAAGTTTTATTGAATCGAATGTAAAATTACACATGGAAAATTTGCATTATACAACATGGAACCTTCAATTATTATTCAACTAGTGATATAATGACTGGATTCAAGCTAAACCACTGGTATATAATATGTATTTGTGGTTAACATTCATTTCTTAATAGTGAGCAGCATTCATTCATGCTTGATTACACATTACTGATGCATGTGCACTCTCATGATGAATATTACTGCTTTCTGTACCACTTCATCAAGATGTAAAGAAATTTCAGTCCACAGTCTTTAAAGAGTTAATGGTCCATGAGGAGAGATGACGTGTTTCCACCAATTTAGAAAACACGTCTTTGTATTTTAACCAACAGTTAGCTTAAAAAGGGGAAAAAGTATTGGAAAAGTATTTCAAGTCTGACTCACAGTGCTGCTGGGCTGTAGTTGACCAGGCAGTGTAAAACACCCAGTAAGTCCTCTTCCCAGTACAGATCACTGAACCTCTCCTTCACAACACTGGCAAACGTGTGGTACTGGAGGTCCTTCAAAGAGAAGATGTACTCCCCTCGGAAGAGACAAGCAGACGGATTTCAAATGAATGTCTGAAAAACTAGACACAAGATGATGGAGCAGGTCAAGTCTTTATTGTTTTATTCAACCATGACAGCACTGAAGGTGTTAACTGGTATTAAAGAAAACTGTGCTGATTTTTAACCCACTTAGGGGTAGGTCAGACATAGGGGTGTCTGTTCTCCGTGACAGTGCAGCTGTCTAGTTCATTTATGCCATCCACTGTCACACTCTGACGTCAATGGGTACAGTGAGACAAGATAGAGCTTTATCTGTTTCTCTCCTCCCCCAGGGGCCATCCCAACAGCTCACTCTGCTATCAGAGAGGAAAGCTGTATGTTGTTGGAGCCAAATAACTTGTAAACTACACTGTGTGTGTACTGGATGTTAAAGCATAAAAAAGCCCAAACTATCAACCAGACACATTATTTCAATATCCCTAGCTGTTCAGTGGAGACAGATAGAAGAGAAGAGGGGTAGGCTGTGTGGAGATGGTCTCCTTAGACCCAGTGAGCCAGATTTGAACAGTTACTGAAAAGTATTATAAGTTTGGGATAAGTACAAACACCAAAGGAACATGAATGTGGTATTGAGTGTTAAGGCCGGTTGTATTGATTTCTCTGTAAATACGAACAGTGCACAAATATTTCTAGTTTTACTCAACTGCATAAATCAACACCCATAATTTTTGTCTGTAAAAACTGCAATAAATATTATATATTAGTCCTTGTACAGATGGTTCAACACCTTCTCTGTGCAATGATCGCACAGTAACCACCTGCCATGTTCTGAATGTGAACAGGTTGAGTATATGTTGTTACACTTTGCTTTTTTATTAGTTTAATTACTCCACAATCTTACAACTCCCTGACTACAGATGCACCCCTGGTGTACACTAATCACTCAGCAGCTTTTTCACTATTGTTGTGTAAATGAAGCAAATTAAGCAAAATGAAAACTACTTAATCCTGTTGAGATACATACCCATGGAGACGTCCTGATTTCCATTATCCAAATCCCCATTGAGTGAAAACTCTCCCTTCAGCAGGTCGATCACTTCCTGTAAGGCAGGGTGGACTTTGGTGGGGAGGGACTCAGGGGACGGCTGGTTCTCACCTCGTGTTCCTGGATTTGTTTGTTCATTGTGAGCTGTGGGCACACTGTCCTCCAGACTGATGGAGCTACCATTGAAATATGATAGTGGGTCATTTTCCTGAGCTTCGGGCCCCACAGGCACATTCAGGCAGTTTGTAAAGGGACCTTCAGCATTTTCTGGAGCTGAGATTAGTCTTTGTAAAGGCTGTGGGACCAGCGAAAAATTTATATCCAACCCAAAGAGAGACTCTGGGGCCCTGACCTGCACAGGCACTAAAGACAGACGTCCTGTTGTGGGATCTTGCCGGAAGAGGTAATTGTTGAAGACACCACAACCATTAAGGTTAGTGGATAATGGTGGAGGAAGACACACTTCAAGACAGGAAACATCAGGGTGAACAGAAGAGTTGACTTGTATCTTGTCATTGGAATTTGTAGAAGTTGTTGTTGTTATAACTGCCTCATTAACATACGTCTCCTCTGTTTGTAGACCGGGCTCAGCCTGTGCAGGATATGGACACACAGAGTGTGAAGGGAAATCAACATCCCTTTCCTCAGTGTGTTCACTGGTTTTTGTGAATCCATCCACAGTCCTGGAGAAGAAACAACCTCTAATAATCAATCTCTTTTTCTCTTTTCAATGTTTTATTTATCTATTTTTAAACAAGAAATTGTTAAACATTGCTGGAAATATGCTTATTTGTTTTCTTCACATGATGACATCTGATTGATGATGAGTTTAATCATAAGCCTGGCATATAGACCATGATGCTATAAGAATCCCTTCAGTCATTAATGCTAGCAAAGAAACTGTTGGCTTGATATAAAGGAAACTGAATACAAACACCAGGCCCTCTAAAGCTATCTACCTAACACATTATATCTTGTGTTTTTAATCCATAAAATAGTGCAAACCCAAATTTGTGTATCTAAATATGATCCATCAATTTTATTTTAAAAATGTACACGTATAACAATATCATACCCTTCAATGGCAGCTCCAAGCTTTTGGCTCCCCTCCTCTGAGTCCCCGCCATTGGTCAGGATGATGGGGGTGAAGTGTGTGGCAGTGGAAGTGAAGGCTTCTGGGAGTTGGAGCTCCTTGCTGACTGGATAGCTGTGGGGAACAGGGCCAGGCACAGGAGCCAGTCGGCTCTCAGTGGCCATGGGCACAAAGCCTACACACAGTTACAAGAATGCCAGATACAATATCAGTGATATTGTCTCATGCAATGCAGGTCTGTAAATGGCACTGTATGTGTAAAATATTAGAGACACCTTCCTCTGTGTTGATCTAAATTAAAGTCATGATGTTGTCGAGTCCCTATACAATCATTAATATTAGACGTAAAAGAAGTGACATTCAGGGAAATCTAATTGCAAGCCAAAGGGTCTTCTTAATATTTGCCACATTCAGTGTATAATATATTATACATTTTAAGGTAAACTATATTGCATGAGGGTCATCCATACTAAAGCGAAGTTGTCCTACCACTGTTGTTTTGTTCAGACTCTTCAGATGAGCTGTAATGAGTTTTGGTTGCACTCAAATCCTCCGCATCAGTGGATTTTGAGACTGGCTGAAAGATAATAGAATTGATTCATTACATAAACAAGCAAGAGGGCTCTGCTGGTCGAGCGGTCACACGGAATGAAACTGCCATAAAACATGTCATAAAACTGCGACATGGTATGAATCCAGCAACAGGCCTTCGTTGCATGTGTCTCTTAAACCTGTATTTTCACTAATAACTGTCCAGTAAAGGAAATATAGCAAATGAATAAGAATGAGAATAAGAAGATGAAGAATAGCGAAACCATCTATTTTTCAGTGACACAAAACCTAAGACTGAAATGAAGATATAAAGGTCTGAATGTGAAAAACAACAGCGGTTTTACCGGGTGAACTCTGCTGATGAGGTTGTTCCACACGGTCTCAGCATTTGTTCCTTGATGGGATAAGTAGTCACGACAGATCTGGAACAGATCCACATATAAACAGTGTGATAACAATGCAGAGCACCTCACGTACGCATTAGTCACATCATAACCATTAATCAAACACCCAGTGTTTCAAAAACCAGACGATATTTTAAAAGAAATGACTGACAGCATCATAATGGTATTTTCATAGGCAAGTCCTTCCTTCAATTCTCATTGAAAAAATAACAAGGCACTTTTTACAAGCTTCTCTATATTTAAATTACGAGCAGTTTTCCTCTGAAAAGGAAATGCCAATTTGGACATGCCTCTCTGAAGCTGTGATATTTGCACACTGATATTCAAATCAAATTGGGGTTTATTCATAGAGAACCTCTGAAACGGATTAATACAAATTCAAAGTACTTTTCACAGTGAGGCAATAAAAAAAAGATTAAATAAAATAAGTCAGCATTTATTCAAGAAAATGTTTGAGTAGAACATTAATAAGAAAAGTAAAATGATAAAGGTTCAAATTTGATTTTTCTTAAATTTACTTTTCTATGCTCAGTTGTCAGTGTGAACTGAACAGACAGGACTTTTCTCACACAATCACCAAGACGGGCCAACATCTATGCAAGCAGATCTGGAAGAACGTATTTATTTGGGCACAGTGATCATTTGAACTACATGCTCTGTTAACATATTAGCATTTTAACATGCTCACAGTGTGATGTAGGTAATGACGATGGCTTAGTTTAGTATTGTATGCTGTATAGGCCTATACTATGAGCATGTTGGCATTGGCATTTAAAGCACTGCTGGGCAACAATGCTGCTAGCTGTTGTTAGTAGTATGGCTAATTAGTACTAACAGCACTAAAAACTGCAGCTAAGGTTGGTGGGAATGCTATCAAGTAAAACAAAGTACTGGACAAATTAAAACTGTTGACATTCTGGTGGGACCAGAGCCAGGAGGAATCATCCTCTGGATGGTTGTGACCTATCTGTGCCACATCTTGTCCTCATATTGTTTGTTGTCATCAGGTTTGACTTAAAATGACACATTTTCTGTTTTGTAATAAAATCATCAATAAGAAAAAGATTCAGACAATAACTTGAAAAACATTCATCAATGTCAGTCTGCCATTCTCTTAAAATGTGCTTGTAGCCTATGATTTATTTTCTTTTCAGCTATTCTAAATGTCACTGCTTTATGTAAGAGCAGTGATCTTAAAACAGTTCTGTTGTTGATGGGGCTGCGTAAGTCAGAGAGATCAGTGGGAGCACGGGAAGGAAAAGAGTAATGGGATGACACAGGATCAATTTCAGGCCGGTGCAGTAGGGAATTGCAAATTGCAGGTTTTGTGTCTGAAGGAGAAAATGGAATAATATGCGAGGCAACATGTGAGGCATGCAGTGTCAGCGAGAGAGCCTTGGTGATAAATACATTAGGCTGGCAGAAGTAAAAAGAGAAAAAATTGGCAAAGCAAAGTGCAAGATTAAAGGAGCAGTGCATTGATTTCAAGAAATTGTTAACTAATACCTTTTTAGCCATAATGATGGTAGGTCTCTCAATGGGCGTCCTCTTTGCCATCTCCAGGAGCAGTCTCTTCAGTTTACGAGGCATTGCCAGTTTTTGATTGGGTGATAAACTGAACTTGGCTGTGGCCCAGAGAATAGCAGCAACACCATACACACAAACCTGAGCCAAAACAGAACAGAGGAGAGTCGACGGTAAACCTACAACCGGAGCAAACCATTAGTGACAGTTTATTAATGAAAGCAGTTCATACAGACCTTTTCAGTCACGATGCCATGTTCTTGATATTCGGGAGCAAGATAAAATTCATCTAAAGTTCCTGCAAAGAATTCTGAATGTCAGTTGTTAAAGTCCTCAGACAATATTGCCTCATACCCTGGTATGAGGCAGATTAAAACAGTAGACTACAGCACAGGACAGAAGTAAACCTACCTATGTTTTTAGGTTTCAAGAAAAGCACCTCACCCTCGCAGCCCACGTACAATGTGTCTAGGCATAAATAAGCTGGTGGAAAAGACAGAAATCAGCTGCAGAGAATTGTGACTAACAAAATTCAAGGCATGCAGCATCATTTCAATACTATTTTTTTTTTCAATCCCTATTTGCTGAATTTTCTCATCATTATTGTATGAGCTGGTTCTTAAAGGACCAGCAAAAATACATATTGGTTATGAAGAACTAATAACATACATGTTCTTAAGTAATATGTTGGATGTAAACTGTAGCGGGTAAAATCACCTGGGAAGTCGATGTAGGTCTGCAGTGAGGACAGACAGCTGTAGCACAGAGCCCACAGCTCATTCACCGTCAGCCTCCGCCCACGTGTCAGTAACTCTCTGAGAGAGATCCACTAGATAGAAAATAAAGAACAAACAAAGACATGAGTTACAGATCAAGAGCTTCAGCTGCTATTTGAGGCCTAATGAACTCAAACTCAAGCGAGCCCTCTTAAATGGATCTTTAACCTGTAATGATTTGTCTTTTAGAAGTGTTAATGTTGCTGAACACCTGTGGCATTTATCTTGTCTCTTGAGACTGAATACTTCTATCTAAGACTCAACCAACAAAAAGGCTGATTAAACTAACAAACTATACGTCTCTTGAAGGTCTTCAGTTCTTAGCCAGTGAATAACAGAAAGTTACATTCACTGTTGTAATTTGAATAAGATGAGCAGATCTCAGGATCATGTATGGTATGGCGATGGTAACAGGTAGATTTCTCTCCTGAAACATATGAAACAGGCATCCAGGATAAAAACTCTAACCCTGTCCTATATAGAAACGTTTCCTTGTCTCCATCTTCTGAAGCTTGTGAAATTCTGTGGACATGGACATTTTGTCAGTCTAACCTTTGTTTACTTAGCTAAAGTCATTTTAGCTTCTTTTCACACTAATACAAACCAAGTTAATCTGTCTAGTTCCTCCACTGACCACCACCACCATGGAAACCCCTTTCATGCTTCAGACTCTCTCTTCATAAACTGCTCTTCTATAATAGCAGCAGACATAACTGTGATCAAATTTGAGATGCAACTGCAGTGGCTAACCTCATCCTGAGATTCTTCATTCAGGCACAGCATGCTTTTGGTCATGTGGTTATTTGGAATGTAGAGGCTGTTGTTCAATGAGCTCTGGTCCCCAGAAGAGTCCTGGTCCATTTCCAGGTCCTGACAGGAAGATGCTAAATCCTGGACACAGTCACTTTCATAGCACTCCTGATCCTCTGCTTCTCCACTGCATAAAAACTCTGCTGCATCCTTGTTTTCCTGGGACATTTGATTGCCCACAGCCGAGTTCATATAATCCTCAGAGCTGCTATGTGGGTAAGATTCACAGGACCTGCCCCTGTTGAGTCTCTGGAGTCTGTTACTCCACACAGACTTGCAGCTCAAGTGTTCATCCGCTCCTATCTCAGTGAGGTCCGATACTGGTATACTGATATCTCCGTGTGGCGGAGGGGAAAGGCAGGGGGGGTTGTTGGAGTCCGGGACAGAGCAGGAGCGGTTAAGAGGCCCCCTCACCCTGTTGAGCCTCTGCTGGGCTCTCCTCCTCACTGGGGAACTGTTGTGGGACCTGCAGTCCATTTCATCTGCCAAGATCATGCCGTCTCCTTCGCTGTTGTCTGTATCCTCAGCCCAGAGAGAGGAGTCCCAGGCCCCGCACACCTGCAGAGTACATTTACAGCATTCTGTTGTTTGTTTCGGCTGTGGTGCAGAGACTTGTTTATACAGCAATTGGTGGAGAGCAGATAAAGAATTTGAAATGAAAGAATGTCCCTTACAGAAAAACCTCATGAACCATGTAGGGCACATGTGTAAAACATGTTACCACATGTGGAAAATGGGTTCACATGGAAATGCACATGTGATTCACATAAAATTGGGCCAAAACCACACGTTTCCCCCATGTGCAAATAACATGATTCCCATGTGCAAAATATTTCACATGTGAAAAATCACATGTGGTTTTTCTGTAAGGGGTTGGTCAATTCTTTTTACTTCTAATCTATTATGGTTTTCTGTGTTGATAGGAGGAGGTTGATGCTTATTTAGTATAGAGATGATTCCTAAACAATGTAATCTGTCTGGAGATATACAATACACCAGAATGACTGAGTTGCCTTTTTACCATCATGTTAGGAAATATAAAACATAATGGGAGGTAATGTTTGCCAATCTCTAAAGAAGGAAACCATCTCTTCAGGATGAGCTAAGTTAGCTCTTAGCATCAAGGTATTAGCAGAGATTGGGTATGGCTCTGGACAAGATTTTTTTTTTTAGGATCTATGATCAATGCCATGGCAATCAGCTTTACATGAGTTAAAACTTGTATTACGGATAGTGAAGTAGTGTAGATTTTCCCTTTGTGAACTGGTAATTAACACTTCTAAAAACCCACTGGTAATGTTGGAATCCATTTGTTATAGCATCAACCACTAAAGACAGCCTGTGTCTGGATTTTGTGGCTAATCCTTATGTTGCTGAATCCCAAAGGCCTTTATTTGTACATGCAAACAGTGGGAATTTCATGTATCCTATTGTAATTTGTAATGCTATAACATCATCAGGGGTAATGGCGGTCTGTGTCACAGTCGTTTTCCTCCACTACCTGCAACAGAAACGTTCATGTAATTTTAGTTATGTTATCACTGCTTTAGTCTGCAGCCGATTCATATCGCAAAATTGTATTTACTGCTCTGTATCAAGTTGTTTTATTTCTTAATGCTGATAATATCCATATAAGCTATGATGATCATATTTGATATTTTTCCATCACATTCTTTTGTGCCTTGGTCCTTGACTTTGAAAATGAAAACCCCATACACAGGCTAATTAGCCAATTGAACTAGAGCAAGACCAACTGTTTGTTTTACATTCAGGTGTAGTTCAGTTATTTCTTTCTCTATGCAGGAGCTTCCTAAAAATGTTTGCAGCTACCTGCTGCCTGGACAGACTGTTTGTCTTCACAGAACCGTCACTGCACGGGTCTTTGGTATTATCATCCGAGCTCAGTCTTCTGAGCAGACATCTAGGTTTCGGATGCTGCCATCTTGCCTCCCAGGAGCTTTCCGGACCATCTGTGGAGATACAAAGAGAGCAGTTTACACCAGCTGACAACAACCTGTGACATGTTGAAATAAATGTGATAAAATGACCTTGAAAAGTTGAAACCGATTCGATGGAAAGCACCCGTCGCCCAACAGAAGACAGCTTCCGGCACACAGCGGCAGAGGAGGTGTGAGACAGCCGAGCTTCAGCCAGAGACACGATGTCCTGTGGGAGAATTAAACCTGAAGGTTTGCAATTCTCCAGACATAGCATATGTTCTACTTTTGCAAATACTTGTTTTGTTTTAAGAAAGTGAAAGTTGTTATTTTTTGTGTTTTTTTCAAAGGCCACATGACACAAATGCTGAATCAGAGAATACACTGCAGCTGAACATATCATGACTTTAGCTCTCTATTACTTCTCTATTAGGAAATATACATACACTACTCTTTTTGAGTCAGATATTTTTAGGTCAAGTTACAACCTATCATGTCATACATAACTTGTCATCTTTTTTTAATGCACTTTTAACTGTTATATGAATGTTAGACCTTATGAATTATATAATGTTTTTTTCCACCATTATTCTTTATTTTTATTAATCGACTCAAACAATCAATATTAAATATTTATTCTATTTTACTTTTCATTTTACCCTGCTGTTGAAGTTCACACTGTGTTAAGTGACAGTGAATGGACTTGCACTTACACACCATTTCCACTTGATGCTGCTCAAGAGCACTGACTGACTGACTACACTACAGCATGGGCACACATGGGCCAATTTTTCATCAAGAGAAAAAAAAAAGACTTTAATTAGTGCTACAGCCATAATTACTGTAAACATAATTACTTCTCCTTAAGGACCAATGTGACTCTGCTTGTGAAGTATTAAAGGAACAGTGATGTAGCACTGTGCTGGGATATGTTTTGCTGCGTCACGCTGACCACACGTGCAGCTATGTAAACACTGTCCATCTCCCTGAATCATGATGATTCTAAATCTGCATTAATTTGTTTCTCTGTTTATATTGTGTTTCACACCAGTACTTTTTTATTGTCATCATGTGTATCATTTTATTTTGTGCCTCACCCTACAATTTTACATCTAAGTAGTTTTTTAATCCCTAAATGTGAGTCATGATGATTTCACATTAACCAAATTGAACATTTCAGACACTTAACCTCTTTTCTTCACCTCTCTGGTGAAACCGTGTAACTTTCTAGACCTTTATACCTGCAGCAGCGGCCTGTCCTCAGGCTTCTCCTCCTGCATCTGCTCCAACAACTTCTGGATTTCTTCTCCCAGCTCCGCCTCTAGCTCTGGCTCAATAACAAAGTTCAGTGCAGCAGAAAGCGTCGAGCCCAGAGAGTAAACATGGCCCTGTGAGCAGGGATGAAGGAGATGAAAACACTCATCGTCAGGAAGCAGCTGCAACTGTGAATTTACACTAAGTACAGAAAAAGGCTTAAAAAAAAAGTAATTGATATGTATTGTGTGTATTTATAAGGGAGCTTTTGTTTTGCTTCACTGCACTGACAGTAGATATTATGGTATGGTATTTGCCAGAAGTGGATTTAAACCAGGTGCTTTTGAGTTCAAACCCCAGACGTAAACATCACTCCTGACTTCTGAAGTGGGCTGTAGCCATACTCTCTGCTAAACACATGTGCAAGGCGGATCCCACTGTGGGTCACCAAAATAGAAGAGTAAATGCTCAGCTGGCCTTAAGTCCTGTTTTGCTTTTACTCTGACTGTGCGTTAAACCTCCCATGCGTTAAACCTCCCACTCTTGGGAAACAGAGAAGTGAATGTTTTTTGGGGTTTTTTGCAGTAATTTTCTATATTATGACACAACTACTACTGTATGCATGTGATTTTGAGAAAAGTGTGAGGGCAGAACAAAGATGTAATACTTAAAGAGCATTTAAAAATGGGGATTTTTCAATACTCGATACCACAAAATTCAAATGGGATGTTTAAAACTTAGGTGTATTTAACATAAGCCTTAATTCTGGAGCTTTCCTATTGTCTCTCTTGTTTGCAATAACAGTAGGAATATTACTGGCAACAACAACGAGCAGTCAGATCATCAGAGAGATTATTAGAGTGTAGAGTCATGTTTATTTTATTATGTTAACACCCCTTGTAGTTGAAAGTCTTAATTAATCCACTGTTCCACATATTCAATAAACAGAACCCCAGAATATATTACTATTATTATTGTTATTATTATATAACGTGTATATAATTTATTTTTTGTATACACAATACACTCATTATACACCTACAGTACTATTCTAACAGAAAATCTACTTTTATGATGTGTAAAATGTTTGCTGATATTGCCTGTCTGCATCCTGTGTGTAGAAAGGACAAATGATGTTCAATATAATGTGATCCAAATTCCAATACAACGCTTTACAACCTTTAATGAGAGAAGACAATGTGACCAAAATCAGCAGATGGATCTAACAAAGTGGCCAGTGTGTGTTTAACTAATAAATATTCATGCATAACATCTATTTTACCAGGAATGAAACACAATTGGCTTCTCCAAAACATGATCATATTATGAAAAGTATGTATATACCAAGATGTTTGAATGTTTAAAATACCTTGGTGAATACAGAGTTAATATGACAGATAGAAATTATGGCCCAAACTGTGTCGTAATAAACCAGAATGATCCTTTAAGCCATGACCTTGTTTCTTTTATTGTTGGAGTGCTGCCTCCTATTTCACTTCATCACTTGAAAGAGATGACAGAGACGACCTTGCATCCGAGTGATTGCTGGTTTGTGTGGGGAAACTTATGAGGTGAGCGACAACGAGCAGAGCTCTCCACTACCTCAGAAAACACACACACACATGGTGTCAGTGTCTGTGTGCAACTGACTGAGTCCAGGTTTGATTCTCAATCTCTCACCTCAAACGTGCTGCCTGTGTTGTCAAACTCAGGAGGTACAAAGGAGCCTTCTGGATCATCTGCAGGTCAAAAACACACCAATTAACGGCACCATTAAAACTTGTCTGAAAAGCAGCACATCAATCACAATGTCATCGAGAGGGAACAAACAGCGCATCTGCTGTTTGATGTGAAGTCTGTGATGTATAGGCATGTCAGTTCTGCACTGTAACCCACTTGGCTAAGCATCCGCTGTAATGAGATGCAAATCAGAGGAATATGTATCCCCCGTGCTGAACCACGACAGTCCAGTGAGCTCGTGCAGCCGTTTTCCCTTTATTTGCATAATTCATGTGTCAGAGATAATCCCTGACAAACAAGACAGCAGCTATATCTGCAGATCAGAAGCTGAATCAGCCACACAGGAGCCGTGCAGCATCATCCTCCTTCTGAAATAGGCCAGCGCTCGCTTCGCACCGCCTGACTATACAAGGAAAGACACACACTGTTAATCACAACGTAGAAGTCCCTCAGTGTCGGACTCGTGGAGACACAGGGGGAGAGAGGTTGAGCTAGAGTTCGAGGTTGGGACACAAGCGAGTTTCTATTGTAGTCATGATATTGTCTCGCAGGTTGAGTGAGTAAGACTCCTTTCCTCTCTCCTGCTCTGTCTGTTCTCTTCCTCCTCTCTTGTACACTTTAACTTCCCCTGTTCCTCAGTCCTTTTCATCTAATCTTCTTATTCCTTGACTCTCCTCCCTCTCCTTTCATCCCCTCTCCTCTTTTCTCTTTTTCTCCTCCCCTTCTATGTTTCATTTTCTTCCCCTTCCTGTCCCAGTCTTTTCTTTACTCTCTTGTCCTCACTTCATTTCCTTAAATTCATCTCCGCCTGAGCCTTTTTTATCTTGTTGACCTTTGACTTTCTGTTTCTCTGTCGCTAACGCCTGCTTTTCCCTCACATCCCATACTTCTCTTTTACTTTCATTCATTATTTTTCTTTCCTTCCCCCTTTCCTTTCCCCTTCTCTCCTCACATCTTCCCTGTCCCTTTCTTTTGCTTTTTTGATCTCCTCGTCTCCGTTTTTTCCTTTCCTCGTCTCCTTTTCCCGTCTCGTCTCGTCTCGTCTCGTCTCCTCTTCCTCTGTCCTCTCAAAAGCGTTGACAGTTCAAACAAACATGACGGAGAGAAGGGACAGAGGGGAGAACAAAGGAGGATGAGGCATTTAAACTCTTTGAGAACTGTAACCCAGAGAGAGAGAGAGAGAGAGAGAGAGAGAGAGAGAGAGAGAGTGGTTGTCAGTGACGCAGTTGCCTCCAGGGTGATGGTGAGAGCTTGGTGAGTCATGTATGCCTACAGCACTTTAGCACAGCACAACAGGTAGTATGAGCTGAGCAATATCACTGTTTCAACACTCTCTCCAAATGGGCTGTTTGTACAGAGTCAGTCCCGTTTCATCACATATTAATAGTTTGCACATGGAATCCTCCCGGGAATATTTGCAGCTCCTCTTAGTCAACGTGCTATGAAAATGATTAGAGGACATTTTGTTGCTCCAGCCGGCTGCGTCGGTGCTGCCACATCACCCACAGTCACGTACAAGCGCCTTCCTGTTATTACTGCAGTAATTAATTAGCTGAAATAAACCCTATTGACGAGTCACTGTGGCAACAGCTATTCTCGCGGAGATTCATGACTACAGCCCTCAAGGTCACTCTATTATGCAGCTTCGCAGGGGCAGCGTTTGTGTGGGAGCACGGGATTGGCTGTCCAAGTGTGCGTCAGCTTGAAATTTCACCGCTATCGCACAAAGAGTTGAATTAAACGGAATCAACAGGAAACGGCGCAGCGAGTAAAGCTCAGAGAGCGCGGCGTTATGATTAATGATATAGATGCACTGTGTTCAGGATGTGTTCGGCAGCACAAGACGGGTAATGTGGGCAGCGCGGCTCCTTTCCTCTATCCACAGGATGAATCACAGTCAAAGGATTGAACGCAATCCAATAAAGCAGGACAACAAATGAGCCTGTTGAGGATTTCAGCTGACAGAGTCATCACAACATCGCTTCATAGTGTCTCTGCTACTAAAGATCTGTGTAGAGATACTAAATGGATACAACACTATAAAGGATGCCACGCTGGCTGTGCAACGTGTGTGAGCAGCGGCAGGTTGACTGCTGATAGGATAACCAAGCTGTTACCACAACAACAATCCCCCCGGCAACTCTAACTCTGCTCGCCTAATCAATGCTTATCAATTTCTGACATTTGGCATGAGGGCATGGAACAGGACTGCGCAACACTGTGTGTGTGTGTGTGTCAGTGATGAGGTGGAGACTGAGACAGAGAGAGAATGAGAACAGCAGAGAGGAGGGAATGACAAAAAGATTGGAGACTGGAAGGAGGGATAATAACTCCTGAGAGGATGATTCTGTCTTTGTGTTTGATGTACAGAAGAGTGAAGGAGAGAGACGTGAGACCTGGAGACAGATCCAGAGTGATGCTGAGAGGAATTAGCGAACTGCAACTGATCCAGATCAGAGCAGAGAAAAGTGAAACAGCATAAGCTGCTGAAAGACTATACCTCATATGTACACTTCCAAATCTCTAATATATTTATTTCCCTCTATATTACTATTAGACTTGTATAAGCTTCAGCAGTAAGTCAGTAGAAATTGACTAGGTAATGGGTGGAAGTCAACTCCAACATCATAATTAGGGCTGGGACGATATGCTTTTCTCCCGATTCGATTCTTCTACGATTTTTTGGATGGCGATTCGATTTAAATTGCGATTCTACGATATTGCCGATTCTCTCGATTTTTAGTCTGCATTTTTAACATTTATCTGCACACAAATACTGTAGGAGCCTATAAATTAACATACTCCATTATAAAGTGAACTTTATACCCTTATAACCCTTTTCAAAACCTGTACTCTCTGTATGTAAAAAAGGCTAACAAATGCACATTGCACAATATTTTTAAAAAATCAACAAAAAAATTCCCCCCCAAAAAAATTCAAATTTTTTTTTTTTTCAAAAAAAAAATCGATTTAAAAATCGTCAAAAAAGATATCGCGATATTTATGTGAATCGATTTTTTTCTCCCACCCCTAATCATAATACACAATAATATGCAAAATCACGCAAGCAATAGGGAACATTCAAGAGTGTCAAGTGCAGAACAGTAGTGAAGAACAACTCAAGGGGTATACAATGTCTTGAAGGTGGTTTGGTTCTTGCAATTATACAACAAATATATAAATAAACAGTGTATCTGTGCCATAGACTCACCACTGAGCTGCTCCATGAAGCAAACATTCCCATGGGCATTGAAGGCCAGCGTATCCGGAGTTATACACAGGGTATGGAAGAGGTGGGAGGGTCTGATGCTCTGCAGGGCCAGAGCACACTCTGCACACACCGCCCACACCTCCTCCTCAGACAAACAACTGTCCCGCAAAGAAAGAATGTCTGCCAGGGACACATTCTCCTGTGGAAACACACACACAAACATTATGTCCAGCTTGAGATAGGCTTTAAAAAAGAGCGCAGTTTGTTTTAAATCCAAGCTTGATCTGTATGAGTGTTCTGTCTCAGTATAGAGCTAAGGGCAAATGTTAATTAGAAATTATTTTAGTGCTTTACTAATTACCTGGCTTGACCACAAGTCAACCTTTTGTTTAAATTTCCATTATTAGCTTGTAGCCACTTAGCTTGGTCATCCAGTTGTTTCAAACCTGTAGCAGACAGAAGGAAGGCAGCTGAATAAAAACTAATGAGGGCGGCACTTGTACTAGTCTGGCTGTGGTCAGCAACTGAAAAGCTTTTAATGCAGTGAGGAGTCTTTTCACAGAATATCATATTTTCATTTACAGCAATAGGGACTCTTCACGTTGTCTAACCTCAGCCTGAGCACCTCAAAGTTTTAAAGACTGTGCCTGCGCTCAGCTTCATTTCAGTCAGCCAACTCATGTGGAACAAGTTTATTAAAATGTAAATATAGCGCTTGCAACGTTAGAGTTTGGCATTAAGGCTCTGACCTTGTCAATCTCAGCACAGAGGGGCTACAGGAGTGAAGTTCTACCTCAACTTTGGACAACACAAGACAAGAGAGCTGGAGGCTAGTGGAGGCCGTGAAACTGAAAAGGGTTCAGGGGGTTGGACAGACTATACATTGTTATTTTGTGTTATTTTTAGTTTTGTATTATATCTCATGACTTCAAGGGATAGTTCAACATTTTGGCAAATTGGCCCATTGCCATAATCCCTATAGTCATAGCAGTAGGTTTGTTACCTTTAATTGTCGGTGCAAGCCATTTTTAGAACGGCGGGGCAGAGCCGCGAGCTGCTCAGAGCTACGCTACGGAGGCTATTGGGATTTCTTGGTTTCCCTCATCAAACTCATCAAATACAAAATCCAACAACTCCAAAACCCTCTTGTGAGCTGCACATTCACCACGCTATGAGATAATAATGGAACGTTATGAGACAGTTGTTTTCGAGGTAAATTCATGCAAAACCACTGATGCGCATTCCTGTCAGGAGCAGTTTTTCAGCAAGCAGTCTCTGCATTTACCTCCAAAACAACGGTCTGTCTGTCGTAACGTTCCGTTATTATCTCATAGCGTGGTGAATGTTCAGGTCACAACTTGTCCACCAGAGTGGTTTGGAGTTGTTGGATTGTGTATTTAATGAGTTTGATGAGGGAAACCAAGAAATCCCATTAGCCTCCGTAGCGTAGCTCTGAGCAGCTCGCGGCTCTGCTCTGCCGTTCTAAAAATAGCTTGCACCGACAATTAAAGGTAATGAACCAAGACTATAGGGATTATGGCAATGGGCCAATTTGCCAAAATGTTGAACTATCCCTTTAACTCAGTGTGTGTTCGTCTGAATTCAATCTCAGGTAAATCCTATGATAATACTGCCACACTTTTCTGCAGTAGCTTTCAAAGTTGGCTGCTAATGGCAAGATTACTGTCAAATAAGAGCTGCCTGAAAATTTGTTCAGCAGTAAATCTGAACTGTATTTGCTGAGAAACTCCCCTCTCTTTTCTGTACATTTCATAATGCTGTGTGAGATATATAGCATTTCTTCAAGAATGGCATCTTTCTTCTTGTGGCTGAAAGGGTTGATGTTGCATTGAAAGTCCTAGAAAAGTGATACATTGGGTTCCTTCACTGAAACTGCATTTCCTTGAAGTTGACACTGATTCCAGCTTAAGACAGAGACAGTGGGTATAAGATAAACAGAGGTAAATCAAAGTGTTACAAGCTGAAAAAATTACATCTGGAAATATAAATCACCAGAAAAGTGCTGGAAAAAATCTAATTTAGAATGTAAGAAAAATGATCTGTCACAAAACATACACATAAAGGGAGGAACATTCATCTCACAGTATAACACGTGCTGAAGAAAGCACAGTGAGTCACATGACTGTAGCAGCTTGTTGTTTGCAGGTTTCGTTCCAATATTACACACATATGACACAAAGAAAAAAATGGACATGCTGTACTAGATATGAAACAGATTTCAGGCTTAATCATTTTCTTTTTTTAATGAATGCCATTTCACTTAAGATAATTGTTAGCTAAACTTTCATAAAATTATGTCATCTATTGGTGAATGTGCTGTATAAACAATGAAAGTGTTTGATCCACAGAGACATTCAGCCTGGTTTCATTAAATGTGCCTTAAAATAGGCTGTGAGTACTAAGTACCAAGTACTACTAGTAAAATGTATGTCACAGTGAAGCAGCCGACCTGGACCCACTGACTAGTGTTAAACCAGGCCTAAGGTTCTGGTCTGTAGCTCCATGTAAACCCAGCCAAAGCATTTCAGTCCTATTTTGATAATATTATTCCTGACCATTGTCCCTTTTAAGGCTCTGCGCCTCTTTTCTGATTGGCTGACTGCACTGTTGTTATGAGAGAAGCCTTGGAGAGGAGATTAGAAAATTACATAGAGATAGTTTCTGGTACTTGCGGATATCAAAATATGAAATCAAACATTGGGCAACTACAAAATATGGGAGCTTTTTGATTTGGACAGACCTGAACAGTGCTCATCTTGATGCTGAATTATATTCAGCAGGAAGGGTATTTGGTACACAACGTACATGACATCACACTTTTTTTCATGACAGGCAGTGATTCTTCAAACCCACATGACTACACTACATCATCTGTCATCCACTATCACCAAATGGCCTCTTTTAACCAGACAGACGCAATGACCTCAGAGATTGCACGCAGCATCCTGACCGGTGTCTGGTCATTATAGGATCTTCTGTTCGGAGAACACAAAAGCTGGCCTGAGCTCAGATGGAGTGGTGGAAGTGGGCTGTGTGGGGTCTTCACAAAGCAGCAACTGTCCAACGCTATATCCAGCACTTTAATTACCATGAACATGTCATATTTTTTCTTGTCTGACATTTATACTACACCACAGCATCTCTCAATGGGAACTTGTTTTGACTCAAACTGTGAAGGTTTTAACGCCTGTAATCTCTAACTGGCAAGAGAAGTGTCTGTTTGTCTTTATAACTCCCATGACAGTCTTGTTGGTGCAGGAAAGTTGCAGGAGATTGTGAACAAAGCACACTGATGTGGTCTGGTGGGGTAGCGCAAAATTACAGGGCAGAAAAGTGCCATTTGAAGCAGCAGCAGCAGCAGCAGCAGCCCCATAAATAGACAGTTTCCCTTGAGAACAGTGCAGGGGAAAGCTAGAAGTCTCTCTCACCCCCCTCAAGTTAAATGTGCTGTCCTACATAAGTTCGCCGCTGAGCCCAAAGCTTGTGATGAGACTGCTGGTGTTCTTCCTGTCTGTAATCTGGGACTGAGAGGAGAAGTGAAAGAGTGTGCCAGTACTGTGTGTATGAAGGGATCAAAGGACAGATCTGTCCTCCAACGATTGTCAGACACCCACAGGCTGTTAAAGCAGGTGTTTCTGCTTTCTTACTGGTCATCAAGAGATCTCTTCCTAACATATTTCTGTGAAATATGCTCCAAAGTTTATAGGGCTCTAATATGACCCCTGAGCAGCCAGACGAGGCTTAATCAGGTTTCCAAAGTTACTGTCTAGGACTCCACTCCCCCATTCTGTCACTGCAGCTCAACAAGGAAACACTGTGCAGGGAAACATTAAGAGAAAAATGACTTTTTCAGTCATTGGATGGTATCAATTTGGTTTGTCTTGACATTAACATTAGATAAACTTTGAAATATATAGCTTTACAGAAAGCAAAGGTTGAGGATTTGTTTCATCTGCTCTTATTGGCCAGTATATACGAGGAACAAACCATCCGTAAAACACTGACAGATTTAATTTACGACATCGCATAATAGACGTTCCTGCTGAAAATGTCTATATTGAATGTACATTAGCAGAGTTCTTCTTTTATCAAGTTACAGTGCACCACCATTAAGGTTAATGGCTATCACTTACTCAAATAGTGAATCATAGTATATCTCTTATATGCTACTTTATACCTCCACTCTGCATCTATTCATCAGATCCATATACTTTTCCGATAAGCATCATTTTATGGGCTTGTGACCTCCTTACAAAGAAGCATGTTTGAGGTTTCTATGAGCTGTTTGTGGGGATTTCCTCTTTAAACTTCTCATATGTTTTTGATAGGAATGTCTAAGTCTTTTGGTTTCATCTTTTCTCCCCCAATAATCAGTTCAAGGCCTTAGCGTTATCTTGAGATATTCAAATAACTACATAATTATACTTACATGCATATAAAATTGTTACTTAAGCACCCTGCTTTTGATACTTTGAACACACTTTGCTCCAAATACTTTTGAGCTCTCTCTTAAGTAAAAAGTAGACAAGGGTTTTGTTCTTTTCCTTGAGGAGAGGACTAGAATAACCCAATTCTTCCAGCTTTTAGAGCAAGATGTTACAGTGACAGAGCACATCAAACAAAAGGCAATTGTTCAGTATGAAGGAACAGTGGGGAGACAATGAGACATCAGGTTCACTGTCACCTGGCATAACATAATAACTTCATAAGACACACAAGTCTCCATGTAGGGGATGTGCAAATATTCTAATAAATATTCTAAAGTGTGCAACTGAGTTTAAATCCTCTGCAGTTTGAATAAGAATCAACATTCATGAAGGAAAAAGCCTCCTCATGGCCTATTTCTGAAAATCACCATATAAACTTGAAGTCAGTGTGACAGCTTGAGAGGATATGCCAGGGCTCTGGAGACAGTATCCACCAGCTGCTCAGCTTTAAGATTTGGGACTACACGTTTCTTTTAATGTGAATTCAAACTAATGAGTCATTTCACCATTTATCCTGCATAATGCTTTGCAATCAGTGAAAACAGTCATTCTGAGTGTTTCGGTCATTGTTAGGGTAAATGAATCAGACTTATATTTAAATCATTAACTTCTTCAGATAGAGCTAGTGCCTCACCTCATCCTCCAGCAGCGGAGGCAGATGTTCCACATCATAGTCTCCGTCTCGGTCTTCAGCTTTGCCCAGGTGTGTGAGAGCCGCATCACTCCCCAGAGTCTCCATTGCAGCAACTTTGATCCCCTCAAGTAGTGAAACGAATTTCGGCCCAGACAACCACAGTGGCACCAGAGGAGACAGATGGCATGCCTGAGCTCTCTCGGTGGCTACACCGAGCGCAACCGGGGGGGGTCGACTACTTGCTGCAGTCCAGCAGTCAGTCGATGGTCACTGCGGGACGCTCGGCTCCAAAAACCAACGCAGGAGAAAACGGGGAAAGCACAGCAATGCGCCGGAATCGAGCGTCCACAACGTGCTCAAGGGGTGGTGGAGGAGGAGGAGGAGGAGGATGAGGAGGGAGGTGATGGCCGGTGTATGAGGCTGTCATGACTACTACACCTCCACATACACACAGGCGACACAGTACAGGCGAGCACGAGCTGCAGCTCCGAGTCCTCCCCCTCCCCGGTGGAGGAGTCAGTGTTTGGCAGAGTGGAGGGTGCTGTTGTCTGCATGCCACAGTTGGCTCCACGCCTCCGTTCACAGTGCAGTTTTGTAAGTGACTCACATCCATCACTCAGCTCTTATTAATTCCTTCTTATTCCTGTGATTTGGCTTTGACCGAGCTGTTATGCCATTAATATGAGCAGTGAGTTTCACTGCACATACTCAGTGATCACTATCAGCAAATAGTCAGTCTACAAAGTTAACCGTCACAACAATGGATGGACATTCATCAAAAAAAAAAAAAATCAACTCGTGTAGTTTTGTATTCCTCTCAAAGCTTGTTTTTACCGACTGTTGGGTAAAGTTTGCATTTAGTATTTGCATGTTATATATTACTATGAGGATCAGTGACGGCTGGTATCAATGGGCTAGTGGGGCTAAGCCCTCCCTGCATTATACAACAAAAGATGAGGAAAAAATATTATAGCCTATAGCCTATTATATTCTCTAAATAACATACAAAAGATTGTTCTAAGTCTTAGTAAAATCGGAACTGGCAACAATATTAAATAGTTTCAAGAAAAACACAGGATATCTCTAAATGGGCTAATTTTAATCAGCCCCAGCTCACCGAGTCTGCTCTCATTCATTTTCCGACTGTGGATGATTGACAGGTGCCATGTCCCGCCCTCGCCATTCACCGACTGTTGGGGCTAAATTCATTCAGCCCACAGGCCGAGCGGTTCTGACCAATCAGCAGCGGGCTGACGCAGGGTCAGTGATTGACAGGCGTCATGTCCCGCCCCCTTGATTCACTTGTCATTGGGGCTAATTTCATTTAGCCCAACACCGCTGTTTTCAGACCAATGACAGGAACCGGAGGAAAAGTTGTGTTGTTGTGGGAGGGAGAAGACAGAAACAGCGGCGCTAGGCGCTAGCATCACAGGTAGCATTACTTTACTGCTCTAAACTGTCTTTGCTAACATGAACGAAGTGGAGAATCTAGTTTCTAAACTCATGACATGGCGATAACAGACCAGAAAGGCCGTCGATATGAGCTGCATATATCGTCTTCTTTTTTTTAATTGAGCAATAACGTCGGGTGTGTGTGCGTGCGTGCGTGCGTGCGTGTGTGTGTGTGTGTGTGTGTACGTGCGTGCGTGCGTGAGAGAGAGAGAGAGAGAGAGAGACTGTGTGTGTATGTGTGAGATAACCAGGTGAAGTTTTTTTGTTTTGTTTTGGACTAGACCCTTGTACTTAATGCAGTGTGTAGGCCTAGTTAGTTGCTATACTTTTGTGAGATGGGATAACCATAACTTTCAGCTGTGTTAACCATTTAATGGGTATCATTTATTTATTAGCCCACCCAACTAATTTGACCACCAGCCGCCACTGATGAGGATGTGTAGCAAAGTGGACAAAGTCCCAGCTCTCAACACTATAAATGTGTCAAAGGTGTCAAAAATAACCCATCTCACAATATGGAAGAGATATTAATTAAAAAAAAAAAAACACTAAGAAAATAATAAATGAAAGTCCACTTCTTCATTAAATTGTGTCCCATGATTGTCATTTGTGAATTGAAAATGGTCTGAAATGGTGACAGCTGACTTTAAAAGACTGGACAGACATTATCTTTTGCAGAATGTGCACACATTTAAAAAATAAACACACTGGTTAAGAAAACACGAACAGCTGGTTAACTGAGAGGCATTTATGATAATCATAAACCGTATATTATATATTAATTATTAACACAACATTTAGAATATTTATGCCAAAGCACGTTGTTATGCATAAATACAGACGTACATGACATAAAATACGCTGCGTGCTAGAGAAACTGGCAGGCGGGGAGGCTCTGCTTTGTGTAACTGATGTCAAACAAACATGAACAGCCCTTGGTGAAGTGTCTGAAATAACAGTGAAGGCTGGCACAGTGTCATCTCAGCCCCAAGGCACAGAATTTGTGGGAGCGGTTGATTGGTCTCTGCAATTTGCGCGCGCACACACACACACACACACACACACACACACCTAAACATCAGTTACACACATGTTAGCAAGATTGAGGTTGAAACAAACATTACAAAATATACAGATGTAAATATGTATGAAAAGAAAACAAATGTGTATTCAAACCCTGAGATGCAAGTTTGAACCAATAAATAAATAACCCTATCTTCAAAACACATTTTGTACACACCAGATCTTACAGGCACAGAGTTCACTTAATACATAACATGGTTTGAATCGATTCAGTAGCAGGACTGATGATAAAACACCAGACCAATTCAGTCAGTCACGCCACTGTGTTAGCAAGTTAGCGTTTGTGACGTCATAAAAAATCAGCTTCAAATCAAATAGTTGGCTATGAAACTCCAGTAATCTGTGAAGGGTTATCAAGGACTTTCTGGACCAGAGAGTCACAAAGCAAAACAAACATGAATGTAAAACAAAACTCATAAATGACACAATTAAACTGTAAAAATAAGTGGAGAATAAAATAATTGAACCACAAAACGAAAGAAAGAACACAAAGTGAAACAAATATGGTCATACTACATAAAACATCTTGTTTCACCTTTAGATTGCATGATTTGCATTTTATCAATTCACATTTGGATTGTATAATTTATGGGTTTGGTTTTGCATTCACTGTTCTTCTGACCATCAAGCATGTCAAGCTTATTCATCTTACTGATGAAGAAAAAGTAGAGCAAAACTTAGCATGTCACTAACTGACCTGTGTTCTGAAGACTTCTCCACTCTATAGATGGAGGTGAGAGCTTCAGAGCTCTCAACTTTAACAACTAAGTAATTGTGTTGCATCATCATTGAAAAAGTATGCCACATACACTGGTCAATCATAACATTAAAACACGTGACTGTAGATCTAAAGCCTGTTTTAAGAGTTCACTCTGAAATATTAGTCATTCAATTTGAATTTATTGTTTCGTGGTTTGATTCAGTCAAAGAAATACAGAGAAATATGATACACACACATTACACCACACCATTAAAGACCTGTTTTAATGTTATAGCTGATTGGTGGATATATGAATTGATGTAGTACACTGGCTTTACAGTAAACTGAGTGACAAGAAAAACCTGTTTACTTGTTTACTAGACTGTTAAAGGACATAAGTTTGGAGATGGAGGTAGACAGAAAGGTAAAAGAGGTAGGAGATATAACTTCAAACAAAAGGAGAAAAGACTGGACATTGCGAAATCCAAATATAGTGCCATTACTAGAGCCAAAGACTTCAAGTGGGTGAGGAACAGACCAACTTCATCATGAAATCTAAACTGTCTTTTGATTGTGATTTATAATAAAGCTTACCTGGTGTAATGCCATCATCACACAGAGCAGTTTCTATCTCGCTGGGCTCATGTAAGGATTTCATCACCGGCAGCCCAGTTTTGAAAAGGTTGTTGGAAGCATCCATCCATCAATTCTGAAAACTAGAATAAAAAAAAAAACAGCAGTATCTGAAGAAATGCACTCAACATCAATACATTTGCAAAAATTGAAAACTGTTTTGTCACTTTGATATTGTGGAGAAACACGAAGATGGGGTCTGAGAAGTTTCTGATGGCTCACTGTTTGGTTATTATGCTCATGTCAGCAGCAGAAGTAAAGTTAAGCCACTTCTCCATGCTTCCCCTGCAGACTGCATGACACTGAGGCAGTGGCTGGATCCATGTTAACCATCTAATTAGGAGCAGAAACATAAAAAAAAAAATCAGTGTTTCATTCTTGGTCATTCTACCAATTTCACATGATAATCAGGAAAAATATTTTAACTTGGCATAAATATTTTACATTCTCAACATGCACTGCTAAACTTTTTCTACACATTAAGAGACATTCATGTTAGATAACAGATCATTTACAAATAGTATAACTGACAATCCAAATAATTCACAAGCTGTGTGTTTGATTGATATGTTGATAATATAATTTTTTACAAGTTTTTTAATGAACAAGCACCTGCTGATAATTTGTCACATTTCACAGTCACTTTTGTCATGTTGGATGGTGTCTCTACAGCGCTGGACTGGATGTACTTGTGATTTGGACTGTGCATCATTTTATCTTGGCCAATGCAATTACAAACTCCAAGGCATAAAAAGCTGTTAAAACCTGCAGACTGACAGCTGATCCAGCTGTCATCCAGCTGTGCTGTCATCACATTGCTTCAGATGATGGGTCAGAGAGAAGACATTAAGATAATGAGAAGCATGAGAGAGTCCATGAATATCTAAATGATAATGTGTTTTAGAAAAGTATTTATATTTAAATCTGTTAAAAGTTGAAACCTTGTTGGATTAAACAACCCCCCCAATCTCATAGTATTTTAATTCACTCATGAGTTTTTATGGTTGAACATTGAACCCAAATTGTACGTTGTTGCTGTTGTTAGACATTGTACATGGCCTTGTAGCTATTGGAAACACAATCCTCAAGTTTAACATTGTTTAATCAGGCTAAATTATCCAGATGGTCCATTAGCCATTTTTGTAAATAATTAGTCATATGAAATGGCCATTGATTTAACAATCATCAGTCTTTTCTTGCCTTAACCAAAGAGATTGGGTGGTGAAAAGAATCTTTTCTGGGGAGGGACCCTCACAACCCTCACTAATCCTGTATCTTTCCAATTCACCTCATTTTTAAACATAGCCATTAGCCAGGGGGACATGTGTTGAAGGAAAACATTATGCAACAATGTATCATGCAACGATCATTTATCACTACTATGCACATAATTTACGTAAATCAAGGAGCAAAATTCACAATTTCTTTCTCTGTAAGCCACCACGACAGGCCTAAGCATTTCATTTAGGGATGTTCCACCCACATAGTCCTCAGTCTAAGGCTACCCCTCCTCAAATTCCTGATTTAGCCCAAGTTCTGACTATTATATTGTGGAGACCAATTGGCAGATATTACTGAGACCATCAAGTTAATAATAATACCATCTTTGTGAAGGCCAATGTTTTTAGCTTGACTAGCTATACAACAGTCATAGGTTAGGAAAAGTTTGAGACGTCTAGTGGTAAGACAGAAATTAGCAACTAACAACACCTACACTTACATAGGAATCTATATTTAAACTTTGAATTCAGTGACCATCTTGGTTAAATAGATACAGTGCTGGTTGCTTATACTATTTAATCTGAGCATTGTGTCCTTCCATATTTACAAGGCCTCCAGGTTTTTAAAAAAGAGGGTGGCAACCAACCATTTCCTTATTTTATGCTCTTGCTGATGTCATCAGTGATGTCATGGGTTATACCATGTCTGGGGGTTGGTCATTTGTTTAATGTACTATTTAAGCAGATATTTGTCTATTTTGGAGTGGAAATACTGTTTATTTAAAAATATTTATACTTTAGGCATTGCTTGCACTATTGATTTTTACTTTAAATTAAATACCCCCCCCCCCCCCCCAAATAAATAAATAATGAAGTTGAGCTCTCACAGGGGTAGTTGTAAATTAAAAATTGTAACACAATCGATTCTTAATACTAGCATTACTGTGTCATGTTCTTGACATTAGATCTTTGTGGGCCAAACAGAGCAGTTGAATGCAGAAAAAGCCTTGAGACTTGGTTTAAGTAAACAAGTTCATATTTTTATATATGACCTCTTCACAACTGGTCGTGATGCTGATCCCACTTTCTGCCACAAATATTTGTTTTTGTGACCTGTGAAATTTGCTTTGATGTTTTTCTCTAGTCTTCTCTCTTCTGATACCTGGTGACCTACTTTAGACCTTCACTGGGCCGACCAGCTGGTCTGGAAGAGACCTCACTGCTGCAGCCCTCACAGTGCCAACCTCCCACACATTTAACTCGTGTTTCCAAAATGGTAGAAGCATGGGAACTCCCTAGGTAAGTGTTCCCATTTATTTGGCTTTTGCCCAACCCTTGTAGGCCTCTCTTTGGTTGAATGTGTGTATGTATAAGTCAACCAAAATGTGATGCCTGAGTTGAGTAATGTTTGGAGGCCCAAATAACAATGAGAGTGTTAGAGGTGAGATGTTCTAGTCTGTTAAGTATACCTGAGAACTGAAGTATATTGCAGCCCTTTGAGTGGTAATAGCCCCCAGGTTGAGCACCACTCCTTTACAGGAAAGTGAAGGAGTCTGGCATGCATCCCTTCCTGCTTTCATATTACAAATGCAAATACTGTCCCACACTTGTTTGAGATCAATACTATTTGTGCTCTCTCTGATCCATCTAACTGCCCACTCCATTTGAATATCCTCTGGTGATGTGTCACAAGATGATAGTGATGATGGAAACCTGTTTGGGTGCCAGCTGAGCCCAGGGTGGCAGAGAATGAGATTACTATTATGCTGTTGGTGCCCTGTGGCTGCCGAGCAGTGATAGAGGGCCCTTTCTGGCCAGACAACGCTATTAGATTTGTTGACTGCTCAGCATTCTGGCATGTTGAGATAATGGTGGGGAAATACTTTTACTTCAGCAGCCAGGCATTAATGCGATCATATATATTCTGGCATATTTCCACAGTGACTTATTACTTGAGAACAAGGCAGTCTATTTGATCCTTGTTGGCATTGTACAGTAACCAACTGAGAGACATATTCAGAGGGTTCATCTTCAAAAGGATTAGCTCCTAATGTGGAAATACTGCACAGCTCCTTGCCGCTGGGAACAACTGAATCATTTACAGGGAGGCAGCACTTGGCAGGGATGAGCCTGACATTGCAATCTGAAGTCATCTGATAGTACGACAGCTCACTTTTGTCTGTTCTCATATTACAGATCTACTTTTATTCTTTTTTTTCTTTCAGATTCTTTCCTTTTATTCATATTCAGTGTGAGAGAGCTAATTTGGTCTTTTTACTGTACCTCTTTAAGACAGAATAGGACACAACCTGTCATCCTTTTAGTGGATTAAAAAAAATTTCCATGAAAATATAGTAAAGACTGCTTGAAAGCCATTTAAAATCAGGTGTACAGTAAATAAATATCTGCAAAAGACTTTCCAAAGCCACAATGACAATGTTAACTACTATGTTGCTTACAATGTTAACCTCTTAGTTTTGCATGTCAGATGAGCAGTCATTATAAGTCATTTTTCATATAGCTTGTAAGATATGTCCGTCAGTTAATCAACAGACCTTCAATCCTATTTTTAAAGCTGCACTGCTTAACATTGACTCTCTTTTGGAAAACAGTGGATGGATGTAATCATTTACTCAAATTGTAAACACCAATTGTTAAATCAAAGGAATAGTTAAACATTTCGGCAAATTCGCCTATTGTCATAATCCCATAGTCATAGGAGTAGGTTCATTACCTTTAAAGGGATAGTTCATCCAAAATTAAAATTTCATTATCACTCATTATCTACTCACCCTCATGTCGACTAAGGGCTGGAAGAAGTTTCAGAGTCCTCCGTGCCTTCTCTGAGTTACAGCGGGGCTCCGTGCAGCACTGCATGTCCATTTGACGGTTGCGAATGGGCCTCACTTTTTTTCGTCCAAAAAGACACACCAAAATCCAAAATCCAAATACCTCCATAGTGCTCGTCTGTAATGTCCCTCTTGTATTGAAGCCCCAACATGAGAAATTGTTAAATTAAATTAAAATTAAATAAGTCTATATTTCAAGCTTGTTTGTAGCGGAAGCTCCCAGTGTTGCTCTGCCGGAATCTCGCGCAATTTGCGGAGCCGTGAACTGGGTGTCAATGCAAATCGTGCAAGATTTGCACAGACACAGGCAAAGCAGTGAACTGAGACACTGGGAGCCCTTAGTCGACATGAGAGTGAGTAGATAATGAGTGAAATTTGAATTTCATCAAACACACAAATACACAATCCAACAACTCCAAAACACTCTAAGTTGTGATCTGCACATTCACCACACTATGAAACAATATGAGACGGAGTTGTTTTCGAGGCAAATGCGTAGCCGGAACTACATTCTAGCCATGGCCGCTGGGTGTGGGCGGAGTGATTTCAGAAGTGCAAGTAGTTCTGAGTATTTGCTTCATGTAGTCATTTTACATTAATTATACATGATTATTTCATAGTGTGGTGAATGTGCAGGTCACAACCTGTCCATGAGAGCATTTTGGAGTGGTTGGATTGTGTATTTGATGAGTTTGATGAGGGACAGGGGACTGTTCACCCTCCATTGTGTTCGCTGAGCAGCTCGTGCCTCTGCCCCGTGGATCTCAAAACAACATGCACCGATAATTAAAGGTAATGAACCAACCCCTATGACTATAGGGATTATGGCAATAGGCGGATTTGCCAAAATTTAATGGTTACATAGGATACACAAACTGAGTATTGTTCAAACATCACACTGGTTAGCTCATTCTGCCTAACCAAGGAGGCACTTTGAGTGAGACGTGATGTAGCAGAAACATAACCCAACAATAGACAACTGCTCCTCTTGTTCTACACTTGTGATTAGACACTGTGACGTAATGTCCTAGACTTAAACCATCTGCCAAAACTGGCCCAAAGCTGGCCTGAACACTACTAACCAACTGCTTCTCAACACACAGGCAAACCTAAGCAACTGCACAGGACGGTTTTAACTAATCTTCAAGAATTCCGTCTCAAGGAAAAACATAATTATAACCCAAAAGATGGAGGTCACATATTGCTGCACAAAACTCACACAAAAAAACGCAATATCATACATTAAGTAACATATTCACAGACACAGAAAAAGAGGGTTGTGACCAATAATTGTCACCCTGTGTATATCCCAGTCCGGTTGACCTATGCTGCCTGGACAGCATTGTTGTAGAGCAGAACCATGATGGAGATGGAAGGTCAAGCGTGTGGACAGTTGTCAGCCCTCTGGGAAATGTTGAATACTGGCAGATGTGCCCCAGAAAAAAAAATCAGAGGTGTCAAAGCTCCTGGAGTGGACAGTTCCAGTATGATGCTTTGAATGTGTAGCTTGGGGCTGTTTCTCAGCAGGGAAGCTCCTGAGAGAATATCTGACTCACTGGGTCTCTGAGGCTTTGTTTAAATGAGCTAGGTGTGATGTGTGGAAACAGATTAAACCACATTTAGTGGCATGTGGTATTGATTTTTATGGCAGGACCATGTAAATTTTCAATCCCCAAAGTATTTCACATAATGTTTCAGATCTTCACAATTGGCAGCAGAATCATTGAAGGTTAAAGTGGCAATGTAAAGGTTTTCATTTAGATTAATGTCTGTTAAACCTGCACAGTGGAGCTCTTGTCTCCCCCTTCTGGCAGAGGAACTAAGGGAAATAAATTACTGATAAACTGTAATGCACGAGTCCACATCCTGGGGCTTTTGCCTCAAATTCCTCCTCTCTCTGCACCAATATCAATACATGTCCTTGTTGTTGATTGTAGTCTTTTTTTAGACTGCATCTGTCCTCTGAAGGTTGAGTTTCTTTTTTTATCTGGAGCACCAGAAACTTTTCTCCTTCACTTCAGCAGTTTTTCCACCATCAGCTCAGTCAGTGTCCAGATACACCGATCAGCCACAACATTAAAACTAGTAACCTCTTACAGTTCTGAGGTGGTTCATGTGTGCATATACAATTTGTGCAAGCCTGAGACCACATTATGTACTACACATACATTCATAACTGTATTGTATGTACACGATTTACAACATTAAAATTGGTAACTTAATGTTGTGTATCCGTGTACTGCTGTATCAAACTTCATATGATTTCTCACCAGTATTGCTTCTGTTTGAGCTGGTCAACAAAACGCAGGGTACAAAAATAATTTCTCTACAAAATAAAACATTAAAGGGTCTCTCCAGCAGTCCAAGAGAAAGTACATCCAACAAAAGGTTGCGGGTAGAGTCATGAAAAAGGAACACAAAAGAATCTTTAACCAAAAGTACAAAACAACTCAGGAAAAAAACAAAAAACATAAGGAACTCAAAAGATGAAAAGACTCACTGGAGAAAAAGCAGACGACACAAGGCGAGGCAACGAGGTAGACAAGAAGAGTGGAACAGGGGGGTTATACACTGTATACAGACAAGGAGAAGGAAATACAGGTGCAACATATTAAGGCGGGGCATGTGCTGATTGCAGGTGGGAAACACAAGAGGGCCGGAGGAAGACTCAAGGGGTTTTCAAAATAAAGCAGGAAGAACTTGAACTAAACAGGGAAACACACGGACGACGTGACAGTTAGTGCAGTTTAGAACACGGCTCTCTTGAATACTCGATTCTGATTGGTCAATCACCAATATTCTGCGGCGTTTATTTCTCGATAGACCACCGCTGAGCGGACCGTTGCTAGGGACTCCTTAGCAACGGCCGACTCTGCATGTCCGGTCAGGCCGCTGTTTTGCTGAGCCTCCTCCCGTTCGTGCATTTGAAGCCTTTGATAATCAAACAGTGGATCGATGGATTACCATACACGTTACCATGTATTTTGTGTAGTCGTACCTGTCATAAACAAGAGATTACGGGGCGCGGGGTGCGTTTGTGTCGCAGAGGAGAGGACAGGAGAGGAGAGGAGAGGAGAGGAGCTGTGACACGGGTCAGAGGCTTTGATGCAAGTTTACTTTTCAGCCACGATGTGGAAATAACTTAGGAGCCTCCACTCTCCCTGTAACAGGTTACAAGTCGTTTATCAACATCACTATTAGTCCGAAGCTATTTAATGACGGTAAAAATGAAACAAAGTAAATATCCTGCATTGTTTCTCTTTTCTGTGCTGCGCTGATCAGAGCGGCGTCCCGAGCAAAGGCATAATTTTACACGAATAAAATATATTTTAATCATTATTTTGTACATTATGTAATACATTATTGAATGATTTAGTTGTAGGCCGTGTTCTAAGCGGGATAATGTATAGTTGGTCGGTTGTTATGGAGAAATAAACCCCTTCAGGTTGTATGGAACCCCTCCGCTTCGCGTCGGGGTTCCATACAACCTGTCGGGGTTTATTTCTCCATAACAACCTCCGAACTATACATTATCCCTTACGTAACCTACTGATAAAAACAAAATGTGACAAGATGCAATACCAAAACAGCCGGCAAACACTGTGAGTCATAAACATCAGCTCTGTGTGAGGACACTGTAACCTTCCATTTCCATCTTTCCCCATTGCATTTCATGTTTTCTACACCATCAGAGATGAGGTTTGAATAGATGTACTGTAGTAGAAATGGTAACTAAGAGAGAAAGTCAAAACATGCACACAAGCACTTCTTAGAATACCAAAAAAGACAGATACTCAATATGATTGGGAATAAACAAGTATGCACTTTTCACTTTTGAAAGACAAAGTTAATAAGAGATGATGAAACTCTTAGCTCTGAATTGCTCCTCCATCCCCTTGACTGTATAAGATCAGCACATCAGCATTTGAGGCACGTTGTACATCATAGTTGTCCTGGCAGGATTTGTTGTAGTGAGCAGTGTCTTGAAGTTGAAGCTTTGCCACAAGTTTCTCTAGCGCTCCCAGAGGTCCTACACTCACCTTTCCTCTCATCTCCTCACCTTGGAAATATGTGCTCAGGGTTTTGACTTCCACACACAGACATGTATCTGACAAAAGCAACAGTGACATCTGTTTCCTAGGACCTTGTTAAAAAGGGGCGGAGGAGGTGGAGGGGGGGCATGTTGGCCCCTCTGCCCCGAAGAGGTACAAGGTAAACACTGTTAAGAAACAGCACACAAAGGCACACAATAATTCACTTGCTATGAGGCGTCTATGTTCATCTTGTAACTTAAAATTTCATTTAGCATAACACACATTTTGTGGGTAGAACTGGCCTACAGTGATATCTGTTGAATTACATAATCACACACTGGCAAAAGGAAATGAAAGAATGGAAACAGTCTGGATGAGGCCACTGCAGTTATACATGAGGTTGAAATGTATCTAACTCTAATCCTGTGCATCTGTGCTATAGAGTTAACATAAGCTGGGGCTCATCATCAGTGGATGTAGGCAAGGCTCTGTGTGGATGATCCCTAACATCGTAATGTTTGTTTCGGTCGCGTGGCCCACTGGTTTGACCTACTTATTGTGTCTTGTGTCAATCACCAACCCACAGTGATGACAAAAGAAAAGATCATCTCTATAATTAGCCCCAGGGTCATTACGTATATTCAAAGTAGAATATCGAATATTACAATTGCTATGACAGTATTTTCATCATCCACAAAAAAAATCTTACATAATCATAACAAAGTTTAAAGAGGGAAATTAATTAGTATGGCAGCCACAATAGTGTTACTGCAATAATACAATTAAAATGTAAGGTGGTTTCTTGAATGTATTACAGTTGCTACAATAACTTCTTAGTAAACTTATCCTTATGTAAACAGCATTGTATGTGTGTGGATTTGTATGGTGCACAAATACTGGTGTGTTTGTGAGTGTGTGCGTGCGTGTGCGCTTGCACGAGGGCAGGGAAGCACTCAGGCAAAAATGTCAGGGAGGGATAAAAATGCATATTCATCAGGCCTTGCAGACAAAACAATGTACTGGCATAAGCTCTGCAGCGAGCGTGAGTGAAACAGCTGCACTGAGACTCGATGCGTTACACTGGGACAAACATTTATGAACCCACCCCCATGGACCTGCCACACAATGATGTGTCACAGAGGAAAGGAAGGAGCCCTGCACACATTTGCATTGCGCTTTGAAGGGCTGTAAGGGCTGCAACATTTTTCACCTCCATCTCAACACTTAATTACTTCCGATGGCTAATCTTTAACTTAATACAAATCTATTACACAGGCCCGTCTGTGTATAAGCAGCGCGTGATTTAGGTCTGGATCAATGCCCCTGTGTATCGGCTACTCTCAGCCAAGACACTGGTGCATGCCCGGGAGATCAGTCTTGCAATTAAGCTTGTAACATACATGTGCAAGTTTCACATTGATTCAGGTCTTGACATCAACCGTTTGCATAATCTTTTTTTTCCTCCATTCGACTGGTAATTGCAGTAGCAGAGATAATCCTTCATCTGGTTTCTGATGAGTTGCACTTTTTTTAACATTATTAGGCATTAATTTGACTGTTAAAAAGCTGCAAACTAAAGTCTGCAGATGACTGACCAATGATCCTGTAGATAAAGACAATGACCTGACATCCATTTGTGTCCTTGAGTTACCAGTTTCAACCACTAGATGGCATTCCTGTATAGAGAGCAGAAAAGAGCTGAAACCAGAGACAAGACTGGCAATCACATGTTTGACTGTTTGCGTTGTTGACAGGTGAAGCCACTATCACTTATGTTACATCAGGCATTAACATCACTGCCTGTCTTCATATCATAGGTGAATGACAGTAGCAGTTTCCAAGTCTCCACGAAGCAGCAGCATTTGTCTTAGTGAGGATTTGATTTGTGTCACATTGAGAGGAAAACCCAGAGGAGTTCTCTGAATCTTCTCCACATCAGAATCCACATTTGTGCTTTTGGCCGTTCGTTCATCTGTTAAAGAGTCAAGTGCACACATTTGTGAGTTAGAGGGAAAAACATGGAGGATGCAATCTGAGATTCCCAGAGCTGATCTGATGAAAACAAATGAAACTGATAACAGATTGACTTTCTGGAGCTTCCAGTTGGTGCTGTGAATTCCTGGAGAGAGGAATATAGCGTCTAAATTGAAAAACTCGACTGTGAGTTGTTGCCAGATATTTTCTTTTCTTTTCTTTTTTTTGCTGAGACCATATGTATCCCACGACGAATCCACTCACAGAAAATTAAGACCATAAAACATTTATATCTTGGCATTCCCCCCTTTTACTAGACAGCAACACTGGGCAAAGCAAGACCATTTTCTGTATAGCACAGTATCATATGTGCTCAACAAAACAAAATACAAGTAAAGGAACATAACAAGAAAAGAGTATGAAAATAATATGACACCACCAATTAACGCAGGTCATATGTGATTAAAGTATCATTTTAAATGGTTACATCTCATTACATCCTGAGGAATATCAGAAGATAGTAAAGCCCAAGGACATGACCTCAGCATCCTTTATGGTCTCCACTGAACCTGTGTAAATACAGTTACACATTAGTTTCGTCTGCAGTGTATTACATTTTTGTTCTTTTAAGATAATATTTCATGTTTCATAACATCTCATTCCACTCCGCACATGATATCTTCACATGTAAAGGATGCCATGCTTGATGTCCAGTGGCCCCTCTTTGCATAGTTGCATTGTTTTTTATACACTCCATATATGAAACCAGATAACTATAATTCTTGCAGTTCCATGTACAACCTTTGCCTACCAGTTCTTAGGTTTAGAGGATAAACCCTAATTTTGTGGATGTAGAGGAGGTGGACACCAGTTCCTGGCAGCTGTGTAGAACTTAACACACCCATAACAAACAGCTACTGTAGTGTAATCTCCTGGCTTCACTCCTCCCTCTCCATCCTCTCAGTTCTCGTCCCTGCTCCCTGGTTCTTTGCCCACCATGCCTTCCCCAGCTGTCCGCTTCTCTCTCCACTGAAGGAGGGAGGGAGAGAGGGAGGAGGAGCGGAGGGAGCTGGCGGGCTCCGGCCCTGCCTGGCTGTCGTGTTGGAGCCTTGATGTTACAGACTGCAGTAGCAGCCTCTTAGGCCCCTCATAATCCACTGGATTGTTGCATTAAAACCATCACATGATTCTTTGCTCCCTTGCAGTTGTACCGTGTTGCGTCACCATTAGAGCAAGCTATAAATAACAAAGAGGGGCTGCGGGGGAGGGAGGGGAGATACGAGGGAGGACTGTCAAACACATAGAACAACACAGACTGGCAGCTATTGGCTCCCTCCGAAGCCAACGCGCAGCTTTTAGTTAGAGAAGCCAGTAATACTCACACTTACCTGACTTAGTCTTTGGCATGCATCACAATACTCACAAAGGATTTGATGCATGAAGAAATTGAATAGCGCAGTGGGGGCCAATGGCTGTGACGAGAACACAAGTTAAAGGAAACATTCAGACATGTCACTCACTGAGACGTCAAAGTCTTTTCTTTTTTTTTTGCCAGAATGAGAAGCAACCTACAGATTGTCACATCACAGAGTGAAATTCAGGTGCGGCTGTGTTGACAGTAAGCCACTGTGAAATAGCAGAATGGGGCTGAGCTTGGTGAAATAGGCTGGGGTTTTTGTTCATTACTTTCATGTACTTAGAGAGGGGATGTAAGTCTTCGGAGGTCTTCTTGGGGGAAGCTGAAAGATAGCGATTGGCTGGAAGGCAGCCTCCTCACAGGGCGACACACACTGAGGCAAAACACAGCTATGACAACCAAGTAAACCAATATAGCTGTTTTTGTTTTCGCATGTTCGTAGCCCCTGTGCACTGGATTAGCATACATCCCACCCTCTGTCCGCCGGGCAAACAACTCCAGCACAAGTCTGTGTAAGGAGAAACCTGCTGTCTCTTTCAAATGAAAAATGAAGGATGACAGAGCAACAAGAGCCGCCATCAATTACTGCATCTCTCTGACTGCATCATCCATATGGCTACATTCTCAGCAGAAGCATCAGATATTTATGCATAGCTGCACTTATCAATATGTCTTATGTTATTGAGAGATTATATTGAACAGGGCACAATTGTAGGGACAAACCCACATAACTGTGTCACTCTGCTCTGCAGTTCCTCTCAGCTGGACTCAGCTTTTGGCTTTTCCAGACTGTTATTTCCACAGACCACAGATATTTTTGTAAATTAGAGTCACATTTTCTTCTTGGGAGATGGTGGAGACCAAATCAGAGCTAAAATGATGGCAAATTCTGTCCTTCCAATCATCAGATGGACAAAAAATGTCCAAGAATCCAAGTGTTGCTAAGTTTTTCTTTTCTGTCTGCACCATAATAACTGTTCCAGCAACTATAGTTGCCTCCTATTGTGATTGCAATGTACAGCGTTAATAACAACATCAACAACGGCTCTGTTCTGTTCCAGTGTCTCAGTAAACTATGATAATGTGACAACATTCATGAAACTGAGGCAGTAAAATGGAATTCAAGTTCAATTCAGTTTTTCCTGCTTTAACATGGAAAAATGTCCTCCATCAAAAGACCCTGAATAACAATAAAACAAACAAAATGCCAAATTATTCAAAAAATACATTATTGAATCAATATTCCTGATTAAATAGTGCATACAAAAAAAGACGTCTTGTCTCTTCATGTCGTAGAGATAAATGGTACAACTCCATGTCAATGATGTGTTCATCACTGACATGAGGGCGACTGCGTGATTACACAGTTGCCTGTGTGGGGATTAGAATGCTGTGCACTGACAATACAGCAACATATCCATTTAATGGGGGCTTAATTACACTGAACAGTTGTACACTTTGGTATCCATAGTTACTGGTTTTTGTGGATCTTCCATGATAGGAAGAGCCAAGTTGGATGTCAGTGCTTTTCACACATAATGAAGGGCTTGAATGCCAAATGCCTGCGCCTTTCAAACTCGTCATTCTTCCATTTGTATCACAGCCTTTCTGTCACATCTTTGACTATCCGGCTCATGGTGAGATGATGACATCACTGTGACATCATCAGGATATTTTTTCCCTGACTTGACAAAGCTCCTCCAGAGAAATGCAAGTGCTTATGAAACTGTTTACATGGGCTGAGCGGCTCTTCTCAAAATGAGAACACTGATTTTCATGTGTAAAATCAGTGATTCAAGCACTTGAGTGCATTTAGTTACCTTCCGCTGCTGCAGTAGCCTCAAACACTCACTCACTCCCTCTCTCTCCCTCCCTCACACACACACACACACACACACACACACACACACACACACACACACACACACACACACACACACACACACACACACACACACACACACACACACACACACACACACACACACACACCACATTAGAAATGCAGCTTCCAAGAAACCAAGTGATGCTATCTAATAAGAAGTTTTGCCCACCTCTTTCTGTCTCCCCCTTCTCTTTGATCTCTCCACCTCTCTGTTTCTTTCTTCCCATAAGCCTCAAACTAACCATCCCCTCCACCCCCCCAACCCCCTCTCTCTCTCAACCCCTCTCCGTTCTCTCTGCAGCTCTGCCTCTCGCTCCTCTGCCCGGCAAGTGTCGTGCATGTTATTTAAGTCAAGGACGGCATTAGCATGACGATCACAGCACTTCTATCACAAGTCTTGTCTGCCAAGGCTGGAGCTGGAGGAGCGGGGCTTTTGTTATTAGGTTGGAGAGAGAGCAGCTAAACATGCAGGGAGCAGAAAAGAGAGAGGGAGAAGGAGCTGCAGCCTCAGAGACAAGAGGTCTACAAGAAATCAAAGATGATTTGTGATTATTTTAAGGCAGAGCATAGCCTACGTGCGTGCATCAGAGAATAACCCAATCCATTTATGTGCTATATGTTGTCGGGTTATTCAACACACTTGAAGAAAGCCTTCTCCCTCCTGTCAATGAAAAACAAAATCACAAGTGTCAAGAGACGGGCCTACAAAGAGACTCTAAAATCAGGTCTGGATCATATATGCATCATGCAGACGTCATAGATATGTGTATTCACACATAACTGCATAAACCTTCAGTTAAATTAGATCAGCCTCATGAATTTCTGCTTGTTACACCAGATCTGATTACTCATGCTTGCCTGCAGGAAAAAACAAACAAACAAAAACCAAAAACAACAACAAAAAAAACCCTCATGCAACATCTCATCTTCTCGGGAGCATGCATGCATTAACAGGCACGCTCACACCATCTCCCCCCTTCTCTCTGCTCATAGTCCTATTTACAAACCTATTTATTACAACAGGAAATTAAAACACAGTTAATTGTATCATAAACACACATCTGTGTTACTAAAACCAGATTAATTTTTAATGAAACAGATGCCGTCCTGGGCCAATTTCTCCCTCCGCCAACCACCGAGTTCAACGTACCGCAGCCTGCAGTCTCACAACCACATGGTGAAGCAGCTTTTTGCTTTACTGACTCTGCAGAGGAAATACACACTTACTAGTTCAAAGACACACCTGGTTATTAAAAGCCGTTGTAGGCTTTTATTCATTATTGATATAATCACCACTGCAGCTCATTCAGCACAGTAATTCAGCTTCAGACGTCCATGACTCACCTTTGATGGACACCCTGCAGTACTCATGTTCAGTCTGGGTCCTCATGGCCGACAGAGGAGGAGAGATGGGGTCTGACATTTCACATGACTTTCAGTCAGACGAATAATCTGATGGCTGGGCGGGTGGAGAAAGAGAGAGAGAGAGATGCGTGGCCTTGGACCAGAAAAATAAAAAATCCAGCTGAATATTAAATGTGCTCAGGTGTTTCATGGCCTGTCAAACGTGGGTGACACACAGAAGACACACTGTCTCATTTCCTGGGCGGTGCACATGTGGATCCTTGTGCATGTATGTGTACATGGTATGAGAATGCACAACACATGCACACACCAAACGCACAGTGGCAGTCAAGCCTGCTATCATTTGAATTTCTCCCCTGTGTCCGTAAGACATCTCAACCTCCATCAGGCTGTCAGAAGAAATAAACACAGTACATTCTAAACTGAAAAGGCAAAAAAAAAAAAGGGTTTTTTTTCTTCACATCCATTGTCATGTAAGTTAAATGTCTGCTCTGCTCATACACACACATCTACACACAAGCACACACGGCAGACAAACAAACACAAGCCAAAGACGCTCTCATCCGTTGCATGGTGAAAAAATACATTTATTGGAATCTGTGTCAATGTAGAAAAAAGTGAAAACTGGCTTTAGGTTTTGTCACAGTACCACAGGTGAATATTCCAGCAGCCGTCTGTTGAGCCCAAACTAAGTCTGCGAGCTCGTTTTAGGGCAGTACATCCGCTACTGATGACAACAGAAAGGGTGGCCTACGGGGGCCTATGGTACCAAACACGTGGTCTCTCACAGACACTGAAGAGCTCAGGCTGCTCCTAGGACACACCACCAGCAAATACACATGTTGTACAGCAATTAACCTAGACCAATCTCCTCTGAGTTTAATGTGGGTTTCTGTGGGAGAGGCTGATTCGTTCAAATCTTTTGTTGTGATACTGTTACAAATCCCTTTCCAATAACTATAAAGTCATGGCGGCTGACTGCCAGCATCTGGGTTGGCTCTTAGGAGCCTGTATTGTATGATCAATTGTGGGCCACTGTTTTATAACTCCTAAGTTGGGTCCATAATATCCCATTTTGTCCCAGACCCTGGAAATAACTCCACTGGCCCTGTGCGAAGCTATGAGGTTCATGCATCATCTTTGATGTCTACCAGGGCCTCCTTTCACTGTTCAGCGCCTGCCATCCAAATGAAGGGAATATCACATTAATATTTCTCTTTTCTCTGTAGAAGTCACTTTTTTTAATTCAAATCTTTCTGTCTGAACAAACATCTCTATAATAAACATACTGCAAGTGACACGTTCTATTCCGGCAGGCCAAATGTTATTATGTGTAGTGCATTTCTATTTCTGATATGACAGGATAAGTCTCACAACACATGGCGAGTCTGCATACTTTATGAAATCAACTCAAATTGCAACAGAAAAAAATGCATTTGAAAACAAAACGAGACATTTTCTAAACTCAGATACTGAGTATTAACATTGAGAGGTCAGTTTTTTTTCCCATACAACTTTCTTTACATATAGACTTATTTTATTCTTAAATATCTTAAATCTCATATAAAATAATTCATCAGAAACCAATTCTATATACACGGACGAGAGTGCACAAGATGGAGAAAGAGATGGTGTGCATGCTGACGTGGTTTAGCTAGAGCAGGGTTTGCTGTGAGGTTATATGCACTGCTTGGGTGTACAGTTTTCTTTTTTAAGTTAGGCTTTTTCAGATGAAATGAATGACAGGTCCTGTGTGGAGCATCACACTCAATACCATCATTCAGAAAACAAACAAGAGCCGCTACACCAATACGGAGCCTTCTCTTCAGAGTGGCAATTCTTCAAAGAGAATGTGACCTTCATGGCCCCCCCTTCCCCACAAAAAAATAAATAAATAAAAAAAGAGATCCATACTTCAACCTCTCTGCTGACACAAGTTATCTACTAAAGCAGAACTGGGAGCATTATGATTTTTCTGGACTGGATCCTAGGATAAACCTAAGCTTAATGTATTGTTAAATGGAGATTAGTAATGGGAAATAGTACAGTATTTGTTGGGAACTAGGCTTTTAATCCAAGAGTGTGTCAAAAATGATATATGGCAAGCTGCAGCAGTCTTATCGGGTCAAGGCAAATAATATGTTCATGGACGGGCATTCAGTTACACTGTTAAAATATAGCACATAGCTACGTACAACAAGGCATGCATGCTTTGAGGCTCTTATGAGACAAAAATAAAAACTGATAAAATATAAAGGGATTGCATTTGCACTGTCTTCTGCCATGTGTCATTTTGTGGCTTTAGCCAATGGTGGGTGAGTTTGGCTGAGATGTTTTATTAGCTGAGGGAAAATAACAGGGGAGGTTTCCCCAAAGTGACATTTAAGCAGCTTGGTTTTCTTCTATAATCACATTCACACTCTCTTTTTCCTAAGAAAAACTAAATAAACAAAACAAACAAAAAAAGAAAAACGTCAGAGTGTTTGATTTTACAAAGAACCGTATGCTTACAATGTCACGTGTAGCGTGTGCGAGCTGAGCTGAAGAGAGAGTAAAAAAAAAAACCCTGCACGCTAGTTTTGGCAATGAACTGGCTGTGAGGACGTGGCTCTATGTGGCACAGTGTTAATAAAAATGGCACTGGTTCCAGTGACAGCAACTCTCTATTCACAATGGCCACGAAACGCTGTCGCTGTTGGCGCTGTCGTTATTTACTTCTCTTGGGAAAAGAAAAAGAAAAGAGAAACACACCAGTGAAGACATCATACAGACAGCACGATCAATATCGACCTGGAAGAGGAAGCTTAATTTCACTTCTCTTTTTCTGTTGTTTTGAATTTTCACAACTTAACTAGCATCCACACATCTCTGGCAAGCGACAGCATCTTTGTATATTATTTAGAAAATCTCTAGTAGATATTCACAGTTGCTTGACTGAATGGCAAAAATACCCATGAAGTCTAAAATTGCTGGTTTAAGTCGTCTAAAACATGGATGCCAAGAGTTCTTTAAAGTACTGGAGGTTCACCGTCGTCGTAGACTATTTAATGGATTCAGATTCAAAGTGTAAAAAAATCTTGCAGCGTGTTGCCTTTGAGCACGAACACACATATTCATACATACGACCATTCATTTTCTTGTATATATATAGAGAGAGATCTGTAGTAATATGGAACAATGGAGATACCTTCAATTACATCTGATGGTCATGATGTGACACATATTCCACAAATTCTTCTTGACAGAGGAGATTCTGTTCTGTGAATGGATGCTCTACAGGAGCGTTTACATGAGAGCAGATTTCTGTACAGTAAAACAGCACACATAAAAACATGAGGACATCAAAAGAAAAATATCCCACGCTGATTGTGATGTTTAAAACGTTGTTCAATTCTTTTTTTTTTATTCTAGAAAGGGAGGCAAGGGTTTATTTTGGGGGGATGAGGCAGGGGTGCTGCTTTTCTCCCATGTTTTTTTTTTTCTTTTTCCCCACACTACACAGTAGTTTCGTTCTTCCAGGGTCCAGTGCGTATATTCCCTGTGCTGTCCGAGGTGTACAGGAGTCCTTCGTGCAGGCCCCCTTTTAGAATCCCGTTCTGATTGGGCGGGTTCTGGGGGTAGGATTGTCTGCGCGCTGCGTGCATCTCCAGGTGGTGATGTGTCGCCATGGGTTCCTCCTCGGCCACCTTGCCGCAGCCACACAAGAAGATGCCCGTGTCGCCCGCCTCCGCCGGGCACAGGGATGGGAGGAGGTCTGCCTTGGCACAGCAGATGTGCCTGTGGCAGGGGTTATGGCACGCCAGGGCCTCGTGCGCGGTGGCTGCGGCGGCGGCGGCGGCGGCGTGGCACGTGTGATGCCCGTCGTGGTGGCCTTCGTGGGCCAGGTGTGGACAGATGTGGGCATGACGCTCGTGTGTGCTGTGGGGGCTGTCAGTGTGTGAGCTGTGCACGCTGCCTCCGTCCACGCTGGAGGGGATGTGATAGGCGTACTCCCTCTCGCTCGCCGCTCCGCACGTGCCGGAGGCCGACCGGCGGCTGAGGTGACGGCTTTTAGTCCTGGTGCTGCTCTTTAGGCAGGGGTGCAGCTGGATGCCCGGCCTGTAGCCCTCGGGGTCGGCGTGGAGCAGCACGTGAGTCGCCGCCGGCTCCTCCTCCATCAGCTGCTGGCTGTGCAGGGCGGCGCAGCACGGCGTCACCGGCGCCAGGCACGTCACGTGGTTCTGCGACGACGGCAGGGCGGCGTGTTTACAGTGACTCAAGCCGCCGTGACCGCAGCTTATCGGCGTTTTCCCCTGACACGGCGAGTCGTGGTGGCAGTGGCCGTGGCCGTGGCCGTGTCCGGGGGTATCTCCGTTCACGTTGACCTTGGGCCGCGCCTGAGCCGGCCCGTGGGCGCCGGAGCAGGCGTTGGCTCGCCGGCCGGGACAGCAAGAGCACCAGCAGTGCCAGACGTCGTCGCGCTTGGCACAGTGATGGATGAGGATGAAGAGGCCGAGGGTGACGGAGAAGGCACCGTAGAGGCAGCTGAAGATCATATCCAGGAAGTGGCCCTGCGACACGGCCAGAGCGCCGAAGGTCCAGGTGGCCAGGAACAGGAACAGGGTGAAGGCCGCCGTTCGGAGCTGAGCCTTGAAGGAATGCTCGTTGGCCAGCAGCGCGGGGTTGATGGGGACTCCGGGGCAGCCGGCGGGGCAGTGGCTCCCACCGGGCTGGGCTGCCAGGGCTCCGGGCTCGGCTCCCTGGTGACAGTGAGTGGGCACGTCGACCGCAGCCAGCCTCTGCTGCTCCTCCGTCAGCTGCTTGAGCTCGTACTTCTTCTCGGGGTGTCGCCGCAGCTGGATGAAGGTGCAGAGGAAGTAGATGCAGGTCACCAGGGCGATGAAGGCCACGGGGCCGAAGAAGGCCCCCAGGCTGGGCTCCCAGGCCATCCAGCAGCTGCAACACACAGCAACACACGGCACCTTTTAATACTTGGATTCTAACATGTATCTACAATGCAAACAGCCTCAATATAAACACACAACATCTACTGTAGGTTGTTGCTGTTTTGACTTCAGAGAAAAACTAATTCAAACACGCACCAAAGGGGAACAAAAGCCTTACAGTGGATGTGTGTGTCAAAACATCGAGTCTATAAAAACACATACCCACCTTTGTTCTTAAAAAAAGGTTTATTTTTGGAAATAATTAATAACAACTAATGAGGAAAGCGCTTTGTTGAGGTGTATAAAATCAACAGTGGGCGTAATTTAACCTTGAGAACTGAAGTAAATCTAGGACTTACTATGGTGCTTGCTCCCCGCTGCCATAGTTGTCTATGTTAACGGCTGCTGTGACCCCACAGATGATGAGGGGCACTCCACCGCTGACCAAATAAAATCTGTGAGGGGACAGAGAGACAAACAGAGGAAGAGACGAGACCAAAGTGTTAAGACTGTGAAAAAAACATTCACAAATCCTGTATCTCTGGATTACAACAGCACACTGTCAAAATATGACTGAGAAACAGCATTAGACGCAAGACAGAGATAATAGCAGCAAGATCCAAACAGACAAAGTGACAGATACGATTACAGTCTTGTGCGGTGAGTGAAGCTCTCGCACCAAACAACTCTGCTTTCTCTCAACTTAAAGAACGAACCATGACGCTGAGGAGCAGACGTGTGGACACATTTGTCAGATATCCTTTCTCCCACTTTTCCTCAAACATGACCATCCCAAAATACCTCAACGCCTACAGTATGTGTGCGCTTTTTTTTTGGGGTGTGTTTGTTTGTGATCACGCTCTGTGGGTGCGATCACACCAATAGTTTGTTTTCTTTGCTCCAAATTAACGACTAAAGTTTCACCGGGAAAACAAATCTGTTTCCTGTCGATGAAAGTGCTTGTCAGGACTCATTGCTGCAATTTAAAGCATCTGCTGCTCATGACAGCATGAGAGACGTAGAAAGAAACCTGGATTAGAAGTGGGTAGAAATTTAACTGTTCAGCTTTGTACGCGCACGGTAACACTTTGTACCTTTGAAGTTGCATCCTCAAGTTAGTTTGATTTATTTTCCTCATGCCACTGCAGCTCTCTTAAAAGACAAACCAAGAAACAATCAACATTTTAACTGGCTGGGAGCAGTGATCACAATCTGCTGTTCCCACAGGAAACATTCTGATGGGTTAAGCTGCATTCATACACAACAATAGTGTACGTTGGTGGGTTGTGTTTTTTCAGGCACCTGAGAGATAATAATACAATGCTGGAATATCAGTTTTAGTAAATACTGCAGAATACAGAAGTTTTAAAGGTCCAGTGTGTAAAATTAAGGGAAAACAGTGACATGTATCATTATATTATTTATCTATTAAATAATTATATTGTTTATTTGTGAACGTGAAACTCTTGAAACGTGCTCTCTGGTTGGCTGGATTTTCCATTCCACACAAACATGGCAGCACAGGATGGCGACACTCTCTAAGCAAGACCCTTCCTATATGTACATAAAAGAAGAATTACAAGGCTCTGAAAACCAAACTGATTTTATTTTATAGCGATTATACACCTATACAAATTGGTAGTATATTCAGATTTTGCCAATAAACCTTGACAAATATTACACACTGGACCTTTAAGTCTTATCAGTCACCATAACACTGCACAACTGTTATTAATGTACCATGAGGAGTGGTTGGCAGAAAACAGAAATATGACATTCACAGTGCAGAGCAATGGTGCAGTTGCACTTAAGTTGCAGCATGTTGCTGTTCTGACTGAGCTGTTTTGGCCAGAGCCCTTTGCGACAGTCACCCCTGCTGTGGCCCAACTTTTTCACACAGCGCTGCAGTCTGAGCACAGCATCAAGGCACTGACGCACATATGCTTGTATCTCGCCTTTGTGTGAGCATCACGGCCGTGTGCTGGCGCGGAAATTACCACCGTGCACCCACAAGATGCAATTAAAAAGTCTTACTTGCAAAAGGGATCTTGGTGACGGTGAGATTATCTAATCAAATAAAGAAACTACATGAAAGAACAGCAGTAATAGTGGAAGAAAGAAACTGAGCTTAACACCACTACAGTCCCTCCTTACCCCCGGGGGGATGCTGTAGTGTTGACGCCAGAACTCTGCTGTTTACATTGTTTCCCTTCCAGAGAATATTCTGATGTTTGCTGGTAAACTGGTAGGTATGTGAACGGCGACAGTTGCGTCACAGCAAATATATACCACCGGCTTTAAGAATTCAGTGCACAAACAAAGCTGCTCCCTCTCTGCAGCGCCCTCGTCCTCTCTCTCTGCACTGTCATCCACTTTCCTATAAAACACTATGCTATTTCCTCGTCCTTTCTGTTCAATCTAAACCTCTGTCACTGCTCTAACCTTTCTGCCACTCCATCTTCCTCCATCTTCATCCTCAGTCTCCTCCCTCTGTCTCCGTCTCTCTCTCTCGTTCTCTCTCTCTCTCTCTACCAATCTGTCATCCGTCACACAGCAGCCGTCCCAAAAATTCAATTACAATCAAGATGTTTGTCAGGGCCGGTTGGTGAGAGGTGGTTGGGTGGTTGGGGGGTGGGGGGGGGTTAGGCAGCGGTATTACTGGCCTGTCACTGTCTATGAGTGGAACAGTTCCCTCAGGGGACCCTCCTCCAACAGAAAGCCATTTACACACCCGTCAGCCAGATAAGCATAAATGAGAAGAACTAGTGGATGTTAAAGCGCCCTGTGCTTTATAACCCTCATTCCCCTATATCTCCTCCAGGAAAGCCTCCTTGTGTTTCCTATACAGGCCTGTGTGTACATGTGTAGCACACACACAGAAAATGTATCGCATGTGTGATCAAATGACAGTCTACTGGTATCCTGGGTCTGTACAGAACGCTGCTCTTCACATTCAAATTCTCGCCACACACATTTTCACACATTTTTTTTTTATTTATTTGCTGGCCATTCTATTAAAAAAGGCCTTCAAACTCTGACAAAATGGCTGTGTATGCAGAGTCATGCTTTTCAGAGAGTTTAGGAACAGTAATTATCTGATATAAATAGACCCTGAAGTGCCTTTTAGCCAGAAGCTACAGTGACTCCCCCCAACCTTGTGCCTCTGCTGATGCACTGTCCTCTGTTTGGTGACTATGTGCTGTCCTCTCTCTGGACCTGCTCCAGGATATACATAGCACAGCTAGGGAGACAAGTGGTGGTCATAAAGCTCCAGCAAAGGGCAAAGGCTGATGGGTAAAAGCAGACTATGCAACAGCAATGTATGTAACGAGCCTTGGACTGAAATCTGCATGCATGAGTGCCCTTTAATGAACAGATGGAGCTTTTTAAAGCAGCTCGTTTAACATTTCGGGAAATAAATTTTGGGTCCAGAGAATATTGATATCACTGCTATTATATATAGCAGATAGCCAGCAGCAGAGCCAGATGAAGCTAGCATCATAAAGACTGTTAACAAGTTAAATCAGCTTTCTGAAGGTAAGTGAATTCACACACTAACACCTAAAACTAAGGAACTAATTTGATCAAATAAACATATTTTAAAAAATATAGACATTAGCAGATATTTGACCCTGTGGACAGAGCCAAGTGAGGGGGTCTCATTTTGCACATACTCACAGATGCTATTTTAAGTGCACAAAACTGCACATGTTTATTCACATTGTGGTCACATGTTACATGTACCAGCAACATATATTTTTTTACAATGGTAGAAAATTAACTTTAAAGCAGAAGTAAGCGGAATGTTTGTGTTATGTGTCTGTGTTAATATAAGTCTTAAATAGTTATATCTTCCGACGGCAATCACTTACATAGAGTGTTTGGTCTGAAACACGGGTCTGTCAGTCAGGAGAGAGAACGGCATAAAGGGGCGGTCCTCTCTGTGTGTGCAGCCAAGGGATGCGCGTGAATGTGGTGACGTAGGGACGAGGGCGGGGACTGCTAACTCCATCGGCTGACAAGAAGTTAGCCAAAACGACCGGATCGCTTACTTCTGCTTTAAAACAATGGACACTTTCGATCATAATCGGACATGATATTGGCCATTTAAAGGGCATTTCCAGTCATAATCAATATTTACCTCAGATATTAGGTCACCCACGATCAGTTCATTTCATACCGTCCATACATGCAGTGTTTGGAAGTTTTTGTTCAAGAATATATCGTTTTTTCAATGTTCATTTATGGGCTCCGGACTAATTTTAAAATTGTTCTGTGGTCGCAGGTAGAGTTGTTTTTGAGGTAAATGCAGAGACTGCTTGCTGAAAAACTGCCCCTGAAAGCATCAGCGGTTTTGCATGAGTTTACCTCGAAAACAACTTTGTCTCGTAACGTTCCGTTATTATCTCATAGCGAGGTGAATGTGCAGGTCACAACTTGTCCACGAGAACGTTTTGGAGTTGTTGGATTGTGTATTTGCTGAGTTTGATGAGGGAAACCAAGAAATTCCATGAGCCTCTGTAGCGTAGCTCTGAGCAGCTCACGGCTCTGCGCTGCCGTTCTAAAAATAGCTTGCACCGACAATTAAAGGTAACAAACCTACTGCTATGACTATAAGGATTATGGCAATGGGCCAATTTGCCAAAATGTTGAACTATCCCAAGTTTAATCGATAGTGTAGTAGTAGAGAGACAGGAAATGGGGCGGCAGAGAGAGGGGGAATGACATGTAGCAAAGGGCCGTCCGAGTTGGGATATGATACGGGGCTAGCTGCCACGAGGACTGTAGCCTCTGTACATGAGGCGGCTGCTCTACCAACTGAGCTAAACGACACCCCACGACTGCAGTGTTTGACATCCCTGTTAACACAGAGTAGTACTACATGTGAGTGTACTGATTTAGAAGTAGCTTTTCCCCCCCGTTTACATCCACAGGGCTAAACTTAGCCACTTACTGGCTTAGCTCAGTGACTGACACGACTGAGAGTGGTGTTAGTCACTGTCAGTCATGTGACACGCCAAGAAAGGGGCCAAATGTATTTCAAAAAATGTTTAAATATTTCCTGTTCCAGTCTAGAATATTATTTTTACCCCCTGTTGTTCAGTGATGACAGGCCTTTAATGAGTCTTCATAGATGTTCTGCCGCTTCATTTTTGATAGACACTTTATCTCATAGTTCATGCACGGTCAGCCACTCGTACTACTACTACATACTTAAAATCCAACTCAAATTAAGTATCTAAATGCAGACAACGGTATACTGGCAGGATAATTTCATTCTGTTTTCTCACCTCACCTGTTTATAGTTCATATCTGGAGTTTTCCAAGCAGACGGAAATTGTTGTCTGGAGGTGAAGTGTTACTTTAGAGGAATGAGTCCCCCCCCCCCCCCCTCCCACCATCACACTATAGATAACTGCCAGTTAATAGCATGAACAGAGGCGTTTAATGTGTGTGGTCCAACACAGTGAAGCAGATTTCTGACAAAGGTCAGTGTGATGGTCCGCTGGATACGCCATCAGACACCGTCAGGAGCGGAGAGACCGGAGAAGAGGTGGATGAGGAGGAATAGGTTGGTTGTTGGGAGGGGGTGGGGGTGCTCAGAGGAGAAATTGATTTGTCTCCAGCTGCTAAGTCTCATTGCATGAGCCTGTCTGACGGGGAGCATTACAGTCAATCACTGTGGATCAACTTGACTGCTGCGCCACACGATCCCTCCACGTGCCCCAAGACAAATTATCTCATTCACAAGCAGTGCATGATGGGAGAGTCTCAAGAATGTTCCATATAACCCCCCCCCCCCCCCAAACACACACACACTCTCCCCAAATCATGCAGGTGTCAGAGGATTTGCTTTGCCAGGAGAGTGCTGCTTATAGGTTGAGGGGATTCTTATCTGACGGGGACCTTATCCTCAGTGGCTCTCTGTGGATATTACTGAGCACCTTTAATAATGTCAGATATACGATGCAGCTGAGTTTTTAGATTCTTTATAGATATTCATTTCAGGTATATTGGTTATAAATATCCTGGGAGTGCTACATGTGTCACATTCCTCTGAATCCTCTGAACCCCCCCACCCTTCTGTAAGATACTCCAGCAGGGTTCATATCAAGTGCAGCTCCTCATGTTTAAATAATTTTCATGTGTGGGGTCATTCGCTGTGTCTCCTTCCAAAAAAAAAAAAAAATTCTTCAGAAAGTTCATGAAAATTCAAGCGACTGGAGCAGCGCTTGATATCTTCCAACAGCTTTAAGAAAATGGCAGTGAATACAAGATGACAAACAAGCATTTGTCACGGAGCACCCTCTGTTCACCCTCCGTATCTCTGCTCTAAAACCTTCCCATAACGGGATTTCTCCTGGAAGCTTCTGAAGTTCAGCTCTGCAGCACAGTTGCGATGTGCAAGAAGAGCTCACACAGCACCTTCTCACTGCAGAGGAAGAGCACCGCACGTGTCCAAAAGCTGATCCTCTTACACATGCCAAATGTCTGGAGTAAGCACAGAGGGAATGAAATTGAGAAATAGTAGGGAAAAAAAGCAGAAATTCCATTCTGATGTGTGTGTCTAAGCAAATAGGAATGAAATGGGTCAAAAGGTTAAATACATTTCGATTTGTGATAAAGCTCCTGGCTCAGCATTCTCCTGGGGACCTGAGCTAATTAGTTACAGCGTTTTGGGGTGATGCCATAGTAACAGGTTGTTTTAAGTTATTCGCTTCTTCTTCATCCTTCCTCCTCCCCCTCCTCCTGACATTCCTGCCTTCTTACCTTACAGGGCTGGAGGAAGTCTCAAACAGAATAACTGAGCTAAAACATTTACTACAGACTGCAGCTTCTCCAGGCAACGCGGTGTAGATATATACGTGTGGGAAAACTGCAAAATCGGAGGTTTTATAATTGTTTAAATTTGTTTCTTAAATAAAAAGGGTTAAAAAAAAAAGAAGAAACACACATTAACTGGACTGGTGAACTCTTCTTGTCTGGTGTACGACACATTAATTTTAGATGAGCTCCAAATCTCTGTCTTCATCACTATCGTCAGGTTTCAACTGTCCTTTCAACTGATTTTATAGTGGATGGCAAAGGTACATTAAAGGTTTAAATTATTTGCAAACTAATTCAGATAAAGTAAGGTAAGGCAGGTGGGTGGAAAAGGGGGGCTAGGAATTTAGACCATCTGGAAAAACATCCCATCCAAAAAAAAATCCACACAGAAATGCTAATATCACTTAATTAATACTAATGGTTACTACCTACAAGCAAACACAATGTACTTTGCACATCATTTCAGCTCAAGAGCAGAAAAATGTCACTCCAAAGGAAATGGCTGTTTGACAGAGAAAAGAGTCAAACTATAGCACTGCATTCTTTAGCTTTTGAAGTGGCTAATTCCTGTCCACAGCAGTATATTGCTCAGCTTCAGTGTCAATGCTACTGAAGGTACACAATGACTAAGTACATCACACATCATGTCAAATAACTATCAACTAGCAAGAACTATCAGGTGTCGGTTGGTTGTAGCTGTTCGCTTAGTGGTTAGCGTGGCAATACAGTTGACAAAGACTGTTACACCCATGTGTAAATCCTGTTTGGATGAGTATTTCCCTCCTCAATATAATCTGTGGACATATTTTGGATCAAATCCCTATTTCTGCTAAATTCAAATTAGTAGAAATCTTCCATTCAACCGTATAACTCACTGTTAGTGATGAACTGATCAGAAATGTTACATAAAGACCCCAGACAAATGCCTGTCAGTGTGATACGCCTCCCTCTGTCAGAGTTATTGTTGCTAAGCAGCAGTTTGCACCTCGAATGTCTGTCACCTCTAACAGGAGACTCTGATTTAAACAGAGCTCAGTTCAGAAATTTGACTTATTAAAAGGAATCCACTCGACTCCACTAATCTCTGGCATTTATCAGCCTAATTTTCACATTAAGTGAATCATTACCCTTCAAAACCTAAACGTCTTCCCTTGTGGCGGACAGTGACTCAGATTAAAAATGCAATTTCTTAACATGAGCAAATGTGAGCAAAATCCACAAGGAGAGCCAAATGGTATAAATAGGAAGACCTGACAGCCGTGTCACTACACAGTGAACAAAGCCAGGGGCTTGAAAGAATGCAAACTAGCGGTGGATGTCTCTGCAGATAAACGATGCAATAACTCATCTGTGTGAAGCTATTGTTGCCCTCTAAAGGAAACATGAGCCAGCAAACACCTGAAAAAAACACATAAGCTGGTATAAATCAACAGAGACGCAATTATGCATACGCTCAAACACAAACACCCCTCTGCAAGGACAAAGTAACCGACTAGCGCTGAGATTGTCATTAGAGCAGAGGAAGGTGATACACCTTCATTAAAAATTACTATTTAACTTCAAATCATTGGTGTAAAGAAAGCAAGTACATTTACTCAACTGCAATACAAATATTGTAATTCTTACACAACTCTTCTGAAACAAGAGGTTGTTCAATCCTTTTGGTTTGTGTTTATGTGCTGTGAATTATTTCCTCTTTACATTTCTCAGATGGCTCCATTTAAATATTATTTGGAAGTTAAACTTTCCAATATTTCACAAAAAGTAAAGATTGAATCCATAGTCCAGAGAAATGAACACAGGTTTTTTTTATATCACCACTTTGTTTTTTCTTACTACCCAATTTATCATCTCACAACACTACCAGTTTATCTTCGGAGGGGGCGCCATATAGATTGGGAACTATTGGATGGTACAACCAAAGTGTAGATGAACCGGTTATGAACAGCTACAACAGCGAAAGGCTGTTTACACAATGATGCATCAGCAATTGAATAATGATATAATATACAATGACATTAGTCACACGGGCATTTTTACTTATGGTAATACTTCTGTTCTAAAGTAAAGTTTTACTTCTCTAACTTCAATGTATTTTTAAATTGTTGTATCAGTCTTTTGATTTATGTAAAACTTTTATTCATGAGCATGTTTTTTTCCATCACTGCCGATAAATAAAAGGAATAGCTGCGATTGTGAAAGACTTGTACATCATACATCTCACAGTGTCAGCCAGGTCACATGCTGACAAAAACGAAGGAAATTTTAAAAAAAAAGCAAATAATTGTGCAGTGAACCAGCCCTTGGCCTCTGAAGACACACACACAGCAAGCAGCGATGACAGTGCAGGAAAGATCAGAAATACTAGTCTCAAATACACACACACAAAGGCAAAAAATACACACCCACAGCTTTTGATGTACTTTTCCGTCTACATGCAGTCAGGGTCGAGGAGGATTGCAGGGACATTTGTTCTTACCTCAACAGGGGCTGTTTAGGAGATGGAGGCGGGTCACCATCCTGGCTCTGCGGAGGCTTCTTGGTCACCTGCTTATAAATGTTCCTCGCTGTCACCCCGAGCCACAACATGGTGGACAGAGATGAGTAGTGCAGCACGACCCCGACCTGAGATGGTTTGACAGAGGAGGGTCAGCCAAGTTATTTATTTGACTTTTATGAACTTAACATACAGTCAGAAGTCAAACTTAATGATATCCCTGTAATTCAGAGACGATATGTTCAGTCAGAGCTGCCAGAAGAGCTCTCGAAAACATGATCAATGTCACTCCAAGGGTGTCTCCGCAGACAGTTTCCTTCAAGACCTGACTGCTTTGTCTCATCCTTCACTAAGAGACAATGGTACCAGAATGGAAAGTAAGGTTCAAAAAGTGCCACTGAATCATCAAGGTTGTCGGGGATAAGAGCATTATGGTGAGGTTGTACCGCTGGATACAGAGCAGCTCTTATCAGCTGAGGTAGAGGACATGATGAGCGCTCTGTGAATAACAAATCTGAATATAAATGATAGGCACGTTGACAACTATCAGTGCGTGATTGTTTTTCCAAAATGCACTGTATACATCGCCGTTCCTCCTTGTTTTAATATTCATGAATTATGTTTGAATAGGGGAACTGAACTTTGTTTAAAGGCTTTGCCAGCTCATAGACGGACAGATGGAGAAGATGGAGAGATGAGAGTTGCAGGGAGAAAAAAAGAAGACAGAAAAAGAGAAATGGAGGGAGAAAATTAAAATGCGTCTTTTCTCCACCTACTCAATCTGTTCATGATGTACTAGAAACCCGAGATATCCAATCAAATGCTTCCTCTGCAGCCTGAGAGGCCCAGGGACCGAAGCGAGTGTACCAGAGTCCAGATGCTAATTGGAAGTGTCCTTGTGCTGCTTATAGAGAGCAGAGAGCGGGTGGTAAGTCAATCACTGCTGCGGAGTCTGCACACTACTGAGCTTCATTAGTGCCAAGAACAGATAGTGAGGACGTGTGTTTGTAATATGGAAATAAGAGGGGGGGGTTCTCAAATTGAGAGTATGGTGCAGATGGGGGAGGAGGGGAGTGCACACATTGATCATAACTGGCTGATTAATGTCCGACATAAATAAGACGGAACAGCCATGTCGTCCATCTGGCAGTTTTTCTAAATTACAGATCACACGGTTGGGGTCTGCTCATCAGTCATCAAGCATGTACAGCACTAATACATCAGTAACCCAGGTTTAAAAAAAAAAAAGTCCTGTATGAGAGTGTTGATAAGAGGAATTTTCATATATAATCAACTGGTGTTGATTTGTGTAGTGTCACCTGTTCAGTGTAAACAGGACAACAGCTGCTTATTTCCTGGGTGCACTCATGGATGTCTTATGGGAGCTGGTTACCGGAGTCAAAGATGGCACCTCGCCACTTCTATGAAAATTGCTTGTGCAGCACATTCGTCAAAAAGGCTTCCTATCTTGTGTGTTTGTCTTTGGCAAGGTAGTTGTGATGTTCATGTCTGTTCACTTACGACTGGGACCAATCAACACACAGACAGGAATATTGCTTTGTGAATGCGGCTAAAGGAGTTAAATTACACACCTGGGGAGAAGCTGGGGTTAAAATGGGTTAGATAATATTAATTATAGCTTAGGTAATGATTAGGGCAGTCAGCTTTACACAGTCATTATGTTAATGTTTTACTGGTTGTTTCTGCTGTGTGCTTTCACCTGATGTACCTGTCTTAATATAGAATCCGATTAAATGCATCACTTCAGCCAGGTTTACATGCAAACTTTTTTGTGATTCTGATTCAAATCATTCCAAATAAAGATTTCATGTCAGCTGTTCACATGTGATACAATCTATTCTGATCTGGTGTTTACATGAGGTCATTGCATTTGGCCACTGAGGTTGGCCCAATCAATATGACTGGATGCACTAGTTTGGGCTGAAATTATAAAGCCTACAAATGGCTCAGGTCATTTTTCTTTTTGCCTGGGTTTAGGCCAAGAATGAATGCTCGGGAGTCGAGCCACGTTGAGTCCGGGTTTCGACACCTGCGGGCTGGGCCGGGTCGGGTTTTTAATTTTCAGGCATTGTCACTACGCATTTACTGTACGTCGAGGCAGAGGATGTGCAGAAAGGATGCAACCAGACAACATTCTGTTTCACCGTTTACATGATATAGTATTACTTTTGATCGGTTTGGGAAAAGGAATATTCTACCCCTCTGAAACTGAATGAAATTCCTTTTGGATTGGGCCTGTATATTCTGATTGAGGTGTTTATATGGAGCATTTTTACTCACTTTGGACATCTAAACCGACTCTAATTGGGATTTGGCTCCATGTAAACCCAGCTAATGTGTCCCCATTGAAAACTTCTGTCACATCACACTCTGTCATCACTTGGGATAGCTGTCGTCAAAAACTCACACTACAACAACGAGTTTCTGTGGACACAAAAGAAGTGACGGACCCTGCTTTAGTTCAGTGCTTCTTGACTTAAAGGGATATTTCAACATTTTGGCAAATTGGCCCATTGCCATAATCCCTATAGTCATAGCAGTAGGTTTGTTACCTTTAATTGTCAGTGCAAGCTATTTTTAGAACTGCCAAGCCACGAGCTGCTCAGAGCTACACGGAGGCTAATGGAATTTCTTGGTTTCCCTCATCAAACTCATCAAATACACAATCCAACAACTACAAAACGTGACCTGCACATTCACCACGCTATGAAATTATAATGCCATGATACGAGACAGTGTTGTTTTCAAGGTAAATGCCGAAAAACTGCCCCCGACGGGAACGCGCATCAGTGTTTGATGAGGGAAACAAAGAAATCCCATGAGCCTCCGTAGTGTAGCTCTGAGCAGCTCATGGCTCTGCTCCACCGTTCTAAAAATAGCTTGCACCGACAATTAAAGGTAATGAACCTACTAAGACTACAGGGATTTATGGCAATGGGCCAATTTTCCAAAATGTTGAAATATCCCTTTAAGAAGTTGTGAAGATGGCTACCTGTTAGTGGTGTTAAAAAGCAACTTTGTGTGCCTTGAACACACCGAACCCCGTTGGGAAGGGATATGTGTGTTAGTTGGTGTTTGCTGTAAGCAAAACATTCATTTGATAGTCGTATGCTAGTGTAAAGATTTATTTACCCAATATAGCAACAAAGCATAATAGTTTATAGGGCAATAATCTAATGCAGTATAGCAGATGAAAATATCAAAGGTGCTTAACTTCCACTTTGGGGAGGATCACATACTCCATCACTATTCATCACTTTTTTGTCACCTCTAAACTTTTACTTGCCAACTAAGGTCTGTATTGATAAAAATGCTGATGCTAATATCTGTCATCACTTTCATTAACTTCTGTTTGGTCTTGGGTTTCACCTGTCAGGCTACAAACAGGTTGCCTACTTTATTGATGGGGCTTGTTGGAAGCATCTGCAGCCTGATAGTAAGTCTCCCACCACCTGTTCTTCTGCAGTGTGTCTAACAATCTATCTTAATCTATAACACATTTATACTTTTATCCACACTTTATCTCATAAAAAGACAACAGAGTTAAACATCCATCAAAGAAAGGGCAATAAAGCACAGTGTAAAGATGGAAATGTAACATTATCTGTCACAGAGGCATCAGGTCTCTCGAATGAAACTTAATTTTACTTTCGGATTAGTATGTGATTTTCTTTTGATGAATCCTCGCTGCCAGTGTTTAATATCAGAATAAAATAAACATTATTACACTTTCGGTGGGAAGAGAAAATGTGAAGTTATTAAGAGCTATTAAGAAGTCTGTTACTCAATTAACTTTATTTTATGCTGCGGTGAATCCAAACTTTACATATCAGATGCACACAATGGAACAATATGAAATGTTCTGTGACTATTTAATCAGAGGGAAACTGCAGACAGTGAAACGTAGCAGCACACACCAGTAAGTAAAACACTTCATGTAGTATGACTGAGGATAGCTGTGTTAAAAGGTACAAACAATATAAAACAAATTTTTTATCACGTGTGGGTGAGAGAGAGTGATCCTTCACTATAAATCTAACAATTTAACAACCTGGTAGACAGCACGGTCCCTGACCTTGTAGGTTCACAACCAAATATCATCTTTAAACTGTGAGTAACTCAATAAGTCACACAGTATTTCAAAAATAAATACCATTTGGACTTGATTGTGTGTTGAAATGACATCTGTGTCTACACTGACTTAGTTGCGACAATCATTCTCTGCTATTTCACTCATTTTATGAGTTTATTTAGTACAGCACCTTCTAGCTTGAGTGTGGTGCGGCGTATTCTGAAAGGAAAACACTGTCAAAGGAATTGTTTCAAACACTCTAGCATATGCTCAAGGTGCTATACTCTAAAGCTATGGGCATATTCATTATATCAGCTCCCTACTGTTTTTGATGCATAAGTAACCAGCCTACCGGAAGCTTCTTAGATGTGGGTAAATGAGCTCAGGAACACTCAAATTGGACCCAATGAAAGTACAGAGCAAATGACTGCAGATACTGTAATGTCTAGAGCCTTTTTCCCCATTTCCTTTCCTTTTTTTTTCTTTTTACGCCATCACAACTAATTTCACAGTGACACACTAATGAGGAAATCCTCTGTATAGCATCTTTAAGCTGACAGTCAGATGTAACCTCAGATCTAGGTCACATCGTTAACTATGTATTTTTTTGGTTTTGTTATTTTTTGCTAAATAAATAAATTAATAAGTTTATTTAACGCTGCTCACACTCACTGAACTGAGATGTGTAATGTGAATTTTGATGGTCCGGGGTAAAATGAGGTGACATAAGGGAAAACAAGGATCTATTGTATGTTGTTCTGCTGCTTATTACAGACAAACAGACGATGTAATGTGACAGCTGGGGTGTTGCTCAAATCAATGACAAAGTGGGCTTCGTTGGGAGAAGAGATAGGAATAGAGATTAGAGACGACTTTGACTTTGAGGTCGTGGAGACATGGGTGACAGTGCCTCAGTGGGCGGGGAGGCGGTGCAAGGCTGAAAAGTGACATAGAGATCGAGCATATAGGATGCAGGTGGAGATGGTGAGGGAGGAGGGGGAGGGAGGGGGGGGGGGGGCTGGGTGAGGAGTGCATGCTTGAAGTGCTGCGAGAGCTGCCAAAGCTGGTTTCTGAGCTCCTTGAAGTTCCTTCTGTCGAAGGGAGAGCGTGTACTTATGTGTCCCCCTGGGAGGGGAGAAGGGGGCTGCATATGTGTGTGTACAGAGGGAAGGTAGGCTGATTGGGGAGGGGGGGGGGCTGAGAACTCAGCAGGCACAGCGTGTATCTGGGTGTGTATTTGAATGTGTATGTGTGTGTGCGTCTGTGTGTGTCCTGCGATCACACAACTCCTCAAGCAGTCCTGTAATTATCCTAAATTGTGTCTGGTGGGGCCTGCCGCCATCCCAGTGGAACAGCAGACAATCTGGGCTCCTGCCCAAATCTGCAGGGAGTTATCCTGTTAGCGGTGATTGGCTAAAGGAGGAGCAGCAAAAAATATCCAAAGGCCCTGGGATAAAATTAGAGAAATGAATGAATGCTTAATGAGTTAAAGAGCAAGAGCAGGGAAAAATAAGGTGGCGTGGCTTTGTCAACATCACCTGCATGGACACTGGTGGTGTGAGGGTGTGTATCAGTGTAAGTTTTTGGGTGCCACAGTTTTAACAATTGGTGTACTTTACCAAGTGATTATAATCTGTAATTCACAAACGCATTAATTGCTAATTGATGAATAAATTAGATTAATAAATTGCAGTCTATTAATTCTGTATAAATCAGTTGTAAGCAAAAAAAAAAAAAGTACTTTAGGTGAATCTTGAATCCAGTAAAACTTTGATGAACAGTTCACTAATACATCATCATCCATTTTTGATGAACAACTGGATTTGATGGATTATTAGTGGAAGACTCTAATCACAAATTTACAACTTGTTCAAGTTAAATTAAATGAAATTATCTTGTTCTAATAAGCAAGTACGATTCAATGTAATTAAAATCAACTATATTTGTAAATGATCAAATAATTTTACAGGGTATGGACATGACCCTGTAGAGAAAATGCAATGCAATGATGCATTTAGGACCAGTGATGGCATAATGTTAATCCAATAGTTATTGTTAATGATTTCTTTGCACTGGTCTTTTAAACATTAAAGCCACAGTAATGCAAACAAACAGAACAAGTCTGGATATTTGTCCCAGTGGTAAATGTTCATTCAACTGTTTTTATTCTGTTATATTAAAATTCCTTAAAGTGAACATCTTACAGAACATCATTATATTTTATCAGATATTATATATCACATTGTGTTGTAGCCTACTGTATTATAATACTGATGACTCATCCTGCAATCTAGAGTGTATGCTTGTAGCCTACAGTTCATCCAATCAATCAGTATGAACATCATTTAAAACCACTCTGGCTGTTAGCTTGTGGGTTGCAGTATTAGCGGAGCATTATCGTGGGTCAGAGGTGCACGCTTGATGTTAGTTGTCAGAAACTTTGTTTACATTTGAAAGAACACGGCTGAGGTTCATTTTATCCACTTGTGCCTTGGCCCCCTACTGTCGGTCTGATAACGTGGGTGAGAGAGGTCTGGAGGCCGAGGGTCAGCCTCTGCATTTCCATATCTCTCCACAGCTCCACATCACTCACAAAGCCACACGCATTTCTCACTGAACTATATAATGCCCTCACATTCACTTTCATCTCAGCTGACATTGTGATCCAATAATCATCTGTTAATACAGGACAGTCAATTTACTACTCGGGCTCCAGCTACAACTTATTAACCTTCAACAAAGTGCCTCATTAGAAAATGCTATCAATAAATGATAAAACCTGCATATTGTGGATAGATATGGAGCAGGTTACAATGATGAGGGACATTCAAAAAGGGAAATTCATCCTCAGGGTGTCTGTCAGGAGCCTGAGGACACAAATTGTTTCTACATCTGGTAAAGTTATTAATCTGATGTTAAACAGTAGAAGCTGCGTTTTATGACAAAGCGCAGCCGTTTTGTGTCAGTCACAGTTGTGGTGCAGAACTTGACGGCTGTGACACGAGCGGTGACTTCTCGCAGACTTCCCCTGTCACCCAGTCTCCTGCCAGGCAGCTCAGGCAAAGCCGGCTGGCATGAAATATGATGCTCTGTATTTCAGCCTGGTGGAGGTGGAGTCTTTACACTATGGAATAACAGGCCACCTAAAGTGCCTGTGACAGCAGAAGAGGCAGCTGAGTCCCAAACACGCTCCAGCTCGCAATAAAGGGAGCGCACAATGCCCACTCATACAAAAAGATGGAGCGAGTGAAGGTAACCAAAAACTGTGTGTGAAAAGTATAGAGGATGTATAGCATATCAATCTCTTGGTGGCTGTATACAGCAAACTGCCCACCCCTGCTGAGGACAGCTGACAGCGGAGGATGCTCTGCTCCAGCTGAAGCTTCCTGCTCACAACAGGAACAGTTCCAGCTATCAATCAGTGAGAAAGAGATGCCACGAGGACCATATGGTTTTCAAATCATATGAAAAAGCGAAAGAAGAAACAAGTCATTTTTTCATTCTCACTCTCTCTCTCTACCATATGGATATAGATTTGAACTTCCCTAAACATCTGTGCCATCGCTCCCTTCAGAGTGATTTCTTTTTGTTTTTCCACCGCCTTTAGAATATTATATCAGTCCTGTATTTGATATATGCAGTATAATTTCATATCCTCCTTTCTTTGTGAATAAAAACCTAACAATAGTCAGATACTAGCAGGCAGTGAAACATTTCCGTGCCTGCTTTCAAATCTATCCTGACATCCCAAATCTCCATGTCCCTCCACGTGTCTCGGTCTCTCATTCATAACTGTGGGCTGCAGAGACGGAGGCACCACCCATGTGACCGCACACTGATTGCAAAGAGAAGGGGGGAAGAAAAAACTGCAGCGACAAAGCACTCTCCTTGCATCACATGATGGGGCTGGCTTCCCTGTATCCATCATCATAGGCAGTGGTAGATTGTAATGTGTGTCAGTAGCAATTATGGTGATCCGGAGAGACTTCAACCCTTTTCCTTTATCTAGTTACAGTATATCTTCTAGACTAAATGTTGACAATTTCTCATTATGGACAAACTGGCTGAAAAAGTGGGGAGGATACTTGACAAGCTGCAGCCATGGAGATGCCTTTATCTAAGTAAGAGGGATGAGGCTTAGTGGAAGTAAAAGTAAAGCTAATCTCCAGTCACATGGAGAGCAACAGAATGAACATGCAGACAATACAGCCCCCCAATCCAATACATCTGTCCTAATAGCTCTGTCAGGCCGCACTGGGCTAAACGCTAGTATCAGAATGCTAACATGCTCATAATGACATGCTTATGACATGCTGATTTAATGCATGTTTACCATTGTTTATCACATTAGTTTCGCTTATTAGCATGCTAATGTTTACTTATCAGCCATTAAACACAATGTGCATCTGGGGCTGATGGAAAGGTCGAAGTTTTCCATGTGTTAAGTTTTTGAAGTAAAGTTTGACCTGATAATGGTTCAGTCAGGTGATTCATTCTATAGCTGTGAAATGATTCAGAGGATGAACCAATTTGGTGATCGATCAAGTGATTGATCCACTGGGAACTATGAAGACCTGTAACAACGTGCTACTGTATGTTGAGATATTGATAGAATAGAGAGACCAGTGGGTATTCGCCCTATGGACAAAATAAATGTCATGATTATCCACCTAGTTCACCAGTCCCCCCAGTTCTGGTACCAACTCTTTGAGAGAACATCACCAGCCTTTGTCAAGACTAAACTTGTACATGTGTGTAATGACTAGAGACTTTTTTTATTCTCAATAAAAAAGTGCTCATGAAAAAATGATAAAAAAAATAAATTAAAAAAAAGTCATTGTATTCATGATACTTCCATTTAGTCAATTGGCATACATTAACCGAGAAGTCAAAATTTCAGGGAACTGTTTACAAAAGATGAAATGACAAGACACATGTATCTACTGCCACTTTCCATGAGATAAAGTGATGTAAAATTTGGGCCATAACAGCCACCACTAACCTTAGGCAACAAAACAGAGCACAGTCTGACAGAGTGTATGCATTCATGATGAGAAAGCCTGAATCATCAGGGCTCATTGTGCCAACACTTGAGTAAAGGAGTGACCAGACCATACATGCAGCTGAAGCATGAAGGTACTCTATCCACATACTACACTCAGTGGCCTGGTTGCCATCACCTGAATAGACATTCATAATCAATTTTCTGAAAAGCTTTGAGTGGGATGAATGAAAAGGGAATGTACTTACTGCTTGACAGATGATGGGGTATTTGATTCGGTTGATGCCGCCGGCAAACACAGCGAAGGTCAGAGCCGTGTGGAAACAGAAGTTGAGGAGCATATGCCATCCCTTCCGACTGATGCGGATTGCGCTGCCATAAAAGACAGAGAACCAAAAATTAGCAAGCACATACCATAAAGCAAGATCTCATTGATATTCAGTTTTCAAGGTATATTACCCATCACTTATGATTTAAGCCAGTCTTTTTTACAAGGTCTGCATAAAGCGGCCTTTTTTCTTTTACCTTGCTGCGACCATATAAATTAACAACCACAGAAGAGCCCGGAAATGCTGCTCATAGACTCTGAGTAGTACAAACAAGCCATTACATCCTCCACCGCCAATGCAGGTGCTGATTAACAGAATATTTTAAAGCACACTAAAAAATTGTAACCTTGGTTCAACTTCAAAAAGTGAGGTAATGATTCACATTCAATATTTTCAAGCTGAGTAAACCTAATTAAACCAACTCAGACTGACTTTTTAGGCAAGGCATACCATTTCTCAAATTAGGACTAATCTAAAAATACATTAGTAACTGTTGGGGGCTGTTTTCTTTTTAATTTTTACTGCATCAAATTGCACAATATTGTTTATGCCTATTGCATTACCAGAGATACAACATACTGTATGTGTATGTGACACAGGATTTTCACCATCAACTCATTGAGCTTAAACTGGGCATCATCATAGTCATTATGATCATCATCATTATGAACCATCATGCACACAAATTCACTAATCGTTAACAACATTGACTCCTAATGATTAACTGTCTGACACTGTGGAACATCACACCGTGAACAAAACGGGGACACATAAATTCAGGGTTACACCAATCAGACGCTACAATATAAATTCATACTAAATAGAATATTCTGTTATTACTACTTGAATGAATAAAATATTGTAGACTTAGAAAATAGTTGAATGAACCACGCTGTATCTTGTTTGATTCTTAAGAAACAGCTCAAAGACTCAAAGTAAAAAAAGTCAAAAATTTAACATGACCTATATTTTTTGTACTTACTATGTCTGCTCTTCACCCAAAATCAGTAGAACTACTACTATTTTATGCATTTTTTCATTTTGTTTCTGTTTGTATTATTACTGCATGAAAAACAAATGATTTCCTCGCAATGCTTCTTTATGAAATCGACAAAACAACAAGATCATTCAGTAACATTTGCTGACAGAGGAATAATAGTTACATAAAAGTTGTTTCAAATCTTAAGGGGAAAGAAAACGATAAAAAAAAAATCCAGAGAATCAGTTTTAAGAAAAAGGAAAGAGAATAATCCTCAGTTGACAAAATGGTAACACTTCCCACAAACTGTGTAATCTTTATTTCAGAATGATGGACCTCAGGCAAAGAACTATTCACAGATTCCAGTAAGAGCTCAGTGAGTTATTCAGTGTGCTGCCTTCCTACACAGCTCTTTTATACACTTTCACACATACAGTGCATGCAGTGATGTATGCACACAACCAGGAGTCACTGCTGGTTTTGATGTTGAAATAAAAAGGGATTGCTTCCACATGGCTGGACCAATTGAAGTTTGCACAATGTAAAATAACGCAATTCTATGCACTTTGTGAAATATAGTGTCAGCCAGGGGGTTATGCAGCCTTGGGCATGGCACTTAACCCACATTACCACTTTCTATCCAGCTGTTAGAAGGTAGAATAAATAGGTCAGACAATACCAACATGGATGTCTTACTGTGAGAATTAACCGACCATCCATTCTTTTAATTACTTCCCTATGTCAGATCTGTATAGTCACTGTCACCATTTGAAATTATATAACCCTTTGCAGGAAATCTCCACTCCCCAAAATGGAGGAGCGGAGCCCCGGCTGCACGTGAGCCAACTGTAGATGAAGCAGTGGCTCAGCAGTGAGCTATGAGGCGTGTCTGGGGCTGGGCTTCACTGCTCTGCGTGAGGGGAGGGAGAGTTAAAGCTGCTGTTGTTGAAGCCTCTGCTGCGGTCCAGGTACTGAACTCCATCCAGCAAAGAGGCCATAAATCAGGCCAGCTCCTGGCCTCCCTGGAAGGGGGTTTTCATAGGCTCTGCTCTGGGCTTTCATTGGGTCAAGTACATTAGCCTGGCAACCCTCCATATCCCCATCTTGCAAAGGGTAGGGGGAATAAAACTGTCCTCTCTCTGCATCTGCTCTCTCACCCTGCACCCGCTGCTGAGCCAACTGTAAGGGACAATAAAGCTATGGGCTGCATATTATTGGACATTATACAATGGTTAATTTTAGCCAAGTAATTTCACCGGTGACAGACTCGCTTCGAAGCCCAATCAACCCAAGGTAGCATCACAGGTACAGTATCAGCTCTGTTACATGAGGACGTGGCTGTGTGATAATTATGATGGAGAAGAGGGAGTTATACTGAAGTTACTGGACTGTTACTGATCAGCAACATGACATAAAAATATTGATTTACCAGTACAGCAAATCTCGTGAAACTGACAAGATATTGAGTCTAATGAATGTGCCAAACCATGTTACTATAGAGAAATCTACACACTGCTATGAACAGGACTCATTATCAGCTTTTGAGAGACATACATATTAGTAGCGTGCCTACTTGCACTTGTTCATTTTTGAGTCAGACAGAAAGTCCAATACTTTAAAGGAATAGTTCATCAAAAAATGAAATGAAATCATTATTGATTCACCCTCATGCTGATGAATACTCAGGAGTAGTGTTTTAGTCCTCAAAGTGCATCTGGAGACCTGAGAGGGGGGTTTGTAAGATATAGTCCAGAGTTTACTCGAAACTACGTCATTTAGGACATTTTTACAGCCTTAAAGGTGTACAGAAAAGAAAATTGAATTTGAGCCCACTCTGGGTCATAAAATTAGTGTAATAACTCATCTATCAGACGATGTAGGCCAAACTTTGTGCAAAATTCTATTTTTGAGTAAATCCGTGATGAAAGTGTGTATTTTAGTGTAGTTTTTTTTTCGTATTGGATAATGCAGGCGCACGGATTATACGTCAGCCTGTACACGATTCACTAGCCACTGATATTGGATCCGTAATCCGTCATTCAAACGTCTGAGACACGCACACACACGGAGCTCGGGCTCGCCCCAAACTTTGAATATCCCGCCCGCTCGATAACGACCAATCAAATTCATTTTCCTTACTCGGGTAAACTCGTGTTGCAGCTCGTGACAACTCGGCGCGACAAACGGGACAAACGGCCATTTCTGTACACCTTTAACAGTTCCCTATTGAATTTTTGGGATTTGGGATTCATCACGTGAACGTGAGATACATCCAATACAGGACTGTTTAGGCTGTAAAAATGTCCTAAATGACGTAGTTTCGAGTAAACTCTGGACTATATCCCTTCAGGACACTTGGATTGCAGTGGACGTTTTTGTGTTGGGCGCTATTGACTCTCATATAAGGATTTCATTGGACTACGAACCCCTCTCCCAGGTCTGCAAATGCACTTTGAGGAATAAAAACCTACTCCGGAGTATTCATCAGCATGAGGGTGAGTCAATAATGACTGAACTATTCCTTTAAGTTCTGTTTTGGCCTCCACCTCCTGACAAAGACAACTGGTTTACGTGCTGCAGCTAATCTGTCTGCTGATAGAGACACATCACATACTATTAGCATCTATTGTGTATTGTCATTGTGATCCAGTGTCCATAGATAGAGAGACAGCAAGAGATTAGGAGAGACAGGCACAATTCATCTGTCCTTCAGTTTTTAAAGTAACGATGACAATAATAATAGTCGACAAATTACTGTATATTGGAGTTGGGGTGCTATGTGGCACAGTGGGTAGAGCAGGCGGCCATGCAGAGGCTACAGTCTTCACTGCAGTCTGCCCCGGTTTGAATCCCGAATTGGTGGTCCTTTCCCCCTCTCTCTGCCTGCCCATTTTCTGTGCCTCTCAACTATACTGTCAAATAAAGGCAAAAAAGCCCCAAAATATACTTAAAAAAGAGTTATAAATAATAATAATCCAATAAGTCAACTCATGAATAATTCAAGATTTTCCCAGCACGACTCCCATCATACCTTTTCTGATCTAAAGAGAACATGTAACCGTGTGCACTCTGAAAAATCATGTTCTCTCAGGTGCTAACAATTCTCTATCACCATAATGTACACACAACATCCACTTGCATCAATCTCAGAGGTCATTCATGCTTATGAAGCGTGAAGAAATCTCAAGTCCAAGTCTGTCCTTTAATATGAATTCTAAGTGGGTTTGAGGATGTTTATCCTGGTTAAACATCTATGATTGGAAAGAGTGAGCTGCAGTGTGTATACGACATCAGTGTTTCCCACTTTGACTGAGTCATGACTCTGAGAAAACGTTTGACGCAAATTGCACCAAGATGGTTCAAAGGATTCTGGTTTTCAAAGACATGATACCCACTATGTTCTTTAGTTGGCTCATACATCATGCATCACCACTGCACCAATAATCACAGTCTATCTTGGCATGGCTTACTGGCAGAGAAAGGACCAACAGAATATACTGTATGCATACATTTATGCATGTGTGTGCATTAGCGAGCTGAGGTGAGAAAAGAAACAAATTCAAAAGTGTGCTAATCTGCTGTGCCTGTCCTTGAACAGCCTCCCTCGCAATCTGAACATTTAACACACAGTTCACGGCTTGGATACTGTCAGTCATCTGGAGTGATACTACATAGCTCAAGTGTTACTAAACAGAGATGTGTTTTAGAGCTGGGGAGTGCCTAGAGGGAGGTGTGAAAGAGGAGGATGTGCTGGAGTTTATCAATGTGAGCGCTGCGCAAAAGAAAAAACCCTGGAACCCTCCCCTGTGAGTGACAGACACCACAAAAGCCTCAGCTTCATCTCTGAAATACAGGCTTGTTCTCGCTCTAGCTTGGACTGAAATTTATGTATTTTTGCTCTGAAAAGTACCGGTACTTGGTGATGTGTGTGTTTACAAGTGAACAAGTATCCTGGTTACAATCAGGATTTTAGAAATCTGGATTTGTGTCATCCACTCAACTGCTGGTTAAACAAAAACTATCAAGGTAAATGTTGTATGATGAGCTGAAGAGCAAAATGAGGGGAGCATGTGTCTTAGGCCCTGTTTACACGACAACGCTCGCGGATGAAAACGGCAAAATGTTTAATCGGATGTGCCTTTCGTTTAGACGGTGACGGCGTTTTGGGGGCATAAAAACGCAAAAAAAGTGAAACCACTCTCCAGAGTGGAAATCTTAAAAACGCTCCGCCGTTGCGTCCCCGTGTAAAGGGTGAAAACACAAAAGTCTGCTCTGATTGCTATGACCTGTGAAGGCGTACAGCCTTCCGGAAATCAAGAAGAAGAAGAAGAGGAAACAATTCTGGGTTGTACACAGGCGTGCACACTTGGGGGTGTTGTGTGTTGTGCGCCTGGCGTGCATACAACATTGATTTCCACAGACTTTTGCGTCACCGTATGCATGCAGATTTCCGCCTCAAAAACGCTTGTCTAAACCCAAAATAAAAAGTGAGAAAGAACGCAACGCCACTTTTGCGTTTTCTGTTCAGATGGTTTCCATGTAAACGTGGCCTCAATGCAGATCATTTCTCACTGACAGCTGAATAGTGGCCCAATCATGTAGATAGGGATATGAATAACCATGATGTGATGTTCTTATACACACCCGCTCCTAAATAGCAAAACATGCATGATAATGTGCATGTAAACACACTCATCATGTCTGCTCTGAGAGTAATATTAATAGATTTGGCAAAACTCCAAGAGGCTGTCACTGCATTGTTATATGTGTAATAATGAATGTGTTTTCAATACAAATTGCAATAAGGTTGTAAGGCAAAGTTAAGACGTCAATCTTAAGATGCAGGATCTTACACAAAAACGCAGAACATCCTGTTTGTTGGGTGTGAAATACGTTTGACAGAGAAGTAAAACACCTGTTCACACAGCACTTTCATATATTGCTGTGTGTCAGCTATAAATCAATACTCATAACTGTGTTACTTTACAACCACTACAATTTATTACCTATAATATTTATCTTAAAGGAGACATATTATGCCCCCTTTCCACAAATTAAAGTAGTCCCCAGGTGTTTTAAAGACATATCTGTGACATGCTTTGGTCAAAATACCCCAAGGATCAAACATCACAGCTCTTTTCATCCTCTCAAAACAGCCCTGTTCAGAACGGCTGGTTTCAGTGCCTGTCCCTTTAAATGCGAATTAACCACTGTTTGCCCTGCCCTGCCCTGCCCCTTCTACCGGTCACAGGTAGGGGTGGTATTATGCAAATTCGAAACCTAGTTACATCACTGGAAGACAACTGAGGGAACAGCTCGTAAAACGTGGATTTCAAGCTAGGGAGCATGGACTGATTTGTTTGTCAATTATCACATTTTGGGGGCCAGAAGGCAAGACAAACACCTGAATATATGTTAAAGAGCCCTCAAAAAGTGATATTTCCATAATATGCCCCCTTTAAGATTAAATAAAAAACACTACACCTTCATAAATGCAGATATCCTATTCTGGAGCATTTGTTACTAAATTGTTTGAAATCCTCTTCACACTCCGATTGCAACCAATTAATTTAATGCATTTTCACACAAATGAAACAAGTCAGTCACCTGGTCCTGTGGGATGGACAATCCTGTAAAAACAGCATCCAATCATCATGACAACCACTTTCAAGTCAATTGGATCATGATGTGTCAATCAAACTGCCGTCTCTGTCCCTCCCTCCCTCCTCTGCGAGTACCGCTCTTCATGCTCTAATCATGTGCACGATCAGAGTCTTTAACGAGTTACGGCCGCGGAAGAGACAACAACAGTGACCCAATGTACCACACTGGAGTCTGGTAGGTGGCAACATAGCTCTAAGCTGGATGCTGGGTGGTTTATTATGATGTTAGGTGTTTTCTTTCATGTGAATGAGCCATGAGAAAAAGCTGGAGGAAAGTTGGTGATGCTGCACAGTGACATGCGACGTGGATTCAGAGAGAAGTCTGAGGAAAGGGGCTTGGACTTTTGAATTTTCTATTTTCAAAATATGGTCTGCTCGAACCGTTTTTTCCAGGATCTCCAACCCTTCCTTTAAATTAGAAAATGTACTCTTCTTCATCCTCTTCCTAATTCATATGTCTTTGAACTGTCAATCATGGTTGTTTGAACAGATTTTTAGTTTCAGTTTTGAGTTCAGCTAAGTTTCAAAAATGGCCTAGAGGGAGATTTTTAAACGTTTATCCCTCAAAAAATATGTTTACACACAAAGCCAGAAACATGTGATTAACACAATCAGTTTGCAGAAAAAAACAAAGACTCGATCAGACACAGAGAAAAAAGACAAGAACAACGATTTCGCCTAATGTGAAACTGAAGTAAAACATACATCACTTTAGTATAGTTACTGAAATTCTGGTTGACTCTGAACTTAATTTACCGGAACTAGAGACATCATAAAGAGGCTCAAGACAGGACTGTATAGCACAAAATAGTTTACAGAATGACTCAGAATAAAACATAAAGGAAACACTGAGCACAAAACAATTACTTCGATTTATGATTTGTAAAATTGTTATCGCTTTATATACACTTATCACTTATAATGATGATAATAAATGAAGCTCCGTGAAGTTGGTTATCTGGTTCTGTGCTAAAATTTATATTTTATCAGATTATTTATATTTTCACTTCACTGTAACTAAGTGGAATCACTTTGAAATCCGCATGTACGCATGGTCATAGGAATGTGTGAGGTGTGCGCATTCTCATGACACATGCTGTGTTTTTAAAATACCAAGTCATGTGTGTCACGTATGGATGGTCTTTGTGCGTGCACATCATTCAAACATCTCGCCCCAGGTGTCTGGTGTTTGGAAAGTGTTGACATTTCAGTTGAATCAAAAATCTGGAGTCTCCTGCAATTTTGGAACCGCCGCTGCCTGCATCTGAGCTCTCAGTTTTCAGTGCTGCAAGGCTAGACGACAGAAAGCGACGTTGCTGTTTGAGGCTCCAGATGCTGTCATCGCTGTCTGACTGCAGAGGGACGCACCCTGTCTTCATCCCTGGTGTCACAGATGGATGCAAAACTGCAAAGGCTGCTCATACGGTTTCATACATTCTGTGCTTTAGTCACATTAAGGACAAGAAAGCATCAATAGCAGCGAAGATTTCTGTCTGAGAGAATATCACTTTGTCTTCAATATTTCAATGAAAATGTGACGTTTAAACCATTTCCTATTTTTCTTTATATTAGAATGGATGAAGAGCCATTACAATAATACCACATTAATGCCATGGACATGATAAAGTGACTGATGGGCTACAAGAACAACAGATGATGAACTGGCGTGCTGAAATAATACGCCACTCAGTCTCCCTCCTGCTTTAATAACAGCATCCACGGCATGATGAACCTAAACGGAGCAGACAAACGCCACAGTGCAAAACCACAAGAGCCACATGGTGCATTCAATGGCCTCATCTCCATATGGGATAAAAGGAACAAAGGTGGCCTAAGTACCCCTTAGAAATCCATTTGAAGCATATATTTCTGCTCTGACTGTCTGAAACACACACACGCGCACACACTAATACAGACACACACACACGCATCTGTCTGCGTGCTTTGGATCCTCTTAGTCAGACAGGCTGCAGAGCTTTACGCCAGCCTAAAGCATCTGACTCACATCACAGTCAGCCCAGGATCTGTGACAGAGGAGTCAAAAACAGACTGTAAACCATCAAGGTGGAAAAGGTGAGAAATGAAGAGATTACATGAGTCTGCCCGAGCGTCCAGATGCAGAAATCAAAGTTCAAGGCTGGGATTTTGAATTGATGACTCGACAGGTTCAAACGGAAGCTTCAACAGAATGGAGGCGGTGGCTTCCTCTTACCTGTGGTGCACTATGTACGTGATGATGGAGGCGAAGAGGCAGAGCAACATGACCGCCGTGCAGGCATACACGACCGGGTGCAAAAACTCCCCAGGGTAAGGGGGGAAAGACAGCACCTTCTTCAGATCCTGAGGCAAGAAAAAAAAAAGAGGGAGAGAGGAGAAGCGGACATCAGACAAGTCATCATCAACACAGAATCATAAAAATCATCAGTGAGCAAAAGAGCTACGGCTGCACAGAGACAGTGTTTCCAACAATCCACCCAAAGACAAAGATGATGAGCTCTCCATATGCACAGGCTGAGCACAGTGCCCCGACGACATATACAAGCAAAATACAAATGAAAGTCAAGGAAATGTCTTGGAGTCAGAGCGCTGTCCAAATCAGCATAAAAGAGTAACAACTCTGTCGAGTGAATACTCCCCCCCCCCCCCCTCTTGCATTTACATTTTGCATTTCAGGCGTTTAGCTGACACTCTTAGCCGGAGCGCCTGAATGCAACAATAGCATAAGCCTCCTAGTCTGCCAAAATAAAAGGCAAAACAAAAATGGATAGGAGCCAAGCAAAAAAAAGGGGGAAAAAAAGGAAAAGCAAACAAAGTTAAGTCGCTTTTAGTGGCTCTAAAAGACACATTGTTAACAAAGGCTCATTAAGCCCTTATCAACATCACAGTCGATTTGCTTTGTAATTTATTCTACATGGAGCCTGCAACACCAACACTTCTCCCTGCTCGCACAGCTCACGATGTGACAGCTACAGCTTCAAAGTCTCAGAGCACACACAACTTTTTAATACTTTATTCTATCACTGTATCTGTGGGCCTGCGTGATGAGAGAATAAAAACAAGCTATTGTTAAATCGGTTCTCGTGCACTTGACTGACCCCGCCCCCCTCCCCTCCCCTCCCCCCGTCCTGCGCCACAGGCAGGTGTAGAGCCCACCGTGACGTCACGGTTTCGCCTCCATCATGTTGACGCTGCTAAATAAAGCGCACCTTATCTCCATAACCCCGGCAGCTCAGTGTGAGTTTGTGTCTGTGAGAGTGATCCGCATACACGCTGTCTGACTCCATCATTGTCTCGCTGAGTAGCCGAGTGGGATATTCTCTCTCTCTCCGTGTTTATCCAAAGGCTGATGGGCCTGTCGGGGGGGCCTGCGAGGGGTCGTGACCTTCAGCTGAGCATTTATAAGCACAGTTGTAAAGTAGTGGCCTGTGAGCTGGAATGAAACATTTTGGGAGCAGGACACTTGGGGAGACGTAGAGCAACAGAGTGTGTGGTAGAGACACTGGTCTTTATTTTTAGAGGTTAAAGTAAGCATGTTGTGCCATTTCCCAGAGATCACTTGGTCCTCCCTTAGATTGCTTGACTCTCTTCTTAAATTTGGTTAGCATTTCTTTGCTGTCTAACCACATCTTTATTTACTGTTAAAGCAGAAGTAATCTAGCCTGACAAACCAGACTATATCATTAAAATGTATAGTCTGGCAATGACCGGTAGACCTCGGCTCAATCCAGGGGGCGGGATGAAGGCTGTCTTTCAAACTGCCTCTGCACGCAATAGGGTAGCCCTACTAATCAGAGCAAAGAGCAGGATGACGTTGCCTGACAAGCCAATTAAAATGTATGTCGTCATCGCGTTAAGCCCGCCCAACGACTCTCTAAACAGATAGAGCGCTGTGATTGGTGAACACAAACGGTGTTCGAGACTCAAAAAGTTCCTATGGCTCGTTTCTAGACCCACCTACGGAGCAAATATATTTGCTGCTGCTAGGGTGCGTCTAGATTTCTAGGCTAGAAGTAAGCGGAATGTTTGTGTTAATATAAGTCTTAAATAGTTATATCTTCCGACGGCAATCACTTATATAGAGTGTTTGGTCTGAAACACGGGTCTGTCAGTCACTCTGCTCTGCTGTAAGCCGAGGAGAAAACTTTCCTTGTATCCTACAACCTTTGTCCAATGAGGAGAGAGAACGGCATAAAGGGGCGGTCCTCTCTGTGTGTGCAGCCAAGGGATGCGCGTGAATGTGGTGACGTAGGGACGAGGGCGGGGACTGCTAACTCCATCGGCTGACAGGAAGTTAGCCAAAATGACCGGATCGCTTACTTCTGCTTTAACTTTAAATATCCATCCATCCATTCATCAATCAAACACGGACTATTGGCCATAATCATCCTTTAGGTCTCAAGACTTCTTTTTTTTTTTTTTTTAGCTCACCACAGAGTGAGATGCAGGTTGCTAGTCTTCACAGATCTAACACACACATACAGTAGCCTATACACATGTAAAACAATCACACAGTCTGACACCTCATCTCATGAAAATGATAATCATAAAGAAAAGTTTATCAAGTCTGTCAGGATCTGGATTGCCTAACATCACAGTGGGCACTAGAGGAAGAGCAATACTCAGAATACAATTTGGGAAGGTGGTGAGGCAAAACTGTGATTCATGAATAAAATAGTGTGTCTGCTGTAATGCAAGCTGCAACTGTCAGCATAGCCAAGTAAGATGTTCACATCGTTTTACAAGCGTCTCTTGTATTTGTATTGGGAAAGGCTTTTTGCCAAAACCAACCAATCTGTTAATGGAGTTGATGTTAGCTTATTTAGCTTATACAGCTGATAGACATCTGCCAGTGATGGAAAAAATGGGCTGAAATCAAAGCTTCTTTTTTTCAGAGAGGTAGATCTGTCACCTCCATCACTGTAAAACCTAGGTGAGAATGGACATGTGACAGATGTAGCAGGTACACAGCTGTTGGCAAAGGGTCATTCACCGAACCTTTGTACTATGAGGGAAAACTGGAGCAACCAGAGGAAACCAACACAGGTACTAAAAGAAAATACAAACTCACACAGAATGATATCAACTACTTTTACCAGCCATCGGCTGACTGTGGTGCTAAACAGAGCAAGTATGGAGGAGTTATCTGAGATTCTTGCTGGGAACAGCTGCTTGCTGCAGCTGGAAACAAGCCTGGAGAGAGTGATGAGATGGAATCAAAACACTCCGTGGCTGTAGAAGTAAAAAATGAAGTTGAAAAACACTAAAGCAGACCACAGAGCTGACATGAACTGCAGAGTGAGGTGATATTGTTCTGTAGGTTATTCGTGCAAATGAATTTCACACAGTAAATTGCTTGTTTTAGCCAATTGAATTGATGATCCATACTGTATGTCCATTGGATATACCAGTGTTGCTGGATATGTCAGAAGTTTTGGAAAACTTCTGTTTTCCAGTTGTTACTGAAATGTACGCTGTGAAATATCTTTGTCTCTGAAATCAAATAACAAATAAGAACTAAGATAAAAATGAATCTTAAATCATGAACGTAATCAGAATGTTTGACTCATCCAGCAGCCGAACAAACCTGTGGCTTCTTTCTTTAGGCAACTTCAGAATGCTGTTGCAGAGCCTCCCACAGATGTGTTACTTTACTTTGACAAGGTCTAAGTCTGGAGACTGTTGGAATTTCATTGGATGAGGCCATGTCTGGTACTTTTGTTCCCAAGTTCTGGGTCATTATCAGTCTGTCTCTGTCCTTTTCTCACCTTCCATATAGGAAGACCTAGATCAACTTCTTACAGTACAGTATGGCCCTAATAATGAATCAGAGGACACAGTAAAACTGCGTCTGAATGGATACAGGGTTTTTAAGCCATCAACCTGCAGCAACTGTTTGCTTCAATGCTTCACTAAGATCATTTCCCCCTTCCATGAAAATGACCTGTTTTCTGTGGAATTTACAGGATTTTCCAGATTTTTAAAGACCTAAATTGGGCAGTTTATAAGTTGCCCTGTACTATAAAAGGTTATTAACTGACCTCTTAAATTACAATCAAACCTGGAAAAACATGGGAGTTTTTAAACTGTTGACCAGGGTTATACCTATGAATTACCAAGAAGAACATGCAACCTTCTCAAGAAAAGACCCCAGGCTTCCGACAAGTTTGAACCCAGAACCTTTTTTGCAGTGAGGCCACAGTGCTGCTGACTGCACCTTGCCTTTGGCTACTAGAGCAACTATATCTCAGAATAGCTGTTCTTGCCAAATTGAAAAGTGGAATATCTTTTTTTTAATGATCAATCTTTCAGAAATACAGACAGTTATGACTGTTCAGCTTGTAACCTGGTGAGTCAGTCAAAAAAAGAAACAAGAGGAAGGGGAAGAGGGAGAGCTGCAGTTAAACCTGAGCAAGCAAATACACCATCTTTTGAGAAGAGACTGATAGAAAGAAAGAAAGAAAGAAAGAAAGAAAGAAAGAAAGAAAGAAAGAAAGAAAGAAAGAAAGAAAGAAAGAAAGAAAGAAAGAAAGAAAGAAAGAAAGAAAGAGCATGGGTCTTGTGGAGGAAAAGAAAACATGACAAACACATTCCAACAGTGTAAACAGCTTCACATGATTTCGCTGTAACAGATTTAGAGGGAATTATTACGTTTATATTTGTCCTCGCAGCGGTGTCAGAAAAGGACAATGGAAGCTGGTGTTAATTACAGCTCAATGAATTGATGTAGCTGAAAAAAAAATCACAGCCTGAAGCATCAGCAAGAAATCCTGCTGAAATGAAGCTTTTAAGTCAGTAAGCTGATTTATATACTTAAAGAGCAAGCAGCACTCCATAGGAGTTCAGATCGTGAAAAATTACCCCACACACAAACATCAACTTGATAGTCCAGTCATTTTATGAGAAAAGGTTAAACAAATTGCAACAGAAGCAAACTCATCTGATTTTGTATCCTCAGCATGTCCTGAGTGAGGGAAAAAAAGCCCCGAAGAATCCCATTAGGGGAAAGTTTCGAAAAACACCCAAACTATCCCATTTATACGCATGTAAAAAAAAAATTTCACGTGAATAGGGTAAAATTTTTAACCTTTAGATATCTCCACGAAAATTACTGAGTTGATTACTTACATTAAGACAAACAAAAAATGTATTACAAGTTTTTTGAAATTCTTTGTTAACATGAGCAAATTTGCATAAATTTGTATAAATTTGCATAAATTCCACCGTTTTGACGGCACATGTATATATGAAGTTGCTGTGGTGGTACCAGCATGAAAATTGGAATGAGTTGACTCCATCGGTCAACCGACAAGTTGACCACTTTAAATTTCAAGGTGACTGCAATTTTTCAAGACAGCCACATCCTTAGTAGAGCAGGTATGACATGCTATTAATGCTCATGGGCCTAAATTGGTTCCATTCCTTTTTTAAAGGACAATTCCGGGCGAATTCAACTCTGGGGTGTATTTTCATATCATTTTAGGTCTAAAAGAATGAATCTGAAGATTTTCAGTTTAATCGCTCCTGTTTTGCGGTAGTTGCATCTGTCCCCGCGTCCCCACGGCAGCAATGAATGGGAGTGGATGTAAGTTCCGCTGTTTAGGCTGTTTCCAGCCCTCAAAGCCGCAATTTTTTTCCACAGACAGCGTCAGATGGCTACTCAAACATGCACCGAGAAGTTTATTTACTTCAAGCAAGCCGACATGTTTGTAAAACTAGATCTAATTCAAAGTCTCCCGGAGTCTCGCGCGAGCCCGAAGTTGCAGTGCTGGTGTATTCAGGCGCAGTCGGAGCTACCATTTGTGTCATAAACACAGGAATATCAACTCTTTACTTGCTTCAAGTGTACATTTTTTTCCACAGACAGCGTCAGGTGGCTACTCAAACATGCGCCGAGAAGTTTTTTTTACTTGAAGCAAGTAAAGAGTTGATATTCCTGTGTTTATGACACAAACGGTAGCTTTTCCCACTGCATGTGAACACACCGCGCACGGCAACTGGGTCTCGCGCGAGACTTGAGTAAAGGTCAAAGAGAAAACATTTCAGAGGGAATCATTGATAAAAACTAAATCGTGCTCAGACATATTGAACAGCTAAATGTGATGCTAAAGCGCCACACGCTGAGTGACGGCAGCTACAGTTAAATGGCTTTAGGTGTGAGGGAGGAAGTCAAACGCTCTCATGAGACATATTATCATCATCACTGGGCTTATAATGTTGCCTCTCGCCTCCAGAGTCTTTAACCGTTTCTCACCCCAACAAATAAAGCTCGCCGGCCCACAGCTGTACGCTGAGCTGCTTTTCTCAAAATCCAGAAGACGTCATGCATCTTGGAAGTGTTTCCTCACAAAACCTTGTGTGTGCCCCGCCGCATTAGCACTAAAATGTGGTGTATTGGCAAGTAGTATACAAGTGTACAGCAAATTTGAGTACTGCTGCTAGTTTTAGGGGGAAAAAAACATAAAAGCAGCTTTTAGAAATTGAATTTCTCAGGATTTAGTGAATGTTTATTTTTTTATTCACACCACTGTCTACAACGTTTTCACTTTTTTAGCTCCTGCACCCCTGTCAAACTCTGCATGGTGAGAAAGTACAGTCCATTAACACCAAAGTCAAAAATTAAGAAATTTCAGCATGCTTGTGGGCATTTTTGAAGATACTTAACTTGTTAACGTCTTCACTGAGTATGAGCTCAATACTTGAGACGCATTTGTGTTGGCTAGTTTTATGCAAATTAGATACTGATAAAAAGCCAAAGCCCTGCAAAGGACAGAATGCTCTGTTCCCACTTCTCAGCTGCACCAAGTCAGGCTAACGTCTCCATTCTGGCTGAGCTGTCGATAGTGGAGCTAAAAAAGAAAAAGATCAGGTACGACTGAAGCTGCAGAGGCAGGGAAGATCTTCATACTGTATCTGAACAGCAGGGCAGCACATTCACACACAGAGCCTGCTGAGGTCTGGATTTACTGCTGTAGGAGATATTAGCACTTTCACTGCCGGGTCAATCTGCTATTTTCAGTTACCTGCAAAGAACAGACACTTTGCTACCAGAAAGGCAGAGCCTGTATAACCAGTGTTTAAAACACACTGTTTCTTATGTGAATGAATGATTGAGGGGAATTCATTCATGTTCTATTCAGTTTCTGAGTTTTTACATTTCACACAGCACTTTATTTATGACACAAGAACTGAAACACCACTTTCACTAATAAATCAATCAACTTATCAATTCTAAACCAATGATATTTAGAATTTGGATGAAAACAAGCAGCGTGAACATGTCACATACGATATGTTTGGACTCGTGATCTGCATTTACATAACAATTAATTAATTAATGCACTGAAAAAATAATTAATTCTAAAGAAATCATTTAAGCTGTTTTAAGATAGGATGTTGAAGCAGAGGTTATGTAGAAGATATTCTGGACTGTATTTCTGACTTTGTCCATTTATCACAGTAAAAGCTCAAAGATTTTCAAAGCCTGACACTGTTGGTCACCTTTAGGACAAAATTGTAAGAACCTATTTTCAATGAATCAGATATAATAATCTTCTTTAGTCCCTGTGGGTCTAAAAATACACATGTCTTATCTGTGTGTTTAGATGTGACTGTGTTATGACTCACACTACAATCACTAACTTCCTGTTGTTTCTAGACCACCGTCATCCACCATCTCTCCTCCACCCCATGACCCCCTGAACAGGAAGTCTTCACAACCTTTGTTTTCTACCAGAGAAATGTATTTTTAACACGTAATCACCAGAAAAACCGTTGACTGAGAAATGTGTGCACAATAAAAACCACTAACACTGAATCTATGCAACATTATTAGAGTCAAATATTTCAAGCAGAAGCGGTGGTGAATGAGCAGCTCCCAGACCAGCCAAAGAAGGACAGCGGTAGCCTGGAGGTGTGGGGAAACACAGGCTCGCTGGGAGAACCAGTCCAGCTGAAAGTGAATGATTAACCACCCGTCTTTTACAACTACATATTGTAGATACCCATATGCAAAAGGTGCTGAATAGCTGCTTGGTGGCCAGCAGTGAAAGAATGGCCGTTTTATGGGGCGACGTACAATACAGCAGCATTGTGGGTAGAGACTGAGAAGGGCAAAGCTGGAATGGAGCATGCATTCTCAGCAGAAGCTTTTCCTCGGACAAGTAAAGGTTAAAAAATGACCTTACAGCAGACAGAGCTGCATAAGAGAGGAGGAGGAAGAGGAGGAGGAGGAGGGGAAAAAAAGGGAGGAAGGATGAATGGAGTCTGTCCCTTTCAGCAGATGGATTGACCCAAAGGAAAAAAAAGCGAGACGGACGACTGTGTGCCTTGAACAAATTGTTCATATGGCTCCTAGAAGCAGTGTTGATGCTTCTGGGGGTGATGTGGGGCAAACTGCTGCAGCACAGAGGAGGAGAAGACTCCAGTGGGATGAATGCACAATTCATACACTGACTCAATGCACTACAGCTTTTCACCACAGCTGTTATCATCCAGTCATTAATCATTGGCTTTAAAGCTTGTGCAGATTCCCAGACTTTTACAGTCTGCTACATTTGAGCTTTACATTGACTCCTGCATGTTCGGGTCCACATCTCAGCGTGCCGTGCAACAGATCGAGACCGTAAAGTTGCAGCTCCCTTGTTGACCTGGCTGTCATGATGACTGATAGGCCATTGGCGTAGCTCGCGGTCTGCTCTGAGCGACTCTTCCCTGTTGTACTAGAAGGATGTCAGCTGGGGACGAGAGCAGCCAACTTCAAATGTGATTCCTCCACTCCAGTTATTATCATTATTGCTATCGTATTACATCACAGCACCGTGGCCACTTTATTACAGTGTCTGTGCGGCAGAGAGATGTGACCAAACCCCTCTGACAGTGCAATTCATTACAGCCAGGCAACAATATTACCATACAGGGCAGCTTAGTTTAGCCTATTCTGGATTAGAACTGGCATGTTGCGTCTAAACATGCCTCCATTGTCCCGTTGCCTCGGCAGCTAAACAGTCCCCCAATCCCCTGTTTGTGTTGTAGTTACAACTTTAATCCAGGATCCACCCTCCCCATGCCAAAATCAGATTACCAGAGTCAATTAAACTTGATCCATAATCTCAGCGCACAGGCACAGTGGATACAAGGTTATCAGGCCCTGCAAAAAAAAATGGGACAAATACACTGCTGATGTGAGAGGACTTACAGGCTCAGTGTCTTGTTTTAGCTCAGCGATCGGTTATGATGATGAACTGCGCAACCTGCATCATGCAAATATTTCCCGGGCTCTTGCAAATTTAATGCATTTTGTGTTTTAATTGATGCCGTTGAAACCGAAGAATCTGTGAGCCAATCTGTGACATATGTCCTCACAAATGTGCTCCTTTCCCCCTGTTGTAATCACATCGGTGCACGCAAGAATGCACAAACATTGTGGGTGAGAGGAGAAGAGAAAGGGAGTGAGAGAAAAACAAAATTAAAATCCTCTAGTGAACAGCCTGCGGGCTCCCGGCTCCCAGCTCCCATCCAGCACTGTATTTTATCATCCTTGAGTGGCTGTGCGAAGGCTGGAACAGAACCGGAGTGAGTGTGCAAATCAAACCCACTCTGGCTCGCCCCGCACACCTCTGGATAACAGAGAGCGACAGGACGGTGGCAGGACAGAATAACCTCCGGACTCGACGACAGTCAGGGAAAAAAAAAAAACGGTCACGCGCCATTAATGCAGGTCATCGATGTTTCAGCGGTACCTTGTGGCTGTCACTCAGCTCGTAGCTTTGAGATACGGTCCGCGCTCGTAATCAGCACCTCGGCCCCCGCCGAATGTTCAACAGCGGAGGCAAACAAGGCCCCGCCGTGAAACGAGTAATCAAATCACGTGGAATAAAGTGCACATCCATCAAATCAACAAGCGTGAGCTGATGAGGAAGCTCGCGCGCCCACATGAAAAAGATGAAGCTTCTCCAGAAGAGCACCATCATTTGAGGCTCAGCCACATCAGTCGTGTTGTATTTATCTCCTCAAACATCAAGGGGGCATTGTTTCATTAGCATTAATTTCTCTAGAGCCTCAGATTAGAAGTGTTGTATTTAGCTTAAGGCTATTCAAATTCCTATACAGAAATTATTGTAATCGCTGTTCTGTGGAGATATTTAAAGCGTGACTATCAAATAAATGAGCCTTGTGCACTGCTCAACCTTGCAAACAGAGTACAAGCTCATAATTCACTGTAGGCAAACGCCGCTCTACAACTGGAACAAAGAGACGTGAATACTCAAGTCTGCTATGAACAGAATGAATCAATATGAACAAATGTGAAAGCAGGGAGAAGATTGCTTTTTAATATAGGGCAGAGACACTGGAATGACTCTCATCTCTTTCTTTCCCTAGCTTTTATTTATCTGGGGAAGATTTGCTGAGCATGATACCTCCTCTCGCACTCGTGCAGTTAAACACACAGCTGCAGGGAGCTGACCACAGGCTGCCTGGTGCTGACTGAGTGGCTCAACTGCCACCACTGGGCATTTAAGTGCTTTTCTCAAAGGCTCCCTGACACACTGACATGTTTCCTGTACTGTCGTGCCAGCTTTCTGGAGCATTTTTTTTTTTTTATCAGATGTGTGCACCCAGGGCTGAACTAGAAATCAATCACATCTCATGGTTGGGTTGAGCTTTTAATGTTTGCATGTAACTGAGAAGTTTCAACCTGATCAATGTTAAAAACCCGAGGAGACAACACCTCATTGGTTTCCTCAACCTGCGCACCAAGGCCGTGCTCCACATTGGTGCACTCAACACAGTCAATATTCATTACTTTATAGTTTGTCTGTCATTGACCTGGTGGAAACCCCCCCACCCCAATCAGAAATATTGTCAGGTCCCATGTTTTGCTCAAGGACATGTCAACATTACAAATTAAACAGTGACCAGTTTCATGTCAAATCATGGTAGAAATGTCAGATAGTACTAGCATTAAAACTAGAATCACCACTATAGCCGTGGTTAATTACTGTGGTCAATTACATAAAAGGCAGTTACAGCACAGATCACAAGATTTCTCAGAGTATTAAAAAAAAATGTAATCAAAGTTAGTGGGTATGGGTAGGTTCTTAAAAGCGAGTAAGGGCATCCACAAAACTAAAGAGAGGGCTACATCCCAGTGGCTGAAAACAATAATAACAAATAGATTATTATCCTACATTAGCTTTTCTCTTGTTCACAGAGTGGACGTGAAGGCAGCCAACCCATGCTTCTTCTGTGACAAATATGTATTGGACGTGTTATTGCCTTAAAGATGAAATGCAAACAGTCACTTAGGCTACGTTCACATTGCAGTTCAGTGACCTGAATCTGATTTTTTCATTCAAACCCATATCCGATGTGCTTTTGACAGTGTGAACAGCACAAGTCGCATTGAATCTGACATTTTCAAATCAGATTCAGGTCACTTTCAAATGTGGTAGGCTGTCTTTACACTGCAGGCCTTGATGCCCAATTCCGATTTGTTGCCTATATCTGATTGTTTTGACTGTCTATTTACATGTTCTATCAGAAGTGACCCATATCTGATATCTGCATTTACACCTGCTACAGAGGTTCAGCGCAACGTGTGGGCACGTGAATTAATATTATCATTGATGACGTATGACACACATTGCCAGGAAAGATCCGATCTGTCTGTTTAGACTGCACACGCATTGGCAGATATCCGATTTGTATCTGATTTATTTTCCACATATAACGGGGGCCTGAATCTGATCTGACAATATCCGATTCCATGCAAGTGGTACTGAATCAGATTCAGATCCGATTGCGCCTGGCGTCGTTGTTATTGATCTTTTGCGAATGCGGGTCAGTTTGGAACCATAAACCGTTCACACTGGAATCTGATATAGGTCACATTTTAGATGTGAACATCCAAACAAAAAAATCAAATCTGATCAAAAAATCTCAAATTGAGCATTAAGGCTTGCAGTGTGAACGTAGTCTTAGGAAAGTGACTGTTGAGTGAACATTTTTAGCACATGTTAACTAACTATACTGTGATATCACGATCAAAACCGCTGTCCTGTGTTGGATTCACAACCTGTCGTTCCTGTGTCCATCAAACAGCAAACTTACAGTGGTGGATGTGGAAACGACAAAGGCATCTGCAGACAGCGAACACTTCCTTTTAGACAAAAATAGCTAATTAGGATGTTTTTCTTTTTCAATTATAATTTCAAAATAATACACTGTCATAATTAATGCATTATGTACTTAATTAGTTTGTAGTATGGAATTGGCACACAGTAACAGCCCACTCGCAATCACAGAGTGGTCTTACTGCTCCCGAGAAAATGATCTTATCTTCTACTTGAGTGAAGACAGCAGCTTCCAGAGGGTGTGTTGACTAGACAATAACCAAGGTTTCATTTGAGGGAAGTTACTTTGAGAATTCACATTAATTAGCTCCTGCTGATACAATCTATCATCTTAACAGACTAAATGAGAAGTCTGCTACCTGAATGGCTTTTATACACGGTTCACTGTTAAAAAGTATCAAATTGTAGAAAGTGAGATTTACATGGATTTTGAATTATAAAGCAGATCTACTGTAGCTGCTACCACTATTAAAACTATATTTGCTTCTTCTGTGTAGAAATTCACACAGAAACTGTCAGTTATGCTGTAAGAGAATAAGGACACAATTTTGTCATGTCATAATTATACAGAAACACAACCCAGCAGCAACTGGTCCCACCTTCCAACCTTGTAAGAATTTATTCCTCAGAGTTTTAACCTGAAGTCTGCTAATTAAAAAATCACTCTCTCTTAAGAACTCTTTTTAGCATTCAGTTTGACCTCTGCAATAATCTTCTAGAGGATTAAAAGAAAACAAGATCAAAGGACCGATGTTTTACACTTTTTCTGTTTTCGAGTATGATATCAACAAAATATTTGTGATTTCGAGCTCCTCCAAGGCTGGAATGAGGTGCAGGTGGGCTGGGCTTGGGCATGGCTGAGGGTGGTGACTGCTTTGTGCAAAGTTACACAATTCCTGATGGCTCATTGGCCCAGTTTCTGTGAGACTGTGCACTTTGCTACTTTCACAGTATTAATGATCAAATGAACATCTCACTTAATACAATATGGAAACGTAAAAGCAGATTAATTTGATCTCACTGCTGAAGTTCAAGTTGATCATGTTGTTTTATGAACTACACTTGGAACTAAAAACCAGCTATTTCAGTGTATACATCTCTGAACCTCTCTTCTGATTGGCTAACACCAACCTGAGCAGCAGAGAGAAGCAAGAGAGAGGAGATGTACAACTACACTGAGATGGGTTTTGTTTGTTTGTACCTTCATAACTAAAATCTTATCATAGACCTACACTTTAATTTGAAATATGGGACCTTTAATAAAAATGATTGTTAAAAGAGATATTTGCCTGTTTAGCTTAGCAAATTTTTTTTTTTTTGATCAACCAGGAACTGAATCCAAAAAGGGAACAAGCTATAGAACCCAACCCCACTTTCATGTTGAGACTTTTCATTGCAAACACTGGATTCAAGCCACAGCGCTGCTCCTCAATACTTGTGAGAAAACCTTCCATCGCCTGAGTCTGCGAGTGAGAGAATCAATGAAAATAAATCTGAAAAACAATAATCATAAAATGTAGAACAAAGAGGCTAGAATAAGACTAACCTCTTGAACATGGTAGGTCTTTTTCTTGTTTTTTCAAAAAAAAAAGGTAATGCATTAGCAAGCCCTGAAGCTGCGCTCGGCTCGCCAACATGTCTTTCATCGCTTTTACCCGTGTGCGTGTGCGCGTATGAGAGGGAGAGAAGGAGAGAGAGGTGGTTGGTAGGTGTTGTCTGAGAAGGGTGACTCATCTCTTCCAATCGCGACACACTATGTGGCTCTGTGTGTGCTCAAATACACACACATGCACTCACATTGAGGGGAACAGACACAGACGCCCCCACACACACACGCGCAGAAACACCTCAGCCCCTCTTACACACACTGCTCACGCTCTGTTCTCGGCTCAGGAGACGGCGTGCTGTTCAGCACGCAGAGCGGGAGCATACATTACATCGGTCCACACCTTATTCCCCTGCAGGTCGATACCTTGTACCAAAACATGCAGTTTTTCTCCTGTAACAATGGAACATAATGCAAACAGCTCCTCTTACAGAATGCACCGCTATCTGGCAATAGAGGTCTCAGCGGGTAAATAAGCTTATGTTTGTCTGCGTGGTGCTTAACTGGTGTATTTACAGAGCCCTCACACATACACACACACACACACACACACACACATCTGTTGCTGTCCACCATTTTCATGTTCTCTCTCTTTCTCCAGACCTATAACGGCTCTTCTAGTGCACACTACATAAAAAGCACCGGTAACATTGAGCACTTGATGGCTCTGTTTTCATCACCACTGAAACCACATATTTACTGCAGCTTTTAGAACAGAAATCATGAGGTGAGGTGAGTTGCCCCTGCTTTCCTGAAAAGAGCAGCTTTTAAAGAAATGAACAGCCTTGTTGTGATGTTGTTTTCAGGGCTGTCAGGGAGTGTAACCAGTGCTGGACTGTTGCTGCCATGTTCTCTAACTGTGGCGGCATTTAGCCCCCTGAGACTGTGCTGCTGAGAGAGGAAGGAGGAGGAGGGTGAGGGATGCTCTCGAATGAATGCAGCCAGCCATGCAAAGAATAAATACATGAAGAATATGTTATGTGGTGCATCTAACGGAAAACAGCTTGTAGCAGGGACAACAATGAGAAGCAGCGATAAGGAGATGAAGAGTGATAGCGTTTTGTCAACGAACACCGTGGAGACAGAGGGAGGGGAGAAGGACAGATAGGTAAATTATTACCCCTTCAGCCCAGGGAGCTACAGTGTGTCTGACTCAGATCTCTCCCTCAGTGTCTTTCCCCACTTCCCTCCACCCCCCCCCCCTCTACCCGACCGCAATGCAATTTTCCTCCATTTTTGATTACAGATTGCTTGCTGTGATCTCAGCCCAGTTCCATTTTACCATCTGACAGTTGTGCTATCTGTGCCATTTAGACCTAAGTGGACGCTCCATCTCCTTCGCCGCCAATTTACATGTTTGCATCTCGTTACAGCCATTTGTAAGGCAAAGGCAAAGTGTCAGGACAGGGAGAGAGGAGGGCTTTCCAGACACACATATTAGTTTTCACCTTTGATACCAGAGCGCATCACTCACCCGTACGGAATGGGATTTTAGAAGGAGAGAAAAAAAAGAAGAAGAACCACCCATTTTTGAAAGAGCTGAAAGTTGAAACAGACCGATACAAAGGTCTGTCTGCGGCTGGGTAATTCACTCAGACATACATGCTGCTTCTTCACCTGCTCTGACACTCTCACAAACACATGTGACAACGGAACGCACACATGCGCTCAAACTAAGACAAATACACACGGAAAACACCCAAGGACACAATGCCACTCAACGACTGCAGATAAACCCAATGGGAAATGTTTTCCTTTTAAAAGAATCTCTATTGCCATCCATCATGCTAACGCTGCTGTGTTCTGCAGCACTGAGGGAAGGAGCCGGGCTTCCTCCGTCTTTCAAACTACCCTGCTAATGCCCAAAAACTGCCCACTGACCCCACCCTGCTGGCACTCAGCTGGACTGGAGACACATCCTCAAAAAAAAAAGCCGATACTACATCTGTCGGATTTGCGATCTGATGCCCAGTTACAATCCTGTGATTGTCTGGTTTTACTGTTACAGTTTTATCAATCTTTAACAGGCATTTTTCCACTACAGCAGCTGTTGCACACCCAGCTGTCCAAGGAGGGGGGGGGGGTTCTTTGAATAGACTCTCCTGAGGTTTCTTCCATTTTTTTCCCCACTTTATTTGCTCAGGTTGTTTGAGGAGTTATTCTTTGTTGCCGCCTTGGGTCTGTTACCGATACCGTGGGACACTGTGTGTGGTGTTGGGCTTTGCAAATAAATTTGACTCGAGTTGGCTTTTAGCACCTTGTCTGATATGTTACTGCAGTTTATCTTTCTTCCTTTTAAACACTTTTTACTAATCCCTCCCATCCACCAGCCATTGTCAAGGGCCAGGTCATGGCCCTGAATGACAGCTAGAGCCCTGCTGATCTAACGCCGTTCCCTCGTGAGAAATGATCCAAGTAGCTGAAATATTCAGCTGCAAACCTGTTTCAAGGATGAGCCTGGCGTCATTCTACGTAGTTTCCCATCATTAACAAGTCTCTACTTCACTAACCTCTCTGTGGTGCTCACCCCCACAGACAATTTGATTCTAGTAGATATGAAAATCGTTTAAATCTGGTCACAAATGTATTGTTTCGCGAAGAAGAAGAAAGAAAAAAACAAGCGACTCCATAAAACACTCCCTTGAGTGTAGTTTCTGCAGTTTTTAACAAACATTGCTCAGACAGGAATAAAAATAAATATACACCAATGAGTACTTCCTGCAGCTGTGCAACTGTGTGTGTGGGATCAACTAAAATGAACTGGAGCCCACATTTATGGTAATGAAGCAACACGTCACCCACATTGATGTGATTTCAACAGTTTTTGGACAATAATTGGGGTTCGAGTATCCAGCTTTGGCCACGCAGATCCTTTTTTTGTGTTTAAACTGCTCTGTCTGTAGAATTATCTTCTCTAAATATCACCAGGTGGTCTTCAGGTGGTCTTGAGAATAATTTACAATGTTGGGTCTAATCTAACTCATTCTTGGCAGCTTGACTATATCCAACATGAGGAGAAAAACAAAACTGCGACACCTCCGACTTAAAATCTCAAGGGCTCTTAAAAGACCTTGCCAGGAGATATACCCCTTCAACTGTCATGTTATCGCCCCCCCCTCAAATTACATAAGTCTCATTTTCTGCTGTCCTTATCTCCCTCCCAGGAGTGCACAGAGGGGGGGACATTGCATCACTAGCTGCTCCCTAATTACAAGCTGAGCAACTAGCAGCATCAGCAGCATCAGCAGCTCCACACCCTTACAGTAGATGGAGAAAAGAGGAGCATCTGCAGGGCACGGCTGTGCTGCAGAGAAGAATGCACTTTTTACAAAGCGATAAAGACATGAGGGTCAAACATCAGAGGTCATAGTGATCATGGCTTGTTGTGGCAGGAAAGGCCATGGTGTATAATAAAGCGTTTGCAAGAGTTTAATTTTTCAAGTCTATTATGAAAATGACTGTCGCCTTTAACCCTCGGCCTTTTCTGTTTCTGTGGTGATATACTTTTGCTAATCAGGGCCTGGCAGCAGCAGCAGCACCAGCGAAATGGAGGGGCAGAGGCGGGCATTCTGGGAGCTGCCGTCTTGGCTGACAACAGAGGTGGACATGCAGACAGCAAGCCAGCCCGCCAAACATCCATCCAGTCAGCCAGCCACAGGGCTGGATCACTTTTTGCACTGCCCTATTAGAGAGAAAAATAAGCTCTTAATGTGTTTGTCTAGACTGCCCTTGCATTGTGCAAACGAGGCGCTGTCCGGTTCAGTTAAATGCACTGCACACACATATAGAAACCCAATAGAAAGCCAGTGACACAAACTCAAACAGAGGCAGAGAAAGACTGAGAAAGAAGAGAGATGGAGCGGCTGTTTACACGGCATGCCCTCATTTCTACCAAGCTGTCTCTGGGGTTCAGAGAGGGTCGCACACTCGACTAGGGAACAGCTGGTGAGACGGGGGGAGAGAGGGGGTAGAAGCTGGGGGAACATTTGAACATCGACAGTTTCAGATCAGATGCCATATTACTGTGTCAACAGGCCGTTTTTTTCTCTCCTTATTTACTGTTTGGTGGAGACTGTGTGTGCCGACAGTTTTCCAGGACATGAATCATGTATGTCAGATGGTCTCTGTCATATACAGAAGGACAAGCGGGACCTGTTTCATTTTAATCATGTGTGACTAATCATAGCTGCAGCAGCAGATGTATGTGAGTCTGCACATTATCGCCATTAAAATAAATGGGGGAAAAAAAAGAAAAACTAATTTTCATCTCATCCAAGTGTTCATATCTCACTAATTGTTGGAGGAAAAGTGTGCCAAAATCATCAACTAAAAATCAAAATGCAACTGCATCATTATCTTTCATAAAGACCGCTTGTCAGCAAGGACAGTTTTACATTTCAAGCAAGCGGGTGCCTCTATAGCACAGCTCTGGCTGCCAATTAATCAGTGACAGCATATAAACAACATCAAAAATGTGAGACCAGAGAATAGCCCATTACCTTTCTGTACACACACACACACACAATATATATATGCACACACATTAAGTGCAACAATCCCTTCTGCTGCGAGCAGCACTATTGTAATCTTTCATACACTTAGCTGAGAAGCATACACAATTTGAATAACAATAGGTTAAAGCAATGCAATTTGTATCCAGGCTAAAAGAGGGTTACACTTTGCATTAAAAATAGAGCAGCCACCACAGCGTGTTGAGAAAAGGGCCGGCGGTAAGAATTGGCTATGCCAGGACAAAACTGTTGGTGACTGAGACAAACGGTGGTGTATGAGCTCTGAACTCTTTGGTCAGGGAGAAAACAATCTGCATCATGTGTCAGGTTACTGGCTGGGAGCCTTCTGCTCTGGGAGCGACTGCAGAACCTTTTCCCCCTTTCACACCAGAGCAACTCCACAGTCAGCAAACACTGAGAGGTTAAATCAGAACAGCAGCAACAGACAGTCTGCAGTGGCAGTGTGTGGTTTCAGAGAGCGCGCGCACACACACACACACACACACACACACACACACGACACTCTCACGCACTCATTCAGTAATCATGCCTGACATCACATTCAAGTTAACACTTACAAATAGAACATGAGTGCATGTATTAAATTTTAACCTAAGCTAAACCTCAACTTGTGCAGTTAAGTTCACACAGAAGCAACACAAACTAAAGCCTCAGTGGACCCGGTGAGGAGGCTGCATGGCTGCATGGCTGCATGGCTGCATGGCTGCCTACTCGCGGGCGGAGGTGGATTAGTGCTCCAATGTTGGTGCAAGTGCAAGCCAGGTAAAGGGTTAAAGGTAGTTGATGCTAAGTCGGTTGAATTAGCTCAAGCCAAATAATTATGAAAAAGCTTAACACCAACACAAACGCACGTTACGCCAAGTAATTGTGTTTACTTTTAATTCAATCTGTGGTCTGCTGCAGCCACACATGATCGCAGTTCGACTTAATGGAAGGAAAACACTCATTTGAGTTCTTCATGAGAGGTAAACATAAAGATGGATGCCACTCTCTCAGACGAAGCTACAGTCAGCAAAATAAATTAGCCTAGCTTAGCATAAAGACGAAAAGCAGAAGTAAAGCGCTATTCTGGATCATTTTGACAACTCGAAAGGCAGTAAACCGACCCACCTGCCCCTCCACAGATCACTAGGTGGCAGGTTATATGTTGTTTGTTTAAGGTGTACCAAGAAGCATAAGGAAGACATGTTGGGGGAGGTTACGTGCCAGACTATTTCTTGGCTGGGAGCGGTGACTTCTTAGTCTGTCGTCACAGTGAGGTTGCCAATTTACTGCTCTTGGCCAAGACACAGTCTGGCACATAACCCACCGTAGAAATCACAACGTGTCGTTTCACTCTTCTGTTTTATTATTGCCCCAACAAACGAGATATAATGTGTTAATCAATGACTTTTACATGAGCTGGTGGGCAGATTTTATTACTTTTGGATGCATCTACGCTGCGTGTTTCCCTGTTTCTGGTCTTCATACTTAGCTAAGCTAAACTGCTGCGATATATATTTGTCAGATACACATGAGAATGGTATTGATTTTTTTCCCTCTAACAAATATGTGCTCCACAAAATACTGATATGGCTTCAAGCAAAATATCAGCAATTATCTTCCATCTCTGCAGCAGCATCCATGAGCTGTGAAAAGATCTTTATCTGAGCGAATCCTATTTATTATAGAAATATTTTAACACATCAGTACTGAGTACAGCCTCCTGCTCAGCCATGCTTCCTGTATGAGAGCGATTTGGTCCTCCAAGAGCTGCAAAGCTAAGAGGCTAAAAGGTGCATATTGTATGATGCCCCGCTCCTCTAACACAAATCTCCTATTTTAATCCACTATTATCCAACACACATCCACGGGGCATCAGCCCTCTGCTCCTCTATTGGTATCACAATCTGTCATCACCCCTTCCCTCTTCCCCTCCCACTACAATGCATATCAACAGAAAATGCCAACACAGTACTGTGAGTCGCGGATGCATATCTAAACAGGTCATCGTCATTATCGCTGTAAATCCATTCATCTCCTAAAACGCGCACACACACGCCACCAGAATATGTCTCGGAGATAGAGAGGTCCAGGGTGTGAGGATGATGTTAACCCCGCTGCAGCCGGAGCCCGTTCGTGGGCGAACAATGAAAAGCGGCTTGTTGTCTCATTATGTCTGCCATGAGCACAGATGTGGACAAAGGACTAATGAGGACACAGCACTGTGGGAACAATATAAACTGAAAAAATAGACACTGGCAACAAAACGCTCCTTTTGAGCTACAGATGACTTTCAAAGTTGCTGGGGTGCATTTTTCTTCTTTTCTTTCAATTAGCAACACATGTCATGCACCAGTAACAGCATGTGTGTATTAGCCATAATTGCTGAACAAGAACTGTGGATTGAATTCACCGTAGTTAAGAGGATGTTTTTTTTTTGTTTTTTTTTTTAGAATGTAATCAAAATCAATCAGAATAAAGCACACAAGGTTTTCTAATTTTCATCCATTTATCCCTCATTTCCTCCATGTAACTAAATGATAGAGTTTCAGGCAGCGATAAAGATTTCTATTTTGAGATGCCTCCAAAACAAAGTAAAGCTGTGGTAATGTTTGTGAATGTGAACAGCAGCTTTGTATGGTCTGTAAGAGGTTTAGAGGATGGGTGGAAGCTGTGTTTTACAGGTATTTTGTTCTTCTGTGTGGGAGACGGGGAGCTTGTGGTCAGCTCCAGCAGTCAGCAGTAATGTCACACTGGTATCCAGCGTGTAGAAGGCTCAGCCAATGAGAACTAATGTATCAAGATGGGATCCTGTCTTGGTTGATTTGGTTCAAGACAGAGCAGCGGCAGCAAAGACGAGTGAATTGTGGCCAGCCAGCGTGGTGATTTTCAAACAGCACACGCAGCGAACGCTTGTAAACCAAACACACAACTGCTCCTTTCAAACTGATGAATGCCACCTGTTCAAAAGAGGGTACACATCCATGAGATGTGATTAGTGGTTTAATCCGTGACGCCAATGCGCTTCATAAGCCCACCAGTTAAACCAGTGGACCATTGTCTGTTGCAACCCAAAAGCAGTAAATGATCATGTTCTGTTACAGGTGAGGCTCCAGTATCGGGTAGGACAGAGTCTCCGTTAAAGTGACCCACATGACCACCACAATGCTGCTGCCACTGAGACATTTCCAAGCTGCTCAGAAATACCACACTGATGGAAATATTTCACACTTGATTTCATTAACATATTCAAACCCAGGGCTCATACAGATTAAAGTTCTACAGTTCTTAAGTCTTTTCCTCTGTGGACAAACATCGGGCCTGGACAACTGGTGAATTTCTTTTAAAAAATTCCAAATTAAATTGGTGAATCACTTAAGAACAAATTCTGTTTGCATGAGTGGTTGTTGAATGAGGCCAAATCACTTGTTTTTACAGTACTGGTGTTAAATGAAAATGTTGTGAGTGACCATGACCGTGACTAAAATATATAAATATGAATTGAACATTTTCACATCAACACAGACTGTTCCAGTGGCGGAGAGTAACTCCACCACTGATATTTGACAGCTGTGATTACTAGTTATGTTTTTGATTGGCTTTTGCAATAGCATTTAAAGTACAACACACTGTTGCCTCTTTGACTTGCGATTTTGTTGTCGGCTCCAGCATCAACATCTTAGATGGATTCATTGAAATTACGGTTATAGTGCAAATAAAAGTATCCAGTTCACTTCATATTCCATGGTATTTCAGCCACTGCTTTAGAGCCTATTGTTAGCAGGACTTTGTCACATGAGATGGTCAGACCTGTAAACTAGTGATTAGTGGATGTCATAATACCACTCTGTTCAAGCTAGAAGCAGGTCAAGTAGGCAGGGCTACAAAAGATGAATATTCAGCAAAATAGAAAACATTAAACCTCTAAAAGCTCAAAAATGACTGCAAATGTGACTGGTAAAACATTATTCCCTGTTCTTTCCTACTCAGATTTACAGTATTCTGTGACACTCTGGACGAGCTCATCCCCAGTCTGAAAAACACTGGGATAAATAGTCAAACATAGTCTGACCTCAGCAACAGCGGCGAAATGATGCTTGAACACTGATGCATCTGTTAACAGTCTAACAATGGAATAAATAATAATATTCTTTTTTAAAGGAGAAGTGATTCAACACCTCAAACTTTAAATACATTTTGCTGAATAATACTTGCACACATTTAATTGAAATGAAACTGTCCTATTGCAACTCTCATTATTTCTCCTCCTACAGACCATCATCACTTACCAACATTACAAATGCAGATGTAAACATCCACAGTTACACCCACACTGTACGAGATTCTCCCACGTTTAAGCAGCGGACCACCTGTCCCACTGTGATGCAAAGACTCCTGTTTCCAGGTTTCCACATATTCATTATGGCCTGTACAGTGTATGGGGATACATCTGTGAACAGCTCTTCCCTTATTGGACTGTGGCCTTAGGGCCTTTGTTATGATTGGATACTTACAAAAGCCAGCCACCCCCTCCATGTGTCTCCCGTTCTAAAGGTCTGCTCCTGCATATTAAACAGTCTGGAGCGTTGCAGCAATCAAACGCAGGAACTCCTTCATCTACATAAACACCTCCATGAAGGAATTACTGAATAAAAAGGGGAGAGCTGGCTACCGTAGAGGTGGGGTAGGGGGTTAAAAGGGTGGGGGGGGGGGGGGTTAAGGCTTGTCACTGTGATGAAGACAGATGATGAGGCTGCATTGCTGTAAACGAGTGAGTCAGCCCTTCCTTCAGACAGACACAGGCCTGCAGGAGGAGGAACGGTGGTGGGGGTGGGGGTGGGGGCAAGGAGGGAGGCTGGAGAAATGCATGGGAACTGTCCCTGGTGCTGAAATCTGGGATGGCTGCTTTCTAACAGCTCCAAGTTCAGCCCAGTGCAGGGGAGGAGGGGAGAAAAAAATCCAACAGTGAGGCATGCTGCCGTTCACTACCTGACCCACATCTGAAACAATCTGTATCACTACTTCCAGTGGAACAGGTCAGTAATTGACCTGCTTTCCAATGTGAGAAAAAAAACAAAAACAAACACACACACAGACAAAAAAAACACCCAAATAAACAAATGATGCATTTAGCAATTTTCAAAACCCCACAGCAGGGGGAGTGTAATATACGCTCATACAAAAGCTTTAGAGGCTGTCGAGTTTTTCCACACAGATTCTGTCCTAAGTCGGTTATTTGGCATTCTGATCACAAAGCCAGGGGAGGGAGATGCTCTACCATGTAATTCTCCCTGAGCCAAGTCAAAGAGATTCTCATTAAAGTACTTTTTATATCCCTAACCTCAGTTTCCATGCAGGGACAGTTGTATTGGGTTGTCATGCTATTTGTGGACTAATCACCTCCACGCACTCCACACCTACACACACACACACACACTCACACACACAAGCCTCATAAGAGCTGAATGTAAACGAGTCTGGATCAACAGGAATTGGATATCGCATTGTGTCTTTCAGGCACCCCATCACCCCACCACCCATACTCTTTGAAATGATTTTGTTGCATTATTCATCTTTCAAAGCTGTCATGCTTTGTGCTGTCAGTTTGCTCAACATCACAGATGCAGCATGGGATGGATCCTTACACTCCATATTGCAGACGGCTGATCAAACAAGGAATTCGGCTGTATCATTTAGGGCACGAGGAATGTGATGGAGGATGTGTTGTGTACCGGTGTGACCGCCTTGAACGCCACTTGACACCCAGAAAACGCCAGCACCACCATCACCTGTCTCCTCCACACTGCCACAGCGGCTGAATCATGGAACTTTGGTCATACAGACTTTGCAACTTGTTACCCAGATCTTCCTTTTGAACACAAAACCAGGGGGGGGGGGGTCATGTTATTTCAAGGCTTTCACTTCATAAGTTACACACCAGAGCCTCCCTGGACTCATCCTGACTTATAAATGCTGTCAATTAAAAACGTTCAACTTGCAGTCAGCCAGTAATTCCTCTCAGTTTGACGTGAAAACATTATGCAACAGGTCCAATACTTGCAGAAGCCACCCTCGGCTATAAGGGTCTTTTTTTTCTTTTTTTCTCCAGTATACAGTGTTTTAGATGAGGCCAACTGGAGAATGATGTCACAAGTCCGTAAATAAGGGTCCTTTTCTCGGGCACTGCAGAGACCAGGCGGGTGTGGTGACTGCATTAGTAGACGCGCAATCCCCGGCGCAAACGCTCGGCTAAAAGACCTGTAATGTTGTAATGTGGACGCTACCGTGACGGCTTTCCACCCCTCGCTACGACTGCCTTCTACTTGTCGGACGTGTCCTGAAGTTCAAAATCATTAATCTGCTGCCTGGAAATCAGACAAAATTTCTCCGACCTCGCTTCGCTCTCTCGACAGCCACAAGGTGCCCATTCACGGCGCGCCTCCCCAAAGCCCCGTGCTTGATAGAAAAATACATGCACAATGACAATCTGACATCTGCTCTCTATCTGACAACAGCTTAGTATTCTCCACAGACACCCCGCTCTCTCCCTCCGAGCAACCCCATGCCGTTTTTTTTTTTTACACGCCGCTGTTCCCCTCTCTGTACCCCACTCTTTCTCATTCCTATGCGGCTTTTTTCGAGCCAGCTCATTTCCACACACGAACAACAACGGAATTGAACAGCGGCTTCATAAAATATGCAGGTAAAAAAAAAAAGGGCAACTCGGGAAAAAAAGCACCGACATCTCAAGCACAACACTTTTCATGCTCTACTGAAAACTGACCTCCAAGTCTAACGAATCCCACTCAAACATCCGGAGGATTTCTTTTCATCCAAAAAAAAGCGGACCAGGCGCAGCGGCTCTATGGAGCGACTGGGCGATGCGATGCCATTGCGCTTTTGGTATTATCCTCATGAAATCAGTTTGAACCGGGGGACGTCGTCAGTGGAAGACATCTCGGCGGCGTCGAGACCAAGTTGAGCGACACAGAAGGAAAAAAAAAACGATGCTATGTTTCACAGTCCAACATCTTTTTTTTTTTTTTTTTGCTCGGCTGATGGTTGCAACCAATTAGCACACCACTTGCGCTCGGAGGCGAATAGCTCCTGACAAGACGCTCCTTCTCCTGAGCATCGCTTCTATTTCAGCTGCTGTGCTGCTTTTCGGGAAAAGGTGGCAGACTACACAACACACGCAACTTCTCATTTCCAGGATATAGGGGGAATTTAGCGTGGCGCACACTCCAAAGCCAATAAATCCCCGTAGCGCATTTGACAAATCCTTTCCCTCTGCTGAAGGGGCAACAATAAGGGAAGCTTTTAAAGGTCCCTGCATGAAGTGCTTCTTAAAACACGTGACTCCCATCTATTCCATGGTGAAAGAGATGCATTTGATCCATAACAGGCCCTAAGCAGTGGGAGACACTTATGTGGGGAGGGGGCATGGGTGTGCTACAATGAATGACACTGGTATACCACACGGTAGACTACTCACCATTAGCACAGCAAAGTTATTATGATGGGAGCAATGAATGGTGGTCGTGTTGCCCCCGGAGCCTGTTATGTGGCAGCCCTCTGCCCTCCAGCCACCGTGTCCATCCAGCAGGTCAAAATCCCAATAGGCTGCGGTGGGGTCTACACCCAGTGCGAAGTGCCTGAGAGCAATAGTAACGGAGTGCACGGCGCTCCCGAGGCTGCACCCATCTGCAAGAAAAAGCAACACATTCAATTAAGGAAACCAAGTGGAAAGTGTGTAAGTGCATGTGGCTAAAGAAGTGTGGACACGGGAGCGTGCGGTCACACACACACACACACACACACACACAAAACTCCTGCATGCTCTAAACATACGCACGCATAATGTGGAAGTGTCAGACAGTTGTGTGAAGTGTTGTGGATAAACTTTCATCTCAAATGGAAACATGAAGCAGCTTTTTTTTAATTCAGCAGCTGTGGAGTCAAATCTGATGGGAACAACCATCAAGAGTTTTCATGTATTTTTTGGCAACGTGCACACGAGGCTGTGAAGCTTGTTGCGCAGAACGAGCTGATACGCTGTGTGTATGTGCGTGTGCGTTTGCGTGCGTGCGTGTGTGTGTAAGCATGTAGTCCGAATCGGCTTTACAGTACAAGCGTTGACATCACAGGCATGATGATAAAAATGGATTTCCTCTTACCTAATTTGGTGAAAGCAACTGGTGTTGAAACGCTCCTACGCTTCCCATCGTCTGCGAGATTTGACGAATTCCCCGTGCAAGGAAAGAGTTTCCCATTGCGAAACACGATAAACTGCAGCTTGCAAGTGGAGTTATCAACAGATTGCAGCGCAGAGGAGGAGATAGGCGTACCAGCCAGCGGTAAATGGATTGAGGCGACTGCCACAGAGTTCTGCGGATGGAACAAAAAAAAAAGAGAGGAAAATAAAAATTAAATAATGTATCCGAGATGCGCAGGAAGGAAGGGGGAAAAAACTCTCATAGAAAAGACAAATAGCTTTCCTCTCCAGGAGTGGAGGCGACCATAGACCACAAGTGACCAAGGGAATGAGAATCACGTTTGAAGCGCTCTAGTGCGCCTATTTGGTCAGGCTCCCTGCCGCAGAGGTGGAAATGGTTCTTACCATTTCAGCTTGAGGGCACATCAACACTGCAGCTTGATTTAAAGAGACAACCGGTCTGACTTTATCTTCTTTTCACCAACTATAAACACCAAAGGTTAAAAAAAAAAAAAAAAACACCCCTGACAATATTTGGGGGGGAAAGGGGGGAGTTCTGTGAGAAAGGCATGGCTTGGGAATATCAAGGTGTAGACACGCGCCATCTTTGAATCCAAGTGTGTCCAAACTGATCCTGTTAAGTTGTTTTTTATTGCTGTAACTGTAAAAACAAGAAAAATAAATAATAAAAAAAATACTACAATCCCTGGTGCAGCCTGGAAAAAAAATTCCACTAGAGCTGCGTTCAAGCTCCACAATCCCTCTGATGTGTTCTGACCTGTGGGTAATAATTTTACATACTGAACAAATAACACATGAGCAGTCAGAAGGCTCTGCCTCTCCTGTCCCTGGAGAATGTGAGCTGAAACCCCCCCATCCAGTGTTTTTTTTTCTTTTTTTGGAGCTATACATGATAAGAGCTGCAGGAACTTTTGGCACAGCTCAGGGTTTAGAGAATCAACGCCCCTGGTGGACAGAAATGTTGCTCAAGGGTGAGAGTGAGAGTGCTCGCTGCGCTTACAGGGCAGGCAGCACTTAACCCTGCGGAAAGATCAAGTTTAATCACAAAAATGCTTCTAAAGTGACACAGTCAGCACAGAAGAGATGCACATGTGGCCACACACTCAACTCCATGCCTCCTCTCAGCTGATATAACCATGCACACTGTAGTGTTTTTAATATTTCATGGAAAAAACACAGAAATGGAACTAGTGTGGTCCTGCAGAGGTGAATAAACACCAGGGTGAAAAGGAAAAAAAAAGGTTCTACGCACTGTTTCCCTTGTGATGTGCTAATCCTCTGGTCTGAGACCTTCACTCACAGAGTCAAACACTGAGGTGCACAAGACAAATTGATGTGCTCTTCTTGTTGATTTATTAAGACGTGATTACACAGAGGCTGCTCTTTCAAATGAACAGAACAGCTGAGGCAATTAACACATTTCTGCACCGAGAACAGATTTCTAAGGGGCAAAAAACACTTAATGAACGATCCCACCTATTTATCTAGTCATTGACCCTAATGGTGAACAATGCTAATGGTGAGGCTGACGATGATACGTCTTCATAATAAAGATAATGATGGCTGTGTGCATGGGGGGGGGGGCGGCTTTCCAAATGAAGTCTGCTTTTGTTCAGCTTTCAATCATGTCACCCTCCAGTGTGAGAGGATCAGCACTTTGAGCCTAAAGGGGAGGGAAACTTCCTGTCCAAGATGAATGTGGATGCCCATAAAGTGCCCTTACAGTTAATGGGGAGCTGCTTAGTCAGACGTTCGGCCAAATCAATGTCTCGGAGAAAGATGGCAGAATTTCTTAATCAAGTTAAACAAGATCTCGTTTGTCCGTTCTTATGTTTCTTATTCTGGCCACGGAGAGGCTCTGTTTGTTAGTGTGTGGGTCCCCTGAGTGATGTCGGGGTGTGTGGCCCCTCAGATGCCTCAGTCTGGGTTGTTTTGATGCTGCTGGTCCTTCTATTGTCCTGAAAGTGATTCTATAGCGATGACAAAGAGCAACAGCGTGCTTAAGCACAATATCTATACATTAGAGCCACCAAATGTGAGGAGCCAGAGGTGATTCTACGGCATCGGGTTTGTTGGCTATTAGTTTCTGTATTGACTCACTCTTGAAAGACTATTGATTTTCATCCTGCAGTGTGTGTATGTGAATGGAGGGAAGGAGGGAGGGGGGGGGGTGGCAGCAAAGCCTTGCCTTGAAATTTACGTTGCATCATTTCCTTTCTTTGAACAGCTTAAGCTTGGCAGTTTGTTGCCAAGACGTCACAGGATACAGACATCAGGGACGGAGTCAGACAGGGTTTTTAGCCTCCTCCACAAATCGAGAGAGTGTAGCACGCTATCCGAGGGGTCCTTTCCTCATACGGCCGGCAGCACGGATTGCCAGGTGACCGCCGTCCCTGGGGGTGGTGGTGGTGTTTTCAAAGCGTACGACTCACAAAAAGAAATCTTATCTCGTATACTTGTCTTTTCATCTCTTTCTACATCTTTTAGCCTCTTTTATGTGGCGTATCAAAGGGATTTACAGCCCAGAGGGTGTGCTATAAGCCACAGTGTGTGCAAGGTCTCGTTCTAAGCTACAATCTATGTTCCTCCTGAGCAACCTAAACAGCTACATTTCCTCAACCCCAACACCACCGGGGACCTCACACTTCAGAGTTGATTTAGCTGGATGTACCTCAGCCGTCTGACCTTCCTCCAAGCCCCTCCCTCTCCACCGGGGCAGCATGCTGTAGCCTTAGTAACCATAATCGCACACTCCCCTCCATCTCTCGCTCCAGCCTGGTGATCATTCTCCTTTCCTTTTTTCCCCCCTCCTTCACTTATTCCTGTCCTTACAGAGGGCATCCAGGTGAATGTCAGCAGTCACCTCCTATTTCAGGCTGTTCCCTCTCATCCGCCTCCCTCCCTCCGTCCCTCTTCCACCTGCTCCTTGATGCACAGCCCTGCTCCATAGAACCGCAAAACTGCAAAACAGCCTGGAGGGCAAAACACAACAGCCGTGTTTGACCCGGGGCAGCCACCAAATCACAGCGTAAACATCACGCTTAAACACGGCTCTTTCGTTTCACAGGGGGATTACTGTAGAAAGTGTTTAGACAAAGGTGAAAATTAAGAGTGCCAGTGAGACATTTTTTCCCTCTTCATTGTATAATCCAAAATTAGAAAAAGCTACAGCTCTGTGCCTTTGTAGATATATCATTGGGAGAGATAAATTTATTTATTTGAGCGGGCGGCAACTTGGAAATTAACTATGAATGAAATGAATTTAGCTCAAAGGGCAGCTTGGTGAGCTCGGCCCCGGCCGAGAAGAACTGCTGACGAGCATGATGGGAGATTTGCATAATTCTTTTTTGTTATCACTGGCAGTCCTGTCAGCGCAGACATGGTCAAAGACACGATGACCATGACAAATAGGTAGACATCAGGACACTTCAGGGGATCCTTCCTACCCATGATGCTTTAGAGCCTGAAAATAAAACAGTTTGCCCACAAGTAACATTTAACGAGAGCTTAAACACACGCCTCTGTTGGAGCTGCTTCTGAGGTTTCAACATATTTGTCTTGCCTGACATGAAAATACAACAAAGGATATAATTCTGCATAAGTGATTGTCATGGTTGAAGCTTAAAAGGCATTTTCCTCCTGAGCATTACCGCGTTGCAGTGTTGTTAGCATTACTTATCAAGAGAAATTAAACAGTCCTAAACGGTTGCCATGCCAACAAGAGTCTGTTTTTCCTCCAGAAGGGTTGTGCTGGTTGGGGTGCGGCGGCCGTTTGAGCACGTTTGTAGCAGGAAATTCAGGCTCTGTGGAGAAGCAGGGCTGTACCTCAGCTGTCAGCCACACTCTCCTCAGTCAGCTCTGACTCAAACTGTCACATCACCGGGTGGTTTCCTCAACAAAAAACATTCAAGGAGCTGCAACAGATGGACAGCATTGTTAGAATAAAAAGGCATTGTGGATTACAAATTAATGAATTCATTGTGTGTAAAAGCATAACTAATATATTAGCTGCAGGGTGATTGATAATGAGCCAAAAGGAGGCAAGTCTTAGACAGAACAGACCCTAGGAGGGAAATTCACAGATTTTCAGCATCAACAACTACTACTCTCTATGCAGAACCTGATTGGCCATTTTCAGCTCCTAGTCCTACCACATTCAATAATCTATAGGAAGAGTTTGTCTCTTTAGTCTCCTGTTGCCACGTCAATAAAGCCTACATCACCACTGTAAGTGAAGGCAAGGACGACTGTGACTCAGTGCGCGGTGTCTCCTGAAAGAAACTATTTCCATGCAGCACTGTAATGACAAGAAACAAATTATGCATGAGGAAAAATTGTGAGAAGAATGTGCAGTGATCTTTAGATATCCAGCTATGAAAGTCAAGATGCAACAGGTTCTATGGCAGAAAGTAGCTCTAATGAAAGCTGTGCACAGAGAGCTCTGTGAAATCATCCAGAGAGAGAGTGAGAGGAACACGGGTCGTAACATCTTAACATCCAGACAAAAAGTTTTGAATGATTCTGCAATCCTCCACTTGATGTACATTTTTTTCTTTTTTACATACAATCCCAGTGTTTTAAGATAAATAGCAATCTTTTCAATATCTGTGCATGACAATTACAATCAGCATTCTTTTCAAGGAAGCAAGGATAAGACAGTAGTAACAAGCTACTGTTAATGGCCCAGGAGAGCTGACCTAGAGACACCACTGGCCCCTGTAACAGCTGAGGCTGTGGCCCTGCTTTGACCACTGATTAACCTCTAAGACCTCCTTTTTATACTGACATGAAACAACAATTTAAGATGGAGTTGGACAGAGAGAACCAGGAACAGACCCGCTGCCACACAGAAGTGTTATGTGTCATTGTAATCACCTGGGCCTCAGGGTCTTTATTTATCACAATTACTTCACAAGCAGCGATGGTTATATAGACACTTGTGTTGACAGTAAGACCGCTCATATTTGACCTCTCCAGCCACTGATTGGCCATGTGTCTCTCTGGCCCTGTTCAGACTAAGCATTAATATGCTACTCAGGTGATCCAGTCACTGGTAAACAGCTCTAAAGTACATCAGTTCACACCTGGCATTTAAATGCATCTCCACATCTGTCTCGAGTGACCACTTATAGTAAGATCTCACCTCTGCTCGATATGCAAATAAACATGTGTTTGTGTGGGTATGAGTGAGAGAGAGAGAGAGAGAGAGAGAGAGAGAGCATTAGTCATAGCCAGATCTCTGTTATCATCTGGACGTCTCTGGTCCACTGTGTCTCCATGTTATCCTGCTCAACTTCAACACACAGCTCCGCCCCTCTCCTCTCCTCTCCAGACACCATCACACATCATTGGTCGACACTCGGTGGCTGTTCCTCAGACCGGCCGTGGCAGCAGCTTTCAACCCCATCCTCAATAACACTGACTGCACATGGTCCGGCCCTATAGCAGGTATTGACCTTGTCTTGTTTACCACTGTGAGCAGCACACTGCAGACTTGGCTTCCACTGCATTAGCCCGGTTCCACTGGTAAGTAAACAGCTGTATTTCTGTGGCCATCGCTGGTCCACACACTCGATTGGAAAATCACTGAGCCAATCTAAGCTTTGTTGGCCTGATTAAGAACGGGAATGTGGGATGTAATCTTCCTGTACCAGAGCCAAGAGCAGCCACATCCATGAAGAATAGTGAAAGAACAATGATGACAAGCTTGGATGACATCAATGCAAGCTGCACAGGTTGCTATAATCTTCATCTTTGTGGAGAGACATGTCTTAGTTATCTTTTTAAAATGTACATTATATGTTATATTTCCGTTTCGCTGACACAGAAGCTGGAGACTTCAAAGGATTGCATCTCAGCGACAAGTTTGCTCTCTGCAAAGCAGTTCAGTGTTACACAAATGTCTGATTCTATGCAGTGTTATAGGATAGTGATACTGAAACCCTGGCATCTGTTTTTCTATGATAATATAGAATAAAGAATGAATGCAGAACAGAGGTCTAGATGCGTCATTAAGTTAAAAAAAAACATCACATTCTTGTCCATGTAAGTTGAGGAAATGGCTCTACCTGCCAGGCCTTTTATCTATTCATGTATTCCTTCACTCTAAACCGTTCATTACCTGTTTATTCACCAACATGTTCGCTCTCACTACTGCTGAACCAGGTATAATTGGCCTGTTTGTGACTAAGACTGATTTGCCATGACTTGAATCCCAGGGAAAGCAGTCGGCATCCAGTCCATAATAACGTACCTTTTTCACCTAAGGCAGAATAAGGAACATCAACATGAACACAAACACACACAGTCGTGCAGTGCCACTGCCACTGGAGTCGGTCCAGGTTGTGCTTTACTGTCACCACATCCTCTCTCCAACAATTACACTTCTCAAGTTTGATTCAGCTGCAGGGAGACGGGATTAATGGGCGGTCATTTGGTGGAGCAATAACACTTGGCTATCACACAAAGTGGGTGTGCTGGCCGCGCGTGTGAGGCGAAACAGTCATAACTTGGGATTAGTCTCTACTTGGACTACTCTGTGGATAAGGTCATAATTGTTCTCCCTTTAATTCCTCTATATCTTTGATCTACTGTATGTTATCTAATGTAATCTATGTTACTCTGTTTAACCTTCACTTATTTTGAGTCATCAGTCCAATACAAACAGGATAAACAGTCATTCAATCAAGGTCACTTATACATTTATATGTGTCTCACTCCTGCACCACCTGCCTAATGACGTTATTTCACACACTGTGTCTTTATCTGCACTGCACAAATATCAAATTACACAACTTAGCGGTAGCTTTAACCACAAAGTGTGTCCTCCACTTGAACCACATGATTAAAGTAGATCTCCATTTGAAGGCAGAGGGGGGTAGAACAACTGCAGTCTCTTTAGGGCCTTTTCAGATTGTAATTTGAGATTCGGCTCTGAGGTGAAATGAATGTGAACTGATGTGTGCTCTTCGCAGATTGAATCATTCAATTACTTTTCAGTCGCTATTTGATTTTCTGCGTGTGTGGTGTTCATGACAATCTCTGGGTTTTGGCGAGCCAACACCGTTATTGATCTCATAAACATATGCTATCAAACAGTTTGCAGTTTTTGCAGGAAAGAAAACTGACTCGACAAATTAACTGCGATGGAATAATTATACTGCAGAGTGTAGCAGTTGACATTCATGCTGTTATGAATCCTATTGCTATATACACACACACACAGACACACACACACAGACACACACACACACACACACACACACACACACACACACACACACACACACAGACACACACAGACACAGACACCCGGGGGAGTTAAGATGTGCATCTTGTCTCTTTTACATGATGTATCGCCTGTATTAGCTGATGGTAATAACCACTGAGATATGTTGGCCCACAGTCCTTGCTCCCATTTATGATTCAGTGGCAAGAAGGTACAGTTGGTGCTGCCCAGGTGTCTCCATGGTAACTTGCTGATGAATCTGTGTGACTTAACAATTTCCTTCCACGGTGGCAGGGGATGGGTGGGGGTTGGTGGGTCGGTGGGATGAAGGGCTGCTTCATGTGATGAGTGCCTCTACTGTATATCAACATGGGTAAACATGAATATGCATGACTGTGGGGAACGCTACATGCTACAGAGGGATGGCTGGCTGGAGACCAAGACACTTGGGAACATGATTAACTACTGTCGAAACCTCCTCTCCATAAAAAAATCAAATGATGAAGATTTCAAAGATTTTTTTTTCTTTTTTTAAAGGTGATGTAACTACATTTTTGTGGTGTGCTCATCAGTGATAATGCAGCGCAGGCAGCAGCTCTATAGGATTTCTCCTACACAGTGGTGTTCAGCTAGAGACCGCATCATCCCTCCCATCACATCTCCACACCTGCTGTTGTGTAAACCAACCACACGCGTGAGCCGGGTCGAGGGGTCGTTGCAGTCCGCATCCCAAAGACAAATCATGCAGAGGAGCGAGAAACAAAGCTCCGGAGATGAATCACCTCCACACACACACACACACACACACACGGCTAAACAGCATAATGGGGCTTCCACGGTCCCATCATCGTGGTAGATGATGCAACAAGCTGACTGCTTCCAGCTGAACCCTGCAGCGGAGGGAGAGGCAGTGAAGCAATCACACAGACACACTCACATGACCTGTCAGCCATGACAAACATAAAAACATGAAATCCATCACACGGCGGTGTGTGGAAAAAGCCCAGAGGCTGTGTTGAGAACGTTACATGGCAAATCACGTTAAGAACACAACAATTTTAATTATGCATATGTGAGAAATCAAGAAGAGGCATCAATTAGCTTAAATGTATTCAAGCTACCATTAGCATTGTCTAGAGATCTGATTGTCTTAAATGGCCTTTTCTCTCATTTAAATGTCTGGAAAATGCCCTTGGGCATTCCCAGGACAAATCTAGCAGATCAGGGAGGGAAATTAAAGCACGGAAAAGGGGAAGGAGAGAGCCATATATTTATGGCCTCCTTTTACCATATTAATCCCTTCCCACTAATCCTTCAACTGCACCAAATAAAACTGTAATGGCTTTGGTGGTCATCTTTATCTCATCGGGCTGATGATGAACTCACTGGCAGAAGTGACAAACTCATTCCCATGGCAGCGGGCTGTTTATTGCGCTCCTACAGTATACTGTTTGTCTCTGTGTGTCTGCTTTTACTGCATGTGGGCTGTGGTGATGCATTAATGACACCTGGGGCGCCAAACATGAACATTTGTCCATCGAACACATTTAAAAAAATAAAAAAAAAAGACAGATGAGAAAAGTTGGTAAAGGATGAATCCAGGAAAAAAAAACTAAAACAAGACTAAGCGTGTTCACCAAACCCTCCCAGCACACTGCTCTCGCCCACTGTGTTTAGTCACATTAGATTGGCTCTATTAAAATTCTAGCCTCCACATTTTTTAAAGTCAATAATGGGTGTGTTTCTTTCTGCGATGATAGCAGGAGATATATTATTCACTCATATAGCGCTTAAGGGATACTACATAGAAAAACACAGGCTCTGAGAAGTTTGTATCCTGTGTTTTTGCAGAGGATGTTGTCTGTTGCTTCGCTTAGAGAATTCCTCTGGTGTAAACATCCATACAGACTTCTTGACTTGTACACGTGCTATGTTCCAAACATACTTCATACCCAAATACACTATGACTACTGCTGTTCTGCACCTTCATGTCTTAAAGGTTTTGTAACCACTGGCTGCTCGTGGACTGATGACACATCACACCAGAGTTGTGGACTTGAGTCACCTGCCTTCCACAGTTCAGGAACTTCCCCCGGTGCTCGATGTGGTTCCTTGCCGGGAGCAGCAGGTGATGACTGTGGATGTGATGAGATGGGATTTTACAGGTGCAGAGCAAAAGATGTGATAGAAACAAAGTGTGAGTTGCTTCCCATCTCTGGAGATAGATCTGACTGAGTAAAGAGGTGAAGTTTGATGCTGAACATTTCCTCCAGACTGATAAGTAAACACTTGGCTAGCCCTGGCTCTGCAGCAACTGGCTCTGTACAACAAACAAATAGCTTCTGTAAGACTTTAACTGACAAACTCAAAAGTAACTGACTAACTTGTGACTTCTCTTGGACCTCAAGCCAAGATATCCTTCCCAACACACACCAAAAAAATGCTTTCTCGGTTACAGCCAATGAAGCATCATGGGCAGCGGGAAGGTGAGCTTAGACCATAGGACACAAAATATTGACTTCACTTCAATTTTAATTGGAGCTTCTTGGTCTTAACTTGGGAGCCTTTGTTCCACCTCTGCATCACACTGCTGCCAGTGTTGGTGGTCTCTCTTAGGCTTCATCCACTCTACTCTATTTTTGAAAATGAAATTCATCCTCATCCAGATGACCACTTCCGCTTTGTGTCAGAAAACAAATTAATTTTAGTTTTTGTCCATTCCATCCTACAACATCTTTTAACTAAACAGGAGTTAGCAGCATTTCTTAAGTCTTAGTTTTAGGTGCTTGTAAACTCTAGATTTATATGGATGTCATGTGTAAACTAAAGCGTACTATTATGGGTCATCTGCGTTTTGAAGGAATGGATTGACATTCTGTAAAAAAAAACAAAAAAAACAACAGTCTTTATGATAACCTGGAATAATATTCTTCCAGCTCCAGGATCTTAACGAACAGACTGATATAATAGTAGCATTCATCTTGACAAGAAGGTGCATAAGCTCATTTTCCTAAATGTTGACCAGTTCTTTCAAAGCTACAGGAGGTCTTTTGGGACTCCAAAGATCAGTTTCAACTGGCTTTTCCCATTCTAATGAAATCTGAGTTATTCTCAAATGATAAAAAGAACACTTGCTCATGGAATAAACACTTATAAGTTCTTCTATTTCTATGCAACTTTTTTATGTATTGCATGCCCCTTTGATTGGCTGCTGTTTGGTATTCTATAGTTGTCTCTCCCCGTCTTGGTCATGCTGAAGAATCCAAGACACTTCACTGCGAGCAAGGGTAGGATAGAGGATTTATTGGAGCGCTCTTGTGCCTCAAACGCACATCCCTTTAATCGATCTGTTGAAGCATTACCATAGTCAGCTCGCTCTGGCTGTTCCGCTTTCCCCCATCCCCCTCCATATTTTGATCAATGAAAGTCCCATCCATAGTCAACCTCCCCCCTCAACCCCAGCTACAGTGGGACCAGAGCCAATTGACTCATATATGTAGTGAAAAAGAGAGGAAGGAGGCTTGCATTTCACAATCAGGGCCATCACTCCAATGAGAACAATCAGGCACGCAGCAATTTCTCCGGCGCCATGATGGTGATGGCTATGATGGGAATCGCAATTTTCTTAATAAGATAAAAAAGAGATGATGATCTGAGCTTACTTTGAGAAAATGAAATCCCTGGGGATCTGCGCTCGATTCGTCAGTCTTTTAATCTGTTAAACAGGGGTAATAAGCTGGTGTCAATCCACTGCCTGTTTAGCACAATCGCAGTAAACTGCTGCCTTGAGCCATGTGGTAATAGAGGTGGTCTGAACGAGGGGCATGTGACTTTGAAATATATTAAAATAGCAGGTTAAATTCAATACACCATGGACCTGTGTAGGCAGAAGCCTCAAGGATTACCATACATGAAGTGATGATAAAAATATGCTGTATAGAAGATTTACATTCACATCTAAACATCCAGTCACTTTAACTATTCCTGGGGGCCGAAGATCTAACCCAGCATATTGGAGACAACCCATTCCAAACAGAAAAGTCTCAGGCATGAGTCAACCCTCTGCTGCTCTGTTACAAACTCTTGTTTCTTTACGCGTGATTCGCAGTAACCGCACTGACGCCGGCGCAAATCACGCGAGATTTGGACGGACCAGGAAGAGGAGCTTCGAGAAGCTTCCGCTACAAACAAGCTTAAAATATAGACTTATTTAATTTTTTTCGGGACAACTACGCAATTTGGGGCTTCAGCACAAGACGGACATTACATACGAGCATCATGGAGGTATTTGGATGTTTTTTTGTGTGTGTTTTTTACGAAGAGCTCTGGTGTCCCTTTGCAACCGTTGCATTGAAATGCACTGCTACGCCAAGACCCCCTGTAACTCAGAGAAGGGACGGTGGACTCTGAAAATTCTTCCAGCCCTTAGTCAACATGAGGGTGAGTAGATAATGAGCGAAATATCATTCTAGGGTGAACTATCCCTTTAAGCCTGTGCATTTTGTAGCAATTTCATCATGGCAACAAGTACACATCAGTGTAGTACAATATATGATTTCTAGTCATAAAACTGTACAGAAATGTAATATCAAGATAACAGTGATCAAAATGATCATCATTGATGCACTAGGGACATTCTCAAAGTCATTAAACACGACCTGCTGCCTGCTCACTCTGTAAACAAGGAAAAAGCACATCACTTGTTTTTTTTTTTCTGTTTCAGACACAGAACTCAGACACACCTGCTGCTACTTTCTACTCGTTTGATTTACAAATACAAATTATAATACAAACTCTGTCCTGGTTTGGCTTTGCTTTGTTGTTAGTTAGTTTGTCTTTTGTGTGCTTGTTTGTTTTTATTTTAATTCTCTTTATTTCCACTGTTGTGTTGTTAGTTGTTTGCTTGTCTTTTGTTTGCTGTTTTTTTTCAGAGCTCTTTATTCTCACTAATGTTTGTTGTTAGTTGTTTGCTTGTCTTTTGTTTGTTTTTATTTTATCGCTCTTTATTTTTACTATGTAAATGGAAATCTTATGTGCAAAGGATAGGCATAATAAGCTATTGCTTCAGCCTACATCTTTTGGTTGCATGTAGGGGAGAGCCGGGTCGATTGATACACTTTTCATTTAAACGTCTTTTTCAAAGATGACGTTATGTACACAAACATTTTTATCATGTGATCAACAACTCACATGTGTATTCTCTTAGTTACAAGTGTAATTTAACACATATGTTGGATGATCACGCTGTTTTATAACTTTGAACGTAAGTTGACATTTGTCTCAAACGCCCCACCTATGCGGGTCGTTTGAGACACAGAGGAGGGACGGTTGAAACAGCATGTTTTAAACAGAAACTACTGACATTACTCTCGTTTTTATGCAGCATATCGGACAACATACTAGTGTACTCGTTATTGCCAAAATGTCACATAATTTCTCACAATATAAATAGGTCAAATAAATATTTTTGTCCCGTGCACAATTGTCAAGATCCGCATTTCGATTAAACTCGCCTTTCTTCTTTTGTACGAGTTGTTGGATGACTGCATTTTCATTTCATTTACTTATTTCCCTGTCCTAAGTCATGTTTATGGATACACAGTTGAACATATTGTCATTTTACCCTCGGCATTTCCCCTCACTTTGCTGAATATCTGTTGATTCATGTCATAAACACGTTTTGTTCATTAAAAATATCTGGTGTTTATTACCTACATGTTGTTCATTCAAATCGGTTGTTGTTCATTGCAGAACAATAGGGTATTAATTCGGTGATTTATATACAGATATTGATCGCGCAGTGTGACCACAATCACTACGCACGGTGGCGTGAGGGACAGTTGAAACAGCTGTATCAATCGTCCCTGCAGCGACTACTGACACTTCAACCTGTTTTGCCTCTAAACTTCAAAACTATGACATTTCATAGTTTAGGACCTGTTTATGTACGAATTCATCTGTTGTTAGGTCATATTATTATTGCATGAAACACACAATACAACTTTTGATCACAAAAAAACTACCGCACCTAACATTTTACTTTCCGTAGTAAAAAACAGGTTCGCGCTAATAACTTTTGAATGGCGTGACGTAATTTCACAAGCTTTCCCAGGATTGGTCGGTGTTGAGTGCTGAACATAGTGACAAAATCTGACGGCTCAAGCTTGTGTGGTTTTCGAGGAAATCGCTGTGTATCAATCGTCCCGTGTCTCAATCGACCCGGCGCTCCCCTACTGTATTACTGAACAATATGCATTTTGTCAGTCTCTTATTTAATCGACCAAATGAATAAACTAAACTAAACTAAATTACCGGGGCTAGTGCTAGCTCTTTTAGCAGTCAAAAGATGCATCTTTTGCTCCTGTACTGGACGACGTGGAAACCTCGTAGTGACAAGTTTGGAAAACCCTGCTTATGTGTATTGTGCTGGTTGCTGGTTAAAACACCTAACTGGAGTCAAATTAACCACAGTTAATAGCCATGGTAGTTGGCCACAGACGTTAGTGATAATTAAAATTTAACCTTGTTTAACCTCTAGCATTTCTATGATACTGCATAAAACCGAGAACCCCTAGTGACTGCAGTACCAGCAATAACAGCAGAAACAGTAAGCCAACTGAATGATTAATTGATAGGCAGAAAAAGTAATCGGCAATAATTTTAATAATTGATTAAACAGACATTTTTAGAGCCAAACTTCACAGTGTCCAGCCCCTAGCTGTGGAGGACGTGCTGGTTTCCTGGGCTCTTTAGACGAGTGAACAAGACACTCACTTTTCAAGACATCAGGGAATTTAGGAAATTGTGATGGAAGTTTTTTTTTTTAAGAATAACTGCTTGATTAAAATAGAGAATATTCAGCATATGACTGTAACTGTAACAGTGTATATATCTTAAATTAGCCTTTGGGAAATTGCAGAGTGTTTTTCATTACTCCATGACATTGTGAAGCCTTATCGGCTGATTGGAAATTAATCAACATAAGAAAGCTGCAGCTCTTGTCACTCTTCTGTCTTTTGGCCTGGATAAAGCTTTCAAGTGCTTGTCATCTTTGTTTAGCAATATGCCTCTTTCTTGGCGGTCGTCTTACTCAACCACTTCTCTGCTCCTCTCTGCTACGCAGGAGGATGGCAGGCAGCACACATTACTGACAGAAGTAGTACAGATACAGTGGCTGAGATGTGCTGATCCGGGGGAGGCGGCATGGTAAAACTGCTGCTGTTCTGAACTTAACATAGAAAACAAGGGGTGTGTGGGTGTTTTGACACACATCTTGTGCTGTCAGTCCCACTGCCTTGAGAAGTTAACTGCTTGTGCCTCATTGCAAATTAGCAAACAGGATTATACTGTATATACTTGCTGACATTGTGTATACAAGTTACACAGCAGCATTACCAAAAACTGACATCGAAAAAGATGCTGTTAAGTCAATGCCCCTTAAAGCATTGTATGGAACTGATAGACTGTTGCATATCAATCTTTGTCGTCTACCTCTAACTCAGTTAATCTTCCTTCCAGTATGCTGATTGATGGTAGCAGAGTAACTGACAGAACAGACATATTAAATTGTTTTAACAAACATTTTATTTCCTCTGGGTTCTTGTTTAACTCTAAAACCCCCTCTAAACAACCCACACCTAGTGAAAAGAAGAAGGTGTTTCTTCTGAGGTTCAGTTTGTCCACAAGGGGGTACCACAAGGTTCAGTCCTAGGCCCTTTGTTATTTACTTTGTATAAAAACAATATTGGAATGAATATTCCAAATGCAGCCTTTCATTTTTATGCTGATGACACAGTCATATATATTGCTTTGCCACCCACGCCTGCAGAAGCGTTTGCATATCTGCAGAATGCATTTAACAGAGTGCAAGAACAACTCTACCAACTGCAACTTGTTCTAAATGCTGATAAAACAAAACTGTTTTTCACTAATTCTAAATCAGCCAGGTCAAGTCTGTCTGTCATTGTCACCAGTAATTGTCAACAAACTGAACTTGTATCTACTTTTAAATATCTGGGGTTCTTGAATGATGACCACTTGGCTTGTCATATTCAGTACACTGTAAAGAAGCTGAAGCTTTTACTTGGATTTTATTTCAGAAATAAGTATTGCTTTTCTTTTAGGGTGAAACAGAAACTGGTGGAGTCGAGCTTTCTTCCGATTATTGATTATGGTGATGTGTTATATATGAATGCCTCCGTTCAATGCCTCCACATGTTGGATAGTGTGTATCATGATGCTCTGAGGTTTATCGCTAACTGTGGAGCTCTAACTCATCATTGTGTCTTATACACTAAAGTAAATTGGCCGGATCGGCCATTGATATGTGCTGATTTACAAGGCTTATCTTGAGATGATTCTGACTTATTTAACATCCATTTTAATCTTGAATAATAGGGCCTACAGTCTCCGCTCTCTGGACTTTTTTCATTTTACTGTTCCTAAACTCAGAACAGAAATGGGAAAGAAAGCTTTTCGATTTTCTACTGCATGGAACATTTTGCAGTCAGAGTTCAAACTCCAAAGTCTGGTATCTCTGAATGTATTCAAGTCCATGATAAATTCCATTACATCCAGGCTTGGTACAAATGTTTTATTTTTTGAATAATCTTGTAAATTAATTTAACTAATCTTGTAAATTCAATTGTTATTTGTATTCTATTTGTTTTTTTTATGTCTATGATTAATGTGACTATGTGTTGAAACTTTATGTGCTGCCAGGTCTCTCTTGCAATAGAGATCTTGGATCTCAATGGGACAAACCTGGTTAAATAAAGGTTATAATAATTAAAAAAAATAATGTCAGTTGAATCAGTTCAATGAAAATTCTGGATAATCAATAATAAAAAATACTTTCCTCATCATTTTATTGGTTTGCACACTCTGCTGGTGTGTGTAGGCTAGTTCTTATAGGTAACACATACAGTAATGTGTACAGAGCAGTGGTGTAATGCCATTTGTAGAGATCATACAACCAGAGCACCTATGCACGTTTCTGTGCAGTCCAAAGATAGCACAAAGAAGAACTACGTTATCCATTAGACGTCAGCAGGAGAAGTGACAGGAGGGAGTATTGATGCTAATTTTATAATAACAGGTTCAGGGTTTTAAGGAGTTCTGATGGTTGAATAACTGAGAATGAAACACAGAGAACCACAACAAAGATTATCAACACAGATCACATACGATCACAAAATGAAGAAAAGGTACAATCCATTCATTTTGTTTTGATCTTGTTGAGAGTTTGGTAGGAGGTACTGTCTGCTCAATGTCATCACTCTTTCAATTCCTGGCTGATCTGACAAATTGACTTCATGTGCCATGTACTTGTTGCCAAACTTGTAAAAACAAATGCAGGATTTTACTTCATCCAAGGTTAGTATCTGTACTTAGTGGTTGCACATGTTTAACATTAGTTCATCTGGTTTTTAAGTAGTCATCCATAACAGATCATTGAAATGCAGGGACAGATGATTTGGATGGAGCAGGACGAACTCAAGCCAATCTAACCACAGCCCACTCTCATCCATCTACAGAGCCCCCACTTGGCCCAGATTAGCATCAGACAAGAGGGCACACTTTGAAGATTCTGTCTCAAAAAGTGATTAGCTGGGAGGCAGCCATGTTACCCAACAGGGACTTATTAGCCATCCCACTTAGTGTACACAGTGACCGCAGAGACAGAGACTGGGGGGGAGCCAGGGAGAGAAGTCATTCATCAGAGATTTGTTTCCACTCTGATTAGGAAACAAGCAAAGTAATGGTGTTAACAGCCACGCTGACCTTTGTCTTATCACCCCCGTTAACATATGTTTCAGAATGCAACAATCATCCTTGATCCAAGCTTCAGAGACTCTTACAAAGGTAGAACAAAGAGATTTGAAGTGACGGATTTTGATTGATTTTTGTGCTTGTTCCAAGTGGGACCATGCAATCAATGATTTACCTCTCCAGCCTAGTTTAGCAGCATAAAGCTCGGCTCTATTATACTGTCAGGACCAGCAAGTCCACATTCTGGATAAAGCAAACTCATGTACACTGAGGATTTATTCACAACACACAAATCAACATTTTCTGGACACATTGTTGCACTAGAAACTAAATTTCCAAACAGTAAAGCTTCAGATCACAGCTCACAAATTACGTTGTAGCTATTTAGTATTTACAGGGTATCAATTAGTTTTAGAGGGGCATCATTAAAATTTTAACATTTAGTTTTAAAGGGTCAGTGATCAGCCCATTATAAAATGTCAAACAGTCAACCCACTTACTGCAGCTCCATCATGTGCACTAAGCAAAACTGTCACTGGTTGTGGCATGACTGATAAATAGAATACAGCTTTGCAGTGGAAAGATACCAACGCTTCTAGTCAGGACTTTCACAATAAAACCAGTGCAGATTGGCTACAAATTGTGATTGTAGACAAGATTTCTACTGAAGTTCATCATAGGATCTTTTGGGCAGATCAGCCATATGCACAGGGCCGAGAGGAGGGTTAGAAAAACAGCGGAAAAGTGACCAGACTTGCATAGTTGCTCTTTCATTAGTTGCAATATTGGACCAAGGCCCTTCTCCAACAAAGAAACGTGGTAGGTCCAAACATTGTTTTTATCTCCTAGTCATTGAGGCCACTGCGCTCCAAGCTTTGCTACAGGTACAATCCCGTTCTAGACATGCCAAGAATAATAAAATCAAAGAGGAGGCACCTGAACACACTTCTGAGCAACAGAGCTAAGGGTTTTACGCTAATACTTCAGTGAATGAGAGATGTCAGCTTTTGATCTTTAATAAATTTGCAAAAATGATTCAAAAGATGTTTTCATTTTGTCATAATGGATTTTTAAGTGTCGATTAATGAGCTGATTTAAATTTTTAACACACACATGTTCTTAAAGCAACAGTTACCTTTCTGGAAATTGTACACGTTTCTTTAAAGCAGAAGTAAGCGGAATATTTGTGTTAATATAAGTCTTAAATAGTTATATCTTCCAACAGCAATCACTTATATAGAGTGTTTGGTCTGAAACACGGGTCCGTCAGTCACTCTGCTCTGCTGTAAGCCGAGGAGAAAACTTTCCTTGTATCCTACAACCTTTATCCAATGAGGAGAGAGAACGGCATAAAGGGGCGGTCCTCTCTGTGTGTGCAGCCAAGGGATGCGCGTGAATGTGGTGACGTACTGTAGGGACGAGGGCGGGGACTGTTAACTCCATCGGCTGGCAAGAAGTTAGCCAAAACGACCGGATCGCTTACTTCTGCTTTTAGTTAAAATGCTATTAATAATCCGATGGCACACTAAAATGTAAGAGAAATCCACCAGGGATAGAAACTCATCATTATTCCATTCTCATGTCTTATGTATGTTGTACACATGGACCCACAACACGAAGAGGCAAAGACATCCTCACGTCTCCAGTGTCAGACTGGAATGGGATTCAGCTGTGATAGAGGTGGAGGGAGTGGGCGTACATGTGTGTGTGTTGGTGGGCTGGAGGTAAGGGTGATTTATACCAACAAGCTCATTGCTGCCGTCCCCTCTGTCCTGAGAGAGACACTATCTAGCTGTTTATGTGTGAACCTTTGACCACAGGCTACCTCTGCAGGCCATCTCCAGCTCCATCAGACTGGAGCTCCTGCCATGGCCCCGCACTGACTGGTGCTATGTCACAGCGTCTGAGCTCCATGCATCTCAGGTGTGGGAGCTAATTGGTCACTTTATGTCGGAGAGTCTGTCTCAGCCACTTACTCCAGAAGTGGTTAATGTTATCATCAAGGCGTCATTATAGCTGGAGAACTGACCCAAGTGGTCGTGTGGGGACCGATACAAAGATTTGCTCCTTGATTTAACCTCAGGCTAATTTCAAAGTCAATGTAACTTCTTAACGCTCCTTTATTCAAGAAGCATTTGTGTTGTTACTAATTTTACATCAACAAAGAGGTCATCCTCCAGATTACCATTCACAGAATACTTTGCTGACATGACTGAGCTGTACTGGCTCTGTTTGTGAACTGATTTTCCAATTGCCAATTGAAGTGTACCGTGAGATCCTTCTTAAAAATCACCACATTTGAGCTGAAATGGTTAGTGTGACTGAGCAAACTTAATTAGCATCTATTTTGATACAAGATTGTTCATATACGTAATTTTCAAATATGACCTAAATCAAGGACTAAAGCAATTGTTGCGTCCCGGGAGACACATCTGTTGCATTGTGACTTTTTGCAGTAAATCTGTTGTCAACTTGATGTGTTTTTTTATGCTGCAGTGCAGTGAGCTCTCAGAGCCACCGTATGTACATACAAGAAATTATTTTTTCAAGGAAAAACCTGACAGACCAAACAGATATTATGTAGGGCATGTTTTTATGATGCAACATTTATCATTTATCTTATTAATTATATGATGCAGCATAATTGAGCTTGGTTTGTATCAGACTTGTGGAATTATGGGAAACATTAGTATTTATCTGGAGTTCTTCCGAATGTTAAGAGGTATTTCTGGCTGTGTTTCTGATAAAAGCTCCACAAAGTCCACCAGCCAGTCTCTCACTGTGTCAGTCTGCTGTTTGGTCCTGGGCTTGTCGCCTGCACTGCAGGTATTTTGGAGCTTTATCACTGAAAACAGCTGCCTGAAGCAAAGTGCAGAGCTTGGTGATAGTGTTCATCACTGAGAGTGACACCTTTCCCATCACACACAAGTTATTTGATCCATTGTTGGTTTGAAAATGTTGATTAGTACATTACTGCTTTAAACCATAGCGATCAAGTACAGTGACAGAAAACTGTAGACTACTGCAGCACTTTGATCAAGACGGCTTCATGGAGAAGGTGGACTCACTAACGCAATCAAAACGGGACAAAATGTGCAGACGCGCCACAAGTGCTGCATCTGTTTTGTAACATACACTTACACATGTGCATAAACAAACAGGGCGTAGTCAGGCTCGAGGTGAGACAATAAGAAAACAGCTGAAAGACAGTGCAGTGGTGAATGTGACACATCTCCCTCAAACAAGCTGCTTGAAAACCTGCAGCCTCCAGGGAGATTTGTATGAGAATGGATGCTTGACAGTGCCTCGCACCAGCCAGACTTTAGTTCCACTCCAGGGATGGACTTGCCTCTCTGTGCCACTGTAAATGTAATTTTCACTCAGCTAAAGTACCTCAGGTACCTCCCCGCCTCAGATCCTGGATTAAGGTGTGAGAGTGAGAGTCGGAGGGAGACGGACAGCGACGCAGGTGATGTGAGAAATTAAATCAGTGTGAGACACTCTGTGGACGTCCTGGCATACAAATGTGCAGGCGTGCACATGTGTATACTGGAGAGGTGCTATATCACATGTTAACAGAACCTTTCACAGCAATGCAAAGAACATTCATCCCTGTCTGTCATCCACACAATACACACACCGCTGGGAGATCAAATGCAATTTCAAACGGACGATATTTTGATGTATAGATCTCACAACCTGTTTAAACACAGACTCTCACATTTATTCAAAACTGTTTTCAAGCAGTATTCTTACTGTGCCGTGCTATAACAGTATACACTACTTGTAGGGAAGCCAGTGATAGTTACATTACATTTATTATGAGGTAAATACCATCAATGATTTCTGGTAACACTTTATAATAAGTCCACACTATTAAGCATAAATTAAGCATTAATTACTGAATTCATTATTTATAACAGATGAATACTTATTAGTACGTAGTTTATAAACACAGTTAAAATGTTTTACTCATCATTGATAAGCACTAACTGTATTTATAAACTACATACAGTACTAATGAGTATTCATGCGTTATAAATGAAGAATTCAGTATTAATTAATGCTTAATAGTGTGTACTTATTAAAAGTGTTACCATGATTTATTAAATATTATGATATGTATAATGCAATACAGTGCTTATTATATAGTCATGGTTTTTAAATAACATCAAAACATTATAGTTCATGTCTTTGGTTGTAAATCTATTCTACTGGTGGAGGTGAAATGTTGAAAAACTTCCTGGGTTAGTAGAACTGGTGTGACAGTATCTGTGCATCCTCCAGACATCTGTCCAACCTCAGCAGCTGTGATGGTGAACAAACAACATCCAACTCACTGATGATATCGCTGATGATGTGGGCCAGATAAGATATGCTAATGATCATCAGAAAATAAGAAAACTGAACAAGTATTTGTTGTTGAAGGCCTGCTGATGCAAGAACTTCATTCTCATGCTCATATGTTGAAGTATGCAATTTCCTGGATGAAGTCTATAGTTATTAATAAAAGTTCTTCAGCCTGTTTCTGACTGTTGGGTACTACTGCTATATCATACTGCATATTATTTGATCAAGTTTCCAGATTTAAATCTCTATTGTATGACTTCATCAAGTAAAGGGACCATAAAATGAAATGGAAGAATCCTAAAGCACTCTTCAATGAGAAAAGTCTGGATATTATGTGGGTGGGAACTGCAGGTGATTACCGATATTAAAGAGTTATGTAAAAATGAAACTAAAGTGAAGACTGTATTTTTCACAATGCAACAAGGGGGCAATCGGTATAGGAGGTGTCCCCACCTCCACCCCTCAGGGAGCAGCAGATATTTAAAGGCCTTTCCATTGACGTGGCAGTAATTGCAGCAGCACCGTATCTCCACAGCAGAACAACATCCCACCTTATCTCCATGACCTTCCATAGACAGCCCTCAGTCCCCGGTCCCAGGGAAGCAGAGAGAGAGAGAGAGAGAGAGAAAGAGAGAGGTGTGCTGGATAACACACAGCTGACTCCTCATGTGATCCCAAACACCATCGACCTTTGTTCCCTTCCCATGGGAACTCCAGCTCTAAGTCTATATCTACAAGACTTAACCTAACACACTCTGCCATCCATCTCTTTCCTCCAGGCCATGATGTATCACATCTACCTTCTCATTTACAACTAAAGCCTTCCACAGCTGCCAATCCGGGCCAAAACACACTCCAGGGGCTTCAAGACCCAGATAAATGCCCCAAACAGTCGAGTGTGTGTAAACAGGCGCTGTCAATCAATGCTCCTGGAGGGGACAAGATTCTTGTCAGTTCAAAACCATGGTAAGACGATTTTATCCCTGTACTGACTCCTTCTGTTACCTGATGAGGGGGTAAATGCTCCTGGTGTGAGGTCTAGATGGAGGTGTTGACTGAGCAACCTAATTGTTAAAATAGTACTTTATGTTTTCATGAAAGCAACCTTGTTATAATAGCATTTGTTTTCTCCAAACAGTTTCCAATAACATTTTATGACTGTACCTCTGCATATGGTTTCACTGCAGGCTCCCTGACATTCCAGTGTTATTCACATTTAGTTACACATATGAAGTCATCTATTGTAGAGGTGTTATGAAGTCATTGAAGACAATATAAGATGATTTAATTCACAAGATAAAGGACAAGGAAAGACAAAGGGCAGGCAGTATTTAGATAAACAGAAACCTATAGATCCTTGACTGAGAGGATTTGTCTCGGCCTTTAATTTGACCCTGTTTAATGGGCTAATGCCTTAATTGACCCAAATAAAAGAGGGGAACATCAGTGATACTACACCACCGCCTAGTGATGATAACCAAAGTAACTCCAGCACTTGCAGTGGGAGGAGAGCAGCCTTGAAAATCTCATTCAAATAAGTAGTGAATAAGGAAATCTATGAGAAGGCCTGGACTGAATAAGAATGAGGGCATTAGGATAAATATAGAACAAAGATACATTTTGGAGGACAGATTTTCAAAGCAGGGTAAACTGAAAGCCTGTGAAGAGGGCGCACAGCGAGAGAAAATAAAGTTCTTCTTCCTGGATTCGGAGTTCTGCTCTTCACCTGTATCGTTTGCTGAGTTCTGTCACAATTAGTGCAACCCCACAACAGTAAGGACAGGACACACCTTCCACTGTGTGGTTGGAAGCATGGGTGTGCGATTGTGTTAATTGTCTGTTTACTGCTGTGGTGCGACAACAGAATGTAGTGTTTTCCTCTGCTACATTATTCATGGCTTCGCGAGAGGCTTGACTCCGTGTTTGGCACTGGCTTGTTTTGTTTAGCGTCCCCTGTTACACGGCCCTATCCACCCCCACTTCTCACAGTATAAATTCTTAATCTACGCCCGCACTTGCTCACAGCCCAAATCTTGCTGGCTCTTCTGCTGCGCCGCAGGCATGATGAGCTGGAAACAAGTTCAGGTGGATCTCTTCTTTGTCCTCACGCTCTGTTTACAGGAGCGCACAACACTGATTAATGAAGATAATCAGATAAGGGCTTTTAATGAATAAATTATGACTGGCTGGATCGGGAGGCACCGGATTTTCCCCCAGGAGGAAGAATAGATTTGAATGAGTGCATAAACGCAAGTTTTAACTTCATATTCAGGAGCTGCGGAGACACTGCGGTGGACAGGCGCTCACTGATCCCGTCTGTAGATATGACCTCCAAATCTGTCCCCAAATATCGGCAGAAAAATGATTCATATTCATGCCGTGTTACACGTAAACTGACATAAACCAAATAATGATAGAGAAACATGTTTCATCAAGGTCACTCAGGTACAGTAAAACAGAGAGTGTGAAGTCACTCTGGGCTGGAATAAAATCATTCACCAGAATGATATTGATTGAAACTCCAACCTGGGAGGGGGGGGGGGTTGGGGTCAGACTGGGATTTGATATGGTACTCGCCAATATCAAAAGAAAGTTCACCGAGAACCACAGGTGGCGGAGGAACTAAGCTGAAAATCGATGCTCCAACAAGTTAAAGCCACATTGTCTGGAGCTGATTGTCTTAATTGAAAAGCTATCTCAAGTGTGGATAGCACCGCAGCCATAAAGAAATAATAACAACTACATTTATCGAATTGCACTTTCCCAGATACGAGGAGCTGGAACGAGACCATTGGAGGGGAGGAGGGGATCTGGTGGCTGGTGGGTAAGGGTGGACAGGAGGGCAGCGGTGGGTAAAACTGATTTTTATTGAACCATTAAATCTCCAGTGCCAAATGTAATTTGAGGTTTTTGTTGCTCTCCCACCATTAGCTGCTAACAACCCCATTGCTCTGGGCCAGTGCTGGTAAAAAACAAACAAAAAAAAAACAGTGGTGCGACAAGGGCAAACCAGAACAACACCGTATTCAATCTGTGCAATTATGGTGCCGTTAACATTAGCCCATCTGATTCCTTTATGTTAGGGGCAAACAGATGCATCACTCAGGGAGCTTCCCAATCTCATCAGAGCGGAGACACAGGTGGACAGCGAAAGCCAAACACCGCGGCGTAATATTGTGATGAAGCGACAAGTGAGAGACGGGGTAATAGACAGTGAGGAAGTGATAGGGACAGATAGAGTCTTGATGAGAGTGGGCGGTGTGTGTTTGTTTGGGGATTGTGTGTGCGTTTGTGTGTGCGACCATGCATGTGTAAAGCTCAGAGGATAAGTGCACATTGAGCGACAAGGGACCAGGCTGCATCACCATAAAATGTAATCTATTAAAGCTTATCCCCGACAAGATCGCTACATCTAAATTCATCTCAGTCTGTCAGGCCCTCTTCTATTCCCAGTGCTGCTGCACCATAATGGGATGTGACAGTACATGTCCTTAGGAATGAGGAAATAAGAAATCTCCATGTCACATAGCCGTTTCATTTTCATACAGCCACCGGCCACATAAAGACACAGAGCAGCTGGGCAAACACACTAAACAAAGTGCACAGGATTAAACCAGCGCATTATGGACTTACAGGTGCATGCAGCTTGACAAGGTTAATTTATTTAATTGTTCCCACATGTTTTGCTTTTTCATTCAACGGGAAAATTCTATTATCTTTTCGACCCTTCCTGACCTTTTCGACAATGTCAAAGTCCCTGTCACTCACAGATTGTCATGCCGTCATATCTGGACAAAGATCTTTCTGCTTCATTCCTGGAACAAATTGGTCTTTGAATGCTGCTCTTTTAATATCATGTCAATCTTTGAGAAATACTTTTCAGTCAGTTCATTTAACTGGTCTATGTTTGTGTAGCGCACTTCCTAGAGACACTACTACGTCACAATTACACAGGGTCTTGAGTTTTCTTTAAAATATATCAACACTCTCCGCTGGCCTCAGGTCAGCAGGAAGGCCGTCCCGGAGACGCTGAGAACAGTTCTGACTTTCGGTATAATTAAAAGGCTGTAATCAGAAGACCAGAGGGTTCGAGAGGGTTCATGGGATAAAAGCAAATCTGATAAATAGGTTGGGCCAAGACCATTAAGAGCTTTATAAACCAATAAAAGGATCTTAAAATCAATTCTGAAGCAGACAGGCAGCCAGTGCAGAGACTTGAATACTGGTATATTGAGAGCTTATTTCTTGGACAACACAGCTGCAGCAGTTTTAGAAGCACTTCTAGTTCAGATATGTATTTATAGGAAGACCAGCGCAATCTTCAGGTGAGCAGCAGTGTCTCTGTACTGGCTTGAGAGAGAAATGACTGCACTGTGGCAATGTTCCTCACATGATAAAATCTATTCTTAGTTATGTTAAAGTGAGGCTAAAAACTGACACAAAGGACACAAATTCAATGCGAGTTGTTGCATAGAGTTTCTCTCTCGGCTCCTTGACTTGATATCCACAATACAATTAGAAAGTGCATTGATTGGCCCTGGGTCATCAGGAGGCACAGCAATGTAAAGCTGTGTGTCATGTAGCTATGGCGATGAGGCCCTGTCTCCTGAGAACATTTCCAAGTAGCAGCTTGTTACTTAAAAAGAAAACCTTGAGGAATACAACATTTCATTGCTTTATGATGAACATTCACCCATGCTCACAAATGTTTCTACCATTATGATAAAATTTGAACCAATTAAAAACAGAACTGGAGAGGCCAAGGTAAAGTTTTTCCAAATGAATTGAGTGTCCTACAAAGTCTGCTCTTAAGTCATATCTATGTTGACTTTTGACTTATGCAGTCTCAACTTTTCAAAATTATTGTGAGAGTTCATAGACTCATTTAACATTTTACACAGAAAAAGCAGTTTGGATACTGGTCGGTAGTGATCAAGTTTGGAGACATCTATGTTTTGCTATTGCTATTATATACTATACCAAGTGTTAGGGATGTTTGACTTTGGGATGAAAATTTAGAATGCACTACAGTTTAACCTTTCCAAATGAACTGAATTTGACCTTCTCTAAACTTTTGAATGCTGTTCATTGTTTCAGTACTAACAACATAACATGCTGTTCTTGAACAAGGTTATTAACCACAAAAATCACAACAAGTGTCTGATCTATGAATCGACACTAAATGTTCTGGTTCAATGACCGTTTGTATTGAAACACTCATCTCCATAATGCAGTTTACATTTTGACATCATGAGTCCAAAACGACACCTACAGTAACAATCCATCAATACCGGGCCATGTCCAGGCTTCAGACGGGATGTTCTCAGAGGGAAGTGTCTACTAAGTTTAGAGTGTCACAGAGAGTCATCAGCAGGTTGAACAGAGACACAGAGAGACCGGAAGAAAGTCACAGAAAGGCAGAGAAGTGGACGTCCTTTGGCCACATGACAACTTATTGGCATACTGGCATTTTAATGTGGTATACCCACCACTATTGTTAGCTTTTGTTTCAATAAATTGTTTGAAATGAAGAAATTACCATTCCATACTTCCACTTAAATGCCCCACTTTCATGATATAATATCACTGTAGCATGAACTTTTTACATTTTCCATCAATTTCACCCAAAAGTCAAATATCCCTAACTTTTTGTGAGTAGCATTCACAGTGTTCATACCTGTCTTTCAGAGAGTTTAGACCACCATCATTGAACTCACAACACGAGAAGTTATAATACACCCTCTGAGCAGAACGCTGGAAGCTACAATGACTTGGTTTTGGAAAATGATAAGAAGCAGCCTGCAGGATTTCTTTAGCTGCTCCAGGGTCTTCGTGATGTGTGTTGAGAGGGCTACTGGCCCCACTATATCAAAACAAGACTTGAAGTTTTCAATAGGAACTGAGAATGTTTCTTTCTTGTAAATAAACTGTTATTAATGGCATGTAGTAATAGCAAGTAGTAGCAGTAGGGAACCCACCCATTTGCAGAGAATAATTTACAATGTTAACTCAATCTTTAAATCTGCTATAACTGCTTTTAAAAATGGGAATGGGGTCTAATGAGGGGGTTGTGAGTTTTAATAAGAAAATGAAAGCATCTCAGCATCAACCAGGACAGATTTGTCCTGTTTTTCTTCATATAAAAACAAATGTTCTGGGATTTTAAAATTCATATGCTGACATTGAGACAAACAATGAACAAATATCATCTGTATTACTTGTGAAGTGGCCAGAAAAATCTTTGAATGTTTAGTTGGTAGACAAACAAGAATTCATAAAAATGTTTTATTGAACAGTCAATAGTTGAGAAGAGGATTTGGGGCTTGTTTCAATTGTTGATAATCTTTTTTTTTTCTTTTGGAAGTAGGCTCATTTTTAATGTTTAAACTGTCGTATTGTAAATTGCCCGCTGTTCACATATATTTTGATCCTAACTAATTTATTCTTTCTCCGTGTTTCTGATATGTGGACTTTACAACCCCTTCATTCTCACATTCCTCACAATCAAATCTGAGATTAGGAGAGTCGACAGAGGAGCAGGTTGACAGCAGAGAGAGAGAGACAGGTGTAAACCTTCGCACAACTCGCAACCTCACTGTCCCTGTTACTATCAGGATGATCAGGGAGATTCAACTGAGAGTTTCCATCACCCACCTGCTGGCTTTACCCCAGAGCTGAGACTGCAGGGATTCTGTCTTCTCTCCTGCCTTTGTGGTCCTACGCTTTATGAAGTGCCTCACATCAGCGAGGTGTAATCACCAAACTCTTTCTCTGTTGCTACCCTACAAAAATACTGTTACACATTCACAGCTGAGCGCTTAGCTATTGAGCTCTTATTGAAATAAAGGTTTAAAAATTTGACAACTGTTGCCCTAAAACCCACATCAAATTGTTTACCTGCTCGAGTTTGTTTACACACACATGGGAAAGTGTTTCAAGATCTCCACAAATGCCTTCTCATTAAGCCCAGATCATAGCTACTGTTGCACTACCTGTCAAGCTGGTAGATATAATGGTGTCAGTTGAAACACCTGCATTTCTTAGTCTTTTTTTTTTCTTCCAAAACATGAGTCCGTAATTTACACAGTCATCGACAAAAGCTGCTTCACCATAATTTATGGCAGCTGAAACAACAGCTGTAGTTAATAGATTTTTTTCTGCAGTCGATAGAAGAAAATACTGTCTCCAGCTGGCTTTAATGTTTTTAGTTTGCTCTTGAATCTTATAAAAGGAGTCTTGAACATGCATTTACTGAATGACTTATAGCATCAACGACCTAGGATGATACTGCGTTGAAACATAAAAACTGAAGCTGAATGACCTGATAATAAGCCAACATCCTCAACAGCCCATGATCCATGTAGACGGTTGGGTTAACTGACGACCCTAAATTGTCTGTAGGTGTGAATGTGACAGATGACTCAGCTCTGTTACCGCCCTCTCCAGGTGTACCCCGCCCCTACCTACTGTCTGCTGGGATTGGCTCCTACTCCCCTGTGACCTGAATGAGAAAACATGGTTACGGCTACTGTACTAAATAAATGATAAGGTCTAATGTAAGATCAGACTGTAATTTCATTTAAAAGTAGTTAGAAGAGCAGACAAACATGCTGTTTAGTCCATTAATTTTAATACAGCCCGATGCACACCATTTTAACTTGAAGAGATGCAGACCTTGACAAGCCCCTTATGCCTAGTTATGGTTGATAAGATTAGTTCAGACTATCAGTGTTCAGGGGAGGGGTTTAGCAAACAGTCAATTACTTTGGTGGATCCAATTTTATCATAACTTACAGGTATTATGGTCATAAGTGGAGTTGTCCTTTCAGTCTCCTCTGCTTTCAGTTTCCATGAAAGAGATCTTAAATATGACTGAATTGCACCTCTACTCACGTAATGACCCAGTTGCTGTTAAATGTCCTTCAAAACTGAAAGTTCAATTGCAAAGAAATGTGTTATCTGAAGGAACAGCAGGCAGCAGCAACTTGCTCTCTCTGGTTTTTTTCTCCCCCTGCCTCGCTGCTCACCTACTCCCCTTCCTATCGTCCTCTGTCAATGCATCCCACTCTGTCAATCTGCCATGCAGCGAGCGCCTTGAAACAATGCACCAATCATTGCACAAGGAGTGTGACCCGTGCCTCCTCTCCTCCTGTAGTCCGGTGGGATTGGCTGCTGCTCCGCGCTCCGGGCTTTCCAGACAACAGCCAGATCCTCGGACCACTGTGCGGCTGCCAGGAGCAAAGAGCTCTAATGATCGCCCACTGCCACTGAAGCACAGCCAGGGACACACAGGCTGCCTGTAAAAACCAGAGCGCTTACACTGATAGAGGAGAGGAGGGGGGGGAAATCACAATTTCTGTATTTTTCTGAAGAGTGTTGAGGGCTATGTGTCTTCCACAGTAATCATCCTATTTAAATTCAATTGGAGAAGATCTTTATATGGCCGTGTCCTTCAGAGAGCCTTCTCTTGTGAAAAATGTACTTGATGTTGAGGTATTGCTGGTGCAGGTTCATGCAGACTCTTGCGCAGGATGACTCAGTGGTGAACTGTTTTGCTACATAATACTCTCTTGCCGTTCAAACCGCATCGCGGGATGTGTTGGGAATGGCAACCTGGGCTTCCTCAAGGAAAAAAAAAAATTTAAATTCACTTTCCCTTCTTCATTCATGCTTTATTTATGTCTACCTCTGTCTCTATCTCTCACCCTGTCTCTTCCTCTCAGTTCTTCAAATTTATAATTACTCTCACCTTTTCTCTGCCTTTCTGTGTCCTCGCTCTACAAGCCTTAATTTCCCCGCCTGATGGACTCTCCATCGTCTCCGCCATCTGGCCCCTCTTTTCCCTTTACCTCTCTGTCACCTGCTTTTTGTCTAAGTAAGGGAAGGCTTTTAGTTCCTTATCAAACTCTCATGAATTATGAACATCCACTGTCCAGTGGCCTGGACAGAAACACATCTCACTGTCTGCCTGCTTCTCTGTTGAAGCAGCTCAGAGAGGAGAGCTACTGCAATCCAGTCAGAAACACCTTGTTCTGCAGACCTTTGGGATGAATTATTTAAGCTGTTGTGACCCTCCACCCACCTCCTAACTAGTGTGCGACGCACACACATCACCCCTCCGCCTGCCAAACCTCAGCTCAAACACACAACCAGCTCTGTCATAAGAGAAGCCTTGTCAACACCAAAGGGAAAAGCCTGCGGACTGACTCCAGGTCAGAAGTTTGACCTGATGAAGGTTCATCTGAGATCTACATGTTGTGTTTTTGAATAACCTTGCAGTTTCCTTGGCAGTGTGGAAGCATCACGGTATAATTACACACAGGAGAAACCTTGTATCCATGGTGTACTGAGAATTGCCATATCTGGGACATTAGAATAATTTATATAAACAACTCAGTACATGACTAGGGGTAATGACTTTTTCTAGCATTACATTTACACAAATCCATGCAACATACATGATTATGATATGTTTTCTATATTGATTTTCATGCTGTACTATTTTACAGGTGGCAGAGCTACCTGAATGACCCCCAGGTTAATAGAAATATGTCTCAAGACATTTCACTTTTTACCAAAAACCTTCCACCTCATCCTCAGAGTCAGGGCTCAGAGGATGACACTGGCTGCTGGTCAGACCACCACTCCTGGTTCCAATATCCACTATTGGATGGATTGATAACATAACATTTAGAGTGTGTGTTTCCTGGATGATGTTTCCTAATGATAATTCCCTGACTTTATTATTACACCACAAACATTATTTTTTAGTTAAACTGCCTGGACAACTATTTTATAGATTTCAGTGTGGTTCAGGTTGTGTTCCAGTAGAAGGTTTGGTAATTTGCATTTTCATCCAGCCCTGTCATCAGGTCAGTCTACCCTGCGGTTATACCTGCAGAGTTCTTTTCCACCAGCCTTTTCTTCAAGTGCTAATAAGCCAAATTAACATTCTGCTCTACTAAAAACATGGAAAACACCACCTGCTACTGTACACGTCAGCATGTTAGCATTGTCAGTGGGAGCCTTGTTATAGCATTAGTAGCATTTAGCTGAAGTCTCTGCTATAGTATGACTCACTACAGAGCTGCTAGCTCAACAGAAACTTCACTGTGGAAAACAGAAATGGTTCTCACTGTATTATTAGACCTAATTTATCCAAATTTGTCTAACCTTGGCCCAACACTAAAGAAAAGTAAACCTTTAACAATTTACCAACCAGAATCTTGGCGAAGAGAGCAAGGCTGAGAAACACATTTAGATCCTAATATTGGGTAATAAAATTTAAGATACACCATAAAATTATTAAATATATAACTAATAAAAAAAGTCTAACTCATTAAAACATTTTACACTGTATTTTTGGTGTCAGTGTTTCTGCAGTCCTGGTTTGACCTTGCTTGCTGTCACACCTTTCATCTAGCTACGCTGCCTCATTTCAGCTGCAGTGTAGCTTCTGGTAGGTAGTGGCAACTGTTAGCAGGGCTGTTAACAGCTCCTGCTGGTTCAGAAAACACAGATTGGAGGCCAAGAAGGAGGAAAAAATAGAACTGTCTTTGATGTGACAGAAAGCAAGTGTTTTGTATGAAAAACGGTGGGATTTTTTTTCTCAGGGCACAAAATACTTCAGATGCTAGCACCTTTCGCCTTGATCTTTCTTTATCAATAGTAAAAACTGGAGAGACCAGAAATACGTAACATTATGGCGACATTACTGTAGCCAATCAGCCAACTCGTGTCACCAGACAAAATATGGCTGGAAGCAGTGCGAATGCAAAGTAAGTCAGCTAACGAGATGAGCTGAGCTGCTGGCAAATACATACAGATGATCCCTCGTCTTAGGATTCGAGTCGGGTGCTGTGCATAGAAAGAGTTGAGAGCTCCAGTATGGATTAGTGGGGCTGGAAGTTGCTTATGCTCTTCAGGAGAACATAGAGCAGCGCCACACTGGATTACACAGCTGGGGAAAAGGTTACACACTTCAATGCGTGTGTGAGAGGCATGAACAGAAGAACAAGCTCTCAGCAGCAAGGATAATTAGAGAAATCTACCTTTCCTCTTCCTGACAGTACAGTCAGACAGGTGTTCCTGTGTAGGCTGGCTGGGAAAATCATTTCAATGTGTGCTCTGTTTACTTGGATCAAAGATCCGTTCCCTGGCCCTTCCTCTGTACGTGCAGCGTTTCTCCACCCTTGTCACCAAGACAAATTTCTGTGTATTTATTGTAATTTGTTAATTACTGTGCCTCAGAGGCTGGTCTTAATTAGCAGTGAGAAAGAAGTTAATCACAGTGTCCTGTTGCTTGTTACTGAATGTGATTTGGATTGTAAGCAGATATTGTAGTACAGACAGCAATTCAATTATACTTTGTAATGATCATGGCCAATGCACTAATATCATACCTGCATAATGCTTGTGATCAAGTTGAATCTGACTCCAGACACAGACCAAGACTAGTCAGGTCTTTAATTAGTCTATAGGGCCAGGTATGATTAGTAGGATGTGTCTGTAACATAGCAATCAATATGATGTTGAGCAACGGAATGGATTCATTTAAGGATAAGATGATATTCCGGATTTCTCTAATTGCTCCATGAACAGACTAAAACCAAGTACTGCCTGTGTAGCTACAGTCTATAGCTCTGCCATAGACTGTCAGTTTATCTAAATACCATTAAAACACGCCACTGAGCCACATCTTCCTTCATTACTGTCAACATGGGCACTGTTTATTACTGACTCAGTCCCACATGCACCGTCCTGCCGCTGGAAACAGGTGTGAATCAGCAGCTGAAACCAGTCCCCAACAAACACTGCAATGTACACTGGTTTGCTGAATACAACAACCAAGGTCTCAAGGAAGCTTTATTGTCATTCTGGTCGTGTAAAACCATGAAAAGAACAAAATGCAGCGCTCAGGTCTCGGTGAATTGCGTACTCACTCTGTTGTCAATAAAAAACTCATAGAATGAAAGAATATCTATAGAAACAAATAAATGAGCAGAATGAAACTATTAAAAAGGAGCTTCAATGCAATAAATCAATAAATAATGTACAATGTTTTAGGAACTTCTTGAGTGATTAGTATTTGAAAATGAAACTACAGTATTATGCAGTCTGCACTGTGTTTTGGAGATTTACAGCTTCAGTAGAAGAGAAAGCTGAGCTTAGTGCACAAGCAGGAAGTTCATAATAACCGAAAAAGTAGAACCTAGCCAGGCTTGTCCTTTCAATGTAAAAAAAAACAATTTAATAAACAAATGACAAATATTTAATGTTACAGCAGAGGGTGGGAGCATTCAGCTAATGTAAAACCCTGAGAGGTCCTTACATCCAGTGTCTGGTTGGTGTGTTCTGGGCTACTGAGACATCAACGTGCAGCCTGTGGGCTTTATGACAGAACCCCGTCCCTATATATGTAAATATATATGTAATATCCTTTTTCAGGTGATTATACACTTAATTATGAAGATCATATTGCATTTCTGCCAATAGATCGCATATTAGCCAGTGCAATGTATTCTCTCTCTGATTCTGACCCACATTTAAGAAGCACAAAAAACTTCAATCTCCTTTCACTGTAGACTTTCTTGTCTTCTCTCTACAGCTGCAGTCATACGCACTGGGCCTGATAAGGCATTAACATTCCAGGCCTGTGGAGCAGGATCAGCCTCCTCTATTGTAATTACTGCGGTCCACTCCTGCTCCACATCTACAGCAGGTAGCTATTAGACTGAACCGAGTCAACAAGCGAGCCATTTCAATGCAGCAATCAGTAGAATCAGAAGGAATCTGGATCTGAATAATAATGAGCATCATGATGCAAGAGAAATGAGACGTCACACATACACAATGAATGACGTGCATATTGAAGACTAGTAACTGGGCAGGGCAATGCATAATGCAGGAATGCAAATACCTATACACAGCTGAATGTATATATTCTTTCTCTAAGCTGCAGGGATGCTGTCCTCCACTGATGCAGCCTGGACAGGACACTGAATTCTGTGAACAACCACTGAAAACTGGAAAACAAACCTACAGCAAAACACTTTATATTTATGCAATGGAGGCAAACTAATGTGCATTCTGGGTTTGACTCCATACTGATAACAGGGTGTTTGTGAGGGAGCGTGTGGGAGAAGAAGACTGCAGAAGGAGTGGGTGGGCAGACGCAGCGATGAACTCAAGAGGTGAGTATGAATGAAAAGTGAGGATTCCATATTTCTGCTGTCATTTCTACATGTATTGTGAATACTGTGAATACTGTGAATGCAGCATCATCCTCTGTATAATGTATGGAGCTACAGGGCCGGAATGTGTCCTAAGAAGGAAATACAAGGTGTGGATTTGTTATACAGGTGCAAACAACTGCACCGAAACTGTCTGCAGCCTTTAAAAGACATACATTTATACTTACGTGCTCATAATGCTTCCAATGCGGATACAGACACAGGACAAAGCTTCAGACTTAACATAAAGACTGTGGACTATCTAATCTTGTTCAGCTGTAGTCAATAGTCAGTATTGCAAATGTCTGTATACGTCTAAATATCCTATTACAACCAAAAATAGACACAGCAGAACCTGCAACTTAAAGTCCACAGGAACATTAACTGGACAGAGGCTGAGGGAACTGTCATTTCACCAGATCAACAAAAAATCTCTAACTCTCTAACTCTAATTCCAAACATGAGGGATTTTAGACTGAGATATTTGTCTTCAGTTCACTTCCTGATTGTGTGGTTTCAAAAAACAAGGAATTGAAACCCCCAAAGAGCTCAGAAACACAAATAGTTATATTACTAATACACATTACCTCTCATTTCTGAGAGAAACCTCACACATTTCTGAGCGAAATATTCAAACCACCACAATGTGATCATACAGTACAACAAACCAAACTAAAGGAAGGTCATCGACATTCTTGGTGCATCATTAAAGTGGACCTCTGCCTCTCAGGTACCTGTTTGCCCTTTAGTTCTGTTCTGGTTTGCACCCACACTGGCTCATTGTAAACACGGACTGATATGAATAAAATAAAAACAAAATAAAAATAGGCATCACGTTCATTGCACATTCACTCACTCCCATTGCTGTGTGTCAGAGTTACAACTGAATTTACTTTACTCAACCTTAAGTGTTTATTTGTCTGGTCCAAAGAGCTCTGAAAGAAAATAAATAAATGAGTTTAGACTGTGAAGGGACATTGCTCATAAAAATCTGTGTTGTGTGTTGAACTTTCAGACCTGCTCTGTTTTCTTACCGCATCTGTGATCTTTATGCGTTGGAATAAAGCCTCTGTGGTCTCCACATGTGTGTTTGTCATACACTATAATATGGATTAGTGCTACAACACACAGTATGTTTCCAGTCACAGTCAAGCAGTCATATTTAGCAAACCACAGTAGATCTCTTGCAGAAGAATCACTATACAACCAATCAATCACTGACATGCAGGCCCACACTGCACAGTTTTATAGAGTCTGCTAATACTGTTCGGCCATAGGATTGTCACACGCATGTCATGAAAATAAAATTACAAAATAAGGCAAGCTAGTAGAAACAGGATCACTACACTTAGATGCACAGTAGAGTAGAATACAATTACTTTTTTAAACTCTGCTTTCTTTTCACACTACAAACAGATCCACACCACTTTTGCTGGACAACGACCAGACTGATATTTAATCTGCAGCGGGGCTCAGCTGACAGCTTTTCCACACCAGCACAAACGGCTGAGTGCGCAGTTTGTTTGAACGGCACCAAAGGGGGTTTGGTGTGAAGCACCCACGAGGACCCGCGGAGACCTCCTAAACCTTGAACACCGCATGAACCGAAAGCTGTGTACATGTGTGTTTGTGTGTCGGCGTGCGTGTGTTTGTGTGTTCCGCTCTCATCGTGTGAGACGCGCACATCTCGTCAAAATAAGCAGCTTATATTGTTTCAGTAAATCCAAAATTATGGACACTCCGTGGGAGGACTTGTAACTGCTATGCCAAATTTACAGCTTTGCACAGCGCGGTAACAGATACAACAGGGGGGATGGGGGGGGGGGGGGGGGGTGAAAACTACTATTTCCACATGAGGAATAACAATAATTAGAGAGAAATATACAGAGAGAGATACCCCACTGTTGAGAGAGGAGCACAGTGTTACTGTAATTATAACTTGTGAAAGCCGGTGCTCTTGCAGCAGATTCCATCTGAGCAAACACTGGCGGTGCAGTAAAAACTCCAATCTCAATGATCTAAGAATTCTAATTGAGGGAACGCCAGACACTCCACAGATGGTGCAACATGCAAACACACTGCAGAGCAATTAGAAAAAGTAGTTTCTTCCGCTCCTTTCCGCGAGTATTAGGAGATACTGTTTCCCCAAAACATGACGTGGATGGAGCTGATAAAAGAGCGGGAGGGGCGGGGGGGAGGGGAGGCGGGTGCAGAAGGGAGGGATAACAGTGAAAGAGGATAAAAAGACGCAATTTTATATGACAAATGGCGGATGCAATTTTCGGCATTCGAAATTTGCTCAACAAACAAAGAATATCGGTAAACACCGACGCAGGTCTCAAGCTGTTGCACCTGCATTGTATAGAAACACAGCAGCTGTCACACAGACTACGGCGCAGGTGCAACATCTGTTCACAGCTCAGCACATATACTACAGTAGAAGTCGAATTCCACATCAAACCGAGCGACACAGTGCAGCAGAGAAAGAGAAACAGTAAGTGGCTCTTTTTTCAGTCCCATTGGCCACTTCAAGTGCTTTACACTACAAACTACCTTTACCCATTCACTATAGTCACAAAATGCTTTTTTCCATGCATTCAGAGATTTTGTATCGTATACACACACACTATCGCATGCCAACAATACATCACAATTTGGTTCTGACTGGAGGAGCCACAGCCTTTACATCATCTTAGTTACAGCTGATAGTTAGAAATGATGCAAGTATAATTCTCATTTTTCTGCAAGGATTTCTGTGGGTTTCGGATGTCATGTCAACAGCTGTGTGACATCTGCAGTTCTACTAGAAAGTCATTGTGCACATCCCGGTGTATCAGATAAAGTCAATACAAGTCGGTTGTTTATTCTCCCATTTTTCTGCATGCCTGTCATACCTCACCAGCCTCGACCTTGGGCAACATGTTCTTGCAGCATCCTAATGTTCTATTAATTTTGCTCTAATTACCCCACATAGCGCGGGACGTGGGGTGAGGGGATGAAAGAAGCTTGTAGCAGACTGGGAGAAACACAAGGGAGGAGGAGGAGGAGGAGGAAGGGAGGGGGCGGGGGAGTGTCTCTGAAGCTGAGACAGGGAGTAGAGGAGACGGATTGTGAAGGACTCCCTGCTGCTGCACCCTACTTGTGGGAGGAGGCGCCTACTGTAGGATACGCAGGAGAGCGAGGGGAGGGGAGAGATGGGAGTCAATTGAGCTGTGATTTGTAGACCAGAAGCAAAAGGTGGAAGATAAAGCAGGACAGGGTAGATTAAGTAGCACATGGGAGGCAAACTCAGCCAGTTGGCTCTGTGTTTGCTGCTTTTAGCCACATGAAAAGAGTCGGAGAAGAAGGATGAGGGAAGGAGGAGGAGGAAGGGAGTGAGAGGAATAGTTAAAATGTGTCTGTGTCTTTGAGTTTGTGCACTTTATCCTATTGTGATGACAATAAAACAGTTTTAAAGGGATATTTCAACATTTTGGCAAGTTTGCCTATTGCCATAATCCCTATAGTTTTAAGAGTATTACCTTTGCAGTATTCCCTGATTACCTTTAATTGTCGATGCAAGCTGTTTTGAGATCGGTTGGCGGACGTGAGCTCTGCACGGCTCATCAAAATCATCAAATACACTATCCAACAATTCCAAAACGTTCTCATGGACAAGTTAGGAACCGCACATTCACAACGCTATGAAATAATAATGAAACGTTATGAGTTGTTTTTGAGGTAAATACGTAACCGGAACAACATTCCCGACATGGCTGCTGGGTGGAGTAACTTCAAAAGCAAAAGTAGTTCAGAGCATTTGCTTCATGTGTCGTAATGCTACAGAATTATACGTTGGCGAATGTGCAGTTCACAACTTCTCCACGAGGGTGTTTTGGAGTTGTTGGATTGTGTATTTAGTTTGATGAGGGAAACATAGAAATACCATTAGCCTCCATTGCATTACCTGAGCAGCTTGCCTCTCTGCCCCACCGATCTCAAAACAGCTTGCACCGACAATTACAGTAAAAGTAATGAACCTACTCCTAAAACTATAGGGATTATGGAAATAGGCAAATGCCAAAATGTTGAAAATATCCCTTTAAGGGCAGAGGAGAGGAGGAGGATAGCTATATTTCTGTAATAATCTTAATTGTGTCTAATACATAAGATGTTGAACACTGTTATTAGATATTTTGTTCTCACACCTCTGGAACAGTTGAATCTTGTGTAAAAATCAAAATTGAAGTAAGTCAGTATACTATTCAGGATTTATAGTGTGAAAGTGTATGCATGTTTTCGAGACGGAGAAAAAGGGCAAGAGATCAGACGACAGTGAAGATTAAACACGTGTGTTACTGATTTGTAGATTGGAAGATGCCAATTCTAAAGCATGATTCTTTATAACTGGAGCAAAGGTTCAGCTATGTTCCTGACATTGGTACGATGGATGCTGTCTGACCCAACCTACCGTCATGGAGGCACAGTTAACTGGCTCAGAGATGAAATGTCAGCAGCTGTCACAAAGCTGACAAAGTTATTTAAACTGCAGGAGATGTAATATTCAGACCTATAGTCTAATATTTATCAAGATAAAGTTTGCTCAGTACACATGGGATTTTTCTGGAAATCCTTGCCTCAGATTTGTAGTGACACACATAAACAGCTGGCAGCTGCCCCGTACAACAGGCTTCCAATGCTGGCCAGTCTTCTAGTGCTGGCTTCATTTGTTATTTAGGGAGGAAATATGTCGCTCATTCACTTTCAGAGTTACACTGGGACGTGAACCATATTGGTGCTGTTGGCTGTAAACCTGTGAATCAACAGTGTCTACATTCCAGGAAAACAACTTTCTTTTTTAAGGATTCAAATTTCAGTCTGCAGCATCATGCATTTAGTTTACGGATGCAGAGTCTGAGAGGTGGAGATGCTGTGCAAACAGGTGGGTAGGGCTGGTGGCTTCTAACAGCATGGTACATTGCTTTATGCCTCTGAATAAAGAAAGAAGGCTAAAGGAAACAAGTGATCACAAACACGTTGAATAGGTTTTTAACACTCAAAGCAAATTCACATTAGGAGAAACAAAAATAGCATATGGTACGGTAAGATGCTCCGATTTCCATCTGGCTGTACTGAACTTTTAAAATCAACCAACCTTATAACTCATATACTAGATGCAAAATCATGTCAAAATAAATAAAGCCATTTGTTTTTAATGTACATACTGTACATAATGTCACCGGTAGAGTGTGACAGCTGACAAATTAGCATTGTGTCATTATAAACATTATCATATCGGTACCCTGATTGGTGTTGAAAGTTGAAAAATGCTTTTGAAAGGGAGAATGTGGCTGTTAACATTCAGATTTCCATCTCTTCATGCTCACAAAGGTCAGGAGAAAATATTGGCAAAATTTGATTAAACACTCTTGATTAAACACCATCTGGAGCCGCTCAGTTCATTTCCTATCCACCTAAAACAAGTTATCCTTTGCACCAGTTATGTTAGCCACAAAAAAGCACATTGTGAAAAAAAATCCCCCTGAAGTTGAATAAAAAACAACAACACAAACATACAGGTAAGTTTAAACGTACAGTAGGTTTGACTTCAGTCGACTCTGTGGCAGCAGCAACACTTCACTTCTTTAAATGACATGTAAACTGAAATGACTTCCACAGTTTTTCATTCCTACTTTCTGCCTTTATTTGTGGAATATCTTCCCTTTTCAAAACAGTCTTCACAAAGCTGAATTTTTCCATTTCACATTACACATTTGCAGTGATGCTGGGATGAGTGATGCAGGTTTGCAGTGTGGCTACGGGCAGGGCGCCAAACTCTCTTTAATGTGATTACAGAAGATACTATTAAGATGCAGATACAATTCATCACTGAAAATGGCCTATTTTTCAGGGGATTATTTTTCCTACAGTGGTGGGCTGGCCGGAGCTGTCATTCCTACAGTAGCTGTCAGGACGTACCATAGCTGGCTGGGAATATGCCGTCTCCAACTGTGGCACACAACAGAGAAAATGAGATCTTGGCTAAATGTATTTAAAAAAAGGGACAGTCGGAAATGAGCAAATGCGTCTATTCATCTCTTCAGCGTGGTGCAGAGTGATGAAAGAAAAAAACATGTTATGCAGCAATAAAAGACTGCATTGGACAACAGAGAGATTTGGGAAGCACTACAGCATCCTGCAAGATTCAACGTTAAAGAAAATAAAGGTGAAGTGTTGATGTTTTAGAAAGGTCAAAAGAAAGATTTTAAGATAAGGGATGAAGGGTTCTGTTGGGGACAGCTTGTCGAGCACAGAGTCCATACAGGAAGTAGAAAGAATCAACTCCTCTGTTCGTTGACAAAGGGAAATAAATCTCTGTCTCTCTTCTGGGTGGAAATGGACAGGAGTCTCCAGGGCCCTCTGATCTCCAGCCATTGAGAGGACTATTGCTGTTTCTCATTCTCCTGCTCTTAGTATCGCCCTCCCTCGTCCCCTGCTAAGTCTCTCCATCTCACTTTCTATTTCCTGGATATGTCCATCTGTCCAGATCTGGTAATTTATTTGTCACTTTTGTCCATATCACTTCCTCTCTCCTTTTTTTTTTTTCAATTCCAGTTCTCTCTGTCCCCCACACTCCTCCTCTTCCTCCTCCACCTCCTCCTCACCCTGCCTTCTCTTATGATGCATTTAGCATTCAAGGCCTCTCACTGCTGCATCATAGGCCTGCTTGTTTCACCGAGGAGAAAGAGAGAGAAAAAAGATTCAATTCTTCTGGGACACAGTAAATTTTTCTATATGCCTTCCCACTGTGGAGGACAATGCATCTGCATGGATGCACACTCACATACATACAAGCTGCCAATACTTATGACTTGCACTTTTGCATGCAGACAAACACACTCCAGATGAATATATGCATAACAAAAGGATGCAAGCATGTCTGTCAGTTGGCAGTTCTTTAGATCCACCTATGTATCTCAAAGCATGCACACATGCACATACATATACAAGTTCCAACAGGAACCTTGGATCCTGTTGGGTCCTCTGGGTTCACCCAGAAAACAGTTGAGTTTGGTGGAGGAAGAATCATGGTTTGGGGTTACATCCAGTATGGGGGTGTGCAAGAGATCTGCAGAGTGGATGGCAACACCAACAGCCTGAATTATCAAGAAATTCTTGCCGCCCATTACATCATAACATTCCAAACCACAAGAGGGGTCAAATTCTGCAGAAGGATGGCGCTCCTTCTCATACTTCAGTCTCCACATCGAAGTTCATGAAGGCGAAGACGGTCAAGGTGCTTCAGGATTGGCCAGCCCAGTCACCAGACATGAACATTATTGAGCATTGAGCAGGCTTGGAAGACGAAACCAAAGAATCTTGATGAACTTTGGGAGTCCAGCAAGACTGCTTTCCTTGCCATTCCAGATACGTAACTTCATCAATAAGTTATTTGAGTCATTGCCAAACCGTATGGATGCAGTCCTCCAAGCTCATGGGAGTCATACACAATATTTTTGATGTTATTGTAGCAAGTTTGTGTAGTCAAAATAAAGTAATAGATAATTTAAACATTACTTTTGTATGCAACAAGACTTTTGTCCAACAAAATCTGACTAATAGTTTGGTAAAGCATGGCCAGTTAGGATATTCAGTGGTTATTAATTATCAGTGACATAGTCTAGACCAGCTTACATTCTTTAGGAGATGTCATTGTCATCATATGCAAGGTATCATAAATAGATTGTTTCTTCATGGAAGAAGTTCTGTGGTTTTTTTTATTTAAACATGTTAATCACAGTGTTAAATTATATCCCTAGTTGACTTACAATTGCAGTCAAGATTTTTGAAAAGGCTTACCTAAAACCCTGCTTGAATTGTACTGTGAGAAATTATTTAAGCAACAGACGAAGAGCATCACCGTAACTATAGTAACCCACTCACACAGCTGCCTGCATGTGAACACCTGCACCAAGAGCAGCAGGATAGAAATAAATGACAATAACAGATTTATGGATATCTCTCCCTTTGATGCGATGGTGTGAAGAACTAATTGTTCCTGTGCGTCGTCTGTCCAGCGCCCTAAACTCACCACAGAACTAAATGATTTGATCTCCTCAGATTCCCTCTCTACCTGCCTCCTACTCTTTCTCCTCATGTTGTTTTTTTTTTTTTTTTACATCACTGTAATTGGATTGCAATGTTTTTTGCACATTTCATTACTGCTCTATACCTTTGTGACCCACTGAGCCAGTGAAGGAAAATAAACAGCTCAAACAGCCTGATGAACAATCAGGAACTTGCATGAATACATGAACAATATATAGGCTATATACTGTTCATGTATTCATGCAAGTTCATACAAGTTCTTGCACCTGCAAGAAGAAATGCCGCTATATCACCCGCTTCCCAGCTCCCTATATATATAGTATATTCATTTTGGCAGATACTACAGTATTTCATATTGATTTAGGATTTCAGTTTCTGAGGTAATTTTTGAATGTCATCTTTACTGAAAATAAAATAATATAAAGATGTTATTTTGTTGGAGTTTGTTCCTTCATGTCTGGACAATATGATTTCTGACTCTCTGTAGCAGCACCGCAATTCTTCATTGGTGGTGTGTTGTGATAAAATGTTTCCTTTATCAAAAAAACAGCTGCAGCTCCTGCGATTTGGACATTACACTAAGCCATATTGCAATTGTGATAATATTTCAATTAATTGTCCATTCCTTGTTAAAAGCTTAACAAAAGACTATTCAATGTGGGACTGTATTAGGCTGCATTAGTTTGAGCCAGGTGTACTGAATAAGCTGCCAACTGAGCGTATTCACCTGTAAAAACACACACAAACATCCATTGCAGATTTATACACCCACCAGGATGGCACGCATACACAACACACCCACGCTTCATTATGAAGCGTAACATGAACTAATAAAACCTTAATACCCATCTAGTGTTAATGCTTATTGCCATTTGACTTTGACACTTAACTGCAGTTCAACACCCATACAATTAACCTCCGGTCGTTTGCATGTCAAATATGGATTGAAGATTTCCTCAATCTGCGGCCCCTCCTCACACAGACGCAGGTCAACGAGCTAATGAGGAGTCCTTGCGCAATTCATGTTGGAGTTAAGTACTTTAAATCCTCCATTGCTTATTAGAGAACTGTACAGAACGCATCCCTAACATATTCCAATTAGACGCGAATTATCAGGACATTAAGCATTCACATTCACAAAGCTCCATGTTTACTGAATCGGGACAAACTGGGTCATATTTGGTCTTAGATGCCTGTGCTGACACAGAGAATTTGTTTACTGTGCACCAGCCCCCGGCTCTATTCTTCTACACCAGTGTCCCCAGACAGAGTCTTAACCTGGAGGGTGGTACCACATACACACACCCAAACACACCCTCACACTAAAATGCCCAAACATGTCCACATACACATCCGCGTACACCCACCACAACCCCAAAAAAGAGAAAAAAAAATAAACAAACACACCCCCACAGAGCTGGGTGGTTGTAATTAAAAAGCAGTGGCGCTCTGTGGAGCAGAGAGAGGCTATCTGAGGAGAGGGGGAGGTGGGAATACTCCACGCGCTCAGCCTAAAGGCTTCCACTAATTACCTGTCAATGACAAGGAAGAGGGAGATCTAAAGTGGTAAATATTGTCCCAAACTGTCATCCTCAATGAACCATACCTTCCGCAATTCACTTCGAGGATAATGCCCACTGACTTGGGAAATAGGATAAGATGCCATATGTTTGTGTAACTTAGGGATAATTAGCTCTGAATCTGTTCCAAACAAAGTGACACCATGGTATTAAACTGTGTGATACCAACTAAAGGTCAGCTGACAGACACGCAGTAATCTGGCTGAAAAGATGCTGAAAACGGTGGCTTTTTTTTTTTCAAAAGCTCATTTTAATTGCAAATTTAAAGATTTTGTTTCAGTTGTGAAGCAGACTGCTGAGTCAGGTTTAAGGCTGTCAGGTAGACTTTAATGACTGATGGATGTCAATAAACCAAAAGCCAGCTGATGGAGTGTTTCCAACCTGGGGATCAGTATGATGAATAAAAAACGGAAGCATGAATGCAACATAATTCTTCACAAGTCTTCAGATTTTTATTGTTAGCTTTACTTTTTAACTCCGACTCGACTTCAGCTGGACTACAGCTTATACAATGAGTGTTTGTGAACAAAATGCAATGCCAAGTCAAATTAAACTAATTAGTTATTCATTTCAGGATTTTTCATATTGATGTTCCAATGTAAGTATCAGAAAATCTGCTCCTGAAACTTTCTGCTGGTAGTGACAGGAAGGTTTACGTCTCTTCGTTTGGACAGTTTCAAAATGGGTTATAAAAAGCAGACAGTCATTCCTCACTTGCCAGCAACTGGAGACCACTGGTGTTTTCTGACTGCAGATTAAAATACACTCGAATTTCTAATGATCTCCTCTAATGGAATACCACAAAACAATGTAGCACGATTTTGAATAGTCCAACTTATATAACCTTTGTAATTGCACCATACTCACACAGTGAAACGTTACCTAAAAATACAAATTCCTTCATCCAATTCAACATCTGCAGGAATTTCCTCACAAATATTTGAAGCAAGTGTGTCACAGCCACCTTTCTGCGTGCAGAGACGAGGACTCGGAGACGGAGAGAGGCGTACGCTTTTGGATGACTTTTTTGGAAACTATCAATAAACAAAGCATTTGCTATTTCAGACTTATCCCTATCAATTAAGTGTTAAGCAGACATTTGAAACAATATGTGCCAGATTTTGTCTGCGATCAAATGCAGCTCGGTGAGTCACTGACTGTGTTCATTTTCATATGTTCCGTCTTTGCAATGTTGTAACATTAATATGTGAAGGAGATACACACAAAGACCTGGAAATAAAATTCTGTTGGGAATCTGAGAGGAGAATACGATGCTTCTAACGTTTGTTTGTTGTAAGACGTTATAAAACATGCAAATCTCAAGTATAAAAATGTAATCGCTCCACCTAGTTTTCTAAACCCAGTTTATGGAATAAGTAGGTCAAGTCAATTCAGGCATGATCTGCACGCACACACACTTATTCAGATAAACGTGTGGCAAATGGATAATGACCGAAGAGCAAACTGACACCGATTGATTTATTTGTCCGCCAACACCGAAGGACTCAATAGAAGCATCTACAAGATCAATAGACAAGTGAGCTTTTTTAATTAATATCGTACAAACATAATATGCAGAAATTAATGTCTTTAGCCTCATTACTGGCATGAAGTGATGGAAATGATGGTCAGTCCACCACAGTGGGACAGAGGACTGGACAGACATGAAGTTTACTACAATCCACAGATCAGATCTGACTACAGATTTATCCATGACTTTGTTTGTTTCTATACTTTGGTTCTTTGTCTGATAGTGATAAAAATGTTATCAAGCTAACGTAAATCAATAAAATGGCATACTTAGTCTTGCAGGGAAGAATATGCCACACTCTGCTTTTACTCAGGCTCACAATTGATTAATTGTTGCGGGCGGCTGTGGCTCAGGAGGTAGAGCGGGTCCGCATGTCCAAGTGTCCTTGGGCAAGACACTGAACCCACACTTGCCCTCCAATGTATCATTGGATGTATGAATGTGTGTGAATGATTAGCCTCCAAGCCTGTCTGCGCACAGAGCTGTATTAAAGTGTGTGTGAAAGGGTGAATGAGAATACAGTGTAAAGCGCCTTGAGCGGTCCAAGTGACTAGAAAAGCGCTATATAAGTCCATTTACCAAGTCCATTAACCGTCCTACTGTAACTGAAATGGTAGGACGGTTGTTGCTTTCTACCTTCGCCAGAGATATTAACAAACAATACACACACATAGACAACTGACCCATCAGTCATAATCAGACTAGATAAAAACAACAACACATGCAGGTTTATTTGCATTTGTATTTGCAAGTGGTCCCTCGAGACACATGTACTGTAGAGATGCAAATCTATCAAGTGTGAACTGACATAGAGAGGAACGACAATGTGCCAACAGACTGGTACACCAGAGGCATTTCAACATCTCCTGTCACACAAGTGTATTTATTTATGCTTTAAAGGGGAACTATGCAAGATTCTTACCTTAATTAATTAATTAATTAGTTAATTAATTAATTAATAGTTGTGATGGTTGAATGACTTGTTATGGGGAGAAGGGTTAGGGTTAGGGCCGGGGAGGGGGTTAGCAAAACTGCGAAAAAACAACCCGACTTGCATAGTTAATAGTCCCTTTAAATGTTCTAATTTATTTCATTGTACATGTTACTATAGTGATTTAAACCTCCTGAGCCAACACTGGGTCTTGTTTTACATAACAAATCATCATAAATGCGCCAGCACCAGTGTCAGACCCTCGTCTCATGTCACCTATCTTTGACTGAAGTTATCCAGCTACAGAGTGAAGGTGTCAGGGCAGTTCCTCTAACACCAGTTGCTTCAGTAAATTTTAATGTGTTTTCAGGGTGGAACACAGGTCTAGAAAGTGAAGTGAAATACCTGGGAGAAATGTTTCTGTGGTATTGCGGTGTTTATTTGTAGGCTGACAGTGAGTGACAAGGAACAAAAGATGACATACAGTCCGGCCTGACATCAGACCACTCGGCTACTGGGAGGCTCAAGCTACCTGAATCTTATAAGAAATCAATTCAAGCTCTTGAAGGAGAATTTCCTCCTTTGTACAAACATCTACTGTATATACAACCACAACAAAATAACAACATAATTTTCTGTGTTAACACATATACATATCCAATATGTATATGTGTTAACACAGAAAATCAATCAGTCCACCAGAGTGCATTATGCAAGGCACTGATGTTGTACGGCTGTGTTTTACTACGGCACTTTCTGGCAAGGTGTCGGCGCAGCAGGGCCATATGCTGTGTGTCTTAGTCCAGTTGGACCCAAAATGGCTCTAAACGGTGTGATGCTTCTGCCAGAGTGAGACAGAGAGCAGATCACTCAGCCAATCAGTCAGCTCCACGAAGATGGAAGGAACAGCCTGGAAGAGGTTTATGGGGAAGTCTGTGGGTTTTTAGGAGCCGGCCTATTAATCACTTATAAAGTCCCTACTTAAAAAGTTTGTGTGCTACTGTTCTTGCTAATAAAGGACTGGTACCAGACACTATCGTAGTCCATGTCAGGTCAACACAGATGTATGCTAACCTCACTTATATACTGTATTGTAAGTTTGTATTTGGTAATAAAAATACAAAACAATTATTTGATCAACTATTTGACAATGAATTCCCACGATACAGGTATGCAGTATGAGCCATTATATGTGAGCTCACATAATGATAAAACTACTGCTTCTCTCACTGCCAGATCCAGAGCAGTTTGGGTTGGAAGAGAATAGCTGATTGGGTTTGTGATGACAACTGTGAATTCTTTCCAGATTAGTTCTTCTTTACTGCCTGTTTGTGTCTTTGCTCAATAACAAGCTGTGGTGCAGGGTGTCTGTTGCAGTCTTCACAGTGTGCTGTTAAACTGAGCACTGTTAGACAGGCTGACTGATGAGTCATAGGGGAGTGTGTGTGCGTGCCTGCGAGTGTGTATGTGCGTTATGTGCTCCTGATACACCAAACATATTTAACTCACACCAAGTTCACACTGCGAGCAGCTCTCTCTACTGTGTGTCGCTATGTCTTTTTTTACACACATTAGATTTATATCCACTGCTAAATCTAAACAGGTTCTATTTGATGCATCTTTTCCAAACACTGGTTGGTATATTTTTGCTTTTCTTTGTATTGCTCTATCTCATCCTGCAACTTAACACTGGCTTAGGCAGCCTGCTGTGAGACCAAGAATTGTGAGATTTGTCTCAGCTGAATGATGTGCGGTTTACTTATCGTCATGGCAACACTTACACTTGATGTTTTGAACATTCATATATGAGACTGTATAAGGCCTCCAGCTTCAGAATATGATTCAATGCATGTTCCAGATTAAAATAAAAAAAAAACTGTGTCCATGCTGTGGTTTATATGTTTCCTGCTGGCGCACATCTGCCCACCAACGTCGTTCCACGTTGGAATGAGGATCATTCATTTCATTTTCTAATTGTACAATTCTCACACTATAAACTGTTTTCTTGTCTGTAATAACATCTATTGCACGTCTGTCCGTCCTGGGTGAGGGATCCCTCCTCTGTTGCTCACCCTGAGGTTTCTCCGATTTTTCCCTGTTAAAAGGGTTTTCCATGGAGTTTTTCCTCAGTCGATGTGTGGGTCTGAGGGCAGAGGATGCTGTTACGATGCCATGTAAAGCCCTTTGAGACAAACTGTTTGTAAAAACGGGCTATACAAATAAAATTGCCTTGCCTTGCCTTGCCTCACACCAACAGTGCAGATGATGCTCTGAACCTTATAAGATGCATCCACAACACACAACTGCATCATTAACCCATGATCATAGGAATCATACAAGTTATCTCCCTGTGTGTAGGCAGTTCAAACTGTGTCTTCCTTTTCTTATGTGTGACAGACATTCATTAAATGTTTGGACAACCTGACACGTACTGTAAAAGACTTGTTGCACTGGTGGCTGCAGCATTGTCAGCAATGACTCCGGGGAAACAACTTCACTTAAAGATATTTGACTTCTGGATTGTCATCACAGACCACCGTCTCAATCAGAAACATAGTTACTGAGGTAAAATCTGAAAGATCAACTTCAGGAAAAAAGAAAAACCCAAGAGCTTTCGCATCAATATAAACATGGATGGTGACCAGTAGCTATTACTGTGACATTTCCACTGCAGTGGAGGAAAGAAGTGCAGTTTGGGTGAGATCATGGATGGTGAAGCACTGAGGGAACTGGAGGTGACCCAACATTGTAAAACAAAGCTGACGTCAAGTCAGGTGAAGCTGGCGAGTGTTTGCCACCACCTCCACTAGCCAAACGTCTCATAGCTGTTTTCATTTTAAAACCGTCCCTTTCTCTGCTGTTTTCAGTTTTTTTCTTTCAGAGTCGGGTCGGCGCAGCCAGCCTCCACCCTCACACCTCCAGTTTCCGTCAGGGCCAGCCGTCCAGCAGGTCCGTCTGCTGAGCTTATAAACAAGCCCTCTCCACATCGCATCCATACAGATCTTCGACTCGTCTGTTTTTCTCTCTCTCTCTCTCACCACCAGTGTCTAGACTCCACGGGAGGATTTCAGGATGACTCATGCCGTGACTATCCCTGTTAAATGATAGCTAAATAATAATCACCAAAGACTCCTCTCATATCCCTTTAATTTTTCCTGTTCTATACAAGATGCCAAATAAATTCATTTAATAGCTCTTTAAACCCTTCTTTCAATTTGTCTTTCCTGTTGCAAGTGATGTCGCACACATGCCTGCAAACACATATGAAGTCTCACAACAACATGAGCAATAATTGGCAAATTCTTTCCCACAAGCCCCAAGAAAGGTAGCGGTGGAGGTAGGTGGAAATTTTATTATACTGGTGCAGGATGATGATAGCTTGAATAGATTAGAGCCATTTTTATAAGCTGTTTAAGTCCCTCAACAATTACCATTAAAGTGCTCTCATGCAGGGCTCCGCTCTTCACCCCACAACTGTTCCAGAGGAGCAGGAGCTGTGAAACTGGGCGGCTTGTGAGGTGTGAGAGTGTGAATCGCCCAGGGAGGACAAGCTGTGTTCATTCTGCACGCTAAATGAGCTGGAAATACTGTTACACTTCTTCATCTCATGCCAAAAAACTGACTCTTCACATTTTTTTTCTTTATTGTCAAAAAAAAAATCCAAATATATCAAGTCTTAAAAAGAAAGATGTCCAAACGGACTGCACCTTCTGAATAAAATGCCAAAACGCAAAAAACAAGAAAAAGGATTCCTACCGATTATGTCCTTATATCCTGGACTGCTGCGCGTCTCTATCCCCTCATCATCTCTAGTTCATGTCTACATGTACAATATAGCGTGTTCATCATACCAAGACAATAATGAAGTAGAGCACCTTCTGAGTCTGATTGAAGTTGAATGTGTGTGACCCTCTCTCCACCTACAAGCACTCTCCTAGTTTATTGGCCACTTCATTTATTACGTGATGTTCTTAGCCTTGTTAAATCAAGATTACCTTAATGGAGATACAGTATGGCTACAGCCTCTAATGTACTGTTCTATTATTATGATTCCTCCATGCCGGCTCAGCCAGCGAAACAGTAATAATCTCCATCACTGTCTTAAGGCAATAATGTATACATAATAGCACTGCGTGATACTGCTGATATAGGTTATACAGTCGAGATATAACTGATTATCTGGAGAAGCTGCTTTTCTTTTTTTTTTACATAATGGAGAACTCTAATATAATCGGTTTGCTTTCCTGCAAAAGACCTTGATTAATTTCACTTGGAGGAGAAGGTAATTGCAGGCTGCATCGGTGCATGCAGAGTCAAGCACAGAGTACATGAGTTATGTGCGATGGACACAACGACTGATATGTGAATAGCTGCTTCAGTTCTGATTTCTCAACTTGGCCTAGAAATAAATCTCATGCACCAAAGAAAAAGCCAGAGACTTCAAGCAGAACTCCATCCTACAGCAAGCTGGTTTGGCCATTGTGAGCTTCCTCTGATCTCACTTGCTTTAAAAAAAAAAAAAAAAAAAAAGCTGATTGAGATGTCAAACAAATCCACTGTTAATAACAGCAGTGACTCTCCCGCTGCCCAGGATTTAGGTTCAATGGCTTTTTATAGAATCTGAATCCCTTCTTCTGTCTGTTCTTTAGACCTTTTCTTTTCCCATTTGCTGTGTGGGACTGCTGGAATAAGCACGACACGGTGAACAATATATAGTATTAATTCCCTTTGATCATTACTGACGTCTGCTAAATGATCACTGGCTTGTCTTTGTAGCACTATGCTGCATTCGAGGATGGACTGGTTACACTGGTACTAGCAGCTCAAGTCAATGAACTTGAAAATAATGTGATGGATTCTACATAGATATCAAGCCAGTGCTTTACAGTCATTGCTCCTGTCCTTCGCATCACAGCACATACAGTAGAGCACAGCTCTGCCAACTTCAGCCACTCGTTCAGTGGTTGCTGCCAATAAAAATGACCATTTTAGAAAACCTCCACATTTTACCAATTTGGACTCAAAAACACAACTGAACTTCATTAGAGATCGACCATGACCATAATGGCTTTTACTCATGCAAAAAAAATATCACTAAATATATCTCCATGCTGTTGTAGAGCATGGCAACAGCTGATACCCTGTCAGCACGTGGAGGCTGTGTACATTTGGGGGACAAAAAGCTGTTTCTACTTCCCACTGAGATGTCAGGAAAATTTCACACAAAAACCTGATGAAATGCCAAATTTGTGTAGAATGAAACATTTAGATTTGGTCACATATTTCATGGCAGAAATCCCAAATCACAGTAATGAAGAGGACAGATAGAAGCTTCCTTTCTTAAATACTAAACTTAACTAAGACTCTTACTTGAGATTAGGCAACGATGAGAAGCCTTAGAGCGCGCCACACGTCCACCACATCATCTCACATTTACTGTGAAAATCCAAATCCATCAGACTGGGGGTTTCATGCTCGTGCAGAATTTGCTACTCAAAAGACACAGTGTGAGAATCCACTATCTATCAGCATAAATATACCAGCAGGCGTTTGTTTGTTTGTTTGTTTTTCAATTTTTATTTGTTTGTTTTGGGCCCATCTGTGATACTGTCCTTCCCATGATGCAGCTGACCTCAATCATCTCCCACAAACGCATACACATATTCTACACATGCATGCTCCGTACAGCCTGGAGCCAGAACTAAGTGCTATAATTGCGAACAAAACCACAGAGACGTGACACCATCTCACCAGAGAAGGAGAAGACGGGGGGAATGAAATAAACCAGCAGACTGAAAGATAAACACACACCCACTGATACACACACTAACATACACAGACGGCGGACTCACTCGCACGCACGCTGATGAATTCGGCGGACTGCAGGCCGAGTAGCTAGAGGGTGCAAACTGTTCAGATGTTGCAGAGACAAGCCACTTCGGTGTGAGGTGAGCCGAGCGCGTTGCCTGCAGAGCGTCTCTGATCTGTTTGACGTGGTATTTGTCATCTGGGACAGCTTCAACTGGAGCCATGGTGGTGGCCTGCAGCTGATATAATGTGATGGCCGCGCAAGGCCATCGTATCCATCATAAGGGTGTGCCCCACATTCACCGACTCCCAAATTACTGTCCTATTTGCAGGCCCTACCCTCACTACAGCCCCACCTATCACCAGCTGATCTATGGCGTGCCAACAAAGCCAAACAAGGTGTCATCTTGCCAGGACAAATAGGCGACGAGAGACTTAAGAGCAGTTGGTAATCCTTCTCGCATGCTTCAACTGTGTGGTGTTGGAAAATTCATTTTATTGTGCCCACGAGCCACTGTACAAGCTGTACTCCCAGTCTCATATTTTATTCTTTCTCAAATGCTTTTAGAACATCTCCTGTCCTTTTTCTCATCCCTGCATTTGAACAGAGTGTCAAGAAATACAAAAGTATGTGTGGCTTTTAAAAAAGACCCCGCTGAGAGTTAGAAAGAGAGACGACATTCTCTGACCTCGGGCCAGATCCGCTGGATTTCAGCAAAAGAGGTGAGAAAAAGAGCGGAATAGCATATTTTAGAAAGTTTCACGCCATTTATTAACTTGTGCCCTTACCTTGCTGAGCTGACTGGCCGGCGAGCCGCTGTTGTTGACAGTGTGGCATTTTAAGTTGAGCCACGATTCCCCCACGGCATCACGCTCTCTGCTCGCGCCCTTGTCAGCGTGGTGGTGGCTGTCAGGGACGGGGGAGGGCGAGGACGAGGGGGGCCGCTGGAGCGCCGTGCAGGACAGGCCCAGGAAGTTAGACGGCCGGATCAGAAAAGCCTCCAGAGCGATGTTGGCCGACACCTGAGGGAGGGAGGCCGAAAATTAGGAGTGAGGGACAGAGTGACAGAGGAGAGGGGAGGGAATAGATTTTTATATTAGTCATTTAGCAGACGCTTTTATCCCAAGTGACAGAGGAGGGGAGAAAAATAGATGGAAGCGAGAAGAAACAAAGAGAGGAAGCAATTTATCTTTCTCTAGCCTTATTCTAGCTATCTGCTCGAGGCAAATTAAATTCTCATTCTAAACCTCAGGAAGAAAAAAAAGGGGGTAAAGCTACGAGACATTTAGTCAAATAATCAACCTCTTCCCTGCCTGACTGTGGCTGGAAGAGAAGGTCTGTCCTAGTGTCCTAGCAGCCGTACCTTAGAAATGGACTGATTGTCTCCAGTCAGTGCCAGGTCGGCGATGCGCTCCACACACTGGACAATGCGAGTGCACGCCCTGGCCTCGTTCTGGGCCATCCACAGGATGTGCTCCTCCACTCGCATCATGTTGCTGGCTATGTCTGATATGTAGTCCCCGAGCTGCGGAAAACACAAACAGACATGTGTGTAAATGGTGTACGTTCACAATTGCACAACCTGTATGTACAAACCCCCCATGCACACACACATACACACACACACTCCATGAGGCAGGCTCATCATGCACATCAATCATATCCACAACAACAGGCACATTTATGATCTCCAGTCACAACTGTGAGGGAGGCAACGGTGGCTTCATTCATTACAGGGAGATTTAATTTAGATTAGCAGCTCCAATGGGGCCTAATCACTTCCTTGAGATGGCAGTTTGCTATTTACTTACTGTACTTCTCATTGTTGCTTCATTTGACTGTTCTCTATGGGATGAATGAGGGTGGCCTCCCCCACCATTGTGTTCACCAAGATAAAACGCAAAGTATCCCATCATAATATCTCCTTCAGAATGACCTAAGATGACTAATTGGACAAGTGAGAGCTAATATTGATTTTTTTGACTGACTGAGCTCGACACCCTCCCCCTCCACGCAGCCTGACCTTCAGCGTTATGCAAAGCCGAGCGATAGCCTGCGGCCCGAAGACGGAAAAGAGGTTCACTTAAGGTAAAAACATGGGTTGCCCAAAAAGAGGTGCATCTTCATAACCATAATTGTCATTCAGAGTCCATCTCTGCCATGGGCAAGAGGGAATGGCATGAGGTGAAAAGTTAAGCTGTCTGGAATCGATTGAAGGTTTGAAGCTGGAACAACGGCAGCGTGTTGCCACGTCTTTTGGGGCTCTCTCTCGAGTGTCCTTTTCTGTTTGTTCAATTAGGGCACTTAAGAAACCTTGTTTCCTCGACATAAGCAAGTCAAAGGTTTCCTGATAAACCTCAACCTGCAAGGCAACAGCAAAACATTGCTTCCAGAAAAGTGTTCATGGGATGACAGGGGTGAAAGTACAGGTGTCATGCTGACCTATTCAAACAATGTGATGGCTTTTCCATCCAAGTCTTCTGTGGAACCCAATGGTAACCAGAAGTAATGTATCTTATTACAATAGATGATACAGAAGCAACCGAAGACAATGAGGTTAGGGCATCTATAAGCTTGTAGCTTCAGCCCTGACCCTTTCGATCAGCCATGCAGCCCTGCTTTTAGAGGGATGTGTAACTGTTTTTTTTTTGGTTCTATTTATTTGTTTATTTTTTGCTGTTTGAAATAAACTTAAAGGGACAACGAGGAGTTTTGGAAAAGCAAAGCGTTTTCACAGTACATTTATGATTTATTGAGCGCAAGACAGACTCATGTTTTCATTCATCAATAATTAAAGTCAGAGGTTCAAAGAGGTTCACATACCGTCGTAGTTCCGACCATAAACGGCGATTCAGCTGCGTTATTCTCATGAAACCGAAAGTAAGGAGACCAGCATTTCCGCCATCACTAATAATAACAAAATAACGATAGAGACAGAACAATATATTTATCGAAAATGGGCCCATTAACAAGTGTGGGTTGCGGAGATTCATCCACATTAACGTGATACTTTTTTATAACCGAATAGAAACTCCTCGTTGTCCCTTTAAACTCAAACCATAAGCAGCCAAATCAAAATGAATAATGAAATAGAAAATAATCCATGAAATACAAACACAATCCAAACTAACAGCAAAAAGTTGGGGACTACCTTCATAATACTAAAACCCACTGATACTCACAATATAACGAGGTGGAAAGAGAAAGAAAAAACCATTTAAATAATGGATGTAGCATCTTTCCCATATTTTCATGAATGTTTCTTGTTGCATTCCAACTCAAGAAGAAATTCTCTCTCTCCTACAGATTTCATAAAACATGTCAATCCTTGTTTTTGGTGTGAACTCGCTGTGGTGCATCGGTGCCTGTGGTGCTGTGTGCATTCATTCTTACATCTCTGCGCTTCTCCATCAGCCTCGTCAGTCTCTCCACCAGGTGTGTGACAAAGATGACGTCCATGACATCAGTGAAGTGTGCCGCCCTGCTGGTGAAGGCGACTAACTGCTGGCCTAAAGGCTGAGCGTTGGTGGTGTTAATAGTTATCTGGAGTAAATAAAAAAGAAAGTAGTATTCAAAGAGGATGATCACGCAGTCCATCACCACAATTCAACAGAGACATAACATTAAACAGCTTTGACAACATGCAATAAATAATAAATGAACATAATGCTATTTCATGTCTTGCATGTAGTTTTGAGAATATGATCCCTTTAATGTGATACAAGATTCCCATGAGTAATGCAGAATGAAGTCAGCTTGTCGTCAGTCACTTTGGATTATGCAGACAAAGGCATACATGCATAGATCTGCAAATACCTGCAGGCTACGGATGAATCAGTGCAGATGTTTGTTTCTGCATTCTAGGAATATGAAATTATTAAATCTTACTGATGTCTAAGTAGGTTGGAAAATATGTAAAAGCCAACATGTGGGACATCATGGTGAATGTTCAAAGTGATACTGAAAAAACAACAACAATATTGTTTCCTCTGCTGGTTCTCTGTGAGCGATGATACCTGGGTGAGCTCATGCAGCACGCGGGTCAGTTCACTGGCGTACGGGCACTGGGTGTAGTCCTCCTCGGCCCAGCGTCCGTTGCGGTCGCAGCGACGCCATGCCTTCTTCTCCCTCTGGCTGGAGGGGTTCGGAGCGCTGCCAGAGGGGTGGGGGGCAGAGCCAAACGTGGCAGGAGCGCAGGGCAGGAAGGCCAGGATCCCAGCGAGAGTCTTTGGCCACCTGCCACACGAGACATCCTCAAATGATCGGGACTGAAGTGAATGGGAGAATCTACACTCACTGCACCAGATGGCAATTTCATACTCCCTGTACTTAGGAAATTATTAATTTGCATATTTGATTTACAGCTAGCTCTAATTATTTTTGCAGAAGACTGCCAGATTTTGATACTTGATTGTGAAACAATGTGCTGTGTTATTAATGACTACTGCCTTAATTAACTTTATTTACTAACTTCAATTTTATCGTCTTTCCACTTTGTGCACGGTGAAACTGAACTTTTTTAATGGAAGAATGAGCTTAAAGAAGCAGTGTGTTATTTTCTGGGGAGCGGCTTTCTTAAACTTGAGAAAATAATCAAGATGATATGTTCAAGGTTATTTTGGATGCAGCTTAAAGTTTTGTTACAAACCGAGGGGGAAGGGCTTGGAGAGGGAGAGACAATTGAAATGCATCATGTGTGGAGCTTCACTAACATCAGGCCTAGAAGTCAGGATACCTTGACATCTGGTGTTTTGATGTTGACAGTTTTCTTTTTAATCTGCCTCTGGCAAGTCCCACAGCTGTATGAAAGTGCAATACTAAGTCTAATGCATACCGCTTTAATATGCACCACAAACGTGCGTAAGAATGATGTGTACTTAAAGCAGAAACCTGATCTGTTCTCAGCCTTAAACAGTAATTATACGAGTTGTTCATATGGCCGTGCAAAGTTCAGTGAAGTCGCCTCTGAAGCAAGAAATGAGACTTTCTCAATAATGTCATCAAGAGCCAAGTCCTGGAGCTGCTCTACTGACCAACCTGTGATAAGGGCCGGGGTGATTTTAAATTTTTCATTTTATGGGTAATGCCTGTTAGTGTTTCAGTAAAAAAAGCTCATTTGAGTGTAAAAAGCCAGCCAAACAATCACAGTCCACTACATTAGACTCCATTTCCTTGGTAATAAAAGGACTCCAGGTTTTGTTTCTTGCTGCTGTTGTAGATTAAATGTCTTTTTTTCTGCCGCCTGCAGCCTTAGGAGAGTTTGTCAATTTGCCTGAGAAGCACACATCTCATGTGTTAAGGTTTTCTCTTTGAGGCAGCATGGAAATCCTACTGAAGAGAGTTTGCTGAAGTAAAGCTTAAAGGACAATTCAGAGCAAATTCAACTCGGGGTTGTATTTTCCTAACATTTTAGGTCTAAAAAAATGAATCTGAAGATTTTCAGTTAAATTGCTCCTGTTTTGCGGTAGTTAACTGTCCCCGCATCGCCACGGCAGCGATGAATGGAGCAGATTGAAGTTCCGCTGCTCAGGCTGTTCACATCCCTCAAAGCCGCAATTTTTTCCACAGACAGCGTCAGATGGCTACTCAAACATGCACCGAGAAGTCTGTTTACTTCAAGCAAGCCGTGGAGTCTCGCGCGAGACCCAAGTTGACGCATTCTGTGTGTTTACGTGCAGTCGGAAGCTCCCGTTTGTGTCATAAACACAGGAATATCAACTCTTGACTTGCTTGAATTAAACAAACTTCTCGGTGCATGTTTGAGTAGCCATCCGACGCTGTCTGTGGAAAAAAATTGCGGCTTTGAGGGCTGTAAACAGCCTAAGCAGCGGAACTTCAATCCGCTCCCATTCATCGCTGCCATAGCGATGTGGGGACAGACACAACTACCGCAAAACAGGAGCAATTAAACTGAAAATCTTCAGATTCCCTCTTTTAGACCTAAAATGTTAGGAAAATACAGCCCCGAGTTGAATTTGCCCGGAATTGTCCTTTAATGTGACAACACTTCTGACTTCATTTAAATTAAAATAAAGGAGTAGGAGGGCTGGTGGTCGCTTCCAAGGGTAGAGACCTGCCATCCGTCTGCTCCACACCCTGTCCTCTTTTTCCCCTCTCTCTCTCTCCATCCACATTGTTGCAGCAGCAGCAGCTACTTAGTAATAAATGGCGTTAATTTCGCCCCCAACAAAAAAGTGGGCTCATTTTCCAGCCCATTACTCCAGTGCTCCGGCAGAAACAAAGCCTCGGTGCTTGCTGCACTAGAGGTAGGCTGTAAAGTACAGCAGCTAGTAAGGAGAGTACACGACAACAGCACACCCACGGGGCAGGAGGAGTGGAGGATGTGACTGTGTGTGAAAAACTGCAAGCTTTCAAGGTGGTCACAAGGAAAAAGAGGAGTGATGGAGCGTCTCTGCTCTTCCTTTTATATGAATCCTCAGTCACAGGAATATGTAATCTCCTTTTTTTTTAATAGTCTTGCTGTAAAGCTGTATAACATAGGGCTGTAATGTTTTGTGAGACTTTGCGTATCACTCATGCAATTATTTATATATAAGTGTCCAGGCTGCACTGTGTGGTCACAGCCTTGGTCTCTCATGGTCAATGAGCCTGGTACAATGTGCACTAGGTGATACACATTGTCCTCAAGTAGAACAGAAACCAGCACAAAGCCATCAAGAGACTCAAATACCTCTACTGCACTGTACGTGGAGAGATAATAGCAGAGTGAGCGCTCTGATTACAGTATTAATTTTTATACAGTAGACTATATAATTGGGAATATTTCTGGTGAATTAAATTACACTGAGGATCAACTATTATTTTGCTGAACTCTGCCTACTAGCAGCTCTGAAACCTGGTGATTACTGTCCATTAACGCTAATTGCACAGAACTGAAAGCTAAACAAAGAGAACAGTTAAGAGGGCATTGGTTATTTATATAACCTTATTCTATGCAGTTATTTTTTACCTAATGACAGAAACCTTTTCCCGAAGTACACTTGTTTTCTTACGATAGTTAAACAGGATTAATCCCATGTCAGCGCGTATAAAAAGCTACCACCAGGGGGCAGTTGGCTCAACTTAATATGAGAGACCTCTTTGTGCAGAGGTCATAAAATCTGCACCTCCGAAGCTTTCCAGCATCTCAGACATCTCATAACAAATTATTTCTTATTTGTGTACTTTGTAAAAAAATTTTTTAAAAAAGCAGTTCAGTAAAGGTACACAGAGGTTTTCCTGGTGGCCTGTCTCAGAAACCTGCCTTGGGACTGCGGCTGAAATTTAGTTGTGCTAAGTCCGGCACATTTACACTGGTACTTAATGCATCAGTGTTGATGAATGTGCACTGTCCCAATTCAATAAATAAAGAAATGAAATGAAATGAAAGATATCATGTAATACCAGGGCTGGAGGTAAACATTTTTAACAAAAACATTAATAACTTCTCACAGATTTCATCTTGCTCATGTTGGTTTATTCAGATCATAAAGTAGCACTATCGCAAATTCCAATTCTTTGTTCAGCCACTATGCAGGCAGTGGTGCAGCGTATCAGATTCTCTTTACATAGCATGCCAATCAGGAGGTGGAGCTAAGCGCCTGACCGGCTTGTCTCATAACAAAAAGGAATTCTGCATTTGCTCCACAGGCACTACACCATTGGCTATATTTTGTGTACATATAGTTATAGCTCCCCTGGACCTATTCATTACATATTTCAGTTTTTTTTATTGTTATTACTGGTGTATTTGCGATAATGCTACTTTAACTTACCCCAATGCATGCATTGATAAACTATACCCTAAAAATTGCTTTGTGTTCAGTCATATTGTCTTCACTTCTTCCAACTTAGATTATAGTTGTCAAATATGGACGACACAAGAACAAACACTGAGCCTCGGGCTGCAGCCACACTGATACCAGCACATTCACTACTGCTATGTTTTGCCTCCTCACTACTGTGGAGTATTCAGGACACTTACAACTGACACTCTACAAAACTGGACTCATTTTTGTTGGTTGGTTAGATCTTTGGAAAACATGACACATACACCAGCCTCACCTGCTGACTGATTCAGTCACAACTACCAGAGGTGGTGAATGCAATATGAATAAGGACCAAAGGTAACACAGTTTTTTAATGACCTGGAGCCCAATTTCACTGCAAAATACTGTATGAGGAGTACCAAGGTAATCAACAATTAATCATCACAGGGGTTAAGGTTTCAAAATAATGATGCTATCATTTTGAATTCATGTCATCCAGTTTTAGCTGGTTGGCTGCTAATTTTGGTACCCTACTGGAGGTAGCTTCATATTTACTGCCCAGGCACGCAAGTGATGTCAACGGTCACATTTAAGTCTCAGCAAGAAAGCAAACATGTCCCAAAAATGTCAGCCCTGATAGACACAATAGAGCTGACAGTGTTTGACCACACATGGCTCAGCAGCTGGACGGTGCATCACCGCTGTGAGGCCACTCACCTGAAGTCCCCTTTGTTGTTGGTGACTCTGTCAGTGGGGCAGTATGGTGCCGACGTCTCCAGAACAACTATCTCCATTTGCTGAGAGGTGTTGCCACGGGAACTGATCACCAGGCACTCCCAGATGCCGGCGATGCCCACGTCGATGTTGGAGAGGATGACCTCGCTGTGGGAGGAGAGCGGAGGTGTGAAACTGTGAGCCTGGGTCTGTGTGTTGCTAAATGTGTCCCTATGAACATTAAACATCTTTGAAAGGTTTGTACGGCGTGCTGGATCAGGACGTGGCCTTAGGTTCAGGGTTGAATATAGTTTTGGGATTAAGTTTGTGTTAGGGCTTGATTTAAAAATGGTTTGGATTAGTTTGAGGATTAAAGTTAGTCCTACAGCAAAGGGGTTGAGGTTAGGGCAAAATCTTAAGGATTCTACAGTCAATGGAGAAATGTGTGTGCATGTATGTATGTGCTTCACAAAATCTAATTTATTCAAGAGACCCTTATGCATGTATGAGTATGCAGTGGCTTAAAATGTTGGCTGGGAGTTAAGATGATCATTACTCATGCTTATCTTTCCTACTTTGTCACAGCGATTCCTATCTCAATGGAAAATGCCTGATTAAACAAAAGATGGTGAAACAGTGACAAAGAGCCAATGCAGACCATTTGCCAAGGCGACTAATCTTGAGGATTTTACTCCTTATGAAAAAAAGGAGTAGAGCCGGCAGAGACTGCTAAGCAACGGGCATTATCACCATGGATAGGCTATACTACCTCTGTGAGAAATGCCAACTGTTAAATTTCCAAATACAATCCAGTTGTAGTCAAATATACTTTGCTCTGTGTGTACTTGAGGGGCTAATGCCTATTTTGTGATTTAATTGAGCTGCGATCGTTCATAACACAAGTCCTAGTACACCACTGTATAAAGTTTCAAAATGCAACTTAGGGAACAATGCTGCACAAATGAGAATGTGTGACAGTTGACATTAAAATGATAAGTGACAGACTGGACAAGAAACTGAAATCTTCCAGAGTAAAGATGATTAGAGGCTGAGCGGCTCTGATGTGGAGAAGCTGTAATCCCAGAAAACGTTTCTCAGAGGATGTGAGGGAAATATTTATTCAGAAACATTAAATGCCTTCATTTTGTCTGCATCTCTCTCTGCTTCTCCCCTTTTGCTCTCAGTGTTCTTACTACCAGTATAATGCTTTTAGTCTTTTAGCCCAGCATGCATGTTGTGAAAGGCAGTGGAACACCATCACAGGGCTGACGCACAAACCAAAACACATTCACTGCTCCTGGCCTTGAATTCAAGGTCTGTAATTCACCTTAACTGCATGTGTTTGCAGAATGGAAACAAACTCGAGCATCCAAACCACATGGGCATTCAAACTCCACACAGAGAGAGCCCAGGTAAAAGATACATGATCAGTCTGGAACTAATGATATTAGGATTTATTCCTCTACCCTAAATAAACCAATTTAAATTGCTTTCACACCAGTAGTTTGGATCATTTGCCAAACACCAAAGATAAAAATCATACCAGTGTTGGTTTTGGAAACATGAGAGGAATAAAAGTGGACCAACAGATTTCTCATTGTACTGACATATCGGTGTCTGTAAACACACAGAGGGTCATGTTGCACTAGTGCAACATGACCCTCAGGTCTTCATGACACAGGGGAATATTAACATACATTGTATACATTGGGAATATTAATATACATTGTATACATTGGGAATATTAATATACATTGTATATTGATATTCCCCTGTGTCATGAAGACCTGAAGTGACTACTGAATTACCATTACCATTCCAGACTTTACAAGACAAGAGGTTCTGACGCCTCCTCTACATCTTCAGACACACTGCGCGCTACAGAGAGTCACTAACAAAGGTGTGCTGGGGCTAGCTGGTTAGCATGCTAACTTCAGCAGAGTAACTGCTGGCTATGTAGCAATCACTTTGGGAAATTAGGGTTTGGGATAGACCGATTATCGGCATGGCCGATAATATCAGCCGTTATTTGGCATCTTTTCGATAATCGGTGTGGCGTTTTTTTTCACCAATAACCAATTAAATACATTTATTTTAAAACACGCTGCTTTGGCTCTGATGTAGCTGTCTCTCTGCCTGAAGCCACTCTTGGCTGTGTAACCATGTCCCGCCCACAACCCCCACTGAATCAAGATATGTGTTGGAGTTTGTTATTCTACAAAGGTACAAGGTCTTTTTATCACAGATTTTCATAGTGTATAAAAAAGAAACAAACAGTATACTGCATTCAGTCTAATCCCAGGTGTGTTATTCTAAATTTTACCACCAAAATCTTCATTTTTTTTATCGGTTATTGGTTTCTTTGATCACTAATAATGGTGTCGGCCCTGAAAAAGCCCTATTGGTCGATCCCTAATCGGTCTATTTGAATAATTTGTAATATTCTATATAAAAATTATCAATACATTAACAAATGAAGAAACTGACAGATTAACTGATGAGTCATCCTGTGACATGCAGCATAGCAAGGCAACATTGGAATATGATCCAAAGAGGCTCAAGAAATGTGGAGCAGTATTTTACTGGTGTGTTGTGCAGTATTGAATGTGAAATGTCATTAATTGACTTAGCAGAGACCACTTTTTATGTAAAGGAAATATGTGAACGAGAGATAAATACAGTTAATAGAGGAAAAGATATGGAGGAATTATGATTTATATGCTATTTGCCATAAAGGCATCAATGGGCATTCTTAGACAGAAATGTTGAAAAGTAGGTTATTGAGAGGCTCAGCAATAGAGTCAATGTGTGATAAAGGGCCCTCAACAGCTCTGCACTGAGGGAAGTGTGTAATGATAGTGGATCATTCTCTTATCTTATGGGATTCTGGTAGAACATAAAAGAGGAGGTCAAACAAATCATGAATATTGATGTCCCACTAGACTCAGTGTATTTTTTTTTACAGAGGGGAGTTCCTGAAGAGGTAAACAACTAAGACCAAAGGTATGTCTCACATTTCCTTTTAATGGTTGATAAACTGGATGAAAGTACTCTCACTAAGCAGAGCTCAGTGAACTCAGAAGGTAAAACAAGAAACAAACAGCTGAGGTGTGAATGTGCCCTTAAACACAAGTAAGACTAATAGGATTAAAGGAGAGATCTCTCAGTGTTTGATACACAAGCGTTGATGCAAACAGATGCAAGTACAGAAGAGAAGAGGTAAAGAACACAATAATGACAGGTCATTAGTAAAAATGTCAGAATGAAGTTGACCTAAATCCACCAGAGAAGGAATACGGTAAAATATTCTAACGTTTCCACATCACAGCGCATTGGTGTAAATTCATCTCTACAGCTCCACTGTTTGCTTAGTGAGGGGAAGCAAACAGAAAACAGAACCTTCTCTCCACTGAACGGACCCATGACTTTGCTCCAGTGACTTTCTGTGAGCGAGTTATGAAAAGGAATATAATAAGTCCTGATTTCATCTTCTGTGTTCCACTAAAGCTCTCTTTTCTGATTGCTTTTCTAAAAGGCCCTAAATCAGATTTGAACGCTTGACTGAGATGATGACATTCTGGGCTAGAGAGCAATGTGTGTGCATGCGTGCATGTGTGCGTGTGTCTGTGTCCAACTGTCTGTGAATACATGTGAAGGTTTTTACATGTGCATAAATATTTGCAGTTGTCTAAAAAGTTCTTCTGGGCATTTTTAGCTGGTTCAGAAGGATTTTTTTTAATTTAGCACAAGTCATTTAATCGTTTGAACAGCAGCTTCTTTTGAAGTATTGTAATTCAGACAGATTTCTACAGTTTGTAAGAATGGCTGCATGCTTTACTGCATCTCACTGTAGGAGTGAGTCACCCTAACATGACTGTGATGGCGTCTGTGTGTCAACTTTACTCAAACATTTAGTTTATGGAGAGATTCTGAACTGTAACCCAGACCATTACCTCTCCTTCACACATGTATTTTGCTTATTTTCACTCACACAACCCCACTCTCTCTCACTCACCACCCCTTTAAAAAAACATCCTCCCTCTTCCACAGGACATAAGTTGAGTTTAAAGTGTGGATGGGCTTCAGACTGAAACCCCCTGGGCTCAGTCCAGCTATCCTTCTCTACCCTTCTCTGCAGTTATATAACAAACCACAATGAGGACTTGCGCTGTCTGAAACCCTAACAGATTATATAGATAACATATTGGAAGGTGAAGTGAAAGACCAAATCTGTTAGTCATGCTTATCAGACTCTATTTGCACAGGACTAGTATTACATGGGGGCCCAAAGTGATTCATGGAACACCCCTCAGACTCATTACAATTACTGTATTTAAAGCCAAAATATGCCCATTTGCTTATTGATTTAGCCAGAGCCTCCTCTATAGATTCCACTTGTGTTTCACCATAGGGAACTGCAGGTTGAGGCTATGGAGCTCTAGATTTCAACATATCCACCAAAGAGATGACCTAGATGTTTGATGAACTTGCCTGACTCCCATGTGTGTGCTATAATGTCCACTTTTTTTCTTCTTCTTCTTTTTTTTTTTTTTGCAATTATATGTATGCATAAAATATTTGCAGGAAACAACTCACAGGTTTATACTGCTCAGGTCAAGAGCAGCATTTTCCCTTTAGTATCTGATATTCAGCATGCTTTTTTTGTATGCTAGCTGCACGATAGAATGACTCATAACATTATCATCTATGACATAGGTATGACAGCAGCAAAGGAGGTAGTCAGGTGGTATTATAGAGCGACAAAATCTGCCCAGGCAGGATGTCGGGATGAACTAATGGTCAGCGAAACTCACACAGGACCCTGTTGTTTTTTCCCTGTTTCCAGAATGCTAACAAAATGTGATAGCCTCATCAATAAATTAGCACGCCCCCAGCAAGCCCCAGTCTATGAAAGACAGTGCAAAACACTCTGACTTTGCATGACAAATCATTTAAAAAGGACCATTTGTAGCCAGTTAAAATAACTCACAAGTCACCAAATGTCCCCTGGTTCAACAGAATCAGTGTTATCACTGTGTCACTATGAGAACATTTTGTATTAAAAAATAAAACAGCCAGTGGAGTGGAATTAAACCTTCTCAGTTGTTTACTTTTAGATGAATGTTAATAAATTCCAGCTGAATGATGATGGTGATGATGATGATGGTGATGGTGGTGATGATGGAGGTGGAGGCGGTGCTTTGTATGTGTACACTGAGTGATTACATGCATGCAAGTGTCTGTGACAGGGCTGCTGCACTTGTTTTCTCTCACCATGAATAGTCTGTAGAGGGGACAGTTACATCACCGCTGAACACGGGCCAACTGTCTGAATGCTGGGAAATACACAGGGAAATACCACCACCACCACCACCGCCCCCACACCCCCCACTCCACACCCAGCCGCCCACCTCTCTCCCCTTCTCTCCCTCTCTCCCTCTCTCCCTCTCTCTCTTCCTCTGTCTCCCACCGCTTGCCTCTCAGAGGAGGACATCACTTTCTCCTGCAGTCTCATCACAAACGTCCTCGGCGACCTGCTGCACCCAGACAGCACAAGTGGAGCAGAGGAGGCCGGTTCTCAGAGAAAAAAGGTCGCCCCCACATAACAAACATATGAAGAAATTGCTCCAGTATGTGGAAAGTAGTAGGGCAGGGGCACACATAAGTCATACACAAAGCACTGACCTACATCCACGGCAACACTGCACCATTGTGGAGCAGCTCCCAGAGGACTCATTAAGAGCATTTATGTTCGCACACTGATATTTAACAATTTGTTTACATAATGTTGCTTACGTGACGGTAAAGTTGCAAATAAAATTCAAACTTGCCGATTGCACTTACTGAACTTGTGACAGCTTTGCATTAGAAATGTTCTGAAGCTAAGTCTCATCTTAGGGGAACACATTCTGCATGTAAACATACACACAGGCACACCGCCATATGTACACCCACACAAACAGGTTGTAATCTGACTTAATGAACATGCTATTGTCATTATGCAGCTCCTTGTCTTAACCCACTGTATCCATTACTTTACACAGTGTGTAATGTAGACTGTTAATAATTTACACTTCACTTTCTTCCTATTGAACGTCATCCAGTGCAACTAAGAGCTCATGTTTTTCTTTATTGACTGAAACTGGCAAGCAGCGAGGTGATGAACCCAGAGGTAAAAGTGTCTATGTGCAGACATAATCAAATTTGGTGTCCTTAGCAACTGATGCACAGAAGCTCAACGCGAGACAGAAGATGTGGAAAAGAAAACATGAGGATTTAAAGAAAACACAGTAGAATGTAATACAGGAGGAAATAGTTGAATTTAAATAAATTAAAGTTTATGTTTGTGAGAGAGAGCAGAGAGAGTTTTAGATACGCTTTCTTTTTGTTATTCTTAAGAGAGATCATCAGCTGAGACACGGAAGAAGAGGCAGCCAGAAGAGACATTCTCCTTTTTCCCTTTGCTTTCAGTAATATTTCCAAACCAGGTTCTTCATTTTGTGCAAGATTAGCCTGATTAAAAATGGAGAGGATTAAGAAAGATACATCCAAGTGTCTGCTCCAGTTAGCTACAGGGCTCTAAAATGTTTGATTAATGAAACATGAATCACAGGCTGGTCCCACTGCTGCTGCTAGCATAGCTGACACCAGGAGTTTGGCCTGACACCATTACTCAGCAGGAGTCTGGCCCGCATCGCAGAGCCATCAGGCCTCATGGGGTCTGTTTTCTTTTTTTTTTTCCTTTTCTTTTTTGCTGCTGCTCACTGTGAGCTATGTAAACGGATCAGCTTATCGGCCCACCTGCGCCACCAAATGAGATCCTATAATGACACAGAGCACAGTGTAAAAGTGGGAGGAAGCAGGAAAAGAAACATAATACAACACTAGAAAAAAAATGACAAAGAAAAAAACCCATTTCATGATTTAATGCCTGTTTCAATAGGCAAAAGCTCATGTCATGATTTGAATGTGTACACTGGCTCTGTGCCTGATACAGCCGAAAGCAGGATAAGCAGAATGTAGCTGAGAAAATAGCCACAAAACATTTTGGGTTCACCTTCAAAGAGGTCATTTCACTGTGGCTCTGGCATCTCCGCTCACATTGCTGCAACACTGTGCGACAAATCCAGATGAGGGCTTTAAGCCACCCGCTAAATCCTGTGTATTCAGTCTTTCCCCTCTGATGGGGCATGCAGGCCGAGGCCGACTAATTTAGAGGACATTTATCCAAGGTGAAAGAAATCAACACCAAGTGTAATGACTCATATATTGTCCACTGTGGCTAAACAAGCATTGACAGAGTCTGGCATGTCAAAGGGCAGAACATTAGTTTGATTTTTTGGGGGTTTTTTGGCTCAATGAATGAAGTCACAGGACTTAATTTCCCCCACACGTCTCTCAGCGCTGCAATTCCAAATACAGCTCAGGGCGAAGGGTGAAGTTCAGCGCGAGCGGAGCAGATTGTTTTTGTTGGACCGAGCCTTGTTATACACTCATCAGCTATGGAAATGATGGCTGCTTCTTGCAGGTTTTCTACAGGAGGGACACATTTCAGGTGCCAAGAGCAACATGACCTGAACTGTTCCACTTGAGGGAGAAAATTGCATTATTTGTGTACACAAGAGGAGAGCGGTGGGTAATTGCAAGCAGGGGCTCTAATCAGAATAGGAGGAACAAGAAATGCAACATGTTCTATTGGGACACAGCGCTGGAATAGTTAAGTCAAAACCCTGGAGGGCTGGTTTTCGAGTAAGGAGGAGAGATAGGGAGCAGTACAGTTTGATGGGGAGATTGGAGAAGCAGCCGTCTGGACCGGGAGCCGACATATGTGGCCGGTACAGAGCTATAACACAAGGAGTTCTCCTTACTCTGATCCAACAAAGGGCCATCAGGAATCTGATGGACTTAGATATACAGCCAGTGACTTCTCAGTGCTGTTGTATATTAGTGGATATTATGTATTCTGGGAGTTGGTGTTTCTCAACTATTACTGGGTCAATGCCCCCCTATCCGTTATCCAGGTCCCTTCCAGCTCTACATCAAAAGCCAAATAACACTGGGTGTATTTGGTTCACATGCTGCCGCAGCTCGATGTTCGAAAAGTAGTCCAGCGTGGCATTGCCCTGGATTTCCGTGAATATATAAAGTCAGACATGTCACATGTTATGCAAAATGTAACATTTTTTGCATAGTTAATTTAGCTGATTTTTGAATGGTAATTGTGCCATTTCATAGTTTCCTTGTCTTAGCTGAAACCAAACCAGCGGGCAGTGTTGCTATGTGGCTCAGCTCAGGTGGCTGTTTTTGAATTGTTTTTGATTTTGAAAATCATCTGAAAAAAATGTTCACAATGTTTATTATGATGTTAAATTTCTCCACACCATTGTAAATGATGACCCCTCCTCAATGGTCTTTCAAGGTAAAAATAAAGGTTATAATATACAGTAATAATAAAAAAAAAAGTTAGTGTTTGGTAATGTTGTAGAGACACTTGAAATGAATAGTGTTATGTGACTGGATGCCAGATATAAAGTTACTATGATGCCTGACAGCAGAATATCCTTCTTGTAAAATTGTAACCACGGCAATAGCACAGCCTTTATGTAGCTGCTGTTATGAAGAGGAAGCTCTTAATGTCCTTCACAGACAACACAATGGATGTTTCATTTATTCTACTAAAGCCAGGTAGCTGCTCGGAGGCCATACTCTCACCTCTTGCCTGGTGGAAACAAAGACAGCTGCAGCGTTATCACCACAGGCATGACTGCCAACAAGAAACCCTGTTACATAGCAGAGGACACTCACACGTGATTCCTTTAAATGCAGCAGGTTAGTCTCCACCTCAGCTGATAATGGTAAGTAATGAGAGGCTAGTGACAATAGAATGATATTGACCCTTGTTGATGAATACCTCAATAAACATAAACTGTGCCAAGAAACATCACTGCTGCGACACAAAGACACTGACTCATCACTAAAAGATCTCTTTCTACCCTGTAATCCAATTATTCAAGGCCGTGCATTCACCACAGGGATCACTGAGAATGTCAAACAGTGAGCCGGTACATAATGAAAAGAAAAAATATTGACTGTTTGTAGCATTTGCAGTCAGGGGAACGGTATACCTTCCCAGAAATGGAGCGGAAAAGTAGCAGGCATCCGTGTTGCCAAATAAACCACACAACAAGAGGCGTTGTGGCCCTGTTGACACAGGGAAACATATTTCTGTCAGCACTCCATCAATATTTATGTTAGAGAGGCTGAGTCAGAACAGGCAGCAGTTAAACTAATCAACAGCAATGTGCTCCTGCATCTGAGCCCCGTAGCCTGTTGCATTACATCAAATGCATGTACTACAGTATAACGCACGCGCGCAGATACAGTACACACATATGCGCCGCAGACCACCGAGAAAACAAAGACAGGAAGAGGATGGAGGCTCGCGGCAACGTCTTCTATCACAAAGATGTGCGAAAGCCCCGTGTTGCCGGTCTACTTTATCACCACAATTATGATTCAGCATCTGTTCCTCTTAGCGTGTGATCAGCCGGCGCTGCACCGGCGCTGAGGGAGTGGCTGGACAGTCAACCTCTAGAGACGAGCCGCAGATTGCTCTGAGGTGTTGGCGCGCTGCCAAGCCAATTCTGTCCCGTCCTTTCAGATCCTTATCAAGGGCGGCAATAACAAAAGGTAAATCACAGCTCCTGTGCGTGAGTGAGAGACGGGCAGGCGGGTGAGTCCATGTGTATATGTTAATCCCCCGCAAACATGCCTGTGCTGAATGAATGAAAATGTGTGTGTTCGTGTGTATATTCTAAATTGTTTGCAGCAGCACGTGTGTTTGTTTTGCTTTGAACCATGATGAAGCTGTTTATGGAGCCGCTTATTTGCTTGTGTGCTTCGACCTGACTTACAAACATCCTTCAGCGTGTGTGTACATGTGTCCATGCAACAGGCCAGTCAACCGCTAATCAGCTCCCAGCTCACATCCCTCCCTCCATCCTCCCTCCCTCCCTCCTCTCGCCTCAGTGTTGTACCTGGTCAGCAGGCAGCAGTCGTGAAGCAGGGTTTCCTCCACATACACGCCCCGGTCTTCCTGCGTGGTCACAGTGTGGCCGTTGTGACGCCATCGCAGGTCCACCGATTGGTCGACGTAGGAGGCGGTGCACTGCAGGGGGAGCCGGTCTCCACGAAAAACCAGTTGTCTCTGAGACGGGATGAGCTGGAAGAGGGGCATCTCCAGAGGTCCATCTGGAAGATGAGGAGAGAATAAAACAGGAAGGTCAGCTTGTAAACCTTCCCTCCCCCCCTTTTCCTGAGGTGGGAAGGCAGAGGAAGAGTGAGGAGGTCATTCTTCCATCCTTGAGAGAGAAAAGGAGAGAGGACGGAGCTTTTACAGGATGGGCGTTCTATATGATTCTGTCCATTTTGCCAGAAGTGTTAACATGTAGAATCGCAGCATTACATGCATGGAGTGGAATCAAATGAGTCTCATAACACGCCTGCACACCCTGGCATGGACACGCACATTCTTACCAAATGCACCTCCGCACACAAACACATGTGCATGCCCCGAAAACACTGTCAACACACACAAACATGCACAAATCCATTCTGTCAAGGTCGCACTCCTCCCCCGTCGTTCCCACATGTTGTTGCTGTTGCTGAGCGAGATGAACAGCAGCTGATAAAGGAGAGCAGCCTTGAGCGCTCTCCTGGACTCTCCTTGACTCCTTACATGTTCACAGTGGACGCCTGCCGCAACGCCAGTGATAGGATTACTTACCTAGCAGTCCTTGAGCCTTTTTGCCAGAGAATACACCGACAGTATGGATAAGATTAGAAGACAAGGGAGAGTCTTTTAGTCCAGTGCCAGAACATGAGAGGGGAGTTTGATTTTCAGTGAAAATCCCTTAATCCCCAATCAATCTAATCACATTGTAGGTATATATGCGGGATATATAAGACAATTAAATTACTTCGATCATGCTGAACCCATGAAGCTGTATCCCCGTCGGTGAGTGTGGAGTGGCCATGTGGTTTTGTTGGATCCAGGATGAGCCCAGCACCTTGCCAGCTAACAGAATCCCCTTCAGAGCATGTTTGCACATACGAGGCCAGACATTTCCTTGGACATGCTCCAAAGAGCAGCCCAGGCGAGCACTTTGCCTTCGCTTGTATTCCAATCGGCTGTGGATGTCGCTGCCGTCTGACAGGCAATTCGACACAAGAGTCATAAAGTCTGTTATTGCTTCATGCATCAGTTTGAGAGGGAAATACACTGATCCATGTTGGGCGATGTGGTTGAACGTCAAAAGTCCACGATGGAACACTTCAAGTGAGCAGTGAGAGTTTGCATGATTGTTGATGGTATTAAAGAAGCCACTAAAGCAGTCGCAGCTATTAACACATGCAGGGCTTTGACCTCAATTTTCTATACAAGTGATTCATAATCACAGGTGCATAATCAAAAGTGCCATGCTTTGGAGAGTAACATTAAAAGTCTGTCACTAATATTGGATCTTCCTTGTCGACATCTCTGTGTAATTACTCGAGCTGACCCTGTTAGAGTGGTAAGACTGTGATAGTCCACAGCAACAGTAGCCCAGGCTTTGTTATCTCCTGCGGGTGACACACAGCAGAAACAGCATGGGGGCCATTGACTGTTGACTTGGCTGATGCTGATACTGTTGAAACAACGCTTTGAGCCAAGGATCAGAGTGTGGCCGCTTGCCTTCGGCTGTTGGACAGTGCCAGAGCAAAATGCAGTTATTGGTTGTGTGTGCGTGTGTGTGTGACTGTAGAAGAAAGAGAGATGGAGACAGGGGGAGAGGCATGATGATGATGTGTGTGTGTGAGTGTGTGTGTGTAAGTAGGAGAGTTCATTAGCAGCGTGGCTTAGTCTGTGAAACACCAGAGCCCTGTTAGGATACAGCTAACTGGTGCAAGTCGTCTATTTAAAATGGAGCCTGGAGTGCATCCCCACAATGATCATTACAATAACGTTCAATCAAATATGAAGTTCTTTAAAATATACTCAAGAACTTTTTAATGAAATCTAGGTCCGTTTTATATCCATCATAATCACTTTGGATTCAGATTTCCATCGCACAAATCATTTACAGCAAAGTAATCCAGTCTATTTTTTTATTGATAACAGACTCAACCTGATTCACTGAAGCTCATTCTGGCCAAACACATGGTGGCTCTTTTTGTGAAACACTAGAGTGAAGGTAATGTGTTACCATGATTAGCATTAACTGTTATTGTTCATTAAAGATGTTTTTGCAATACAAGACTATTGATGAATGCAACTGTATTTAATTGTATATGTAAATTTACATGTTAACAGTGTGTCATTTAAAAACTGACAGGCCAGCCCACAGAGAGAGAACAGGGACTTGGATTGGCCAAATGCAAATTCAAATCATTAATCTACTGTATGAAAGATTTCCTAAGTTATTAACATATTAAATAACAGTAATTAATCCTACTATTATTTACATGCCAGTACAAGCCGTGTTCAATATTTATCTGTGCCTATTACAGTATGATGGTACCTATCACAACCTATCATATGACTGAATACTCTGCTATAAGGTTTATTTCCTGCTCATTCTTCACTCACACATGGTAAAGGTTTAACTGTTCAATCCCGACTTTGATCCAAACCACCACAGCTAATGAAATGAAATAAGCAGATATTCTCATGCTCAGTGTCTCCTGTATGTGTTTCCAGAGTCACTTCATTATCCCTTCCTCAAAGAACCTTATTTAAAAGGAGGTGTGTGGCTGAACTTCAAAGACTAATATGACAGACTATGCTGAGTTATATTTGATGATATTTTTATATCATTAAATTATTAGAGGCACACCACGGGCTAAAAGACTTGAGCCCTGCACGTGAAATTTAATTTAATGACACAATGCCGATAAAGGGCAATTGCACAGCTGTGTCATCATGCAATAAATAGTGCTATAGAAAGCAGAGGGTTGTCCTGCAGCGTATAATATGTCATGTGAGCTCCACACTTGAAGTCTGTTCTGTGGCTCTCGTCCCAGCAGTGTTAAAGAACCAGAGGGCTGTGGCTAGATGAGTAAAACAGACGCCTGCTCTAACCTCAACACAGGAAGCACCTGATCCTGGCAGGAAGCTGCAAGCGCCCCTCCATTCCCCCTCATTTGCAGGCAGTACCTGACCTGTATCAGAAGAGGGACAAGAGCTCAGCGCTGGAATGTGTGGTGCAGACATCTGCTACCCATCACACTGAAGCCGCTGGAGAAAGAAACAGATGCATCTTCTATGACAGAGCCTCATGAAAACAAAGAGGGAAATCTCAACGAAGAAATATTAACATTTCAATGGCATGTGAGTGTGGAAGAGGGATATTTTCATCCCATCCCATCATTTTTCTTGATAACGAGGAGCTAGACTAAGGTTCTGAGCACTACCCATCCACCCCTCAGCCAGTGTATGACAAAGTGAAACCATATGGAAAAAACAATCATCAAATAACATTTAGAAATATGGTTGCTAGAGCACCACACTCTGTATCCAATTGAAAATTGCTTGTTGTCAAGTGAGTGAATAATGTATTGTGAGATGGAGTTGTGCTGTGGAAAGGCAGATGGATCCAAGCATGGCAAGAGCAGGAAGCCCAGAACGTTATCATTGTAATCCCATAATGGATGCTTTAAGGCCTGAAAGCAGCTCTCCTCGTCCTGCCACTGGATTCCACTCATGGCTCTTTGTCCACACACTGCACAGAATTACCCTGTAATTGCTTTGGATTGTTCTGTGTAAATGAAAAACACACACAATTAGGATTACATAGAATAACTCTGAAAGTCTGAGGTACAGACATCTCAGGACAACACCGTCTGTGTATTCAAACACACAAACTGCAGGAGGTGGAACATGTACAAGCAGCAGACTGAGACACTTTCTCCTCATTAGTTTTCTGCAAACGGTTTAGCACCATGCATGCTGAGCATCGCCACATAAGATCCCTTCACTCCACACATACACTCATGCACAAACACACAGGCCCTCTCCACCACTAACCAATGATTTTCTCATTCCAGAGCAATATCCCCTGCGTCAACCAGATGTAAGGAGAAGAGGAGGATGATTCTATCACATATGAGATACAATTCCCTGTGGACCGTGGCACAGAGCATGGAGATAGAGCATTGGAGGGGAGACGGGGAGGGAGACAGGGGGAGATTGCCTGTCTGTAACCAGTCTTTCAGAGAAAAGAAAGTAAAGACTCTTGGATTTCTCTTCACAAAGCTTACAGGTTCTAGTCAGGGAAGAGGCCATTTTATTCTGCTTAAAAACTCAGTTTGATGCGCCCACTGCCGATACACAACATGTTGCAACAACTTCTGTTTTAATTTTTTAGTCTTCACACTTACATGTGGTCTAAAAGACACCCTTCACAAGATTTTAAACAATATAGAAGCAAAAATACTATTATCTGTGTAAAGATATGGTAAAAGATGTAAGATATTTTGGTGTTCAGGACAGTAAGCTCAGTGAAGAACACCACATTCAGGTGAAGACAACCTGGGATCAGACACCAGGCCATCTGACCATTTTTTACTCTCTCCATCAGTGTCTTTACACCTGCCAATCATGCATCTGGTCCCAGCAGATAAGTCCAAGTCTCAATTTCTTCCATAGTCTAGGTCTGGATTTTCAGCAATGGAGAAGCCTTGGAGCTGCTGAAGGCCTCCTATTCTTCCTCTCATGTGTTAAGAGCCTTGTTGGGTACATAATGTTGTATGTTTGTTTTCATTACTGACGTGCAACTGTAGGCAACTTGCTGTTAATGAATACTAGCAGAGATATTGTTTTGCCACAGTTGTGTAAATGATGTAAATATAGTTTGTAATCATAGTTTACAGTTAGTTGAGTTTAGAGACACATAACTCCACTGGCATCTCAAGACTAAACATTGGATCCAAAAGTTTTAGTCTCACAATCCAAACATCTTTTTTTCTCTTTCCTTCTTGCTTTTGTTTTTCTGCTCCTCTGCTGTAGGTCAGGGCAAATACACACCATGCTGTGTAGTTTTCAAACGGAGGACCCCCCACTATGCAAAACTGTAATTATAGGGAAGTTTTTGCTGAGCGAGCCTGATCTTCTCCAGCAACCGCTCGCTGCATATTCAGACATCTTCACACCTGGCATCTGCCCAGTTCAACTTTAGTCCTCTACCACTGGCTACTGAGCTACTTAAGAAGAACAACCACCAGCTCAAGTGCTACGTGCTTTACTGAAAGGTCTTTGACAGTGGAATTGGGAGGGCAAAGCAAATTCATTTCCCTACACAGATTTAGGGATTTAGGGATTTGAACTAGCAACCTCTGTAGCACACGCTCCTTCACCTGTCTTTTACAGCACATGCTGTTCCAAACACAGGTGCTACATAATAGGGAAAAGATCACACAAGACTGCATTATTAGATGCAACCTGGAGTTTTCTGGCTGGCAGTTCTGCACTAAATCATGGCTTTATATTAGACTTGTCAAACAGTTCACAGCAGGAGGGAGATAACAGTGAATGGGGAAACTATTATCAGCATAGATCTACTTAATCACATTCTCATTGTGCTAACCACTTGAAAATGTGATGTTAGTGACATTAAACTGTTTCTTGCTAATGAGAAGTCTCAGGAGGCATTCTTAAAGTATAAAGATATCCCTTATCTTGCAGATTTCAGAGCTTTGCAAAATGCCCAGTCAATCTAGCCTTGAGGTCTGAAAACATTAGCTTCTTCCCTTTAAAATGTGCTCAATCAAAAAAGGAATAATAATCAGGGATTTATGGGTTGGAGGTTTGTTGACTTCTCATTTTGTTTTAGCAAATCAAAGCATGAATTGATCTTTAGACATGTCGACTTTTATGTAGATTTTCTGTTATCATTGGAAAATGCAGGAATTTCATGGTTAGGTATCAGCTTTGCCTCATTCCCCCTTGTGTTCCTGCTGTTTTAACCTCCCTCTGTGTGTGTGTGTGTGCATGTGCGTGCATGTGTGTGTTGTTGGTTAAGGCCTTCCAGACCAAACCACCTGCACACACACACACTTCTGTACTGCAAACTATTGTTTCCTGTCCTCCAGATTCACCTATGCCTGCACGCCAGAACTCAGCTCTATTTGTGTATGAAGTCCAGCCTGACAACCAGGAGCCAGCCAGCTCAGTGTCTGTCCCCAAGTCCAGCCCAGTTCCCCTCTCTGCTGCCAATCCCACTCTCTCCAGTAATCTCAGGTTCTAAGGTTTACAATAACTTCCTCAGTTACACTTTGTTAAACTTCTCTTCTGACTCGGACTCTGGGTTCCAAGCTGGGGTCAAGAAAAAAGCTTTACTTTAAAGGTAACACACGATGCAGTTCATCTACCAACACCCAATAGAAAAACATAGGCATGGTGCCGTCACAAACCAGCTCCACTTCACTATCAGTTACTCTGTTCTCCCTACTGCATTCATAATTCATTATAGTATTTTATTTTCTCTTCAAAACAGACAATTGCACACTGCTTATCTTCAAATCAGACAAATCACGATGCCCCTGCAGCCAATTGTGAATGATAAAAGAAAGAAAGAATAATTCTGATGTCTCCTACTGTATTCTGCCATTGTTTTGCTTGATAAAATCAACATTGTGAGAATATGTCCCCTCCAGGGAAATAAGTTTTCAAATACTTCCCACCCGACAAAGTCTGTAAGAGAGTTGATTTCAGAACTCAGGGACCTGCTATTTCTTTTAATTTAATAATTCTAGCCTCATACTCAAGGACTAATTTACATCTGGGATGCCAGGTGGAATGAATTAATTAACTAATTAACAAAAATGCTAATTATGTAGAGCATTGTGTGTGGACAGTATCATTTTTGATGCTACAAATCCAGTCTAACGCAAGAGAAACAGTAAGGATGCATGTTGTTTAATAATGTATTTCCAACATTTCTAATTAAGGGAGCTTTTTGTTTGTATTTGTAAAGTTACACCAAGACAATCAACCATTGTTCATTTAACAGACAAGAGGTTAGAATAGTCTGGAGTAGTAAGTGAGGAAATGGGCCGACCAGGCTGAGGGTAGCTAGCCTCTTACAGGGAAGTTTTTACTGTATTTTTTTATTCCCCTGTTTGAGACGGTGAGTAATGACATAATGTGTGAGATTGAGCTTACAATGTTTCCTATACTGGTCAACAGTAAATGCTAACGTTGGCTATAGAAAAAAAAGATGTTTTAAGGAAGACATGTTGACAATTTGTTTTCTGTAGCTGCCAAAGAACATTATTTTCGTCTCCTTTCCTCTCCTTTTTTTTTAGTACTAAGTAATTTATTCGTCCATTCAACAAAACATAAAACATACACAAACAAATCAGTATTTCATGTTCAATATGGTCGAAAAGGCGTAGGCAGAAGCAAAGCTTATTTATGCCTACCCTATTTACAGGAAGAAAGATTACATAAACAAAACAAAATTGTGAGAAGATTACAACTGAAAAGTAAAGTAAGTAATATCAAAACAAAACAAGCAGAATCGTTGTTTTAATAATAATAATTTATTTACTTTATCCTAGTGCTAAATATTTATTCAATACATTGATTCTAAACATCCTTTTAAATTGGGTACTAGTTGTACATAATTTTAATTCATTATCAAGGCTATTCCATAAATTTATTCTGATAACAGATATGCATTTAGTATTTGTCCTTGCTTTTGGTTTGTTTAAAATGCAGGCCCCCCTGAGGTCCTCTTCTCCTTTCTTTCATTTAACTCCCTCATTTTCCTCAAGGCAACACTATATAGTCTCCGAACATTGATAGCCCAAATATCGGACTGGTGTTGTAGAAGTTTCCAACTCGCCACCAGAATCTGACTCCCCTATAGTCAGAGTTACAGGGGGGGTCGGTTTTTGTTCAAACTCAAGCCATCTCTCCCTGCTCCTCTAACCCAGACACGAGCACCCTGTGCTGGGACGCATGGCTGACCAGCCTCCCCTTCAGAGCTCCGGCAACACACAAAACACTGTCTAGGTTCGTGTTCGATCACTTTCTCGCTTTCTTCGCCTCCTCAGACGAAACCCTCTTTGCTTTCCTCCGGCACCAGCTCCATCAACAAATTCACGTACTGTGCTCCCCTGGGGATGCTCGTAAAGCAGTCGCATTCTTCACCTTCACGGCAGATTGTGTGTTTGGGGAGGGGGGGGGGGGTGTTGCATAGTGCTGTTGACCCTGCTCAGGCTGCAGCAGCGGCATGATTCATCTTATTAACCGTTTTTCTACCACTTGAATGAGTTTAGAAACATTTTTTAAAGGCCGATAAACTACATAGTGTTGCTTTCAATTTACATCTGTATGGAGCTATTGGAAAGTTTTCTGTTTCCAGGAGCAGGTGTTGGTTGATTTGTTAGCTGGTTAGCACGCTAACTTCAGCAAGATGTAATAGTCAACAGTGTTAACTACTGAACTATTAAACTCACATTTCTTCTATACTGGTGGGTAAAAAGCTATAAATTCTAACGCTGGCTATGTAGCAACAGGAAGACATACAAATTGTTGTCTTATCACAAGTCCTTACCACATCTGAGCTGTTGTTCACGTAGGTTGCGAAACTCCAGGCCGTGGAGGTGGGTGGGGAACACACACACCGTGTCGTTGCCGATCCTCACCGAGTTGGCCCGAGCCCAGAGGAGCAGCCACTTCAGCTGACAGTCGCAGAACAAAGTCTCGGTGTGGAAGTGCCTGATGGGGAAATACCGACGTACAGTGAGACAGAAACAGATTGCTTTCCTTTGTGTTACCGTATTTCAGCGACCCTACACTGATTACTTTAATCCTGTAGGCGGCTGTCACAGCAGGCATTCTGACATGTGATTGCAGGAAAACACAGGTGTAATTGATAAAAATTAACGATGGTTTCTTTCAGCTTGTGTGTGCCAGTTCCCAGGCTTACTGCTCACCTGGTGGAACACACATCCTTAATGTCATTAGTTACACCTGTGCCTCTCGAAGGTCTCTGCAGTGAAAACAGCCTGGGACTTTCTCACTTTTACCCTTGCCTCTCTATACTGAACAATAACAGATGTGTTTTAATTTGATTTATCTATTTTAACCACATGTTAAAGCAGAAGTAAGCGATATTTTTGTGTTAATATAAGTCTTAAATAGTTAAATCTTCCGACAGCAATCACTTACATAGAGTGTTTGGACCGAAACACGGGCCGAGGAGAAAGCTTTTCTCGTATCCTACAAGTTTTATCCAATGAGGAGAGAGAACGGCATGAAGGGCTGTGTGTGCAGCCAAGGGATGCGCGTGAATGTGGTGACGTAGGGACGAGGACCAATAGATCCATGACCAGGGCGGGGGCTGCTAACTCCATCGGCTGACAAGAAGTTATGCTGCGTTCAAGGCAACTCGTAACTCGTGTTTTTCCGACCTGTGAAGTGTTCACGGGTCAGAAGTTACAAGTGACCGTTATAGTGACTTTCACAGGTAAAACAGGTCGGAAAAACACGAGTGGGTTGCCTGGAACGCTACAAAGTCGTAAGTCGTGACTTGAAGCTGTAATTTACGGTTTCAAAAGCCTGCCTGGAACGCAGCATTAGCCAAAACGACCAGATCGCTTACTTCTGCTTTAAGATAACTGAATATATTATGGTTACATGTGTGTAGAAGGTAAATGTTTGCCTTACAGCACTCTGAGAGCCACGAGGTGCGTGAAAAGTCCCACGGTCAGCGTGGAGAAGATGTTTCCAGATAAATTCCTGTTTGTGGAAAAAATAGAGAACACACACACACAAAGACATTCATTCAGAAACAGACCACTCACCAAAACCAAATTGCGTATTTTGTTATGCATTACTAAGGCTATATCAAAAAACGCCATATTCTCTATACCGTGCAAATTGAGCATAAAGCAAGGCTATTCATGTTTTCAATTTAGGGATTACTCACAATTTTGAGAGGTTGCCCAGATCGAGAAACATATCAGGGGAGAGACAGCCAATCCTGTTGTTGGATAGGTCCCTATAAGGAGAAAAAAAGGTAAAGTGGGAAGAACATCCAGCTGTTCATGTGGTAAATATAAATCTTTACTGATACTGTCAGGACAAGAGACAGAACAAAATAGGAATCATCAGTAAAAATGTGTCTATGTGTGTTTCATGCATGCCTGGCTTCTTAAAACACAGGGACCTTAAAGAGCTGTCAATGATGTGTTAGTAAACCAGTGCCATGTTCCTTTATCAATTCAACTTCCAGAAATATCTGTCCTGACCTTTTTCAACCTTTAACTCCTCACATAACTATTGCTGGCACACAAACCCCAACATACACACACACACAGCAGGCTTCCGTATGCAAGTAGCTGAGCGCTGTCGCGTCCGTGGCTCCATGCCCTCGCACTCTGTAATTAAAGAGCTGCTTTGCTGGAGCAGCTGTGGGAAAATAAGCAGAGCACTCGAGTAATGACCAGTTGGGGAGCACTTAAATTAGCACTCTGCTGCTCCCCGAGCCTGGCGCACACGCGCCCCGAATCAGCTTGGATAACGCACTGCTTGCATCCCTGCCAGCCCTGATCCCACTAACTATCAGGCTGCATCATGTCACTTACTCTGAAGCCTATATGTAGAAAACAGGATGAGAGTAATCATTGAAAAAATCACTTGAGTTGAGGAGTCTATCAAATGAAGGGGGAAATGCTTTGCATTGCAAATACATTTGCAGTGCTCAATGTTTTATGTCATTTCAAAGGCCAACTTTGTATATTGTCAATTAGAAAACACACACACAGAAGCAGCACTTGCTTCCTTTTACAAATAAAACTTTAATTGTTAAGCAAGAAAAGACAGCCTTCCTCGATTCAAAACACTTGAGGTTTGGGCTTGGAGTGGTTTGATGGGCAGGTAATGGTGGCCAGGGCTGACCTTCTACAGCCTGCAAAGGTTAAGATCACATGGCAAGCGGTGTCAGCCAAAGGCCAAAGCAGGCACATTTTCATTTTGTGCAGTGAAAAATGAAAAAGGGACAACAAGTAATTGTCCCAGTCCAAAACTCTATTTGAACCTAGGTATCAATGCATCTTACCTCATAAAACATTGTCAAATTAACAGTAAGCCAACAGTGGTCAGTCAGCATGACAGCAGATAAGGTCACTAGCAATAGTGCTACAGTAGCTCGGCTAATTCTAACTCCCTGATTCTTACCCTGAGGGTTGTGACAGTTTATACAGTAGGGCGTCTCCCTGTGGTATTTATGTTGGCAAAGAGTAGCTACATTAAGCTATGTACAGTAACCAACTGTCATGTCACGTAATGGTTACGTCTAAAGCAACCGAGTACAAAATCATAATGTGATTATTACAAGTTGGGGTGCAATGATAAACAGCTGTTGGTGCTAATTTTCTGGTTGGGTGGTAATAAACTGGCGCAACAAGATGACATAATTAAAAGAGCAGCGTTCAAACCTCAAACGGTTTCATTAATTCTGAGGAACGTTACAGTCTGTTTCATCTGCCACTGTTTTCCTTCTCCTCTGTGGAGGGGGAGCCTCAACGGTCATTTAAGTCACATGCCTCATTAGCCTACGTCATGATTTATCCACTGAATCTGTTTCCATTGCATTTTGTCCTATTGAACTTTTATCTATACACTTACTTTCCAACATCAGGCAAAGCTGAAAACTTTTGTGTTAGTTTATATTTATTGATTTTTTCCAACTTTTTTTATGCTTAAATTAAAAATGTGCATAAAAACAAGTGGATGGAGCCGCAGAAGAAGGTCAGTAGTTCTAATCCTCAAATACTGAGCAGAGGAAGTGAATGACAAATGCTCTCCCTTTCCTTAACCTCTACAGCTGATGTGCCCTCTGGCAAAACATGAAACCCTCCCAAATCACAGCGGGCAGCTCCCACTTGTGAATGTGTCTGGTTGTATTAACATGATGGAGGGTGCTGCTTAAAAAAGGGCTCCTCTTAGATATGTCTGGATAATGAAAGTTCACAAAAGCCTGAAGTAGTAGTTTCAGCACATTTGCCTCAGTTAAACATTTCACTACTCCCCTCACTCTGCAGTTAAGACACTCCTACTCGTTGTCTCTAAAACCAGAGGACTTGTCCCCGTGTCCCCTGGAGAAGCCTATTACAAGGCTTCATCACACTTACAGTCTCCTCAGAGCCAGCAGACCACGGAAGGCCCCGGGCTCCACTGTGCTGATCAAATTATTCTTCAGGTCCCTGGAGAAGAGAAGACAGAGAAAAGGAAAGTTAGCAACAGTTAACTTTGACTATCTATCTATCTATCTATCTATCTATCTGTCTATCTATCTAGACATTGTTTTTGAGCTCTTGCTTTGCATCCTTTGCTGCCTGTATAAACCAGCGCCTTCCAAGGAAACGCGATTGATTCAAAACGCGCATGAGGATGTTTATATTGCTCACAGCATGCAGTCTCCACAATAATGGTTCACTATCAGCTGGGAATAAGGCAAACGACTCGGTTTTTCAAGCTGCAGGAAAGAGGAAAATTGAAGTCTACAGTAGCATGAGGACAGCTTTGAGCTGAATATTAAAAATAAGAGAACTCCAACAACCAGCTCGTCTTACTCTTGAATAAATTTGGAATTAAAACCATTACCATTGTTCATATATTATTCAAAAATTTCTGGGGCCATTCATTAATGAATAAGCTTGCACCTGTTAGCTGGACAGCACAAACTATTTCCTGCATACTTAAGACCCAGACCACATCCAGACGAGAGGCAAAAACACACATGTTGAGGTTTTCAGGCAGGCACTCCTTGTCCGCCCCCGCTGCCTATACCCCAAAACCTCTGACGCTACTAAAAATGGATCTCAGAAAAATCTCCTCTCTGGTTTTCTCTACAAGCCAAAGAAAACTTCCTGAAATTGTGTCCCTGGTTTCCTCTAACTCTGCACTGTGTGTCCAGTGTGATCAGAATGAGAAGAAAGGTAGCACCGTTTCCAAAATGTGAGAAACAATGTTTCCCAATTTTTTCCCCCCCTTTTCTTTTTTATGTTATTTAAATTAACAGTCCCACAGGCCGAATCAAGGCCGGGCCAACAGAAACAAAACAAGAGCAATATAACTATCAGCACCACAGTCATTGTCCCAAAGTGAAAATAAAAGTAATGCTAGAACTCTGTTTATTCGACATGAGGGACAGTTTGGTTACAAAATGCTCCCTTTTACCTAACAATGCAAAGACTAAATAACTCACCACACCACATTCACTACAGGATGAGAGGTTCACAGGAGCCCTACAGTAATCAGCGCAGCTCGTACATGGTCTGAAAAGCCTCAACTGTGGTTGTGTTACAGTAACTGCTGTTAATTTGCTTGATGTAAAGCATTAGTTACACATACAGAAGACAAGCCATCATTAGCAGCAGATAAATGACTCCCATCTGAAGTTAATGATCTGTGACTTGTATTAAATTGTTTGCTACATGGTTAAAACACATTGTCTGCAGCATTAGGACTCTGTAACACGGAACTCCAACCAGGTTGTAGGCAGACTTTTAATGTGGAAATGTGTAATTGTTATGCACCTCCTTCTTTTTCTTTCTTTTGTTCTGATTGAAGAAGCTATCCCGAAGATTTCTCTTGATCTGGTATTTGAATTAATTGACCTCATCATCTGAACACAGAGCTGAACCAACAACTGACTATTTCTGTTGAATTTTCACAATCAGATTTACTAATGAGACTTTCCAGGATTTGTGATTCACACGATAAAAAAGGTGCAGCCCACCTCACAAGGAGCAGCCACGCTGCCTTTCTAACAGACTGACCTCCCGGTCCAGTCGGGTCAGTCGGTGGCTAGCTCTCACCTCAACTCTCTCATCTACACTCGTCTTTGATCATGAGCAAAACGCTACAAAGGAGCGGTTGGAGGGTGGGGGTCAAAAGGTCACCCGTTGTGCCGGCAGCACCTCCTTTTATCCTGGAAGCGTCTTGCAGATCTGCTGCTGTACAGTCTCTGAATTTGCTGAGTGTTCAAAACTTTCCACCTTATCGACTGACTGCCTAACCAAGGGTCAGAAGTCAATGCTCAGGGAGTCCACATACAGGAAATGTGCCAGTGCACATGTATCAAGACAGGCTGAATCCAGTTCTGCAGCACATGCAAACACCAGCAGAAACAATCTTGAATGTCACTGAATTGTCACTGAATATCTTCGATACATGACTTTTTGCGATTATACTCTAGTCCTGTTATTAGGTGTCAACTGTATCCTTGTTTATTTCACTGTGGCCATGGATGAGGTAATTTTTAAAAAGCTGTATAAAACAAATGATGGCATCCTGGGCAACACGACAACCTTTTATAGTCAACAGACCTGAGCCAACGAGAATCTGTGAATATATGTCATAAATTATGATTGTGTGTTAAACTGCTGGGGCTCCAGACGGGTGGGGTCTTCTACATAATACGACAGGATGAGTGCCAAAAAGTTTCAACAATCAGAGGAAACTATTTGAAAGTGAATTTAGCATCCTTCTCTGTGACTAACTGTCTGGCACAATCGCCAGTGTCCTCTGTCAGTGAGCTGCACACATCCACACTCCAAACAGGATGAAACAAACTCATTTGCGCAAATTATTTGCACAGCATACATCATAGTGTGATGTTTGCACTGTTGTAGCACAGGAGTCCTGTTTGATTCAGTGGATTTTCCACTGCTGTTTTGATGTGGATCCTCAGCAAAATATATGTGGACCCTTTAGTGCTCAGTAGTCATTACTACATTCTACACGCACTCAGTGCTCATGGATCTCGTAGTTTGTGTTGCTGTCACCATGGTAAAATCTGTCAGAGACGGACACTGTGGCAGCTCTCACTACAGCAGGTTTCTCCAGGACCAATGATGACACACACATACACATGTTTATACAGCCGTCTTTGTGGGGTCACCAACATGAAGCGTTGACTCACTGTAGCCCCTTACCTTAACCTTAGACATCACAACTGAAGGACCATAACCCTAACCTTAAGGCAATCCTAAACCTATAACACTAAAACCATATCTTAACCCTCAAACAGCCTTTTAACCTGTCTGTCTGTGATGTTTGGTGATTGGTAGTGCCACGGACCCCTAAGTGGGCTTCCAGTTTTCAGATTCAACAATTATAGAAACACACTTATTGTCTGTTTCTTGTCTTTTCCAGGCGCAACACCCACTTTACATACAGGAAGAAGTAGCAGTGATGGTCATGACCTCTAGAGGTCTCCCTCTCTGCAATCTCTCTAAACCTCCGTATGCACACATGATCAGGTGTATAAACTATTCAGTGGTCCACAGCTGCTCTCACCTTGGCATGCACATTCATTATCAGTCATTACATTCAAAATCCTCAACATCGGTTATCAGAACCCTCAGTCAGGTGGATTTCCACCCACCCATTCTCTTAAGTGCGTAGCCTGGTCAGGGTGACGAGGAGCTGAAGACATCCCAGTGCACGTTGAGCGAGGGTGGTCCTCGACTGATCCCCATTTACATATTTCACCTGTCCGTCAAAACTGCACCGCTTCACAAATAGTACAGCACATGCTTATATGCGTACAAGCCATGAATTCTCAAAAAAAGAAATATATACATACACATACATACCTATACGTACATCAAGCACTCAAATAAAGGCCCAAAGAATATGTTCAACTACCAGTTTAACATTTAGCATAATCTTCAATTCCTTTTTTTTGTTTTTCAGTGGCACATGAACAATTGGAGCTGAAAATGCTGTAATTTGATAAGTCAGTGTTAAAGCAGGGCTTATGTAATATTATAATTAAAAAGAAAGGCTGTGATATTGTGAACAATAATAAAAATAATACTATCAACAACAACAATAATGATAACCTACAGTAGGTAAATAAATGTTCTGTCAGTTATGGTAAGTGAATGTGGATATGTCTGGGTATATGTGTGTATAGAGTTGCAGCTGGATGTTAGTCATGTTGGTGAGAATGGAGTTAATCTGTATTTCTATTTTGAGATGTGTTCACATAGTCATTGATGCCACTCTGCTGTTGAGAGGTTGTTTCTATTCTCCCACTTAAGAAGTATTATCTTGTTAAGTTGATTACTGACCAGCAGGGGTTGTGTGTTTTTCAGCGGCAGTCCCACAGACGAGAGCTCTAAATTATTTCAATGAGTGCCCGCACTTTGAGTTTCCCAGTCTGATTGTTTAGTTGTATTTTGACATGCTGCTGGTAATAAAGCTCTACGCTTCCTGTGTACACACTCGCAGTGGTTCTCAATATCGTCCCTCCAGGAAGAAGACATTGCCACCTGAGGTTTTTAATATAAAACAGATATGTTGAACTGAACTGTATGGCTGGATGTACAGTATAGTGGCAGGAAAACTGCAAAAACATCATGTAGAGCAAAGTGGTGCAAATCAACAAAACAAAGGAGTCTTGTTACTCCAGTATATTAAATATACGTGGAGGGCAGGGGAGAGTACCGACTCTGATAATGGTCTGTCTAAAATAAAGACCTGGTTTTCTCTTCACTTGAGGTAAACAAAGGCCCTGGCCACAATTTGAGAATTTATGCTACACACACATACAAACAAATGATAACTACCTTTGGGGAGCCTTGCCCCACATATCCGCTGTAGATACAGCTGGAGCAGCTCAAATGAGATGAATGTTTAAACAATAACCATTTTCTACTCCCCCAGCCCTGTGTGTTTGAAGAGCGGGAGCAACCCTCAGTATAAACTCCACCATTTGTGGTTAATGTTTGAAAAGCTACTGAAGTGCTTCCCAATTAATTTAAACTGCACTGTATATCTTTGCAGGCTCAGTTTCTCCCAAGCCATGTGACCCTCAGGATATCAGCCTGTTCACTATGTGACACTAATGGGCAGATTCCTCCCTGAATCCAGATGATTATTACCACATCACACGGCCACACTGATATGGACACGTGCACACACACACATACGCTCACTGAGCACAACTGCGAAAAGATGACAGTGGCCAGACCACACAAGCTCAACGCAGCGCCTGTAGACAGAGGACTGTTGTTGTTGTTTTTTTGATAGCCAACAGTATTTAATCACGGTTAGTCTCATTAAATGGATCTCAATGCTGATATTATTATCAAAATACCATCAGATTCACTAAAGGTCAAATTCCACATCAAGTACGTAAGCAAATAAAAGTGACGTTTCCTGCAGCTGCTTGGGCACTCATCCAAATGGAAAGTGATGCTTGCATGATGAATTCCATTGTACGCGCACTTACTGAAATGAGACGATGACATATATTCATTGGTACAACTCGTCATGTTTCTCAGCAGCATGTTCTGTTGAAATCAGTGCATCAAAGGCACCTTGTTTATTGCCAACGATGTGTCGGAGGGCCAACCACCAGGTGAGAGCAACGAGGACACACTTTTTGTGAAATATCTCAGTTACCATTGCCATGAAATTTGGCGCGAACATTCATGGTGGCCACTGGCCAGAGGATAAATACAACTCACTTTCATTCTAACTAGAGCTTTTTCCTCTTGAGTTTTATGCCAGCATGAGGTTCACATTTGTGGTTTTGTGTGAAACGTCTCAAAACCTATTGGACGGGTGGTTAAACTAATAACATTTCCATCAAGCTCAGCTGCGCTGTGTGTTTAACACACGCTGCCGCTAGCTTGGCCTTAGACTCTTGTTCACAATCGAGAGGACTAAATGATGGTTCAAGACAGGAATTCACAGATTATTTGACAATGAAAATAAGCAGTAGTCAAAGCCTGAGTGGAGATACCATAACCAGCACCAATCTAAACAACTTTGAACATCTCAGATATACAACCCATAGGAGCCTAAGAGCAGCAGGATTTCCAGACCAAACACCAACTTCCAGGCCTAGGAAAATGACACCAATACAGAGGTGCCAGAAGCTGCACTTTGAATGTCAATCTGAAGCTGGCTCCAAAAGCCAAAAAGTTAATTCTTCATTGACTTGAGTGTTAAAATGCCCACAACTCCACAGCAGAAATAAATATGCCTACTAAGAAAAAATGGTTTTGGTCTCAATAAATTTTTATTAGTCACCATTTAAAATTTTGTAAGGCCTAAAGTTCAGCAAAATTGAGGGCATGGACACTTTGAGTGTCAGGTAGAGGAGGCTTATGCTTGTTCCAAATGTGCATTCATGCCCTATGTTTGGCCAATCCAAAAATGGGCAGAGTCAGGTGTTACCACAATAAAAACAACAGAGCAGCTCACTCTGACCTTCAAAACTGCTCTTCAGAAACCTATGGGAGGCTGCGTCTACCTTCATATATAGTCTATGTACCAGAACACTGTCATCACGTTGACAATATTCCAACAAGTTTGGCTTTGTTAGATTTAAGTCCAAAAGCTACTGGATACGTTTTCAGAGAAGGTTGTGATTTGGATTAAAATAAATACTTCGGGTTAACAGACCTTTGTCTTCATGGTAACAACAATAGATGGTTTTGTTGGGTTGTATGGTTGTCCAGGTTCAGGAAAAGGTTGTGGTTTTGGAGACAATAAGTACTGCAAGGTTAGAGGACCTTCATTGCCATGGTTACAACAATAAACACATGGCTAAAAGGATGAATATCACTTTCCAAAGGGAAACAGTACATTTCAATAATCCATCCACCTCCACGACCTGATGATTTGTAAACGTCACCTGACTTCCTCCTTTGATCCATCCATAATCACAAAGGAAACTTGAGGTCACCTAATAATGAAATGTAGCTATGTGTCATATTGAACTGCTTGTACACACACCTGGGTTGGCCAGATATTCAAGACATTAGTCAGTTTTATGTTTTTCACCATTCAGAAACCTGAAAATGACGCGGCAAATTCCTTCCTCGACCTCTCTCCTCCTTCCAGTTAAAACTCTAACCGGCTCTGTCATGAAATTGACTAAATGTAATGTACACTGGCACCAACTCTGATGCTAATGTGGGATGTGTTTATTAAAACCATTTATTCACATGTTAAATATTCATGGGTCAGTTTGCAGATGCTTTGAGGGAAGGCCTGGCCACACACTCTGAATTACAGCAAACACTCACCGAGACAGATAACCACTTACTGGGTTGTAAATAAATATGTGTTGACAGGCATTGTGACAGCCTTGTAGCTACTGTTGCCAGAGCATCAAACAGCAATGGACCTTCCTCTCTGTGCGTCTGGATTATGAAAATATTACATACAGGACCTGTGGGCCTAAATTAATTATTCAACCTTCTTGGCAAGACACACAGCACAATCAAAAAGCCTATTTGAAACAGTCAACACTCGTCAATGTTATGCAGGGAATATTTTGCATAAATACTGACGTTATTATTATTATTTTTATCTTTACAGTATATTTACTGTAGCGGTTTTTAAAGCGGTTTTTACAGCGGTTTTTAAAGCAAAGATGCGTCTTAGAGCAATTGTGCATCAATACCTCTAGAGTGCAATTTATTCCTAGTGGGTGGATGAGCAGCGCTTACAGGGTATTTACTGTGATTTTCTTAGACTTCACATCTGCCTCAGAAGAACAGAACGCCAGTCACATATGCGAAGACACCTTCATTTCAGCCCACACTGACAAAATTAAAACAGTCAAATGAAACCAATAGACACTCAGCATGTAGAGAAAAGGCTCTGAGGGAGCCTGCACTGTGACAAAGATTTACTTTGTTAACAGTTCCGCAACTGTATCCTATTTTGGAGCTACTGTTCTCATCAGTGTGAGATATTTCTATCAGAACAAAGCAAAAGGTCAAGGAGAGTGTGAAACAAATTCTTCTAAGAGCTGCTTTTGATCCGAGCCCTGCTGCTCTCTTGCTATTTTTTAAATAGCATAACATAACAAAAAAAGAAACAACTCCCAATGCTCCCAAGCCGCAAATGAATATCATAAATGTTTCTCTTAAATTATGATGGAGTTTACAGCATCCATCTGCCATTTTTTTTTTAATTGTAGGAGACGATGCGTGACTAAACAGCGTCAGTGAAGTGAAGCAGAGGAGGGACAGAAGGAGAAATGTGTCTCCTCCGTCTCTCCAAACTTGGTCAGTGAATCGGTCACACCCATGGCGCGCACATGTTTCGCCTCAACTGTGACCCAGCAATGGCCTTCTGTAAAATAACAATAAAATCATTCATATTTCAAGGCTTCGCTTTGATCTCTTTCAGGCCTCATCTTACTTTGTGTCTTGTCTTAGGTAAACAGAAATAAAGAGCTACGCGTTTTATGTGAGAAAGTAAAATCTGGAAAATGTAGACGACCTCTACGAACAGCCACAAAAACAAACAGTCGTGAAGGCAAACAGCTGCAGAGTATGAGCACCGAAGCAGAATATCAATGTAAATAGAATTATGATGTAATTATAGATTAATTGTGCACAGAAGATAGAGAAGGTAGTTAGTACCGGGGGTTTACTCATATAAACTAACTGCATCATTTCAGTGTTTTTAACTGATGTGCATGTTGATTGTAAAGGATGTAAAATAAAATGGGTCATAATTTGACTATGAGAGGAAAAAACTCCTCTTTTTACGTTTAATTTCTCTTGTTTATAATGAGACATCTCAGAAGGGAACATTATTTTTTACACTGACATCATTACATAAGGATATTGACAGAAGTGACACACTGATATGCATTTAAACTCTTGAACTGAGCGCTCGGTTTTATAGAAGTATTATTGATCAATGATATTGTGATTTTTTTTTCTCTTGATGTCCCAGCCACTAACCTCTGACCTTTGAACGACTGAGTGTAACCCCCGGGGTCAGTTTGGTTTACGATCACATGATCAGGAAGCTTATGTCAGCTGCACTCTGCTCCCCCCCACCTCCCCCCGAGTCTGGACTTCACCTCCGTCAGCCATTCTCATGCACAACCAGACAGGAGGATGCGTCCTTCAGCGATCTGCCACACCCTCATCAATCACCTCCCAAGGAGATGCGTTCACGAGGAAGACTGAATAAACGTCAACTTGTTGTTGGGAACAACAGGAGTTGCAAAAACTTTAAAGGACGCCTTCCTCACGCCTCCTGTCATCTGCTTTTCAGAATGAGCAATCGCAGACGCCATTCGGAATTCTGATGGCGTCCTGCGCCGAGGTCCGCTCAGTCTGCTCCGTCTGCTCAGCCTGTCCCCACATTCCTCAGGCTAAATAACGTCTGGTCAAACAGATGAAAAAACAGACCCACTACTTTCAATAAAAAAACATTTAGAGAGTCTGCTAAGAATATAAGCACTGGCACATCCACCACTGTGACTGTAAAAATAACCACTACTGTAAAGTCAGTTTGTGTGCTGGTCGCCTGCTCATTTCAAGAGCAGTGAGTAAATTTTACAGACTGAAAATAATTGTACCTTATGGTTATATCGCATAATTCTGTAGTTTCAAGTTAAAGTCATATTGTGTGAAAGTAAAATCAATCTGTTTCATTTAATCCTCTGTTTTTTTAATCCTAGATGTGAAAAGTGTACAGACCGCCTGCGGCACCCTATACTCTACATTCAACCTGATTCAGGCTGTGGCTATGTTCTCTGTAGGTCTAGTAATGATAATAATCTTATTTTGCTCAATTTAATGTATTTCAATACAATATATCTAATAAAAACATGATACCGGATGTTCAGAATAATCTGTAGGGGAGTCAGTCTCCTCTGTTTCACACAGATTCTTCACACGCTGAGGGTTTTTCTGCGGTGGGAAACCCATGATGAAGAGGCAAAAGCGAGACTCGGTGTCCTGACCGGAGAACAGTGATGGGCTTTGTTCCGGCTTTTTCCTCCCGTGGGACCCAGTTCTGCTGATGGTAATGGGCTTGTGTCCATATGGGGCGATTCAGGCCATCATCCAACATACAGGGAGCCTCCATTAAGAGGAGGCAATCTAGGCTATAGAGGCAAATCACTTGTAAAGTGTTTTCATTTTGGAATTAATACACTTGTTAATTATCTTTTGAGTAGTACATGAGCATCAAGGTGATGGTGATAAGTATCAGGGCGGACCTACAGAGGTTTGGTAAGCTGCATTGCTGGAAAAAATGCTTCCTGCTCAATCCAGTGAGGGTGGATGGGACTCCAGTTGTGGTACTCACAGTGCTGAAATATTACAGCTGAAGAGGCACTCCACAGATTTTACACATAAAGGTCAGTTTATCCGTCACAAGGAGAGTTACTCAGCCTCTGAAAATAGTGGTATGTCTTTTGTGGTTCTGTAGGAGCTTCTGGAGCATGGGGTTTGAAAGATATGGGCATTTATTGAATGCAGGGAGGATCTAACAAAAAAGAAGCTATTCGTGGCATTGTGGGAAATATAAGGATCCAGCTCTTTTTAAAAAATTGACCCATGTTAGGGGCTAAAAATCAGAACATCTTCACCACAGCTGCGTAATTTGCCCACAGAGGAGAAATGCTGTCAACGTTTTCCTCTGTGGCTACTTTCTACCAAAGTAAACATACTGTATATAGTTCCTTTATGAAAACTGCCTTATCTAGAATAACTAGTGGGAATAACTGGAAAAACACATTTACATTTACACTTAGTCATTTGGCAGATGCTTTTATCCAAAGTGACTCACTAGAAAAACACATTGCTATTGATTTTTTATTCACACTAGCTGCATGGCTCTGGGGATGTCAGTGTCAGTTTGTTCACCACTTTGCTTTAAACTAAGATGTCTCAACAACTATTGGATGTATTCCCCTGAAATGTTGTACAGACCTTCATGCTTGCCTCGGGATGCTATGAAACATCCGTGGTGGTCCTTTAAGTTTTCATCTAGGGCCATCATCTGGTGAAAATTCTGATTTTTCTGCACCTTATTGAGCTATTAGCATGGCTGTAGCAACTTTTTTATTTTAATTGTGTGAGCAGTGAAAGTCCTTCCACCTGCACAGCCTTGGGGTGGAGGTAGAAAAATGTCTTAAAACCAGGAGATATCCAAGCCAAATTATCTGCATGGTCAAATCCCAGCAGTGGTGAATAAGAAAATATGTTGTGTAATTTGGATAAAATAACTCTTTAATGAAAATTTCCATTTCATATAAAAGAAAACAAACTCTGTGCTCTGGGATTTACTGTGTTTCCACTCCCGTCCCCAAAAGCTCTGTTTGTCGAGGTACATTGAGTCCACAGCTGCAGCAGGAGTGGCGCAAACACATACACATGCACATACGTTATTAAGCTTGTCAATCAGCTGCCACTTCACCGCAACCCTCAGATCCAGTCAGTCAGCCAGCCGTGCAGGCAGGCAGGCAGTCGGTCGGACGGGGCCAGACGAGAGAACAGCTGGCCGCCACTTTCAACTCACTATGCTACCTGGCTTGGCATCAGCTGCCGGCGACAGACACGTCTCTGCCAAATGCTGCATGTGGCAGGATGGACGGACGGACAGACAGACAGACAGACAGACGGATGGACGGACGGACGTGCTGTACCCGGAGCGTGAGGCGGAGGGAAGGGATAGGGCACGCAAACTTGCTGCTCCAAGAGGTCAGCCATAATGAACCTCTGGCTGAGTGTCCTTAAAAGCCTCGCAATCATCTCTCCATCACTCCAGAGGGGCTGGGAGGGACGAGGGGAGAAAAAAGGTTTAATGGCGCTAATAAGGCCCAGGGAGACAGGTGACATCATCCTGACTGGCAACACTGCCACCCAAAAAGGAGGAGGAAGAGGCTGCAAAATGATCCCACTGACATTATTCCAATCTTAATTTAACTGTCAAGCAGTCGGGGGAGGCAGGGGGCCAAACTGACTGTGATAATATTCAAAGCAGTCACTGATGTAGCACGTGTGTGTGTGTGTGTGTGTGTGTGTGTGTGTGTGTGTGTGTGTGTGTGTGTGTGTGTGTGTGTGTGTGTGTGTGTGTGTGTGTGTGTGTGTGTGTGTGTGTGTGTGTGTGTGTGTGATTAATATGTGTGCCTCCACGTGCGCACACATCCATCTGAGGATGATTGACTGAAAGGGGAGACAGTTATCAAGCCATCCTGTGCATGTGATTTCAGCCACCCTGTCTGATTTCTTCATCATCAGCCAATGTCAGTGTCACCATCAGGTAGAAAAGCAGTGATCACCGAGGCCGTGTGCAATCAATAGTTGACTGGAGGGAGGAGGGGGGGGCAGGGAGGCCGTGGTAGAGCTCATCATCAAGCTGCATGCATAGCAGCCCTCTGGGACGCTGCTGCATACATTGGGGGAAATCATCGACGTGGACACGGCGCAGTCAGTCACACGATGTGGCTCTGCATTAGGGCTTTTATATGATGCCATATATTATTCCTTTTAAGACATTTACTGTGGCAATTGAGGTTAAGCATGAGAGCTGGGAGGTGAAAACAATTGGCAAGACTCCTGCAGGATGAACCAACACCCCCCCACCTGGACAAGGATCTCCTAATTTGCACCATGCCCCCATGTGCTTTTCTCCCCCCCCTGCTATAAAGCAATACAACTCGTGTGATGACAGCTATTAAGACTCTGGGGAGGATAAAACAGTTAAGAGAGCTTGATTTAAGTACTTACAGTTTTTCCAGGGCAGCCAAGCCATAGAAGGAGCCGTTTCTCAGCAGGGAGATCTTGTTGTTACTCAGGTTTCTGTTTAGGAGCAAAATATGCAAGAGAGCGCAAAGAGAGAAAGAGAGAGAGAGGAAACAAGGTGAGCATACAGAACAAGAGAAGGGAGGTACATTTGTAAATATCACCAAAATAAAGCTGCGGGAAATTACTTATTCAAATGGCTGATAAATTGTTTATCCTCTCACTGTCAATATGATGGCAAGGGGATTTATCTCTGATGAGATTGCGGCTGTAAATTACTCATCCCGACCACGTTTCTGTCTAGTTTATGGCCGTTTGTGGTTGAGATAGGTAATGATCCAAGCCAGCCCCCCACCCCTCCACACTCCCTCCATGTCAAAACATCAGCCTAATAGAAAAGCTTAAAGAAATGCCAGGTCAGCGCAATTCAATCATCCATTGCTCACATTACAACAGCAAACAAATCAATGAAAAGCACCACAGGGATCTTTACATGATTAATTAATATTCAGAGGCGATGGAGCACCTTCAGTTGATCGTGACAGCGGGAGTCTGCGCTACGTTTCCTATTTTCCTGCTTTTCAGATAAATCTGTGGAAATGAGGAACTATATGTCCTTCGAGTGATGCATCTTTCTGACGAGGAGAGAAAAGCGGCGCCTGGACAGGACGTCCTGTCGAGTGTGTTACCGGCAGGCACAAACACACCCTCTCAAAATCTTGTCATATTATTCAGCACACTGGGCCTTGAGCTTTCCCTCAAACCTTAACACAGCAGAGAGAAAACACAGAAAAGACTACACACACCTATATTTCTATACATGTGAGGTCTGTTGATGGTGTGTGTTCCCGTGAGCTGCCAGCCTTGGGGAAATATTTAAAAAGTAATGTAATCTTAAAGGAGACATATTATGCCCCTTTTCCCAGGTGTTTTAAAGACATGTCTATGACATGCTTCAGTCAAAATACCCCAAGGATCAAACATCACAGCTCTTTTCATCCTCTCAAAACAGCCCTGTTCAGAACGGCTGGTTTCAGTGCCTGTCTCTTTAAATGCAAATCAGCCACTGCTCGCCCCGCCCCACCCCTTCTACCGGTACCAGGTAGGGGTGGGATTTTGCAAATTCGAAAACTAGTTATATCACTGGACGACATCTGAGGGAACAGCTCATAAAACCACATGGATTTCAACCTAGGGAGCCTGCAAATTACAACTATATATCAGAAGAGCCTTCAGAAAGTGATATTTCCATAATATGTCCCCTTTAATAGACATTTTGGGGCATTTTTTGACTTTACTTACTATCATAGTTCAGAAAGAAATGGGGAGGCAGAAAGAGGAGAAATGACAGGCAGTAAAGGGCCGTCTGATGCGGGATTCGACCCGGGGCTGACTGCAGTAAGGACTATAGCCTCTGCATATGGGGCGCCTGCTCAACCCACTGCACCACACGGTGCCCCGCATAAAGAAATCCAACATGTGAATCAGATCATATTGTCTATACCCGTATTTATATTTAGGAAAAGTCAGCTGTTCGTGGCCATGTGAGAACACAGTGAATTTGAAGCCCTTTATAATAATTTATACAGTCACTATAGAGTAAAAGTAGGGCTGTCACAATCATGATATTTTATTAAATAAAATTAATTGCCATACAAATAATTGCGATTAATGATTTAATTGTCTTTTTCTAATCATTGTACAAGCCGAAAGAAAGTTTAATAATACATGTTACACCTTATGAAGAATGGTCATAACATAAAACATTGGAACATATAAAAAAAAGCACATCTGTTTGCCTTTAGGCTTTGCAACTAAATCCAGGATGCTGCTGTCAATAGATGCTCATCGAAACACAGTCGTCAAATATAAGAAATGAAGCGCCTTGAGATAAACAGTTTGTGGCGATCCAGTCGTGTGTCATTAAACCAGAAGATAATGTCATTAAAACAGCACCAGTCAAACCTCACATGGTGAAAAATGACAAGGAAATACTGATGGAAATATGACATTTCTGTTACTTTCATCCAGATGTTTTTATACCAATAAATGGAAACGATTTTAACGATTATGCAAAATAATTGCGGTCAGTAATATTCCAATCTAATCTAACCTACCCTCAGGTTTATTTCAACTGCAAAATGCATATCCACGTGCATCGCAGGACACATGGGCAATATTATCTAACCCTACTTTGCCCATTTAAATGCCTGCCACCACCTGCTGTTAGGCATCAATACTGCAATTGAACTCTACCTTTTGATGTCCAGATGTGTAGCCAGGTTATTTCACTTCCTTTTTGACTAACAACCATAATCACACACAAAAAATGACATCAACAACAAGAAAGTGGCACACAGACACAGTACAACAAAATTGCTTCAACAAAGAAAGGACATTCTTCTAAAATAACAATAGCCTTTGTACCATCTAATAGCAATAAATATACTCATTTAAACAAATGCCGGCCATCACAAACATTGTGAATGAGGTTGAAAAAAATAGTAGTTCAGTAGGAGCACAACAACAATAAAACACATACAGCGCAGTCCAGTGTTAATACTCGCCACCTTGTGTTTCAGACATTTCAGACACAGAATCAAATCTGCTCAACAACTCAGCTAATAAGTTCTACTATGTTTGGCTCCACCACAAACCTTTGATGCAGTGGTTAGGGCTAGAAGCTCAGTAATAGAACATGGCAGTACAGGTAGTGCAGCACACCACATAATGAAATGGGAAATGTTTGTCTGGTTACAGGAAAGTGAAGCTATATCCATCCATGTCATACACACAGCAAATAATAAATGGAGACTGCAACTACTACAGTTTCAGTATAAGTATTATACATAATAAGTATGAAAAGTTTTAATTAAAGCCTTGACACAGACTTTGTAGATCAGTCTCACACTGCAGGTGATGGCATCATAAACACAATGTTTTCTACTTGTTAGAACAGATGTTTTTGCAGTTGGCAAATTTTAGTATGTGGTGTTTTGTTGAAGCAAATTTCAAAGCTTTAAAGTGGGCGGGTCTGAGCTGGAAATAGATTATGCCACGAACATCAATGCCTTAACAAATATGTGGAAGTATTTTCTTTTTTGTTTTAGTCAAATTGTAAAGACAGTTTGTGTCGCTGGTTCTCACATTGTCAATCCCCTGTAAAGGCCTTTATTAAATTGTTTTAGGTTGTTTCACTACAGCAACAAACAGAAAGTTATCAATTAGCTGAGTGGGTGGAGACCAAAACAGAGCTAAAATGTATTTATTTGTAAAATGTATTTATTTATTTATTTTTCTTCTCTTCTTTTTTTTATCATTTTATATTTTACTCTATTTTGTCTTACTGTACTTTAATTATTTACTTATGTTGTCATATGTTATGTAATAATTTAGTCGTTCACTCTGTCGGGAGGGATAGTGGGATTCATGTTGGGGGTTTTTTCACTCTAATGCAGACGCTCTGACGTAATGTGAAACTGATGTACTTTTCTGTACTGTCAGCAAAAATTAATAAATAATAAAGAAATTTGAAAAAAAAAAAAAAGCATAACAAACCTTGTACTTGCAGTCGTGGTGCAGCGAGAACAGTTTTCAAATTCCGGTGTTGCTCTTTGTCCTGTTCTAAAAATGATGTTTGCTGCTGCTAATGCCTTATGTTTAAACTCCCTACAGCCATGTTTGCTCAAGTAAAAAAAAACGGTTGGTTCTTTATTTTGTTGCAAAACAAAAAGTTCAATCACAACATCAAAAATCTCCAGCCTGCTTTCCCCACACACACAATTCTATACAGAGCACTGTGAAAGCGGCTAATGATTTATATTGCGCTTATACTACAGCCCAGATTCACATCATTTTAAACACACCTTGGACGCCGTCTCTGGGTTTCATATCTGCTAAAATATTGATTTCTGGGGCCGGCTCTTAAATCATCCACTGCAGGGCTGCTCTGTCTCAGTGACGCTGAGGATATGTGCAATGTCCCTGTGATCCGCTGGCTAGAGCTCTACTTTGCATGTGTGATTTTGCACATCTCCTGTCAGCGTATGACCACACACACACACACGCACACACACACAGTTGCACAAGGTCATTTTCCACCATCACCCTCCCCATCCTCTATAATAAGGTGGGCTCTGGGAGTGATTGGCCGGGTTTAGAGAGAGAGGGGTAATTGGGATGTGTCACTGGTCTCCTCTGTGACGACAGAGCACTTGTTATGGCTGCAGGGAACGTATACTCAATTTTAACCCTAGGATTAAGCAGTGGGATCCCACAATGCATTGTGCTGAACAGGCGAATTGCTGGGCCAAACTGCTGGGGAGCAGAGTGTGTGCACTGAAAATATCACGGTGGAGACTCACACACACACACACACTGCATAAACCAATGAAGAAAAGAGAACTAACTATTGACATTTGAACACAGGGATGTGTGCAAATGATACATTTTGTTGTGGACAAAACTAACAACAACAATGTTTTTTTCATTTGTACCAGCCTGTTTTGTTTCCTCCTTGTAACAAGCATGCTTATAGTATGCATACTCTTTGGGGAAAGTACCCATCCCTCCCCAGAGTGATAACAGTTGTCTTGGCAGGAAAGGAAGGAATGAAGACAGGAAGTTCCCTCTCAGCAAACAGCCAGGATGGACACAAACTAGTGTCAGCAAATTCATGTCAACATCCAAGATTGTATTTACATTTGGGCCTTTCCCAAATGGGAGAATCAGTCAGAATGGAATAGAATGGGTTATAAGTGTCAGATAAAATCAGCGAAACAAGAGATATATGATACACTCTTTACCTGTTGGAGCCCCATGGAGCCTGACAGGCCTGTCATGCCTAGTTACAGTTGCTACTGGACAATCGCTCCTTAGGGATGGGATTTAGCACACCATAAACCAAACAGGTGGGAGCTTGTAAACTTCGGCGTGCAAAAGTACTTTCTCTTTCTCCACAGATCAATCAGGGGACCTGGGCTGTGTGGGAATGGACTATGAGATTTGCAGGCAGCCGTTTAGGCAGGCAAAAGTGAGTAAGCAACAATTCATATGGATTTTTATTGTTGCTGTTGATCCAGACATCAATATTCTACTGGGTTTCTGTCAGATTGGATTCATTTTGACACAAAGCTTTCTGAGAGCAGAAAAGTGCAGCAGATACACATAAGCCAGCGTGCAGTCGGCCGGACATGGTGAGAGAGACTGAGTGGGTCAATTTCACAATATTTCACACACGGATTTATTGACAAATAACCAAAGCCCTCATAATAGTTTCGGTTTCAGAGGCCAAGTGGAGTTGATTCTTTTTTATTTCCAGGGCCTCGCTCTGCACACCACCGCTTTCCAAGCTGTGGCACAACAGCAGCAGCTCCTTTTAAAGCCACGTACGGATGGAGTGATGAAGTGACGACACTGAGATCATGGGATACCGAAGCTGTCGCTGGGTTTTGTCCCATGTCTCTTCTGTTTCCCCCCACCACAACGCTACAGTACACCTCCCCCTGCGGACGGACGCCCCACTAAGGGACAGGCGGCCTCTGTTTGTGCAAGCTCAAGCGTATCCTGTGCTGTTCTATGCTGCCTGTGTGCATGTGTGTGTGTGTGTGTGTGTGTGTGTGTGTGTGCGTGTGTGCGTGCGTCTGCTTGCCGACCCCTGCATGCCTATCTCAGGCCTCTGTGTAACGTCCAGGAAATCACAGGAAAAACAGAATTGAACATTATGTAAACAGCCCATGACAAACTTCTGGAGCAACCATCCAACTCTCTATTTACATTATCAATTATGCTCTATGTGGATAAGCTGCTTTCAATGAGGGAGGAGAGCAGAGATTCGCTATTGTCTCTGTGGGCTGCAGCAAATGGTCTATGTCATTGCTTACTCTGCTCCTACGCCAGCCAGAGCCAGACGTGTGGATTATATCTAGTAAATACTGCACTTTTGCAATTTTCCCATATGGGAGAGAGAGTTCTCCATGTGAAAACTCTGAGCTCAACAGTGCAAGGCAGAACCGCTGAAAAAGGTTGATCATTTAATTGCTGTGTTACTAAATAATTTAACTTCCAATGATATTGAAAAAGCAGTTTTAAAATCAACCTTTATATGAATGTAACCTTTTTAAGCAATACAATAACCCCCCTGTTTGAAAAACCTGAGAAATATTACAGTCAAGTCAACAGACAATTAATCTGAGACTAATTTGATTAAGTTCAACCAACATCTTCTGTTTGCAGATAATTTGCCCTTCAGCTCTTTGAGCAAAAGGATTTTTCATTATTTTCTGACATTTTAGAGACACAGTAATCAAGCAGTTCATCAATAATAAAAAATAATTTACAGCTAAACCTAATAATTCCGCAGTGACAGTTTGATTCACTCCTCGGGCTGTCGAGGCAACAATCTGGGTGATTAAACACAGCGAGTGAGATTCATATCAGCTCTTCCCTAAAACAGGAGCTCTGGCTTTCCTTCTTCCTCCACAGCTGGAATATTTCTGTGAGGTCCAGCAGAGAAGTCACAGTGTAGCCGGGCCGCCATGCACCAGAGACATCCAGCTATATTATTATAGGAGAGGAGGAACAAAAATAGCTTCAGCAGATGCCCTCCAACACACCAGTCCGGAGGACCAAGTGGAGTAAAGATCACAATGTGAACTATTGCAAACATGTGGATCCACTGGCCTCGAGGTTTCTGGCCACTTCTCCTCACGCAGCCAAAACGTTTTGTTATTTTAGAAGATCGAGTTACTTGACGGAGCTAACCAAAATAACATATTTCATATCTACTAACATTGACCTTGGATGGGAAACAGACATTGCTTTGGGGGTTACCAACAGATGTACGTATGAACAGAGATTCACCCGGGCTCGAGATGACAGTGTCTGTGACGCCACCCTTCTTAACAGAGATTACACCCTGATAAGAGCAATGGTCGTTTTCAGAAGAGGGAAATGTTGCTATAAATTCTAAGGATTTAACATTAATGCACTGAAGATAAGGTTATATGATTTATCATGTCGTATTCAATCATAGAAAAATCATTATAAAAACTATTGCTGAGAAGGTAGAGACTCTACTGACCTACACTGCACTTCACCTTGACAGGAAGCAATGGGGCCGACTCAAAATATAGTCCTGAGCGTTTGCACGAGTCTGTAAAACACTCTGATTTTCAAAGAGTATTCCCTTATTGAACCTTTTATCTCCTCACTCTTCTCTACAATCACAGAGCAGAGCAGAGCAGATATCATTAACATACTGTTAGTAGGCCTCTAGTTTTTAGTCAGTGCAGACACTTGGATTTCCTCATTCAAATTACAGTACAAGCATCTTTGGTCCCAGTTTATACAGCCAATCAGCAGTGATTCTCTGAGTAACTTGTTGAAATATAATGAAACTTGACTGGTTAAAGGTGCTCAGTCTAGTTTTGACCACCAGCAAAGAAGCCAAGCACAGCAACTCCAACATAGAGACAGACATCCCTAAACACCTTATCGAGCAATGGGTAGACACCAGGCTCTCACTTAGGGATGTTAGGGCACCGTTTAGTGTCTTTATGGTGGGTTTAAGGGGATTTGTAATAGTCACTGCAGAATCTGCCAGCATTAGGGGCCTATTTTCCCCTTCAGGGCCCTAAGCATCTCCCTGTTAGTCTCTCTTGATGGTGCACCTCTGCATGGAAAAGTGAATCATGGGCCATGTCACTTTAAGTTCTCTAATCTTATCATTGTTTTAATTACGGTAAATGTATCAACCTAATAATTCTGCATCGAGACTTCCAGTATTTCAAACAAGTAGCTCAGTAAAAATAAGAAAACAAAGTTACATCTACATCTGTTATTAATAGTAACAACATTTCACATCCAATGCAGCTCATCTCACATTGTTTTAGCCACAGGTTGTGAATGTGCTGTTCGCCAAACGCCTCCTCGGCCAGCAAAAGGTGGTAAAAGGCCTCAAGTGAATCCTCAAATCCTTATTATTTATAACTTCAATTACTCACAAATGTTGGAAGATAAACCTAAATGGACTTGATTGGATTCCAGTTACATAAAATGTTACCCAACTCCCACCCTGTCTCTGAATTTGTCAAAGTAATTAAAGTCTAATCATTAATTTTTCAAAGATATAGACGGTGGATGTTTAAAGTTCCATTGGTAGCCAAGCTGAGTATACTTTGGGAAACCATTCATCTAAATTAGTGTTTGGCTGAGAAACGCAGGTGAGATGATTTTTAATAAGACATTTTTGACACTTAACAAGATATATACACTGTGACTATTTGATGCAAACACAATGAGCATGTACAAACACACACACACACAGTCACACCACCACAGCGCTGATACAGGCATGCCAAGACTCCCATGAGACAGGCAGGAGAGTTAATATGCTTCCCACTGTGAACAGAAGCAGCACACCTCAGGGTTTCAATCACCTTGTTTTACAATGAGCCAGAAAACAAGGAAAAGACAACACGCTTCGAAGTTGGCCTCCACCGCTCTCTCAAATTTATGACCCTTTAAGTAACATTAGTATTTACTCAGCGGTGCAGGGAGGAGGCAGGGAAAGCAGAGTGGAGAAGTATCCTTGGCAGACGCTGTATTTATCTTTACCTAATATTTTTAGATGGTAAGTCTGGGTTTCGACACATTCTTGGTTTTTCAAGACTAACGCACAATTTACAGGCCCTCGTCTCCCCCAGCAGTCACGACCTCTTCATCCAGTGAATCATCAATGTCTGAAGCGAAAGTGATCAACTGTTTTATTAAAGAGCGCCAAGTGAACGGAGGACGCGGAGCTTCTCAGACGGCCGATCTGAAGGACGGTGGGTCTGCGCAATCTCAAGAGTGACGTATCGACAGAAGCCTGAGAGAAACCTTGACAAAATACCGACAAAGACATTGATCAATGTCTACTTATAGAGGAGTTTCTAACATGCAGCGACTTTACACTTCACCCCAACTCTGTCCATCCTAAACACGTTTGTAACACAAGGGCAAATTGTTCTTGACTTGAGCTATTGCAAAGGAAGAAAGTGCCAGGCATCTAAAAGTATTACTCCCTCTGGGGCTCAGACGACTGATATTGGAGAGAGCACTCATCTAAAGATGAACCCTTTGCTTCTGTTTTTTTTTTCTTCTTCTTTTTTTGAATCTTCCATATCAGTGGAGATAAGGACGAGAGAAGCCAAGAGAGTGAAAGTGACTGGCATGACTCCTCCACCCCACAGTGCCAGATGTTGGACTCCACATATTGTATCAGGGTCATTTTGGTCACATCTCTTAAGATTAACAGCCGGCTCCCTGCGTTATCTGTGTGACATATCATTTAAGGCTTTTTATGCTCCGAGTGGCTCCATGCAACGCCCTGATCGCCGAGTTTGTCAGTGAAGTAAATGCACAGGAGAATATGGACGGGCTATGTGTGCATGTCAATGAAATATTCATGTAGAAGTACTCAGAACTCTGAAGAGGGTAGAGCACAAACAGCACCTCGGCAGACGAGAAAAAAAGCCCCCAAGGAATAACGGCAAGGGAAAATAAAAGAGAGGGAGTGAATAAGAGAGGAGGGGAGAAAAGAATATACAGAATTATATTTATAGCTGCACTCAAAATAAGTCAAGGAAATGCAGAGAGACGTTTTAGCAGAAAGGAGTAAGAAAATTAAGTGTGTGCCACGGTTGTTCACGAGGATGCACTCAGAGCAACGTAAACCTCCGACCCCCGGATCATGGTATATAGAGTGACATGACAGCTTGTCCCAGCACAGTGGAGAGGCAGAGTATTTAAACTCTGCAGAACGTTTTACAGCCTGTGGTGTCTCGCGGGTCTTTCTCGACATTGGCATGATGACTGACATATTCTTGTAGTGGTTTGGAGCTCGCTACGTCCTCGTCCTGATCGCTTCCCTCTAGACACCACAAACAGCCCCTCCTGTCTGCCTCCGAAAGGACGATGATGAGGAGGAACAGGAGGAGGAGCCACGGAACGGCAAAAACACCTCCAGCTCCAGTTAAATGCCCTTGTTTTCTCCCACTCGGATGGGGTAGGAGCTCAGCGTGGTGCTGTCAGTGAATGTAAACTATTCCAGAGGAAGAAGAAGATCACTTTCAGCAGCTGAAAGCTCCTGCAGCGCTGCAACAGTTAGCTGAATAAAATAAAAAATAAAAAATCTGATATGGTTCTTCTATGAATTCAAGCTGTCTCTAACTTAAACTATTACAGAACAGTGGAACATTTTTTTTTTAGGCTGTCAAAACAAAGGCGTCTACAACTATGAAGCAAAAACCCCCCGACAGTCTTTTGAAACACGACTGAAGTAACATTTGAGGATGGAAACTCAAATGAAAAGTAAGTGGATGCATTAACTAATGAAATTCTGATGCAAAATTTTCATCAACAACCTGCCGGAACAAATTAGCGACAAATAGTCTTAGCTGCAGTAACAGTAGCAGCTTATTGGTAACAAAGTAACAGTTGAATTTTGTAAACTAAGAACAGAAAAAGGGCAGGATACCACTTATAAAAAGCAAAGCGTATAGAGTTCAAACTGCAGTGACAGTTTCTGGCTGCTTGCAGTGAGCAGAAACAAACTGTGACCCTACACTGGCACACGATCACCTCCTGAAAATATAATGTGCAGCAATTAGTGCCTCATTACACATACAGCAGAGGAGCAAGATTAGCAGCAGTGTTTCAGGTAAGTACACGCTCGCTAATGTTTCACAATGTTTAACAGCTGATGGCTAACTACAACTCTGTCGTTTTGTGCTGGGCTGTTAATCAGAGCTTTTTGAGAAAGATCCGACTCCCAGATGGCAGAATGAAACTCCTCGTCCAAATTTTACAGACTGACGACAGAAGATTTGCACCAGAATTTGTCTGAACGGGAGGAAAACATCTTAAAATCATGTGGCATCAGGACTGGGGTTGGTGAACCAGGTGTATACTCAGCCACCACAGGAAAAATAAGCATGGGCTGGAGATATTTTTTCTATCAGGCCAGAACAGAGACTACAGTGACCCTAGGGTGACCCTAAACAATAAAGTTTTACTACAACACAGGATGGTCTCCCGAAAAGCTCCATGTCTGTAACATTTACACAACTCTGGGAAAAACACACACAGACACACACTGAGCTCCACTCAGCAGGTAAGAATAAATATTCAGAATAATATGCAAATCGAGTGTGACCCCGGTGTGGTTACGACACCACAGCTCAGCAAGAGGCGAACCAGCAGCAGTTGTACTACAAACTTTATAAGTTTCCAGTTATGCAAGTTCACAGTGTGCATCTCTTTGCATGCAGTTTCCAGCAGCGAGGAGACTCTGAGGCTCAGTCACAATCAGCTGTGACTGTGCGACAAGCCCCCCCACCCACCAGCCACCACCCACCGCCCACCAGCCCCTCCACCCAAACAATCAGTTTGCAGCAGTCACATCATCTAAATCAGCCTCAGTCTCAGCTATCAAGCGACGTTTTACCAAACGCTTCCCATCCCCACTTTCCCCCCGCGCCCTTTCTGTCACTCCTTCTGCTCCTCCGATGGCTCTTTCACCGCCTCTTCATGTCTATCTCCCATCTTCACTCAATCCTCTTGTCTCTTCCACGATCTGTCCCCCACCCCTCTCTCCCTTGGATGAGCAGAGGAGGAGGAGGAGTGCGTCCTCCTGTTCGAGCAGCGCCAGAGACAGGTGTCGGCTACAATCTGGGCTGCTATACCCTCTGCAGAGAGAGAGAGAGAGAGAGACGGTGTTCTGCTGCTCAGCGGCGTTGAAACGATTACACCAGATAGGTCCCAAGGTCAACAGAGCTGTCAGACCGTGCTCCAAAGCCCTCAACTCCTCAGCCCTCCCCCACGGAACGATAAGGAAAACAGGCGGAGGTGTTTATCGGGGGGCGCCGAGCAGCACACGGTTCATTTTCGTTCTCTTATTTATGCCGCTGTTCTTTCATTTGCCTCTAAATTGATTGTGAGATGCAGCTTTATTGTAGGGTTCGCTCCGCAGATACCTTCAGAGATACAATAATAAAAAGAGCAACAAAGTCCGGTCTGTGCTTTAATTAGACACGGCCCTGGATGTGGGGTAGTGTACTTGAACGTGACACATTGCTTCATGATGGAAATGGCTCTACAAGGAGCTCATTGTCTAGACAGAAGGTAAGATCAGGAGCAAATGAGAAGAGCACGTGGTGAGACATTTGGGAGATTAGTGTGGCGGTCTACAGGGGGGGGGGGGGGGGACCGGTATGTGCATACTTCCCTTGATATATCTGTTTATTTGCACAGCACATCTAAACAAAAGAGCGAGCAGGGAGGCCACTTCAGCCCGACAAAGGTCACATTTCCTAACGCAGGAAAACTGCTTCCTGGCGTTCCTGGCCAGCGAGAACTTGGCTGTTGGATTTAGCTCACCAAGGAATAGGACTGACGGAGGAACAGGCGTATTTGTACTGGGGCATACACACACTACCTCGGATTCCTCCAGTGAACTGAGGAAAAGGTGTCGTTAGTTTGTGTCAGACACTTACTATGTGTTCTTTTCTTCTTTTTTTTTTTAAACGGAAAACATGGAGTCTTGGTGTTATTTATTTGTGTGGGCCCCTTTAAAAACCAAACCTCATCAATACCGGCAAGCTACAAAACAGGTCCGCCTTTGACGCACATTGAAAAACAAAACAGAGCCTTTAACCATTCTCCACTTAAAGGAACAAAAGCACCCCTGCCTACACGGGCGCAAACACCACTCCAAATAAATTGCAGTAAGCAAAGTGCTACCATTAATCAACAGCGCTCGTAGTTCAGAACGAGTGGATGGCTGTAACTTGTCAAGGGCCTTTACATTTAGTATTTGCTTTTACACCCTAAAAGCAGACCTCAAGTTTCTAAGAATAAAACCGTCTATTAATCTAGCAGTCAATCTGAGCACCTGTAGAGAGAGGGAGAGGGAGAGAGAGAGGGAGTGAGAGGGGGGAAGTTATCAACCCCTTGAGTGTTTGAAGTGCTATTTCATCTACGAGAGAGGCACAGATGAATACTAAGGAAGGTTTCTCAAAGTCCCCCCGTCCAAATGCAAAATTTATGTTTGAATATAATGCAAATAACATCCCTGAAGAGCGCGGTTAAACGCAAAAGATGTGTAACAACATAGGACAGGTGAGGCTGGAATGTGGCTTACACAGGGACAGCAGGTCTCAAAGGTGCGTTCAAGAGCGCCGCGAGGAACGGCCTTCTTGCCATTATTTCAATCAGTGATTCAGTTACAGTGAAAATTTACAGTGACTAACAGCTGCTCCTGCCTGCCAACTATTTTACAGTATGCACAATATGGCTGCAAATAATCGTTATTTTTCACTACAGGAGAGAAATATTGTGTTCATCGGTCTATAGAGTGACTGGCTGCTCATCACTAACAGCAAGAGGAGAGCTCTACACTACCATTTCAGTTTATAAATGTCTCCTACTGAGGCTGCAGCACATTTCATCTCAAATTTAACACTAGAGTTTATCAGAGCCGACCAGGACGGGGTGACTCCTTAAACTCGGCGGAGTGGTGAACTTGGGAAGACATTAAAATTTGAAAGTCTCATCCCACTGCATGAATTTCAACAGGCCTTTTTGGACCTTTGTAGAGAGATAGAGACGTGTGCGCTCATGTGTGACTGTCTGTGTTTTGTTTGGCCTTATCTTGATCTCGGCGAGAGTAGCTGATTACACAAAGGCCGTGATAGCGATCCTTTTCATTATCGAACAATGTGTTGATTATTTTTTAATCAATCATTTAATCCTTATTATATCAACTGAAAAAGTTTCTCCTGTCATCTCTTTATCTAAACAACAGCCTCAAACTAAAAGATGAAACATTTGAAATTTTATACAAAAAAAGAGAGGAAAATCTCCCATTCATGAGGCTGGAACAAGGAAATATTTTCACTTTAGTAATTAACTCATTGTTTAGGTGAATTATGTAAAGTCGTTGCTGAATAATTTTTATATTAAACCAGTTGATCTAATAAATCAACTATGTACAGTAACTAACTCCTAATATCACATAACCTGTAGTGCAGAATACCTGCAAGTTATCTGTACTCTTTGTCATGTTGTACAAGGCAGCCAGGTTTAACAACATTCCACAACTGCTTAATAAATGCAATGTAAACACTTGTGTTATATTAGTATTTACTCATCATATATTAGTATTAATCACTATGGTACTTCTCCATTATGAGTTTGAAGTTGCTGTTTCTGTGTCTTTTGCAATATGATGACAAAATGTCACTAGAAAAGTGCATCTGGTCTGAGTTTAGTGATCCTCTCTGTAATATTTAAATTTTTTATCAATAAAACGTGATGTTCCTATAAGACTGCTCTGATTTTAAATGTGGTTTCTTCTCAAACTCACTTAATTCTGCATAACAGGTTCACTGATGGACTATGTCAGAGCTGTTTAACCTTGTAGAATCAATTAAATTGCACTTCATGCTGCTATCCTATAATTTAGGTCCCCTGACTGCAGTTTAAGGGTCTCCAGGGGCCTTTACAGACCCTTCCTCTGAACCCCCAGAAAAATACTATCTGCTTATGGAGACTACTATTAAATTTGAGTAAAATGATGTGTGGTTCTTCCTTTGCAGTCCAGTTTAGATAATTAGATTACTGAGACAATGTCATGTTTTATGAATATGGTCTGGGACACATGTAAAGGGCCCCCCCCCTCCCCTCCCCTCCCCTCCCCACTTTGTGTGTCTTGAAAGATGCTGTCAGTGTTGATGACACCTATTATAGGCTACTCACAGGGAAACGGTTCTGTTGGGCACGAAGCTGGGCTGCAGCGTGTCCAGCAGGTCCACATCGTCACACACCACTTTGACTCGGACGTGCTGCCTGCTCAGCTCCTTGGAGCGCTCCGCCGTGCAGTGACAGCTGTCAACGATCAGGTCGGGACAGTTTCTGTTGCTCAGGCTGGACCCCCACAGCCCCACGACCACGCACAGCAAACTCAGCGCCCTCATGGTGATGATGATGATGATGATAGATGGAGACTATCTTTAAATGCGCGCTCCTGTCCTCCCAGCTTGTGGGACAGGTCGGGACCATCTCACATCGCCTTCCGTTCCGTTCAACTTTTTACAGCCTGTGCTGGAGCTGCTGCAGTCCGGATCTCCTGCCCCGCCGCTCACCTGCTGCGTCCCCCAACAACTGCAAACTTTCGGCGCCACTTCTGCGACTCAATCCAGGAGTGAAGTTGGACCTGGATCGCTGCATCTTTGCCATTCTCTGCTCATATGAAGTCCACTCCACTCAACCCTTGTCTGTCTCTCCCCCCGTGCTGCATGCGGGAAAAGTTCCAGCGGCCGCGGCGCGCTCTTAAAAGTCCGAGGTGAATGTTTCCTACTGCGACACGTCCCTGTTCCGAGGAGCCGCGGGAATCGAGCTCAGTCTCGTGGTGAAAAAGTTGTTCCTCATGATCCACGTTAGAAAATCCCCGCCGCTGCCGTGTGTCCGAGCTCGTGCACGTCGCCCTGTTGTCATTCACTCACTCTCATCATGCACTTCTTTCGACCTTGGACTTGTTGCGCATGTTAGTGTCCAGAAAGTCCCTCCCCGCTGAGTCCTGACAGGCTCCAGCGTGGGCTCCTGAACTCATCACAGCCAGAAACTGAACGCACCACACATCCCTCTGTTATAGCAGCTAATAGACTATCAATGATCTGTCTTTTTTTCTTTTTTTACTTATGTTTTCCTCCCAGGAGTGGACTCTATCATGTGACACAATCATCACTGGATGAAAACAACAATAAAATTAAACTGTTTCTTCACTGTGCCATGTCAAAGTTGTCCCTGGAGGTCCCCAGGCCCCCACCCTGGGATTTGCAGCAGTGTGTGTATGTGTGTTGATTTCTCCACAGCCTGATGAAAAGTGCTCCTGATGTTTTATTCTCTTCATTTACTTGGGAACAGCTGCAGAGGAACTGTTCTATTTGGCCTGCACAGAAACAGAAATGATCATTACTTCTGAATCACTAGAATATCTTGTAGAAAAGGTTAAAACTACTGATTTTCCCTCATACTCTTCCTTTATTAATATTATAATATTGCATTATTCTGGTAATCAAGTTGACAGTGTTTTTGTTTCCATTAGAAATATGTTTTCTGTAGTAGACATGGCGTGTGTCTTGTTAATGTGCCAAGATCCATATTGCTCTGGTTTCATTGCAGCTGCACGAGAAGCTGCTGCAGGCACTTGTAAACCTGACATTCATTTAAATGATGGCAATAAATAAAGAATATGAGCTGGAAAGTGACCAGGTTGACACAGTAACACAGTGTTGGACTCATGGAAGTGATTAATGACTCGCCTCTTTATAGCTGAACTCTAAATATTTCAAAAATTCAAAAAAAAAAAAAAAAAAAATTGAAGTGAAGTGAGTGAACTGAAGGAGAAAAGTGAGGTTTAGCTGTTTTGCTTTTTTTTTTAAGCAGCTAGTGCCCGAAGAAGTGGGTGTGACTTGAAAATAAAAAGCATGAAGTGCGTATAGATGCTGTAAAAAAATTCATCTTCAGCTTCCGCTACCACTATTCTGTTACAGTGAAAGTTAACAGTCCTGTGATCCTGACACTCATACGGACACTGTGGCCTGTGATCTGTCTCATAATCCCTGAATTTACACTCCTTCTTATCAGAGGATGGAGAGTTTGAACAGGCCACACAGTGTATCCAGTGACATCCATCATTGTCTCTTGATGGTGGATCATCTGTGCTGAGGGTTTTGGCCCTGGGGAGACAGAAGCCGAGACAGCTGGCTGGCTGGACTCCCCGGGGCCGGACCAAGTTGCTTCCCCCGTGTGTATGTGTGCACGGCGCCCCACGCCAAAAATTCCTCCCTCATTATCCACATTGTCTCCGACGCAGCCCGACAGCACAAAGGAGGATTTGAAGCCGCTCCCACTGACCCTGCATTCAGCTCGTGTTTCCTATTCTTCTGTCTGACAGGCGAACATGGACTCCATTCTCGCGGCTCTGTGTTTATCCACATACATCTCTATATTGTGCTCCCATGACGCCCCCAACTGTCACTCAGGCTTGTTTACACAGATGTACAGTGTATTTACTGTACCTCATGCCTGTAAGAGCACAGGGAGATCCTCCCGCCCCGCTGACCCCTGGAGAGCCACTAGGAAAGTCACCTGGTGTGGCCGACATCACCATCTGAAGTGATCCATCTTTAATGGAGTCTGGAGAAACATTTCCTTGGATGAGAGCCACGGCTGTTCACTGAGCTACTTGTGTGCTCCTAATGGAAAACAGAACCCACTAACACGAGTCCCTTCCATAAAGGTTTTCTCTCTGGCAGCACTTATATTTTCACACCAACAACCCCTTTTGAATGGGTTCACTAATCAGCACAAACAGCATTATTTGTACTGTAAAAGAGTTTACAGTTAAATATTAACTCAAGATAAAGACTCATTAGTGCACAGTGGAGGGATGGAGTCAATTGTACTGAAGCAATGCAAACAGTCTTTCTCTGCAGAGGCATGTTCTCATGTTTTCCCTCTCTCACATTAGCGTTCACAGCTCTCCATTATTACTCGCTGACAGAGATGAATAGGCCACGGCCGGCAGCAATCACAGTCCTCACTAAATATTTACCTGCTCCACTTGACGAGGCCAGGATGACAGACTCTCATTATTACTCCATGACTTTTGGTACAATACTCATGATGTTTTAAGTTTAACTCTGAGTTCCCATTGTGATGCTCATATACGTGCAAAGAAAGCTCATGTTTTTGGTATACCATTAAAGGTGTACAGAAATGGCCGTTTGTCCTGTTTGTCGCGCCGAGTTGTCCCGAGCTGCAACACGAGTTTACCCGAGTAAGGAAAACGAATTTGATTGGTCGTTATCGAGCGGGCGGGATATTCAAAGCTTGGAGCGAGACCGAGCTCCGTGTGTGTGTGCGTGTCTCAGACGTTTGAATGACGGATGACGGATCCAATATCAGTGGCTGATGAATCGTGTACAGGCTGACGTATAATCCGTGCGCTTGCATTATCCAATGCGGAAAAAAAAAAACACACTTTCATCCCGGATTTACTCAAAAATAGAATTTTGCACAAAGTTTGGCCTACATCGTCTGAAAGATGAGTTATCACATTAATTTTATGATCCAGAGTGGGCTTAAATTCAGTTTTCTTTTCTGTACACCTTTAAAGCAGAAGTAAGCGATCCGGTCGTTTTGGCTAATGCTGCGTTCCAGGCAGGCTTTTGAAACCGTAAATTACAGCTTCAAGTCACGACTTACGATTTTGTAGCGTTCCAGGCAACCCACTCGTGTTTTTCCGACCTGTTTTACCTGTGAAAGTGCACTGTAACGGCCACTCGTAACTTCCGACCCGTGAACTCGTACCAGATCGAACTAGTATGACTTCACAGGTCGAAAAACACGAGTTACGGGCTGCCTTGAACGCACCATAACAGTCCTCGTCCCTACGTCACCACATTCACGCGCATCCCTTGGCTGCACACACAGCCCTGCATGCCGTTCTCTCTCCTCATTGGATAAAAACTGTAGGATACGAGATAAGTTTTCTCCTCGGCTCAGAGCAGAGCAGAGTGACTGACAGACCCGTGTTTCGGTCCAAACACTCTATGTAAGTGATTGCTGTCGGAAGATATAACTATTTAAGACTTATATTAACACAAATATATCGCTTACTTCTGCTTTAAGTACTCCTTCAATGTTTTAACCACATAACAAAAAACCTAATTTAGCCTACACTCTCTAAATTTCACTTTATGTAGATAATCTTCATCAATTTGTCTGTTTGCATGTGAAATTACTTTTAGACATTTTTGTTTTTGTAAGTTTAAATGCACAACTTCAGATGACTTAAGATAATAAGTATAAAATCATTAAGTGTAGTCTGATTTGTTTTTTATTTTATTTGCTGAATGACATTTTCTGTAAATGTTGTAATTCTCTCATATCATTGGAGGGAAGAAATGCAACATTTTTTCACTTTATTATATTATTTCTTTTTGTTTTGAGCTTCAGTAGCCTAAATGCAAATATAACACGACAACATATTATGGATCTGCCGCCATTTTGTCATATTGCCTTTTACTTCATTGTTGTTAGGCCTAGGCTACATCTCGTTCAAAACGTCATTTAGCCTACTACAGTTTTAAAGGTCATTAAAAGTATCAAAAACCCACCATGTCTAATTTGTGTGAAATTGTAGAGTCTTAAAAGAGCTGTGAGTTTTACTATAGCTAACATTAGCATTAACAGCAGTATGTTTGCAGTGTAAACATTCAACTTCACGTTTCTATCACTGCTTTCCCTCTACTGACGTTAGTATGCTAGCCAGGTAGCTCCAGACTGCTTTCAAATAGTGTCACAATAATATCTGCCTGATGATACAGCACTGTTACGAACATAATTATGATAAACACCTAATAATATAATATAATAATTCTAATAATAATGCATTTTATAAAGAACTTTACATTAAGAAAAATGCTACAGACAGAATCGTAATAAAACACAGGTAAAAAGTAATAGTATTCACCAACTGTTCCTGACCATAACCTATATTCATTATTATATATTATTCATATTCAAATGACCCTTTAAACCTGTGAACATTCTACAAATATTTAAAGTGTGCCCTCTCCTCGGCCTCTTTTCATTAGAGGCTAAGTGTTAATGTGAGGGTTAATAAGTGTTAATTAGTCTTCTTGGACTAAGAAGTGAGGCAGGTTCATGTACAAATCAGAAGCCACTGACATACTCAATATACAATATACACACAGTCCTTCTTTTCCAGTGTATTAGCATGTGCTTGTGGAAGTTTGATGAAAATGCAAGCAGGCACCGGGCACCTGTGATGTCGTGTTGTGACACTGTGAACACCAACATCAGCCCGTGGCTTTTAACCAGAGAGCCCAGAGGATTTTAGTGAGGAAAAGTCAAGTCAAATCAAGTCAGATTTATTTAGAAAGTGCTTTTCAAAAAAAAATCCCTCATCACTCTCTGTAAAGAATAAAAGAAAGTGAAATGTAGTAACAAAAGTCTCTGTGAGTGGTTAGCGTCTGAGCCAGTGCTGCCACAGTCAGAAATGTGATAATGCTAATTCCAACCAAAGAGCAACAAGTGAAACAACAACACAGTATGAAAATCTAATTACACGTTACACACCGAACAATCTGGGCTACTTTCCTTGGACCTGGGATGAATTTACCATCAATAAACCAAGACTCACTATAATAAGGTGCCAAGAGGGTTTGGGAAACCAGTGCTACTTTTAAACTGGAGAATGAGGGACAGTGTGGTGTGAGCTGGCGTGTTCATTGCCATGCAGGGTGGACCCACTGACCACCAACCACCAGAGCACTGCACAAGGGCTTCAGGAACGGTTTGGAGCATGTATAATGATCTAAACAGAGACTACTGGAATTAATCTACTGAGGCCCCTTCATGAGCGTGTGGATTTGTTATTGCCTCCGCACAGCCGTACTCCGCTTTCCCTCGCCTGAGAGTAAAGCACCGCATCGCAGACCAGATGCCAACAGTGAGTCTGAGCTCCACGTCGTTTTCACCTCATTTGCAAACGGGGCACATGACAGCTTTTCCAGTGATATTGTTTTCAAGGGAGGCTGCAGACAATAAGTGAAGTATATTTATTTGTAATCACTGTTTCCCCTCAAGTCTCATAAACACGGCGCACGTACACCCCCCTCTTGTTTTCACATCTCAATACGATCGTCGTGGAATTTCATCAGCTCGCTCGTTTGTCATCATTAGCGTTGATGGAGGTTGCTCAGCTCCTGTCTGCTGATCCCCAACAATAAGTTTGACACATATAAAAGCTGTTTAGAAACAGGGTGCTGTGTACACCGTTTACTGTGGCTTTTATTTTGTTGTTTTGACAGGCAGTATCGGTGGAGAGACGGGGGATACGTCGCCCAGGCTGTGTCTGTGGCGAAGCGGTGAACACGGCCTTATAAGTATTCTAGTCTCCAATCATAATCCGGCCTGCGTGAGCGGAGACCCAATGAGGAGCTGAAGTAAAATGGGAACATTTTCTGGCAGAAAAGACAAAGGGGAAGGGCACTGCAAAAAGAAAAGTCCTATTTCAACAAGTTATTTTATCATGTTTCCAAAGTAAAAGTTAAAGTAAGATCTTTTATAAAACAAAACACTGAAAACAACTCCCTGGCAGGATTAGGCAAAAAAAATGCACTTCACCTTCAACCTCATCTCAGTTCTCTAATAAAACAAAGAACAAGATTTCCAAACATACCATGCTGATTTTTTAGGTGTAAAGATACACCTTCCTGTGGATTTTTCACTTGTTGAAGATTTTAGAATAACAGATTCGTTTCTATCTATAGTTTTTGCAGCGGTATAAAAACAACAGTTTCCCACTCCCCTGTACTTGTCATCTGAGTTATTCTTGGGTTATGTGCGATTCTGTCTATTTCACAGAGCTGGGAAAGGGCAAGAGACATGCATGCACACACACACACTCACACAGAAATAATCATGCACTACCAGTGTGATGTGTGATCCATTCATGGTTATGGGAATTAAGTGACAGCATTGGGCTCTATTGGGGAAAGGGAGGAAACTACACTACACTACACTACACTACACTGTGCTTTTCTTAAGAAGATGAGGTATGAAAACCAACAGGGCTTCATATACTGCCTCACTGGCTTTTCACTGTTTATAGTACAAACAATGAGCAGGAAACAGAAAAGAAAAAACATGTTTAAAATGAGGAGCAGAATCTATTTTGGATGTCATTTAAACAGAGATGTATTGTGTGATGGGACGAATCTAAAAACAGCCTCGAGGGGTTGCTTGCATGTGAACTCTGACCTCCCTTGCTGTAAACTTAGAATAGCATGGGGCAACAGGCACGGCTCCCACAGCCTGCCTTATCATGCCCGTTTCTATACCATAATAGCCACTTGTTCTGAGCAGTGAGATAGGTCATCACATAATATAGTCAGAGCTGGAGCTCTCCCACAGCAGACATTTCACGCCTGTCGGTGGATCTCTCTCTCTCAGGCCTCCCTCTCTATTAAAAAGACATGCTTTGGCTCATTCTGCAGACGTCTTCTTCTTCATAGCTGAGAGAGACGCTCACAGCTGGACAATTTGGTACAAGTATATCAAGACCCGGGTTCATCCCCGCTGCACCGCACTTCACTTCCAAAAAGTGCATTCCTTTTTTTAAACTATCCTTAATTCACTGCAAATCCATCATCCTCGACATGGCCTTCATTCAGAAACATCTCTACTCTGTTTCCTGTCCACATCAAAGAGGATGCAGAGGAGGACAGCGAGAAAGCACAAGTCGGTCACCACGGGAACCTTCAGCTGAGAATGAAGCATCCCTGTGCTTTTTCGGTGACACATCCTCATGGACATGTCACGGTCAGGACGTGCTGGTGGCCTCTCCCCTCCCCGCCCGTCTCCCACACTGCTCCGGCGCTTTCACACTTCTGTGAACCCCTCAGTCTGCCATCCAAACCCCAACGCTGAGCTCAAAACACTCTCTAATTGGTCAAAACTGCTTATTTGGCCCGTGTGGCTCGGGCCTCCCCGCAGAATGTTCCACCACCGCTCCGCCACAGCAAAGACTGGGAGGATGCAGTGGGCTGTGGGCACGAGGAGGAGGGGCGCGGCTGGCACTGCCAAGAGAGAGAGCGAGAAAGAGAAAAAAAAAAAAAACAACAACCACAGCCTCGGAAACCAGAGGGTCATACATGGAGCACTCCCAGATGAGCTAAAACAGCAGATAGCCTTGAACAGCTGAGTTCAGTAAATCTGAAGGCTTCTGTGTGAATATGGAGATGCTTCTTCGCAGAAAACGAGCGTGTCTGCGGCTGAAAAGCAGAACAGCTATCATACCTGCATTTTATTTGTTGGCCCTGTTACTTGTTGGCAAAGCCGCTCGGAAGCCCAACATAACAATATATTGTACTAACATCCAAACTGGCAGAACAAAATAAATCCACCTCCAGCTCTGTAAGTGGATGGGTGTATTCCAGGCTAACCCACATCGCTGCATTCACGGCGTGCTGTGTATTTGGCAACTGGATCCAGGTAAAATCCGACTTGTGCACAGTTGTGAATAATTCATTTTGACTACTTGAAGCATCAGCAGGGTGATATTTACCAAACTAAGAAAAGCCAGACCGTGTTAAGCATGTTGTCACCTGCACATATCCATCTCCATAAACTAATTTACAGTTGCTATGGGCTCATATCTGGGACACAGGGCTTTCATTCTTCACTAACTGGACCACTGACATATTTATTGACTGAGGTATACGACACTTTAGCCAAGTTCTGTTATTTTTTTCTTGTTTTGTTTTATTGGTCATGTCAATTCATTCAATTTGCTATGAAAAGAGGCAGGGTTTCAGTTAAATACACCTCTCAACCAGCTCTGACTTTATGGATATGTTTACTGTTAAAATAGTGACATGAGTATAACACATGAATAGGCAGGGAATTTATTAGCTTTATTACTCAACTGTCATGAGGCTATAAAGCTCTCAGTCCCCCAACTTTTTGGATGGGTTAGCGGAGGGCCTCTGAGAAACTGCAGGATTTTTACAACTTGTTTTTGCTGGAATTATTGAGCACAGCAGCCTTTTTCTGCCCTGCCTGAAACTTTATCGTTAACTGTGGAGGTTTGAAATAAGCGTATTTCTGCAAGACGAGCTCATATAACTTTTTTTTTTCACTGTACACAGGAAAATTAGTATTAATTTAGCCCTGTTCTCGGCAAGCATGGAGGCATTTGGCATTAATGAAGGAGGGAATGCAAGAGCAAGCCTCAAGAGATGGTTAGTGAGGTCTGGAGAACAACAGCCTTCAGTTGCTGCACAGGGGAGAGGCTGCGCACCTGATGGTGTCCCTCTGCAGTCTGCGGCCTGACAAAGGCAGAGATCAGGAAAGAAGCAGTGAACATCACACAGAAATGGTTCATTATTTTCAGGCCAGCTGGCAAAACTGTGCTACACAGAAAAGTTGCGACTCTTTCAATTAATGCTGTATTTTGGCTGATTATTCGCCCCCTAAATCGTTACCATAGAAAACAATCTGAGTGAAAAAATACAGCAGCTGCAAACGACACAAGTTCTGTCAGTTTAGCCTGTTAAAAGAATGAGGTGTACAGCGGGGTCCGAAAGTCTGAGACAACTCGTCCAGATTCTGTTGTGATACTGTTTTTAGCTGCAAAGTATCACATGGGGGCCAGTCCTCTAATCTGCAGCTTTCAAAGAGACTGGGTATAAACCTGCCACCAAAGTTAGGAGCTACGCTTTATGTTACAGCCAGTGTCACTGTTATTAAACTACTTTCATTATGTTATTACTACTAATAGAAACAGAATGAGAACTGGCCATAAGACACACAGAAAAGACAGAACAGGAGATAAGTCAGAGATAACTGCTAAAATACCTCTGAATAACATGTAAACAATAAAAACACAGCCAAACAGAAACAAGACAACACTCCTGAAAGCGCAAGTTAAAAGAGAGGCTTTGACCAGCTCTACATATCAAACTGACAGTGTTAGACATAAAAACCTGCCTCTGATAAAAATAAGTCAGTTACTTTCTAGAGTTGGAAGTGGAAAATCTGTGTGACAGACAAAATAAGAAATACAGTCATCTTTGGGCATCTCAGTAATTCACCTGCTATAGAGTTGATGATGTCACATTCATAAAATCAGGACTTGACTTGACCACAGGTCCAGTCTAGATTGTGACCAAGTCTTGTTTTCATAAGTGATGGTACCTGCAGTAAAACCAACAAGCTGAACTTCTATAACATCTTAGTATTTAGTTGGTCCTCTCTCAACAGGATCTGACAATACAGTCTCATGTGACGTCCTAGAATGCTTTGCCGTCATGAATCCTTCTCCACAAAGACACAAACCAGAGGGTGAAGCGTCTCTGCGTGTCTCTATCTGAATATTCCCACCACCATGTTTCACCCTGGGCTTAACCTGTTTTCATCCTTGCGTATTATTTTAGGCCATGAATCAACACACTGGACTGTTTCCCAGTCGTCCACTGTGAGATGCTGAGATTCTACTGAGCAGACTCTGACTCTGTGATGAAGTTGAAGGGAAATAAGCATAATGTACTAAGGTGGTGCCCACTTTGGTGTTTTGGATATTTAACGATCCAGTTTCTGCAAAGTGCTTTAAAGTTCTAGGACCTGCCCCCTTTAGTCATTTAGTCCAGCCATGAAAAAACTCCCTCTTCCTAGAATAACAATTTCACTTCTTACATTTCCACTTAGTCCTGATTATCAGCCTCGACAGCATCCCAAGTATTGTTTTCATTGTGTGTGTCTGTGGGTATGGAAGTTAAGGTCCCGGTCCTGAGAGCACATGTAATGTAGTGTAGTGTTGACAACTGAGAACTCATGGGTCCCAACACTAACATGCTGAGAGTGGCTGTGGCTGGGTTCTATCAGGATGTTAGGCTACTTAGCAGTTAGCAGTGATCTAATGAAAACTCACAGCTGCTTATTTCTAGCCGGTGAACATTGGCTGCACGTTGAGGGATTCGAACAAGCCTAAATTTGACCGCAAACCTAGCAACAGGAATTATGAGTGTTTTTGAAATTTTCTGAATCCTCAAAGTTCCTGTTTATTTCCAGCTTCATACAGTATGTAATTGTTAGAGATTGAATGTGGTCCCAGACTTGGACCATTGCATCAGTTTTGCTGCAGCAGTTGACTCAACTTAAAATATCCATCATATATAATCAATGGCATTCAGTCAATATAAAATTCACTGTAAACATAGGAATGGACCCCACCGAGTCAGGTGCATCCCAATGAAGTCTGAACCTGAGATCGTCAGGGTTGGATTGGCCATCCCCATATTAGTGGGCTGCTGGACCGTGAAAAAATCCATAATGTTTTTACCGGCCCTGTCAGTCTTTGTACCTGCCCCCTCTGTGAGCCTGTCAGTCAAGATGCACATGAACGTGCACACCCTCGCCCATCGCAGAGGATAGGTGCAGGGCTGAAATTTCTTTCCAAGCCCAACAGCAGGGATGGTAGCTACTGCTACTCTGCTAGGATTTAGCAGAAGTTCAGTGACCTTTAGGCCGCATTCAGACTGCAGGCAAATCTGATTCAAATCTGATTCCTTCTCATATCCGATTTTTTTTTTTTTTTTTTTTTTTTTAAAGTATATTTTTTGGCTTTTCATGCCTTTATTTGATAGGACAGTTGAGAGTGTGACAGGAAATGGGAGGCAGAGATGGGGGGAATGACATGCAGGATAGGGCCGTCCGACGCGGGATTCGAACCGGGGCCGCCTGCAGCGAGGACTATAGCCTCAACACATGGGGCGGGTGCTCTACCCACTGAGCTAAACTCCGCCCCTCATATCCGATTTTTAGGGCTGACTGTCCACACTGTTTTTCGCAAGTGTCCAAATCGCATTTGGCTCTGTTCAGACTAGGCCACATTATTGACCCATCTGACAGGTTGCTGTAGCAACGACGTCGGAGCGGAGGCTACGCCGTATGTGACAGGCGATGCCTCCCGGACGCAGCGGCTGCAGCACCGGGCAGATCAGCTGCAGCACAGTGATCTGCCCGGTGCTGCAGCCGCACTACCCCACTAGTTTCAACCTCAGCCCGCCTGGTGTGTGTGTACGTGTACGTGTACCAGAGACTGGTGTGTGTGTGTGTGTGCAGCCACAGAGACGGGAAACTCCAGCACCCCAGAGCTGGGAGCGCGACGTCGCCGTCACTCCTGTCGCCGACAACACGGTAGTTTGCATAAAAGAAAAGTAACAAGAAGGAAATTGATATTTAACTGGAGCTCACGGGACCATACGGAACCTGTAACACAGTGACAGCGCTGCGGAGAGTGACGTCACGGACAGTCAAAACCGATCTGAGTGTTTGGAGCTGTTCAGACTGAGACGCATCTGTCCAAATGCGATCTGAAACTACCTCCCGGAGGTGGTTTCGATCCGTTTTGCAGAAATCGGATTTCATGTGATTTGGGACTGTTCAGACAAAGAGCCATCCAGTTCCAATCTGGATGGGCTAAAAATCGGATTTTGGCTGGCAGTCTGAACGCGGCCTTATATTCTATTTGTAACTAGATTCAGCAACTGCCCCAAATCATGTGGGACAAGCAAACTGAATTTCTAAGATGTGTGTTCATCAAAGTTACAGGCCTCATGAAACTGAGAATGTATTTTCCCTGTCTCCTCGTGTCTCCTCGTGTTACTTGTTAATTTATCTGTTGATGCCAAATTTGTGTCAAAAGGTTATCCGAGTTATGCTGTTAGTATTGTTTTTTTTATTTTTTACATTAAAATCTATGTATTTTTGCTTCCTGTGAAACAATAACATTTAATAATGACTCATCCTGCACTTGAGGCTGTTTATAATTTTGCATCCAAAAACAAACAAACAAAAAGTTTCTAAAATGTTTACATCCCTCCCCCAAACTATAAATCCATCAGGACCTCTGTTCTGTCTCTACCCCACTAGCATAAATGCTATCTTCAGCTATCAACAGCCTATGTGGTCTCACTCCAAAACTTATTCCCTGTTTTCATCATCTTCCCACGTTTCATCTCCGCCCAACTCATCAGTGAGGCTGACAGGAGGAGGTGAAGTTGAGTGAGAGAGAAATCCTCCACAGCAGCAGGTGAAGAAGAGTGCACCGACAGTCCCACAAGTAAGTTCCTCCCTAGCTTTGTGTTTGTACTGGAAACACATAACAGCATGGCTGTTACATGACATCAGTGACAAAAAACAGGCAGAGGTAAAGAAATAAGTACATTTCAAAAAGTTAGGGCCTGACTGAGCTCATGTCTGTTACATTAGTTTACTCAGACACTAAAAAGCCAACCAGAAGCCTGGTGCTGAAATAGTTCACTGTAGCAATTATTCTTAGTTGATTTACATAAAATTAACAGCAACACTTTCAATAAATGATTCATTCTTTCTGTTTTGGGCAAAAATATCAAAGGTGAACAATGAGGTTCCTGGTTTCATGAACTAAAAAAGTGTTGTCTTGTTCTGATCACGCAAAATAATTAGTCATGCATATTCATTATTTTCTGTCATCTTATACACTGAACAATCAATCTGTTATTATTTTTTCAAACTTATTGATGTGAAAACAATTTCGTCGTAGCCTTGATACAATCAATCCATTCAATTTCACAGCATTTTAAAACAGATGAGCCCAGACATTCTATTAACTGGCTTAAAATGACACAAACCCTCATTCTGGTCATTTTCCCCCTACAGTACATGTAACCAACCACTCATCACTGTAATGCCAAACACCAGCAGGTCCCTGAAGACCGGCGCTGTGACATCACATCCTGTCATTGTTCTGAGATCTGCCAATGTCTGTGGAGAAAACCAGGGGATTTCAGGACCCCTGGGTAGTCGCCCACTTTGCCCAGTCTGGCTCTGCTACTGGAGCCTGGGCAGCAGTATAAAGCTGAAGGGCAGTAACTCCACAGTGCAATGGCTGTGGCCTGCCTTGATTTTGAACTCTGTTTTATAGGTAATAAAAATTAAACATTATGTTTTAATGGGTATTACATAATATGGCATAAAGTAATATCACATGATAAAAATGTGCCTAAAATTTAGATTATGGCCAAAAACTCAAGTATGTCTGTAGTGTGACTCTGTGTGGCATCATGTTGGAGGGCAGATTAACTCAGGTTCAAGTCAAGCCACCCCAAAGGGTTTCTCATGTTCACACATACTGTACTCTCCAGGGAGGTCTTGGAACAAGATGGATGTAACTTGAAGCTGAGTGCCGGAGCCCTCAAACCCCTGAGGCCTGCTAACCTCTGCTCTGCTGCTCTCCACTCTGCCCGGGCCCTGACGTGTGTGTTTTCACTCTCTCGCTCTCCCCTGATTTCCTGGGCTTATTGAGTCATGATTGCGCACCGGCGCCCAGTGACAGAGGATGTCAGTTAGCTGTCAGGCATTCAGGGGGCTCCAGCTGAATCAACAGTCTCTGCACAGAGAATGGTTCACTCATATACACACACATACACACACACGCGCTCAGCATCTTGGACGCTTTTGTATATATACATAAAAGAGAAGAGCTATAAAAAATATGGCTACAAAAATAGACAAGGAGATATTTACTAGCTCTTATGGACATAGTGGAAACATAACCTGAGGCAAACTGTATGTTGTGAATGACATCAGACGCTGATGAAAGATCCTTGCGGAGGATCCCTCCTCTTTCTGGCTGCCTTTATCCTCAGCAGATGGGACCATACATCTCTGTGACGCACTGCAGGAGTTAAAAATATTGGCTCTTTTTCCTGTTCTCTTTTTTTTTCCTCCTCATTCCTTTCCCTTCCCTTTCACTCCCTCCAGTTCATGACACTGGAAGCACGCCAAGCAAAATGTTGACCCTGATTCCCTGGCGTCACTTGTGAAGCTGCTTCTCCAGGACCTCGGCTCCGGTCATGAGCAGCCTCTCTACAGTTAGAGGAGGAGAGCCAACAGGTAGCATAAAGCACACCTTAGAGAATATGCTGATGCATTCGGACAAAATTTAGCAGTCAAAGTGTGTTTTCAGCCTGAGAAGGCTCGAGGCTCTTTCTGATATTACCTTCTGAGAAAACGCCCCGGCTGGCTGTCCCTGAGTCTCCAAGGAGACGGTCCAACAGGATTTATCTTCAAAGAGGCATGACATGTCTAATGTGCCTGCTGGTTAACATGGGGTCAAGCTATTCTCAGAACCTCCTGTGGAAAAAAAACTAATTCAGCATCACCAAATGAGCACACTCAGTTTCCCCTCATTCAATGAAAATCATATTTAAAAAATCACAAGACGTTCAAAAATACAGCCGGTCCACTCGACTTTTACAAGCATATTCACAGAGAAGTACCCAGACACTCCGAATATGAACGAAAATAAATCATCCGAGTCCTTCTCTTCCCTACATCTGGTTTAAAATGAGACAAACCCGCAATAGATTCATTTGCGGGTAACCGGTCACCACTGCAATGTCAAACGCTGGCAGGCCCCTGCCCACAGCATGAAGCCTGGCGCTGTGACATCACATCCTGTCATTGTGTTGAGCTGAGGCCAGTGACATCCCAATCAAGTCTCTGGCTGCCTGCACTTCACCAAGAAAAATAGAAGTTACAATTAGAGGAAAGCTATAAGAAGAACAACAGACTTTTAGTCCAGACGCATGAGTCATAGGAGATAATAGCTAAACAACAGCCAGTTGTTTCTCTTGTGCTGGCAAACACTGTGAAAAATGCATTTTGACTATATGACTAATTGCAACTGTTGAAAGCTAATTTATCCTCAAATGGCCTGGAACACAGAAACAATCCTATCCCAGCACAAAATACTAAAAATAATGGAGATGTAAATATCAACTTTACCCTGCTTTGGAACAATCTGGTGACATTAGCTCATTCAACCCTCCATAAACCTGATTCATTCTGTTTTTTGACAACATCTTCTGTTTCTCACAGACGTTTTTACAAGCTGCTTGTTTCTCGCTCTTCCTTTTCTTGCTTCCATTGTCTCTTATTTTTTTGTTTTTTGATTCATGACAAAGAAATACCTAATGACAAAGATGATGCATCACAGGAAAATGGTAACCCTACTCAATACCGAATTAAAAATATTACATTTGTTTTCAGTTTTATTGCTGCTGAAGCTGACTTTCTCTTCACCAGATGGCCACGAAAGCTACTGGCCTCAAAACTGCAGTCGCACTACCTTGGCAACACTTGGCTTCTGATAAGGGAATCAGCAGCCACATCAAGGCTCTGATTAGCAGGGTGAGTGATAATAAACAAGACCTGGTCAACTGCTGAGAACAACTGACACCACGGTGGCTTATATTCTCTCCTACTGTTGTGCTATATATGGTATTTTAATACAGCAGAATTTACAAAACTGTTCTCATTGACATGTCCTTCAATGACAATGAGTTTGAAATAGTGACTGAACTACATTTGGGCCAGTGTTCTTCCAAACCATTTGCAAGCTGCTGCTACTAAAACCCTGATTTTATGTCGATGATGCTGTCTGATAAAATCGCCAAGCCAAAGAGTGTTCTGTGATCATAGCAATATTTGCATATATGTAAGATGATTACTCGGAGAAGGTCAGATATTACGCATTTTCTTATAATGCAGCCCAAAGCCTCTGTGTTTCAACTACTGTATTTTCTAACAATGTGGCCTGGGTCGTTATTTACTGCAAAAGTAACAAATGTTTATATGGGCAGGCCTGTATTAGAATGAAATAAAGAACCAAGGCCTTTATTTCCAATCTCTTCATTTGATAAGTATAATTGGTCATAGTGGTATTTTAGGACGAAGCCTTGTTTCAAGTCGCCCCTGTTTATTAAAGGAACTATGAGGAGTTTTGGAAATCGAAGTGTTTTCACACTACATTTCCCATGAGCCTCCGTGCGCACGGTGAAATTCTTGGACCGGCACAAGACAGACGAAAGCGAAAACATTTGCCAAGAATGTTTTCATTGATCAAGAATGAAAGTCAGAGGTTCAAAGATGATCAGATACCGTCGTAGTTCCAACCATAAACGGTGATTCGGCGGTGTTACTCCCATGACCCGCCGGGAAACGTCAGGGAAACCGAAAGTAGGAAATGCTGGGTGAGCCGACCACTAAATAATAATAATAACAAAATAACTATAAAGACAAAACAATATTATATTATTAACAAGTGTGGGTAACGCAGATTCATCCACATTAATATGAGACTCTTTTATAACCAAAAGCAAACTCCTCTGGGTCTCTTTAAACTTACTGCATTAGTCAAAAACTGAACAATTCACTGTTTCAAATTAAAAGAGCAGCACATAAGCAAATCTCCAACTCACTCATGTGATATTAAGCTGACCCGTGGTGGAAATATGATCAGTCAGTCTGTTGAGGTCCACCAAAAAAGTCAAGTCTGATCCTAAGACATTTTTCTAATCTGTTTGTTTCTGTGTAGTTGTATATCAACAGGCTTTTAAAACCTATTCAACTGAGACAGTCTGAGCTGAGGAGAATCTCTACAGCTGTGTACATGCTCTCTCCTACACTCTCTCTGCCGACTCTGACTCATCGGAGATAAACAAGTTTGGGCCGTGTCTCAGAGAAGTTGCTGATTCAAATTAATTAGAGGAATGAAGTCTGCACTTCTGAATCATCACGTATCCACAGTGTGTTTGAATAAACGAGATCTACAGTGATTTACAATCAGTCTTGATATGCGTCTGATCTACAGCTCAGACTCCCGCCGTCCGCTGTGCTCAGCATTACTCCTTCTTGTAAACGGATCTGCTTACATGTTGCTGTGATGTGTGGGGCCAATGCTGATAAATAAAGATGAACTACTGGATAACTCCAGTCCATGTAACCAAGGTAGCAGCTGCCTATTTTAAAGTCTTCCCTGAGTGGTCACACCCAACTACGTATACACTTCTGTAAAATGTTTTTGTGCTACACTGTTCCCTCTGGCTGAATGTAGGTCAGAACCTCATTTTTTTTAATATTATGTATTCCTCACCTGTAATGCATCTCCTCTACCTCTTGTGCGATGACAATTTTAGCTTGACCTTCTCTCAGGCTGCACATCTTCCATTGAAATGTGAGTGTTTATTAGTTAGGCATGTGCTTTTAGACACCTGTCACTTTCCAGACGTTGTGGTTTATAGTTTTGCAACTCAGTTGCTCTTCTGTCTCTCTGAGCATGTTTCCTCTGAATGTGTTGCCCCGTGATGCTTCAAAGCAGTGATTCTTCCTGCATTAGTCAGTCATTCAAATTTTAAAACCCTGCATAATCAACGGTGTTGCTGCAGTGAGTGACAGGTAGGTGAACATATGCTTGCCACATACTTGCACACCCCAAAGACTCCGTACACATGCCCATTTTTGGATTAGGCAGGAGTTAAGTCACTGCTGTTCACTGCAAAGGTGGGCAACAGTTAAGATGCACACTCTGAACTCAAATCAGTGATGGAAATCAGTGGTTTACTTCATGCAGGCTATACCCATCTTAATTTACAGTATATGGTCCATGTGTTGTAGCCTGAACATTCAGATAAAGAGTATGATAAATTCAACTAGAAAATTTCCTCTCGGGAAATTTTGAATGGGCCGCGGGGCTACTGCGGGTTGTGCCATCTCTGTCAACATGGGAATCAAACCCACGATCTTAAGCGCAAGACAGAGCTGATCAGACAGACACATGATCATCTTTCTATAAGCACTGATATGGAGGAGCTGTAACCACATTAGGTTACCTGTGTGTGTGTGTGTGTGTGTGTGTGTGTGTGTGTGTGTGTGTGTGTGTGTGTGTGTGTGTGTGTGTGTGTGTGACACCAACAAGGTTTAACTTTAAAACCAGATTAAATCATGGTTTAAGTTTAAATTCTGTTGCACGTTAACTGTGTTTTAATCACATGAAGGTGTGTGTGTGTTTGTGTGTGTGTGTGACTGTAATCACATGAAGCTGGCTCTAGAGTCTGTGTGTGTGTTTGTGTGTGTGTGTGTGTGACTGTAATCACATGAAGCTGGCTCTAGAGTCTGTGTGTGTGTGTGTGACTGACTTGACACATAGTTAGTTAGTAGCTGCATCCTGTGTCAGTCTGATTTAGCTGTGTCTGTGTTTATAAACATTTAAACGAGCGCCAGGTGGATTGTTTATGAAGTTAACGAGCTCTGGCCTGAGGATCAAAGAGGTTACCACGGCGATAGGGGCCCCCGCAGGCTGAGACAGACAGAAACGTGGAGAAAAAGAGCCATTTTCTGCCTCTAAACCGGTCTCACATTTAGGCTTAGCATGACAAAACGGTAACTCCTATCAGAACAAAACACAGATCAACGTTGCTCTAAGGACTTACTGAAAATTTCGGTACGATTTGGTGTTTCTACAGTAAATATTTTGGCGACGCTGGCAGTTTTAAAACATCAGGCCGTTCTGCTCCTCTCAGAAAATATTTGTATTGGACTCAATGAGAAGCAGAGACAGACGTGGCCGCACTCAGAGGCTGATTCTGTAAGTTCTGTAAGTCTCTCTGATATTTTGAGCACATGACATGAGAGATAACAAGTTTGTCTTACAAATTCTGAAAAAATTATGTCTGTAGAGTGTAAATTGTGGCCGTGCTGACAGTTTATCCAGAAAAAATACAGAATGTTTCTTCACTCTCTCCCACTCTAACCGATGATGTCACGCACTCTGACACGAACATTCCATGCAATACACACCCATTATAATCTCATAATTTCTCCAAAAATGATCATGGTCATTGATCAGGGATTGATCAAAAACTATATGACCTATCAAAACGTGGAGTAATACGACAATACACAAGACTTGTGTCTACTGTTTAAAGTTTAAATGGAGTCTCTAGGTGAAAGTATGCCTGAGCAGTAGACGTCTGTTAAACTCCAATGATTGGTCTTTTTCGCTCTTTTTTTTCCGCCCGTCCCATTGACTTACATGCAAAATTTTTGCGCAGTTTTTCGCGACTACGTCGCGAAAAATTCGTAAACTGTTGAGAAAAGTAATAGCACAGCGATCCCGATCAAGACGCACGTTTTGATATATAATATGGACTAGTAGCGCATCGAAATCTGGCCGGAAGTGGAAAAATAATAATAACTAGAAAAAACATTTCCAAGAATGGAAATGGTGTGAATGCTGAAAGCAATGCTGAATGAGCTGAAGAAATTGTGAAACAATGCTGAATGAGCTGAAGAAAGAAAGAAAGAAGAAAAGGACAGAAGGAAAGAAAGAAAATGGGAAGGGTAGATGGAGAAAGAAAGAAAGAACAAAAGGACAGAAAGAAAGAAGACACAGAGAGAAGGGTAGATAGAGAAAGAAAAAGGTAAGAAAAACAGAATAATAGAACATAAAGAGAATAGAGAATGAATGAAAGAGACAGAGGAGTAGTAAGAAAGACGGAAAGATATTGGGGTGGATAAATGAAAGAGAGAGATATACAGAGAGCAGTAGAAAGAAAGAAAGAAAGAAAGAAAGAAAGAAAGAAAGAAAGAAAGAAAGAAAGAAAGAAAGAAAGAAAGAAAGAAAGAAATGGGGTAGAAACATAGAAAGAGAAAAGGAGTAGAAAGAAAAACAGAAAGAAACAAAGATGTAAAAAGAAATGGGGTGAAAGAAAGAAAGAAAGAAAGAAAGAAAGAAGAAAAAGAGAGAGGGGGTGATAGATAGAAAGAGGTAGATGGATGGATGGATAGGGAGGGAAAGATAGAAAGAAGTTATGTAAAATACAAATGAAGGAGTAAAAGAAAGAAAGAAAAAGAGAGAAAAAAAGAGACAAAGGGTTTATAGATAGATAGATAGATAGATAGATAGATAGATAGATAGATAGATAGATAGATAGATAGATAGATAGATAGATAGATAGATAGATAGATAGATAGATAGATAGATAGATAGATAGATAGATAGATAGATAGATAGATAGATAGATAGATAGATGTTAAAAGCTGCGTCCTATGTCCCAGGCTCCACCTGTAATTGTACTACTATTAATAGAGTTGGAAAGACTAAACGTCTGAACTTAAATTCATGAGAAAAATATAAATTGTTGGAGATGTTTACATCAAAAGTATAAAATAATTGAGAGGTTGATGAATGTGAGCTGAAAACCTGTGTGTGTGTGTGTGTGTGTCTGTGTGTGTGTGTGTGTGTGTGTGTGTGTGTGTGTGTGTGTGTGTGTGTGTGTGTGTGTGTGTGTGTGTGTGTGTGTCTGACGGTCTCTCTGTCTGCGTGTACATGTGCAGAAAGCCACAGAACTCCTCTCTCCCTAATGATCTGATTGATTGGCAGCCTGCCCTCAGAAGTTACCACGGCGACTCAACTAACTGCTTACATTTTACTGTGTGGAACAGTGTTGTGTTTGTGTGGGGGGGCTGCACCTGCACTGTTCTATTCATAGACTTTGATAACGAGCTGGCCCCAACAGCTGGCCACTGCACACAGAGCAGAGCAGAGAGATTTGTGCTCTGAGCAGCTTCCGAAAACAGCCCAGAAAAAGAGAACCGTACCTCTTATCAGAATGTGGCCATGACTACTGGGGCAAGGAGACCTTCCTGAGCACATTGATGTGCATTAAATGTTTGCAGGGCAAAAACTTTTCTCAGGGTCGCAAGGTAGAAAAGGGGGGCATTTCTGTTTTTCTAAAAAAATCAGCTCCTACTTTTATATTGAAGTGGATGAGCCACTGGAGCGGGTCTAGCTGCACAATTAGGCTCATAGAGACAATTCTGTAAGTCTGTCTGCTGTTTTGAACACATCAAATGAGACACGACAAGTGTGGCTACAAACCGGTGAGGAAATCATGTGTCTAGAGTTTAATTTGTGGCCGTGCTGGCAATTTATCCAGAAAAATCCTGAATGTTTTTTCGATCCCTCTCACTCTAGCGATGATGTCACTCACTCTAAGCCCTGCTCGTTAGACGCAACACACACCCATTATAAAGCTGGATTTTGTCAAAAAACTTAATGATTTTAAAGCGGCCAAATATCAGAAACTGTTGAAGATATCAATAAGCTGAGTCATAGAGGAATACTTAAAAAGTTTGTCTACAGCTCAGAATTTGAATGAAGTCTCTAGCTGAAAGTATGTGGACACTTTAAAGGCTGAAAGAAGTAAGAGGATTTGAAGAGTTTCAAGACTGTTCCAATGCATTCTCTATGGGGAAAAAAAAATCAGAAATAGTTGAATATTGCAAAAAGTATGAATAGTTGAAAAGAGAAAAGACATAGCACACCTGTCCCGAAAAGGCTGAACATTTTGATATTTGAATTGTTGAAATAGCACAAAGTATGAAGGACTAGTTACATGACGAAGAAAGGCAGAAAATGGCCGAACCGAATAACAATAGTGTGAATGCTTCCAGCATTCACACTAACTAGGAAAAAATCCACACAATAACAGTAGTGCCCTATAGCTGTTGGGACCAGTGCCCGGTGCGATTGCCCGCGGCCCTAATTAATTAAAAAAAAAAAAATGCTTAAAAAATGATGAATAAACAAAAATAAAATAGTTAAAATGGAAAGATAAATGACTCCTGAGTCTTGATACATTTGGTAATAATGCTAATTTGATCAAATTGACCAAAAATGTTCATAGTTCAGGTTATGAAAAAAATATTTGAATTTAATCCACTAAAAGTATTAAATAACGTTCAGTTTGAAAGGAAAATCAAATCATAGTAGAAGAGGTACATCCGAGATCATGTTTATTTTTTTTCATTTTAGAAATAATAATTTGTTATTAAATGAAAAGAAACTGCCCTTGCAACATGAAAATCTTTAAAATGTAATATATACCTCTGAAACTCTTTAAGATTATATTAATGCCCTTTTGGGGGGAAAAAAATAAGAAAAAATTGCACCTTTCCAATTAAGGCTTTAAGATTGAATGTGTCTTGGAGTGCATTTTTGTCTCTGGGTGTTGGAGACAGCAGCTGTGTGTGCCTATCCTCGTTTGACTTGCCAGGGTCCAGAGTGGCAGATAAGAGCTCACTAAATAACAAGGAGCAGCTTGCAGGCCAAACTGCTCAGGGATAAGACAACCCTGAGGACTGAGGCCCTCAACTTCAGTGACAAGTTAATCTAGCGTAGGCTGCTCTTCAGCTGGACTTATTCCTTTGAGTGTGTGCAAGATATTTGAGGAGCACACACACACATTTCAGTGGAAACCTTGACAATAAAATCATCACTCTCTCAACACCTTTTCATGCCCACTTATAAATATCACTCTGACCCAGTGTTTACTGTCTTCAGATACTTTCCTACATCACAAAGTGAAAAGAAACAGACAGGTAAAAAGATCTGAGTGGGGGTTTAAAAGGCTTATACTATAGATATACAATGAGAATTGCATGTGATGTATAATCTGAATGTACGCAGGATACCAAGGGACACAATGCGTCTCATCATGTTCTTGTTTACAGACCTCACACATGACATCCACTGAGACTTTATCCTCACCTACAGAAATATGAGTAATAAAATGAGTGTGTGTCAGTGTATATTCTTACCTGTTTATGATGCGCAACCTCTCAGTCTGTATTGTGCATCTGCCCACCTGTGTGTCAGAGAGAGAGAGGTTATGTCTATGTTTACATCTACTTGTTCTTAATTAGGGGAAGCAATGAGCATTGCAGTTCTGGAGGGGATTTTCAGGCTATGTAAACATCATACATCATGATTCAGTGAGGTGAGGCGAGCGCGGCCCAGCAGCTGCCAAATCTCACTTAGATTGCTGTCGGGATGGCAACAGTCTGGGGCGACACAGCCAACACGGAAGTGATGACTGATTTTATTTCTGCAGGTCAGAGCCCACGAGGGTGGAAGAGGTTTAGCTATATGTAGGTTACATGTAAACATGACATTGTCACACACTTAAAATGTATTCAAATGATTTAATCATATTCTTAGTCTTAGATGCTTGTTTCTCTTAAAGCAAACGTTTCTGACAAATCTAACTAATAATTGTAATTTAAAACTAAACCTGTTTACTTTGACAACTACTGCACTGATAACAGGTTCAGTTGTTTGTTCCTTATTCCAAGAGAAAAACAAAAGGTAAGAAAAACTATCATCAGTCAACATTTTATCCCTGTTAGAAATGACAATTATGCAAACATAATATTGAATTTCTATAAATAAGATTAGAAGTTTATTCCACCGTAAAAAATAAAAAAGAAGAAAAGAAAAAGAAAAAAAACAGTTTGGCAACTCTGAAATGCATGTTAGTATAAAACAAATATAGGCTATGTAAAAAGTAAAGTCTACCCTTTATAGAGGGGGCAAGGAGGCTAGTTACCTTGTGTCAAAGCCTTGTGTAGCATCCAGAGCAGTTACCAGTCCACAGGCGGTCGGTCCATGAGCAGCATGTCAACAATGTGCAGGTTCAGACATCATCCATGGTTCACGGGCTTCGGTTGTGTCGGTAATGTTGCCAGGGAAACTCTGAGCACCTGGTCCAGGTGAGCTGCGTTAGCTAGCTACCAGCGGCTAAAGTTCAAGTGCTTTGCTAATAAACTGCTAGTCTAAGGAACAGTCCAAACATGTTACAGGAAGCAAACTTCGAGTAGAAATTGTCTGTACTACTTTGCATACAAACTATCTCCTTTTGATTATCAGGTCGATAATCCAGAAAAACATGAACTCCGGCTGTTCTCACTGCTAGCCTCATTAACCTCTCCTCGCTTACTTCCGCGTCACTTTACTGTTTCCACATCACTCCATCCCCACCTGCGCAACAATTTAAAAATAACAAAAAAAAAACGATTAGGGCCTCTGTTCCCACAGACACTCCACAAAGCCACATCTCTTTCACCAAAAGAAATTAAATAAAATTTATTTTAGCAGTCTTAACAGATTTCTTAGTCAGACTCAGAGATGACATTTCGTAACATTTTTTCAACAAATGTAGCCTAATGCATGAACTTGACATTTTTAACTTAGGCCTACTTGTGTAGCCTATTTATTAATTAGGTATTGTGCAGTGTCTGAGACCTATTAAATTTAAATTAAAAGAAATAAATTAGAAAGACAAAATACTTTTTGAAATCTCTATTTGGATGTTGTTTTGAATAGGCTGAACTCAGTTAGTTATACAATATAGATATTCAGCCTATAGATTTAATGAATGTCGACAAACACAGGATAGTAGGCTAAGTAGGCTACAATAGTAGGCTATATTGCCATGTACCTAACTGTATATCCTCCTATGGTGACATATTATACTATACTATATGCTATTACATTTCTTCAGTCATCAGTCATTTCAGTCATCTCTCAAACTTGAATTCTGAGTTGTTGTTGTTTTTGTGAACTTTCTACCACGTTGTACCATCAGATCAAGCATAAAGGCACAAAGAGATGCATTGCTATGGTGGATGTTGTTGTAAGCTTTAATGCTACAGTACTTGTATAGAAGCAAAAATCAATTCAGTTTACAGCATCGAGTAAAGCTCAGACGATTTGTTTCCACCAATACCCACCGGGCTATTCATTTCACTGCAGTCAGACACATATTTAACCCACTGGCTGTTGTAGCATGGCTGGAACACATGATGGATGTGTTGTGTATTATTAGGCAGCGCTGTGCATATGTTCTGTATCTCAAGTTTTCACTATGTCACACAAAGTGACAATCACAGCACTGGCAGTGTTTGCAATGGGAACAGCTCTGTTATATCTCAAAATGCTAATTTGTTTTACATTCCTGAAAGTGTGAAGATTAGTTCTTTTTTCAACCTGTTCTTTCAGCAGAAATTGGCTTTTGTTTGCTGCAGCCCAAGAAAAAAACACAACAACATGTCTGTTGGTAAAGTTATTAGCCATTGCGATAAGCAGCCGCTGCTGCTGGAAATATGTAAGGCAAAGCATGCAGCCGCTATGGAAGTCCTATCAGAGTTTTTACGGTCTCCACACAGCCCACGCTGCCCCCATGCATCATTAAATTCTTGTGTTCTGGCTCGGGAAGGACCCTTTATGTGTGTCTCCAGCAGCATTCTCATGTGATCCTACGCTGCTCTGATCAGTGGGATCTAAGAGACAACTCTGACATGTCTCACACCAGTTTTCTGAAGGAGCATTGAAATGTAAAATTAAAAAATCCTGCTCTGATTGTTAAAAAACTGAACACACAAAAAGACAAACAAAAACACCTGTAGGTGTTGAAATGAATTTAGTGATTGATCGACTAATGCATTAGTTGGTAAGTTAATAAAAAAAGATTTAATGATTAATGTGGGGGGTTTGTTAGGTTTTTAAGCAATTACAAGGAAAATGTCAAACCCTCACTGGTTCCAGCTTTCTAAATGTGAGGATTTGCTTGCTTTTCTTTGCAAAATCTCTTTTTAGGAAAGAGATTTTTTTTCTAATTATCAAAATTTTGATTTCAATCTCGACATTTCGACTTTATTCTCAAAGTGCATAATTTTAAAAAATGTATTCCTCTCATTTTTCTTTTCAAGATTACTCTAACGTAGAAAATAAAGACAGACACAAGCAGAGGAGGACAACGGCCTCACCTCAGTCAGTCAACATGTGGTTGTATGAATGCTCAATAGCTTGTGGTTGCTATGTGATTACAGCCCTGGATTATGGTCAGAGGCCAATTGTTTTTAAATGAGTGAAGCACATTTATTAACAGCAGCCGAATCTCCAGGAGGTGATTGGGGCAGATGGTAGAAAGTGTCTGTGAAAGTCCCGCCTGTTGCTGCATGTTCAGGCAGCTGAAACACTCTGGTTAAGGTGAATGATTGTGGTGTGTAAACAAACTATTTTATTCCCTTCAAAATGTATTTGATGTTGCAGATATAATTCTTAGGAGACAGAGTTAAACCAAAAATGTACAGTTCTGTGAAATGTCAGTGATGAATCACTACACTCAAACAGAAAACATGGCAGACTCCACAAATACAAACAAACAAGAAATTCTCCAAAGGCAAGACCATCTCATTTCAGGTCAGCCTGCATTGTGTACTTGGTCTTTGTCGGTCACATCCTCTGAGAGATTTGACCCCTTGACAGAGACACAGCTTATGTATAATAAACTATCAGTAACGTGCTTTGAGTCCTTTGATGCTGTTTTTCTTTTCTTGTTATTTCATGTCCATCTTCAGCTTGTGACCAGCCTGTTGAGTGATGTTCAGTCTCCAGTACATCACCTTTAACCTCTTCACTTCATTCCTAAGTTTTATGTTGTGTACGATAAGTTATAATAGTAATGAGTTAGTTATTCACAATATGATTCTGTTTAAGAACCCCACAACTCATAGAATCATCCTGAACCCGTGGTGTGTAGTGGTATCAGTGTATCTCAGCTTCAGAGGTTCAGGTTTTGCTGTTTTGCTGAAGTCTGAGGGATCCTGAGAAAGAGGTCCAGTGATTCCCAAAAAGCCCAAGAGAGAAGCAGATCTGTGTGTTTGTGTCTTCAAATGTCCTTCAAAGGTCCTCACACTAACTGTGACTTACTATCTTTATCACCAGTTTAATATCTTGTGTGTTCTCTCCAGGTAGCCATGCAGAAAAGGATCTGTGGTGTTGATCAGGACGCCTTTCAGTTCTTTGAAGGTTCTGAACACAGAACCGAGCTCCACAAGCTATACTGATGATGAGACATGGCAACACACAACCAATATGGGGATCTGATTGTCCCATCACCAAGGGTAATGGTAACATGTTGAGTTACATAATACTTCTCAATTAAAGCTGTGTGCATCCCAACACATGGACAATAATTAAAAAAAACCCTTGTGTCTTTATTCCTTCTTCTTCCAGCAGCTGCTTACTGCTCTCAAGTCTCTTAAGACATAATATCACAGCAACATCCTGTTGTTCCATCAAGAAGACCAAAAACCTTCAACCTCAGAGTGCGAGACACACTGATGTAGTTCCGTCGAGCTTGGCATCACCACACAACACGTGTGTTGTCATAAACCTATCCCTTTAGTAAATAAACACATTCATGTTGTGAAGCCACTAAAACGAGCCCACTGTGAAGCTGTGCTGAGTTCCATGTGTTTGATAATTGTGTTGTCTTCCCTTTCAGCTCTCCTGATGTTACTCTGGGCCTTCCCGTCTCAGATGTAGTGGATACGTGGTCTCTGGGTGGTGTTTTGGCAAACATGTGCCTCGGCAGCCTGCCATTCCCTCAGAGGTGCCAGTATCACCTGGTATGTCATCTAATAAACGTGTGTTTAATTCAAGCGGCACCCACCAGAGCTGAAAAATGAAGCCAACACAGAAATGGCAAATGGGTGACGTCATGGAGGCTGTGTCCTTAATTTACAGTAGTTTAATTGTAGGGCTCCATGTTCAAACTCAAGCGGGGATTTGATTTGATGTGAACTATAGATTCTCTGTCCAGGTGAGAGCTATTTTGGAGATTCTGGGTCAGCACAAAACCCCTGCTCTCTTCAACTACTTATGCTCCAGGTATGTAATGTACATGTCTGTTTTTGTCCACAACAATTACTTCGATGACTCAACAATTGACGGTAGGTAATAGTGAGAGCACAGTTCATACCGTATGTCTCCATAGACAAACAGGCCATGCCCAGCCTCCAGCAAAGATAAGGGGTTTAGCCATTGGATTTGTGGTACCTTTGAGGACCACCGGATCAGAACTCACACAACAGACATGAGTGAAAGTTCAATCATGTTTGTTTACTGTAGAAATGAGGAATGGCTGAAGTCAGGTAGTCAGAGTTGCACTGATGATCCAGTGGAGACCGAGGGGCAGGCAGTCTACTGGTGGACTGTAGACTGGGATTAACCGCGGCATCCAGGCAACTCCATGGAGGTAAACAACAGGGAACTCAAGGTGAGGCAGGAAGACCAGGAAGGCAGGAGGCTGGTGATCTGGAGCAAAAACAAAGAACTTGGGATTTACAAAACAGTAAAAGTCAGCTGAACGTGACACCACATTGAACTGGTGGAGCGGAGTGGAGGACCAGGGTTTAAGTGCAGCAGGTGTCTGAGCTGACTGGTCAGGAGATTGACAGCAGGTGAGTGAGTGGGAACAGGAACTTGGTTCTGATGAAGACACACGCTGTGTCCAAAATAACTCACTCCTACCTTATATAGTTGTAGTGCTGTCTGAATATTTAATGAGAATTATTGCACCCTATAGTGGATTCCCACAATGCATCATGAAAAGTACAACCGATTGTCACTAACCAAGCAATTTAGAACATAATGCATAGCCTACTGTGTATAGACCATAATGCAAAGACAGAAAAGCAGTGCAGAGTAATAATCCATGTGTTGTCTGAAAGTGTTTATTTTATTTTTATTTTACTCAAGACCTCCCTGCACAGTCTTCTACATCCAATACTGTAGATGTGATGTCACCAAATCCATGCAGGTACATGCAGTAGCAACACAAACTACAGCAGAGGAATGTGAAAAGAATCAAGTTTCAAACTGCTTCACTGTGCACAGTGAAGGTCAAACATAGAGGAGGACTTTAAAGGAGCTACTGCTGGATTTTGCTTAGTTACTGTTTGCGTTCCCTGGTGCATACTGTAGTTTAAATTCAGGCTCAGTGATTGATAGTTCTGTTATATATTTATTTACTGCAATATTTACTCAGGCACTGATAACATGATATTTGATGTACAGTGCTTGAGTATTTCCATTTCATAGCCCTGTTTATTTTTAGTCTTCCACATGCGATCATTTCATAAGATATGATCCCTTGTGTCTAATAAGAAGAACGAAAACTGTTCAAATGAGCTCCATCTCTGATGAATAATAATTATACACAGTCAATGACCTCACTATTCTGCCAGAGTGTACTTTGACTTGTCATACTCAAAATATTTTGCTGTTTATTCTCCTTTTCTTGAGTAACACACACACACACACAAACACATCCCACACAGCTACAGGCTCACTGTTGGCAAATAAAAATCACCATGTGGATAATCTGAGATCACTCACAAACTTTTACTGTTGTACAAACTTTTTTCTCTTGTTAAGGAAACAGGGATGTTCTTGATGATTGATTTCATGATCTTCCTTGTTTACAGGTCTAACATAATCCATGCATTCATTCCTTACAGAAGCAATAGACTGTGTCTCTGATCTCTTACTGTAATATGGTAATAGTGTCTTGATGCTAAAAATGTATCCATCAGATGATAGCTGGTATTTTTACACTAAAGTCTGTCTGAAAAAGCGACTAGAACTGCTTGTTAGGTTTATTCTGCGTAAATGTATTACCCAGACTATGAGGACTCTGTTTGTTTCCCCTGTGTTGTCCAATTGTGCCTATTACACCGTATAAACAGGGTTTATTCTTCTTCTTTAGGAAATCACAGTGGGACTAACCTGATTTAATTAAGAAATAAGCAACAAAAATAAAGATGTTGTGGGATGCATTGGGTGGAGGAGGAAGCATCTAATACCAGCCAGCACCGTTTCTAATCTCAGTGTGGTTCTACTCTTTTTTCCGTCAAACTTGTACCCTCTCTGTCCAAACAGAAAGTGAGTGCAAAAGGATTTAGACCCATCACGAGCGTCACTGAAAGCCAAATATTAGCATTTATGGCTGCATTACATGAGCGACCTGATTATAGGCTGAACGTTATCCCAAACCTCAGAGGAGTATTAACATTTGATTGCAGCAGCACCCCATTAATGAGTACAGAGGTCAGGCAGAGTCCAGAGTGAAATAGGGTCCTGTCGTAATCTTCACTTTATAAAAACTCCTCAGACACCTGCTAATTAACACAGTCCTGCACACGAGTCAGAAACCACACCACCTCCCTTTTCCAGCCGAGTGGGTGGTTAATCAGCCTTATAGCTACTACAGATGTGTTGTATCTGATAGGTACAGGATCTAAACTTTCTGATTTAAACCAGGCCTTGAGGCCGTCCCTCTGCCAGCTGGCCCCTGCCCACTCCTCGCTCCCGGCTCCCTCCTCCCTCCCCTTTTCCTTCCCCTCTCTCAGCAACTAGCCGTGTGCAGCTACTGACCCTAATCCCAAACCGCTGCTGTCACTTCTGCTTAGCCACTGCCTCTGATTACTCTACAGGGGTATGCCATAAAAACCCACTTTCTCCATTTTCTCCCGTTCAACACATGCAGACGAAATGTGATATGAGAAACTTCAAGAACACAGTTTTTTTTTCTTTCTTCCTGCAGCAGCTGCTGCTGCCCCTCTTTGCCCTTGCCCCTTTGCCTGCTGAATGCAATTTTACAGCGTCTGTGTATGGAGCAACAAAGGCAGCATATGGTTTTCACAGGTGTGGAATTGCTTTCTGTGTATTTTGTTGTTGTTTTTTAGGCTTTTGACATTTTTACTCCTTCTCGTGTCTCACATGCAAGAACCAATTTTAAAGGCAGCACATATTCAAAAATGAATACAGCTCCCCCAGTAATCTTAAAAATTTGTGTGAAGAAGATGAAGATGAGCATAGGAGTAAGAGAATTCAAAATCCCAAACACTCCTCTAATAATTTTGATCTTGATCTCCATCTCACAACTCACTATTTATGCATAAAACCTTTTTTATACAGTAACATGAAAGAAAATACGCTACATGGGGGGGGGGGCATCTTTGACAGTTTGGCATTCTAGTTCCCTGGTATACAAAGAAAAAAAATCCAAAAATAGGATGGATCAAAAACTAATCATTGAGTATAAAAATCCTTTTTTTAGTTGTGTACCTTATGAAGCCTCCTCTTAGCTAAACATAAACAAACTGTGAGAGTTTGATGACGACGCTGGCCGATCAAGCAGACGACGATCTGTGAGGAGGAGGTTACCACACACTGGAAGCCAGTCATCTGGACTGTTTTTATCCTTCAGTTTGCCTCTCATGGTTCATGGGAACACCACTCAGAGGCAGAAAATAGAAGCTGATGACTGTATGTTTTATGGGAAGTGCAGGTCCGTGTGTGTGTGTGGTGGGAGCGTGTGTGTGCGAACCCACTCCGAAAAATATCCATTTGAACATGCGCTCTAGTATTAAAATTCAATTGCATTTTCATAAAATGGACAGTACTATTATGAGTTCCTTGCATGGCTTTTTAATAACAATGAATTACAAGGCCTATTTTACCTTTACCTCTACATCCTAACTTTTTTTTTCAGCCTCATATCTGCCTGTGGATATGAAAAGGGAGGCAACTGAGGTGCTGTGGGTATTTCATCAAGCTCCCTCCCTTGGATATAATTGACTGGGACTGGGAGGAGACCCTGGATTTGACCCAAAACATGCTTTAGGAACCATGTTTACTATAGATTACTCATCTGGCCCTACAACCCATTGGGATTCCCCCGAGGCCCATTTGCCATAGTGGTTTGGTTTCTCTGAGTGACATTTGCTGTTTTTATTCCATCACTCAGAAAACAGTCAGCCAATCAGAAGAGAGCTCTCAGCGTTTCTTCCCCTGAAGCCAGTCTAGAAGGTTAATCTGGCCCTGTCTGTCTGGAGGGAAGCACTCACCACTGGAGAGCTGGATGTGATATTCTCATCCACTTGTTCACTGCTCTGGGACCCCTCTATTCATTTTTTGTTATATTGGTGTTTAAAAATTGTTATGTATAAATGTCAAAGAAAATCAATATTTACACCTCTTATGCTATTGTTCTCTGTCCAGTCCTGCATTTACCAACAAAAAGAGAATTTCTTTTTCTTGTTGTTGCCCTTTTTTTTCCTTTGTTTTTTTTCCCCCAAAACATTGTGGTTTGTAAAACAGAGAAAGAGTGTGTGGTGATACCAAGGTCTCACAGGATTTTTGTCTGGTTTTCTCTGGCACTGTCTTAATACTCTACAAACTGTATTTCACCAGAGGAATTAAAAACACAGGGGCATATAAGGGCACATCCTAATTCGACTTCAGGACGCTGTAGGCAATAGGCTCAGGGATCAGCAAGCAGGTTTCAGGAAAGACCGATTACATAGCAACACTATACGTATCATCATCGGACAGACAATTGAATGGATCACATCCCTATCAACTTCATTGATTTAAAAAAAAAAGCCTTTGATAGGACAGAGCAACACTATGGCAACTAATGGACCACTATGGAATCCCCACCATGATCATAAACCTCATTTAGAACTCCTACGAGGAGACCTCATGCAAGGTCATGCATGCAGGCCAACTTTCAGAGCTTCAACATCAACACAGGCGTCAAGCAGGGGTGTCTCTCACCATTCCTATTCCTCCTGGCAATTGATTGGACCATGAGGGAAACAACTGAAGAGAAGAGAAGTGGAATCCAGTGGACACTGTGGGAGCAGCTGGATGATCTTGATTTTGCGGATGACATAGTTCTCCTTTCACACACACAGACAAAAATGCAAGAGAAGACAGAAAAACTCTCACGCGCTGCAATAAAACTTGGTCTCACGCCCAGTACAACAAAAACACAGGTCATCAAGATCCACATGGAGAGCAGTGCCTTAAAGGAGGTAGAGGCATTCACCTACCTACATGTAGGTAGTGCTGTGGACACCACAGGGACAGATGCTGACATAAGGAGCAGAATCAACCATGCAAGAGTGATGTTCAACATTCAACATGCTCAGGAAGATCTGAAGCTCCAAAAACATCTCAACAAACACCAAAATACGCATCTGCAACTCCAATGTGAAACAGGTGATGCTGTATGGATCTGCGACTTGGGAGGCAACTAAACATACAACACACAGGCTGCAAACATTCATCAACACCTGCCTCAGGAGAATACTGCACATCTGGTAGGAGACAAAGTGAGCAATGCCGACCTGTGGAAAAGGACAAGCCAGGATCCCGATGACTTACAGTACAAATTCGAAGGAGAAAGTGGAGCTGGATTGGCCGCACCCTAAGAAAACCTGCCACAAGCATAACCCAACAAGCCCTGCAATGGAACCCCCATGGGAAACAGAAACAAGGTCACCCCAGGAACAGCTGGAGAAGAAGCAGAAATGGCAGAGAGTGGGCTCAACTGGGGCTCGAAAGAACTGCCAAGATCCGTGTGAAGTGGAGGACATTCGTTGATATGCATATGCAACCAAGAGGAGCAATGGGCTTAAGTCATATAAGGGAACACCATCGATTTGACATATGATCCGTGCACATGTGACAGTTGGATAAGGCAATCAGCAGCTCTGCAATAGGTTTTTTTTTTAACTTTGTTTATTAAGGTTTTTCCACAATAAAACACATACAGTACATACAGGAACACTCAGAACGGAGTCCCCACCCCATGAAGTGTGCAATACTGTAGGTATTTTTGAAAAGAAAAAAATAAATAAATCTGAGTGTGTTGTTGTCGTGTCAGTGTAGTTTTCTCAGCTTGGCCTTTGACATTATGAACTGGAAGCCTGGAGTTAGACATACAAACATATTTGGTCAAATAAAACATCCCATCTATCATAATGAAAATATAGCACCCATTGCTGTTAAAGCTTGACCCGCTCTGGACAATAAAAGTCAGATTATGTCGGCCTCTGCAGCGCTGATTCCGTCTCCTGTGTTATAAAAGTGCAAAACCAAATTTCCGGTTTGCCCTTAAACGTGGACTTTTTGGGCGAGTCTGTACTGTATTATGGTCTGCAGGTGTGTGTGTGACTGCGTTCATGTGCTAAGGCAGGCAGTAGATGTAAGCTTATTGACTGTACAGTCATATTGCAGTGTTGCAGTCTCCACAGGTTTCCCAGGACCTGCATGTCCAAACACACCTCATGTGTTTTGTAAATGCATCAGGGAGTTGAGTGGCTGACATTATTCATGGGCTGTATTGTGTTCCTACAGGACACGTAGGGTATTTTCTTTAGCCAGAATGTGTCTGAACCATGACTCATCTCTATACTTTTCACTCTCTGGAGGCCAAATGCATCCGAGCTCCCGACGAGGCTCACCTGGGTAAATTGAAGACAGCTCTCTTCTCTCCTCCCCTTTATTCACTTCAGGTATCACATAGCTCAAACACAAGTCATTGATCAGGGGAGCAGCGGAAACTTGTTTAAGATGAGAAAAGAGCCTCGCCAACGCAGGAGCTTCCCAACTAAACATTTTCCAGGGTCGATGTCACGACTACACATCCGCCACTGCAGCACATGAGGGAAGGGAGCGAGGAGAAAGAGTGGGAGAGGGAAAAGAGAGAGAGGGGGTTTTTAAGATAGGGTTTGCTGAAGGAAGTAGCTGAAATATACATCACAGCATGCTGTTCTTTTGAGATCCCACTGCAGTCTCAGGAGGTGCAGGGGTGGGAGAATAGAAAATACGGTCTTTAGTCACAGAGAGATGAAACTCAAATACTGCACGGTGAGAGATGGTGGGGATACAGCGGGCGGAAACTGTCTTAATGTAGTGGTGTGTTAGGTAGTAGCGTGAATTTCAATCACAGCACTGAGTGAAATTAATCAGGGACGTGGAGGGCTCTTGACGATTCCAGCAAAAGTGAATAACATCACAGGAACGTCACAGTGCCGCATATTACAGGATCAGGGTTAGACAATAAGATAATCTGCTGCCGGGGATGAGGCATTATTATGAATAACAATGTCTGTAAATGTGTGTGTGTGTGTGTGTGAGAGAGAGAGAGAGTGTGTGTCCATGAATATTCTTTTTATGTTAATTGGAGGGTATGGCTCATGAGCTTACACCTTGTAATATGTGTTCACCTTTGAAAACACACCTCCTTTTACTGCAGTGGCTCTGTAGCACACACACTACATGCAATATTTGCACATTCATGAAAGATTGTGTTATTTGCATCTGTCTGTTTGTCCACTCCAGTGCATGTGTGTGTGTGTGTGTGTGTGACGTGTGTGTGTGTGTGTGTGTGTGTGTGTGTGTGTGCGTCTTGGTAAAACGCTGCTCTGTATTCCCGACTCCCCACTGTGATGCAGAGGCTCCAGACTGAGCTATGACTCATCACGGACTCTCAGCGAGATCTCCGAGGTCACACACACAAAAGAATACAGGCAGGGCCGAGCAAGCAGAGAGACATACCAAGAGGAACGGTAAGCCTAACAAGCATGTGAACGTGGGCTTGCACAACACGCAGAGGGGGACATAGAGACAGGTTTAATAAGGACGTATAAAAGGCTGAAATCCACCAGCTGCAGAAACAAGGGTCAAAAGCTACACGGCAACAACAACTTCTTCTCTAACTTGCTTTTAATTTGTCCTGTTTGGCCAGAGTCAGAACTGTGGCTGCTGCTGCCTCACCGCCTGACTGAAGCTTTGGATGCAAGTCAGCAGAGGACAGAGACAGACAGACAGACAGACAGACAATCTGAACGACAGACAGCACCATGGCGTTATCACACAAAATGGTTGTTACATAAACAAGCTCAGATACTGCTTCCAATTTGAGCCCAATTACATGGTGCTCACAGGCCATAGGGAAGAACACAGATCTCAGGGCAGATTAGGGCTCACTCCAGCACGGGGGCCCTCAATAGAGGCTAAATGCTGCCATTCTGTTGTGATCTCGCAGATGGGCAAAGTGGGAGGCAGATAGAGGCATGTGTGTGTGGATGTGTGTGTGTGTGTGTGTTGAGGTGAGAGAAGCAGGGGTATGAGATTGGGTCAGGTTCTGGGGGCTGCATACGACGAGCACATTTGATGAGGTCCTGTGGTAAAGAAAGCTCTGATAAGACCCTTGTGGTCGATTGTGCCGCGAATGACTGGAAGGCAGCACGATAACCACGGCGCATATTGTGAAAGTGCTTCGTCAGTTTTGCGTGCAGTTACATGGTTACTGGGCATTTTCTCACTGTGGGTTGCTCTGGTTACATTGCTATTAATTTCCATCCTCCTCAGGCTTTTTTAAATGTGTCATGAGCTAAGTTTGACTTTGAACAGTCAGCAGGCTATAGAGGGAAAAGGTGCAGACACTCTTTTACCACAGCAATCCTCAGGAAACAAGTTGCTCCTACAGTATATCCCGTGGATTTTGTGACATAAACTTTGCCTCAGCAGAAATAAACAAGTTATCATCGTTAAGGGATTCTGTACTGTATGCACAGTGCTCTTTAGTCACATGGATGGCCTGACAAAAACCTTGTTAATCAAAGTCTTCTCAACTGCAAACAAACAATTGTGATATGGGTTTTTTGAATGGGTTAGATGGGAGGTGGGTGGTTTTTCACATTTTAAGACAACATTTTTCAACATAAAATACAAGAGTAGGCTAAATATCCAGTTCTCATTTATTTCATGTTTTTATACCTCTGTTAACAAATGGCTGTTGCTAACCAGCAGCTAACTAAGCCGATACAGGTTGTCAGGGGTCAGGCCGAAAGTGGACTCCAGGGCCCAGGCCCATCTGCTTGGTGGTACCTGACCTGATCTGACTCCTGTCTCCTGGCCAATAGCAAAATGGGCAAAGCTGAGGGGTGTGTGTTAATCTGAGACCTCAGTCACCTCACTTCAAGATCTTTTATTGAAATTCACCATTCGATATACAGACTGAACAATAAGGGCCTGGCAGTGGGTGTCATTTGGGTTCCTGCCCTTTTGGGTGCAGATGATCCAGTCACATCAAGTTGCAGGTAGAGCAATTCAAAAGAGTCAGTTCCACAATGTGCAGCAAGAATATTGTGACATGAATAACAGAGGGAGACATCTTAATGACATCCAGAAACATGTGGTTTAGGGAGGGAGGTGGCACAGGAACCACAAGGAAGAGGCGGTCATTACCCATCTGAGGATAGGATGTACGTGACTCAATCAGGCTCATCTGGCTGCGATGTGCACACTGTGGTTATCCACAGTTTGTTGAGTGTGCCGTTGGAATCAAAAGGTTATGAGGAGGAAAGGAAGTACTACAAAAACACAGGGTTGAATTTTGTTAGTTCAAATTTTTAATTATAACAATAATATTAATAATTATCATGATTAATATTCATATTTCATGACCACTCCAAAGTCGCCCCCTTTTTTTTTTTGCTATCTGTTGTTGAAAATGCTGGTAATTGTGTACTTTAATACTCCTGGTTTCTGTGAAATAAACTGAGCATTTAAATTGTGGAGGTGTATAGCAACAGTGTTTGTGTAAACACCTTTATGCTGCTATGCTGTTTTGCAAAAGCTTTAAACTAGTTACCAGGGACCGAGATTCAAACAGCGAGCTATTACCTGCCATGCAGACTGGTGAAAGGGATCTATGTGATTCATCCCTGGGATGGTGCCTCTGCAAAAGTGTCTGTGTGAGATGGTGCAGTCATTCATTTTATGTTTTCTAAAACTTGTTTGAGGGCTGCGGCTCACTCTTAGCAGAGGATGTAGCTGTGTTGTTTCTGGTTTAACAACACCATGCTGGGCAGGTGTCAGGTCCGTTTACAGAGTTTGTGCTCTGATGTCGCAGCACAAAAATGGGGTGACAGTTTTTGTTCAAACTGGGCCTATGTGTCAAGTTTACATCACTGTCAATCAGAGCTGAAGACAATAAATATCTGTGACTACTGCAGAGTCATTTGACCCAAAATTGAAGGCCAATACACTTTCACATTACCAACAATTGCCAGTTGGTGTGTGGTTGTGGTTTTTGACTGGTGTGGAAGGGTGTATTGTTCTAAGGGGGCTTAGCTCCTCTGTTTTATGTATAAAAAGTAGCAAAAACAACTAAATAATTGTTCACAATACATGTTAGTAACACAGAAGTAATGGGGCAATGTGGGGAGGTTGGTTGGATAACTACTCACCAATGCTGCACATGCTCTTTCATGATGAGGTGTTATTCCCAGCATAGAAAAGTGCAAGTCACGCTCTCATCATCCGAAAACAAATTCATGGATTTGTTTTCATTGCAGTTATCTTTTTTTTTTTTTATTCAATCTTCTTCTTGTCACTGTGGCTGCGGAACTTTCTGTAATGAAGGTAACTCACTAAAATGAAATACAAAAACAGAGTGTCTTGTATTGTGAACAGGTCAGTACAGGATGTAGGTCACACTGGACACCCTTCTATGTGATTATGACTATGGCGGCACAGTTTGAGAATCACTGGTCCTGCTCAGCTGCACTCACTGTGACATAAATCTACAACAGAGGTGGGCTGACCTCACTTTTCCTTTTAAATTTCCAAATGATATGATTTGAAGCCAAAACTCATTTGGCCTGAAGCACCTGTCTGACGCGCGTTCATCTCAGCAATTAATGTATGCTTCTTCACTTTCAACAGCAATTAGAAATGTCAGACTAACACTATCACTCAAGAAAAAAAGTCTACACCTTCACTGCCACTTTTAATTTTTACAGACACCACACTCTGAGCAGTGTGTCATTCAAAGACATGTATGTGTCTTCAAGTAGTAGATGATATTTCAGAGGTTAAAACACCATGTTATCGTCTTTTTTCAGTGAGTGTTGGACATGAAAGAGAAGGTGTAAAAGACAATGTGATAATTAAATTAGAAACACAGCATAACAGGTGTGAAAAGGTCATATGTAGAACAAAATAGGACAGTAATGAACATACAGAGGAAAAGATGAATGATTTGGAAAGTAAGTAAGAATAAAGGAAAAAGATTGATAGAATTTCTGTAAGCTAGTTGTTGGTAAACTAAAGTAAAATAGTTTTTGGCTGTTCCAACCTAACTGGGGCGTTTGACATTTACATTATGTTCTATAATGTACAATATAATGTCTGTAGTTTCTTTGCGCAGGGACCTCTGGAAAGCCCCTCTAGCTGTTTATGGAGGGCCCCAGACCCCAGTTTGGAGAACACGACCAGAAACGGTCATGAAAAATTGGGGGCTGTGTTTAACATAATAGGTTAACAGGCCCGAACTTAAAAGATTTGATTGAAATTCAATTTGCAGGGTAATGGTCCCTGTGGTCCATATTTGCAAATTACAAGGAAATCTGACACGGAATGGGCCATAAGAAATGGGTAATATTATTTTTAGCTGAAGTGCTGCAGCTGAGAGCAGTTTGCAGGTTTTGTAGCTGCTTGGTCCAGTCTGGTGCAGTTCTGTTCTTGAACTCTTTGCAGTTTTAGGCTACTTCTCTTGCTTTTCAGTTTCTGTGTAAAAATTTTTAGTCATAGTTTCTAGTTTTTTCTCTTCTCCTGCCAATCTCTCTACCAACCACTTTGTCTCAAGCTGTCACGATATGTGAACCACAGTTACTGATAGTATGACTTTGTTTTTAGAATATATGTCAGAGAGAATTATAGAGAGACATTGATGAAAAGAAGTCATCTCTGTGAGCGCTGATGTTTTTTATATCTTTTTTTTTTTTTTACCATATCATAACATGGAAAGTTGACTTTGATACATGGTTGAGTTATGCAGCAGAGATGGATTCTTGCAATAGGTCTGAATCCATCACAGCATATACAAAAAACTGTATAAGTCATCATAATGAGCTCATTTACATTTGATCAGTGTGCATCAGCGAGCATTTTGGAATCTGAATGGAGTTTCCACTCCAGGCCTATACAGCTGCACAGTTATAAATAGAATTGGACTCAATGGGCCTCCACAGATTTGAATGCATTAAATAACTCCAAATAACTCATTAACTGTATGTGCCATCATAATTAGCTTATACACAGTGGCTCAGTGTGCAATGCTGAACCATTTGGAATTTGAATAGAGTTTGTGCTGTAGACAGGTAGTAAGTATGAAGGGAATTATTGAGCCTCCGTAGGGACAAATGCATAACAATAACTCCTAATAGCTCAGGCTGTAGTTGTACATGTAATTACAACAAGGTCCAGTCAATAAGTGTGTAGTATTAAACATTTTGAGACACAAATGGGGTTTGTGATATATAAATGAGCCCTTCATCAGGAACATTGTACCAGCCAAGAACATAATATACCAATACTGGACAGACTCTCTAACAGTCTCAGTTCTTCATATTATGGATATTGATGCTGGAAACATGTATTTGAGACTCTGATTGTGTCACATATTTTCTGCAGTTTGTCAGCTTTACATTCATTCTACCAAAGGTACTGTGCTGATTTCAGATATTGCGACTGGAGGCCACTGAAGTTCACTGAATTCACCGCCATGTTCATGAAACCAATTCGAGATGACTTTTGCTTTGCAACACAAATGGTGCAATTATTACGGCAGAACTTGCCACCAGAAGTATATAGAGTTTATAGAAGTCAAGATGCAGTGAGGCTGTAACGAGTCGCACATACATGTATAAACTTTGAAGAAATAATCATTTAGTATTAAGGGGCCCAAGCTGTCAAGAAATCCTTAGCTACATCACCAACACCGTTGGCACAAGGGTTTGTGGTCATGGATTCATGCCATTGAAAAATTCTGACACTAACATCCGCTACCTCGGGTTAATCAGACGAGGATATCTTTTCCCTGTCTTGATGACCAGTTTTGGGGAGCTGGGGTGACAGGCTCCTTTGCTTTTTCAGCAGGATCCACCTCAAAGCTGCATGTGACGTCCACTGTGAGCTGCTTTTCTGCTCAGAGGTAAAGAGCGTTTATTTGAGTTACCAGAGTTTCTGCCAGCTCAACCCAGTCATTTTGACACGCAGACGTTTTCCCTCTGACCTCTCATCAACAACGTGTTTCTGTTTTTAGCTTTAGCTTTGTTTTTTAGCCCTTTGCTCCATTCTGAGTAAAAACCCCAGAGACTGCTTTGTGTGAAAATCCCAGGAGATCAGCAGTTTGAGTAACACTCTCACCAGCCCCTCTGACTCCACCAATCATACACGGTCAAAGTCACTGACTGGGATCATATTTTTTTCCCTCATTTTGATATTTGATGTGAACAATAACTGAAGCTCCTGACCTGCATTGCACTGCTGCAACATGACTGGCTGTCTGATAATGGTGGATAATTGCATTGATAAGCAGGTGTTCCAAGGTGCTCAGTCACCTGCACTTACATAAAATATCTGGTACAATGGATGTAAAAGAAAAATAGAGCAAAAATCAAGCAATTAGTATGTGAGTCTCATCAAGTCAGTAATTTCCCCATTAATGTAACATTTTCATCTTCTCACTAAACCTGTTTTTTCATTTGACCTCATTTTTATCAGCATCATTTCTCCCACATGTATGTAAGCTGGCTCCTTCAGGAAAGAAACACACAAACACACAGACACATGCACGCACAAACACACAGACACTCGCGAGCACGCACAAACACACACGGAAAACAGTAAAGAGGTCTGTCAATAGATTCAGATAGCAGCTGATTCTTCCTCGGTGCATCAACATGTGAGTGAATCTCATTATGCTTTGTTGCACAGTGCAGCTTCCGTGCACTGCAGTGGCTTTTGATGGTGAAATGTGATTCCATACTGCCATCTTGTGGTCACTCAGAGCAGCGCATGTCAAAGCCTTGCTGGCTGTTCTAGTATTACAGCTTATTTAAATTAGCAGTGTGACTGCTGACAGAATTAGCCAGCCATGGACATGTCATACCACTTTACTGTATTATGCTACAAGCAGACATGTGCAGCTTTAAAACATGACAGGCTGGATGTGCAGAGACGCAAACGAAACAAGTGGACAGTATGGCAGGCCTCAAGACAAAGCACCAACGTGTTATTATTGATGGCCATATAGAATCCATTATCTACATCCACAAACACACACAAACGCTCACACACCAAGATCAATTCTTTCCCAGCTTTGGAAAGGTCTCATCAGTTCTGTGACAATAATCTCAATGACTTTAGACGTTCGTCTGCTGCCTTAATTGTAATTACCCACAGCCTCTACCTCCTGCTACTGTCCATTTGATTACACCAGTATTGATATCCCATATAGACTGTGAGGAGAAATGATTGCACACATTATTTCAAATTCCGGTGGGATTTTTCTGGTGTGACAAATGGAATATTGGCCCCACTCACACTGACATACTCTTGATCTGTTTTGATGCTGACATAACATTCCCCTCCATGCTCCTTTAAACCAGACTCAGTGTCGATGTCCAGCAGGAAGAGTGAGAGGCTCTGCAATATGACTCATCTCATCATTTTACTTATGTTTGTCATATAGCCGTAAGAAAAGATGCTTTACTGTCAATGTCTTCTGTCAGTCACTCTATAGACTTTTGTATGAAACTGTAAGAATGTGGATTTTAAAGAATCTAATTTGCACATTTCACCATAGTTTGACACTGAAGTTGAGAAAAATTACAGACTAGTCGACTCATACGCAACAGCCCAGTTATAGTGCTTCATCTCCTCTTTGGCTAAGACAAGCTTCTCATACTGTACAAACTGCTGAAGTAACACAAAATAACACAGCCAAAGATATTGCTAAGCCAGAGAGGCAAATATAATACACTGCATTACTTGATGATATGATATTGACATTTGTTTAGCTTATTTTTTTCCTATACATCTTTGAGCTTATCTATGTAACCAGTGTTTTTTTCATTTTAAATGCAGGTATTAGTCCCCATTTGGATTTTATTTATTTGTCTATAATATCATGTATTTATGATCAGTATTGTGTTGTTGTTATTTTTTTAATAATGTTATCAATTACATTTTATTGCTTCTTGACTACTTTTCAGTATTATTAATGTACAGTAGTCTATAGGTACAGATGTTTTACAGCCTAATGACCTATCACAAATGATACTTAAAGAAAACATAACACTGAATCAATTTAGTGTCAGTGAGTCTTATTAGACTAATAAACACCCATGTTAACATGAACATTGTCTTCACAGATATGAGAAAATAAAGTTCTGGCTGGACTAAAAGGTGCAAAACAACACAATTAGTTTATATTGTAAATACGATTTTTTGTTGTTGTTGTTGTTGTTTTTAAACTGTAATAATAATGGAACCTCTTTGTAATAAATATTTTAGTAACAGTACTGTAAACCTATTACATAATGTACGTAACACATTAGATGTTTATTGTAATACATGTATTATATTATGTAAGTTAAGGCACAATGCATGCATTTGCTGCCTAATGAATGCAGTGGACTTAGCTTGTGAAACAACAGGCTATGTCCACTGCATTCATTATCAACACTATGTCAGTTTGACCAAAGACACAAACAACTACAAATTACTAGACCTTCCAGAGCTGAAACAAACTGTGAAAAATGTTTTTTTTTTCTTTCCACAATCCTAATAAGAAGAAATGTAGTTCATATTCATAGTTGTTGGTAATGAAGTCAGTTAAAAATTCTGCTACTTTTTCCCACTTGGATCCACTAGAGAGCAAAGTGGTCTAGCACATCTTTGAAGGAAAGCACATTACATTTACCCTAAAAAAAAGTGTGTGATTGTGTGTGTATGATTATCTGGGATCATCCCCTTACTCTGTATTCTGCTGACTCAGGACTTATCAGTGCCGCAGGGAATTAACACTCACATTCTCCACCACTCCCACTGGGACACTGCTGCTTGAACATCTGCAACACACTAACACACACATTTGCATGTCTGCAGGCAAACGGCACTCATCTGCTTTGCCCCTAATTTAAATTTTGGAAACTTAGCATATTTTCAAGTTGCTTCCTTCAATTATGACATCAACATACCCCAATAAGTAAAATCTATAAACGAGACACGATAAACGTCTTTTATTGCTATCATCCATATTCATACACCAAATAAACATGCATAGTGTTACCATTTATTTACAGGTTAAGCAAACTGATACCTATATTAATATGGTATTACAGTCTATAAATACACATGAAGATGTCCAAGGAACTGTGAGGTTGGTAGCCAACGTCACCTTGAGGCGTTATTTTACACGTCACAACAGGAAAAGAAAGGGCAGTCCAACGGTAGCCATCTTCCCCTAATTTCTCTTCTGCCCAAAGTTGCAGAAAAGTTGCTTATGTCCTGGCACTGTTGCCGTAATGTTCCGTGTCTCTCTGTAATGTTCGAGCCTTACTTGGGAAGCCATCCAAAATGCTGTCCATTCAGAGCAAACCAGCCCTGATTATGTAGCTGTGACTGTGGAGCCATAGGACAACTGATGCTTTCCAGCCATGTGTATGAATTGAATTCATCACCAAGTGAAAAAAAAGAAAAATGTTCTATTTGCATCCACACTGACAGAGAGCTTTAGTGGTTTCTCTTGTGATTCTTTGGCTCCATAATGGCATTCATCTCTTGTACTATGTACTAAGGACTGAGAAGGTAACTATCAAAACTACAACCGTGGTGCAATATTGTATAAAACCTGACAGTCTGTGTTATATCACACTGACCCTTTCAAATGGGTCACCGCTCACTGACATCCACAGCTCAGTCAGTGGCAAATCAACACTGATCAGTCACCCTTTCAAAGAAGAAAAGTTCAAATAACTGAAAATGAGAATAGGAGTTTGAACATCCTGCACTGACCCCAAATCAAAGTGGCATCACTTGCAATCAAAATGTACATTTAATCCTTTCAGTAGCCTCAGCTGACCATTTTATGATGATTCTCCTCCATCATGTTAAACCGAAACAAAATCAAACGAAGCAGAAGAAACAAAAGCACTTGATAATCATGCAGGAAGAACAGAAAGTAAAGTTAATCCTACTTTTCTATTACTGGCAGGCAAAGAGAGCAGTCATAAAGTCTGGTGGTTGATGGCATATTTTAAAATAGTTAAAAATCATGAAAAGCAGTGCAGTTAAAATATTAACATAAATGATTTAAAAGGCAATGAATCATAAATAGATACTGACGCTTTCCATTATGTTCAATACACACTGAAAGGTTATTTCTTAAAAATGAAACTTCTGTGACTTGCATTATGGCTGAGGGGGTTGCTGAATCCAGCTTCCATAAAAATGAGCGTGAATATGTAACAGCAAGATTCAATACAGCAATAAACATGCATCTCTTTGTTCAAATGAATCCTGTTCTCCATCTGAAGTATGAAGTATGCCATCTGTTCATTGACTGCATGCTATTTCAGAGTTCTCCTATGAGTAACAAGTATGATATTAACATTTGAAAATGCAATTAGAATCTCCTAGTTGGTGAACTGAGGGGAAACCAAGAGGATGGATGAAATCAAATAGGAATCTTTGGTTCTTTGGTTCACTTCACTGGTTGCAAACATACTGAATCACCTGAACTTCAACACTTGACACTCACAAAAGCAGAAGATGACAACAGTTTTAAAAAACTAAGAAGGGGAGTGACATCTCGGCTGCAGCACATCCAGACATTTTACCGTTTACTGGATACTGGGCAGATGTTGACATCCTGTTAATAGTTTCATTCATATTCAAATGTCTCTACAATGTCTAACACATCTAGGTCTGCCTACTACTTTGCGTTACAAAAGCACAGTGAGAAACACTACCCGCAGCCCATAAAGAGAGAAAAAAAAACGCATAGGATAACTGCATAATGATACATGACTGTTAAGGTGTAGCTGTGGTGTGTACCCCCATCCCTTGCACAGCTGGGAAAGAACCACAAAGTGTTCATTGACACTATATTTCATAATGTAATGCATTTTTTCAACGACAATGTCCTTTTCACGAATAGTGGCCTCCTCACCTTTCAGCAAATCACACGCCCCACCTCACCTACAGTATGACTTCCTACCTGCCAGGGCAAGGTTAAAAGCTAGCCAGCCCCTCTACATGAGACTTTGGGAAGACTTAAATGCTAAAAAAAAAAGTGTGTGTCTCTCTGCAGAACGTATTCACAAACTAATAATAATCACAAACTTACTGAGCCACCTTTTACACTGTTGACCATAAAGCTGGAATATTTTTTTTCTCATGAAATGATTGTGACAATGTTATTTATTCTCTTTCTAAAAACTTTATTGAGCAATCTCTATAATTGAGCAATCTTTATAATAGGACTTAATAGAGGAATGTGTCTGAAAACAAAATTATTCCAACTTTATGGGTGACTGTGTATTTAGCTAGTTAGCTCCTGATGTTAATTCTGTCTCCTCAGACAGCCATGTTATGAGGCCCAATCTCACAGCTTATGCTAGCCTTAGCATGCTAATTTATTGCAGTGTTATACTAAACTAAACTAAACTAAATGGAGGAAGATATGTTATTTACAATGTTATTACATATTTCTCATCATTAGTTGGTTAATAATAATCTATTTTGCATTGTCATTGCTTATGAACAGGAGATAGCTATAGTTAAAAGTTTGGTCCTATCAGCAGTCGTTGAGCTCCTATGAGCTGATTTGATGAAATTGTCTGAAAGGTGAGGGACATAAACTGGTATTAGTTACAATGTCAATATGATATATCACTCCATTTATTAATATGAACTTTAAAAAATCTTTATACTTTTGCACACTGTGTAGTTCCATGACTATTATGTGTGCAAGTTGCCTTCCTTAAGGAGCAGCAGAGCAGATTTGTGTGATGACAAGTGCCATAAGACTTTTCATGGTGGCTAGATTTCCAGAGTTCGACTGAAGGGATCAAAGGCCACTACATTTATAGTGTCAATGAAAAAAATAAATCCAGGCAAGGAGAGACAGTATTTCTCCCGGAATTAAAAATAACTCACAGAAGGACACAGAAGAAAGTGAGATTTCAGTGAGCAGAAATGATCGTCCTTGGGAGACTGGTTTATAGTTATTAATACACTCTCTTGTTGAGTTATTTTTCGACCTCCCTCCTTTCTCTTTTTCACACCTCTTCTGCAATACGTTACTTTTCATTTTTTCACCTCAAATCCTACCTGCAGGCAGAAATGGAAAATTAAGTTGTAAAGTATCAATGATCTATCCATCAAAACAGACATGGACCCTCACTCGACAGTGCTAGTAAATTCTGTCGTAAAGCTTTGAAGTACAGCTCCATCTTCTCCGTGTCAGACAGTTACATCCTGTACAATGATACTATTGCATGAAAGATGCAGATTGGCCTTTTCTTTTTTTTTTGCAAGCTACAGCCTTTTTCATCCCAAGGCATATCAGAATTTATCAAATCATACCAGTCAGTATCAGGTAGACCCAGTCTCTGTAATAAAGCCAGATGTATAAAATCTGACTTATATATGACTTATACATGTTATTATAAAAAAAGGAGCTGTAATCATAAGCATTATTACTTCCCTAAACCAACCCCAGCTACTTTGCTCATAAATCCAAATGTAGTAATTAAACACACTCATTTCAGAACACATCTAAGTAACACATATAGCAAAGTACACTTCTTGTCTACATACGCTCTCTGTCTCACACTCTTCTGGGACAAGTTGCACTCGAGCGAATGCTAGAAGTACAGATAATATGTCCAGTAGAGCAGGTTGACCATGACGAAAGACAGGGGGAAGGAGACTCTGGAGTAGTTGTCTATGTGGTGGGGGTTCTCCACGTGACAGCAGTTTAAGGAGCGGAGCACTTTGCGGACGGTTGCCAGGGCAGTGAGGCACCAGTTGGTGGTGGGCTCCGGGGGCGACGCCTCAGGCTTGGGCTCGCTGCCCGAGGGGCTGGAGGGGGTGACAGTGAGTTCTGTGGCGGGAGGAGCTGGAGCGGGAGTTGCGGCAGGCTCCTTGCGTCTCTTGGCTCTGGAGTGAGTGGAGATGGTGGTGACGATGCCGTTCATCTCGTCGTCGAAGTCGTGCATGTGGTGGCGGTACTGTAGGAGCGTGAGAAAAAGGTACGGCGAGTTTTAAAAAGGAACAAAACCCTGATTATATATTTGAAAGTTTGACAAACTTCTTCAACTTACCCCGGAATATTCATGATGACATGATGATGATGATGACGATGACAATGATGGTGGTGACGAGGATAAGAATGACCACCGTATCATGAAGACAATGACTGTGACCAACCACAACATCAAAGACCACAACAACCCACAAAAGAGCAGAACAGTCAGGAGGCTCTCACCATGAGCATGTGTGCGTCGGAGTATGTGAGCGTGCAGAAGTGAGCCACAGCGTACTCGATGAGCGCTCCGAAGATGAAGCTGAAGCAGATTCCCAAGTACACGTCGATGGCCTTGATGAAGCAGTTGGCGTTGGGCAGTGACGTGCGGGCTCCCATCATCAGAGTGGTCATGGTTAGCACCGTGGTCACTCCTGTCACAGGACAAACACCAATGAGATGAGCAGATAAGCTCAACACTAGTTGGGTTTACATGGAGCCAAATGTTCCAATTAGAATCAGTTTAGATGTCCAAACCGAATGAAAATGCTCCATATACAGTAAACACCTCAACCAGATTAAACCCTGTTCCAGATCGAACTGAATCTCTGTTGCTGTGCAATCACTGATGTAAACGCACAGTTTGTTCACTCTCTGAATGAAAAGAACAACAAGAGACGACAGTAGGTGACGTCATGAAATAACATGGGATCGTCAGAGTTCACGTCTTCACCGCCATTGCCCTAAGCTTCTTCCGGTTCAGATTCCTTCAGTCAGGTTAAAATGATTCACCGCCGTACCTTTTCAAAGTCAGACAGAGCCAGTGATTATAACCAGAAAAAAATGACACCAGAGGCCAAATGTTTCACTGATGCTGTAAAATGGACATGAGTCGTTGGAGAAGGGTTGTGACCTGAGACCACTGCTAAACTTTGTTTCAATTGTTTCAGGAATAAATAAACGAACCAGACGTTCCAGCAGTAGATGATTATAGATTATCCACAGAGGTGTCTTCCTCTCCATAACAAATAGACCAGTGGATTAAAAACACTGAAAAAATCAGTGATTCACCTGAGCTTTATGAAGGACAGAGGATGTCTCGGAGACGCTGGAAGCTGAGGTTTTTTTTGTTTTTTGTTTTCTTTTGGATAACTTTTGACCAGACATTCAGAAGCTTTTTACCGGTACTCGAATTATCCACAGAGGTGTTCTTCTCTCCATAACAAACAGATCAGGATATTAAAACAGATTGAAACAGAGTAGAGAAGTTTTATTTTAAAAATCAATGATTTGTGCCTCGGTGGACAAAGACTGTCTCATTGGCCTGGCTCTTTTCTTTAACGACTAAAAACCAAATTCTGGTTAAAAAAAATAAAGTTGGAAATTAACAAGGTGTAAATAAATGTACCTAAAAAATATGACTTAAAACTGGATTAAAACAAGTCCAGCAGATGAGTGTGCTGATTCTTCTGTGCCAACATCTGTAATACTTGAGCTTCTGAAGAGTCATCTGAAAAAAAATGTTTTAATTTGAGTACTTCCATGTTTTTTAGTAAATATTTTAATTTGCTTTCTTGCTGAGGGTTAGACTGGCCTGGAAGAAAAGAGACAAACTTTCTCCACAGTTAAAAATATTCCTCCAGCTCTTGTTTGGTCAGCGTCATAGTGATGACAGTATTCACGGATTGAATAAATGAGATGCTAAAGTTGCACACACTCTCACAGTTAAGGTTAAAAAAAATAGTAGTTGTGTTTGTTTTGAGAACTCAAATCCAACAGTCTCCCCTGGAGGACTGGTGGATCTAATTCAACAGAACATCTATGTTTGGATGTTCCCACTAGATAACACCAGTGTCACAGGCGCTCTCTTCAACCATCAGTCCTCTCAAATCAAAAATACCCAAACCAACATTTGTGCTCAGAGGAAAGCAAACATCTCTTACATCTGTGTTATAGTAAACAAACACTGATGACTGATGAAAAAGGAGAAATAGGTTGAATTATTTCTCCTGTAACATCAGTGCACAGCATCGACCAGGAAGCACAATACATAGATTTGGTGCAGTGTAGCAATATGTGACGTTTGAGTGAGATAAGATTGCTTTGGCCCATACCTATACAAATACGTGCTGGAACAGAGGACAGAGAAATCCAAAATGAAACCCATGAGAGGACCACCAGGAGGCTCGAAGGGACGTACGTCTCCAGGATGAAGTACAGAATGCTCCTCTTCAGCTCAAAGTGGAAGACCAGCTTGGGGTAATGGCCTTTGAGAGTAGGAGCAGAAGAGAAGTCAGTCAATATATAGAAAACATGCGGTGCACTTCAGAAAATCTTCCCATAGGGACACAATTACGTTTAAGGATATTGCAGTGCTGTTTAACCGTTAGGATTGCCCTGGGACTAATATTATGGAGTGGTTTGAATCTCATCATTACCAGTTTCATAGATGGCCTCTGAGACAGATGTGTAGTGGTCCTCCACTGTGTACTGAGCCAGCTGTAGAGTGTCTAAACCGCTGACAGACTCATTTCCTCTGGTCCAGTAAAACATGACGTCATTAATGTTGTAACCCCCTGCAAGAAAAGAAAGAGACTGAGTATGACTGTCTCACTGAGATCACAAGAAATAATTCAAAGCTCCGCTAATCAATATTTTTATATATTTACAATGGATCAAATGTTACTTGTAGTAAAGAACCCACAGAGAGTCATTACCCAGTTCTGTTCTTTTCATCTCCGCACAGTTGCTTTCAACTAACTGTTTTGGTTTAACAGCAACTTTACTGTCACAGTTCATAGTATTTATGTTCATCTTATTTCTGGCTGCAGTAGGCAACTGTTTTTGACAAAATATGGTCGCATGCTTCTGCCAACCAGTCCAGTCGCAGTTAATTAGCCAGTGTAGTTTTTTAGTTTGGGCCAAAAAAACATGTTTTGTGAGGCCACAGTGACCTTCTTTGGCCATTCAATTTACAATCAGCTCACATCTGAGTCCAAGTGAACGTTTGTATCATACATGAAAAAACACCGCAAGGCGCTCCTCAGATATCGTGTTCACATCAACAAGTCAGATGGATAACTTGAAAACGTAATGCCTCCGGCCACAGCTGTCACATGGTGTGAAGATATAAAAACGATAAACCCACTGTATGAACCTGTCAAGCATCTAACAGAAGGTGGACTCTGTTAGCTGCTGGCTGGTGATTACAGTTGAGCATTTTACAGCTAAAGAGCCATATATGTTCCATCAGATAAAAACTTGCCCCATCACAACTCCAGATGACGAATGTTTATACTGAACACGTTCGCCATAAAACTTTATAAGGTGATAATATGTAAATGTTATTCGGTTGATAAAACTCATAGCTCATTAAGTCTCGTACCTTAAAACAGTTTACCATTCAGTGGATTGTGCAACAGCAGCTTGATGGATGAGCAGTGATATCAGTTACCCTTAAATGGTTAACACAGTGTGCAGGCGGTGATATTAACAGCACATTACAAATTAACTAGCAAACTGCCATCATTTATAACAATGATGATGATAATGACATGGAAATCATGTCAGTGGTGTTTTGAAACTAAATCCCAAAGTAGCAATGGTGAAAACAGTTGGGAATGTTAATTGCTAAAGCTATGCTAAAGTCTGATCCTCTCACGGTTGAGTTGTTTGGGATTGCAGCCTGAGGTGGGTGGTAAATTCCCTCTAATGCTAAACATCAACACAAGAGAGATATCTGGCAAGAACCAAAGGGAATGTGAAAAGACCTTTGAAGAGCTAGTTTAAGGCATCGTGTTTCCCCAGAGAAGCAAATGGGTGAGGTCTACACAGTGCAACCCTCAAAAATATATGCCACTGAAACAAGACACAAATTTGGCATACTAAGTGCCTTTAAAATATGTTAATGTTTCATGCATGTAGTTAAAGCCACAGTGGAAACAGGAGATTCCCCCATTATTCACTATAACACAGTTTGACACAGAGGGATCCAACAGGAATTGCTAATGGAAATGCATCTGTGTTGTTCATCCAGTTCTTCAAAGGGGGTCGCGAAAAAGGGGGGGAAAAAAGGAAGTCTTGATGAAGAGCTTAACTCTTGCCTCATACCATAACAGACTAATCATGCATATTGCACCGGGCCCTAGAGAGTCCAGATAACCCAAATAAAACTCAGGAAAAGAAAGCATGCAAAATTAACATTGGCAAAGATACCACAGCTAAATGTGGCGGTGCTTTATATAACAATGTAAGCATAATGGTTTCAAAGATAATACCAGGTGTGGTTCTAATGATAAATTTATTAAGGACAAGAAGATGTAATAATAAAGAAGGCAAAACCTCTGTGGTGTATTTTCCACAGTTATCTGCAGAGGGAGCAAGAGAACAGGAAAGGAGAGGAAGGAGTAAGGGCTGAAGCTGGAATACACCTCTGTAATCTGTTGTACACAGGCTGCTTGTTAATGCGCTATCATTCCTCCCAATTTAAACCACATAGCGCTGTATGTTATTGATCAGGGTGAAGCATGATGCTAGGAGCAAAGTCCACTAATGAAGGGCAGTGGTGACATTTATGCTGAAAGGTCCTTTAATGCACCGTTTCCTCTCTCATTGTGATGAGACCCTCACTGGGAGAACTCATTATATTCCTGACCAAAGCTCTTACAGTAGCTTAGGAAAGAGACAGAGGTTGGCATTGACATACAGTGCAATAGCATGGAAAGATGTGCATGGGGTACATTTAAGCTTCCAGTGCTTTGGGGTCTCAAGAAAACAAATAGCCACTTAAACAATCAGTATTTAAAGAGTATTTAAATTGGGCCACCAAAAGTTAAATGTAAGCAAAGATCACAAAGGATCAGTAAATACTGTGACTATCCTCTGCTGTCAGAGTGCTCTAAATGCCCTGCACCCTCCCACAAAAACACTCTCTTTAAACCTTCTTCCTGTGCAGAGGATCCACTTCTGGCACAGCATTAAAAGAAATAAATCCTTGAATATACATCTTCATAAAGAGACATAGCAAGAGGGAAATAGAGATTGAAGGAGTGGAGGAATGAAGAGAGAGACAAGGAGAAAACAGGAGAGGCAGAGCAGCAAGATAAGAGAGGGAGAGACTGTGAGAAAGGCTAAAAAAGAGAGAAAGATAGAGCGAGAGAAAGATGAAGATATTTCGCCCGGAATTATTGAAGCAGAGGAGGAAGGATCCATCATCCTCTCAGTTACCTAACTTTAACCTCCAGATGTCTTTTTGTGTGCTAAGTGGGACTGGAGCTACCGTTAAATGTTTTATTTGGCATTGATGTCCTGGTGGGCTTCTGGCAGGGATCAGACTTAGCTTAGCCTGACTGGCTGTCATTTAATAGCAGGGAGCAAAAGCAAGCTGGAAAGCCAAGATGGCAGTTGAGTAAGGGAGGCTGAGAGACGAGAGGGGAACTTTCGCTTCCTTCCATCCCTGGTGCAGCCAAAAAATAATAATCATAAATCCTTTCTGTCCTGTTATTTAATCTTGATAATGATTTGCTTTAATTATAAACATACTGCCTGTGCATTCCCCCTTGAAAACACTGAACATATTTCCAAATTAGACAAACCTCCTCTTGTCCTCAAGGTAATGCCAAGAAATCCCAGAATTTTATCAAGAAATGATTCGTATCAAGATAGTCCTCCTGGCAGAGGTTTGAAATCCTGAGATATTAATACAGGTTTAAAGGATTTGTAAGATTAGGTGGGCTGGGTGTCAAGCACAGGCTCACCCTTAAAATATGGTGCTGAAGGGTCTTTTGGAAAAAAGGCTGCTGAGAGGAGCATATCTGGACTGATGTGATAGTTTAACTTTTGAGGAAGTATGCCTCTTTTTTGGCAAAGAGTTGGGGCGTATTCACACCAGGCTTGTTTAGTTCACTTGAAATGGACTTTTTCCTTGGTGTCGGACCTTTTGGGTAGGTGTGAATATAAACCACTGAACTCTGGTGCGGACCAAACAAGTGAACCAAGACCACCTCTTCAGCTGGGACTTGGTTCACTTGTTTGGTCCGCACCAGAGCCGGTAACGAGCCCTGGTATAATGTGTTTGTGGTGTGAATGCAGTCCAGACCTTTTCCCAACCAAATGCAAAATCCAAGCACCCTTTTTGGATTCAACAGGCTTCCATTGTTGTCAGAAATGTGGAAATCATCACTCGTTAGCAACTCAACTTAGTAGCCTACCTGATCTGTTCTCTGCTGATGAAGTCTGCTGTCGTAATCATATAGTGTTGCGACAGGTGCGAGTGGAAATACCAAATTAAAAGAGCAGCGAGAAATGCATGTGAGACAGTTGACGGTCCTGTCACTATGCCTCCAATTGATCATGTGCCCTGGCTACTTGGCCACAGGGATATCCCTTTGGTTGAATGGTAAGCGCGCATGACTCTTACCCGGGAGACTATAGGGTTCAAACCCCACCCGGACCCTCCTGCGTCCTGCCACACATGCATGACCTGCATTGTGTACTTTTTATGCAAGATCCCGCCAATAATTTCTATCCAATGATTGAGCGACTGTGACACACACATGCTTTTGATTACAAAGTTGGTCCACTTGTAAAAAAAATTGAGTGAATACAAGTGAATACAAACTGCACCAAATAAAAAGAAATTTGGTCCGCACCAAAGCAAGTGAACTGGTGTGACTAAGCCCTTAGAGAAGATCAATATGTGAAACTTTGCTGTGAACAAACAAAAAAGTATGTTTGTCTTATATTTGATTGCAAATGCATTGTGAAGTCTTTACATAGTCAGACTAGCTGTTTACCCCTGCTTTCTTTCTGCTCAGCTAAGCTAATAGCCACCTGCTGACACCCTCACACGTGACAGACACACATCACAGTGGCATCAATCTTCTCATCTATCACTGAGCAAGAGAGTGACTGTGTGTTCCCTTAGCTGTTGAAATATTCATTTAAGAGGCTGGCAAACCGTCTCCCTAACCTTTGAAACAAGTCTTTACCTTAAATCTAATGACGTTTGACTTGTTTTTGTCCCCTTAGGACAAGTCCCCACAGATTAAGGTCCTCACAACATGAGGAATACCTGGACCACGCACACACACGCACAGACGCAGACACAGACACACACTCTGAGACACACACACGCCAGCAGTTAGTTTAGAAGATGAGAGACAGTGATCTGTTTGATCCTTTGGTTTGATCAAGATTCATTTGAAATCACCCACCAACACCCACCAACCCTGCCACAGCTTCAAGCTGCAGACGTCTGATTTTCTCTATTGAGTGTGAAGTGTCCTTACAGCTCTCCAGTTGTAACGTGCAGGTCTGCTTGTCCATGGGGTACTTGGTCAGATCCATGTTGCAGGCCACAGTGGTGGTAATCCTAAGAAGCAGATATGATGTTATTAACAGGGGATTCCATGAAAGAGGATACCTGCATTAGATGTTATTTTTTTGCATCAGTGGTTGCAACACATAGCAGGCGTTCATTCAAACAAACAAAAGAGGAGATTTGGGAATTATTTTCTGGCTCAAGTTGTGCTGTTGTATCAGAATCGGCTGGCTTGGTTTTTTCGGTGTAAATTAATGTGTGTGTATGATTTATACAAGGCATGAATGGAGCTTGGCGATCACTGGTAACAGAGAATAAAGTCTTCACTTTACATTGCTGTCAGGCTGCAAATCTGGACCATTATGGTTAAATCCTCCCTGGGTATACAATGATGAAATTTTTGTCCTTATTTCTAGAACTGAGATTAAAGGCCATGCATAAGTATCCCTTAGCGTTGAGTGAAGTGTTGGTTCCATATCTAAATGAGTCTCTAAGTCAGCTAGGAGTGAGTAGCAGAGGAAATTGCTGCTATACATAATGGAAACATATGAAGACAAGTTGATAAAAGATCAGTCCCATTCACAACATAAAAATCCTCATGACATCTCCTTGTTTTCATTCATTTCCACTGGAATCTTTACATTATATACTACAGATACTGAGCAGAAGGGAAGAGGCTGTGTTATTTATGTTGGATGCCATCCAAGTATATTCTCCTTTTGTTCTTCTTTGCTTTGTTTTCTCATATGAAACATAGATTTCATCCTCTGTGATAAAATATACAAATACAAAAAAAAAGGGCCTCCTGACATGATGGATTCAGTATGAGTGCAAAGTAAACACAATGTTTGAATGCAGTGAAACTGTGGAAATATCTTCTACGCTGACAGAGGGGTAAAGGGTTTCCAGGGTAATAAATGTTTCTATTCTCATGAGCATCGACATATTGAGTTATGTATGTGTTGCATGCATCTAATGATGGCCGTACTGTAACCATGACGAGAAGTTTCTGTCGCTCTCATGATTGATGTGAGGGCTCATAGCCTCTGGAGGCTTTTTATTGGCTGACTAGGTGCATGTGGGAGGTGTTTTTGATTGACATAATTGCAGTTCTTGTTTTTCCAACACCTAAAATCCAACATCTTAACTCAATAGGATGTACTGAGAGTTTTTTTTATGCAGTACAAACTTCAAAGTCATTCTTTTCACTAAGAAATCTGTTATGTACCGGTGGTAGCATTTTTAGGAATGTTTCTTTTCATAAGAGCCAAGTGATCACTCATACACTCAGAAAATCCACCCAGGCAGTCAACAATACAGCTTCTCTCCGATTCCCACCTCTTTTCTGTACCCACGTTTGGATTTTGTGATTATTTTACATCACAAATATATGAAGACACTCGTTAACCATAAATTACAGCATTGAATAAGTCTTCCTCATTTACCTGTCATCTTTCTGTCACTGCCCAAAGTCCCAGATGTGTTCATCCTCCTCCTGACTGATCTTTTCTTTTTCTTTTTACTTCTTGCCCGCTCACAAGTCCTGCTCTCTGACTGTGAAGCTCTACCCTCATACTCATTCCCTCTGTCACACAAAAGTCCAGAAGTGGTGCAGCTGTGGTGCAATGGCGCATGTGAGGTTACAAGAAGACTAGAACACTGACACATTCTGTAATAATTGATGTTATAAATAAAAACATAAAGATCAAAACTCACAATCACACTCGCATCCCAGCTCCCCTATAAGAACAGCCACATACCTCACCCCACCCCTCTCCCAGTGATGCTATTTCCTATAACATGACAACTGCATACATTTCCCCCTGTAATAGTTACACATTTGTCATTATAACACTGAGACTCTCCCCCATGTGACCAATTTTCCCTTTCATTGTGTAACTCTGACTATACAGTATGCATGAAAAGAGGTTCAGCACTGCTGAGCTAAAGGACTGACTGAGTCAAGTGAAATCACCACGGACAGCTATTATACAATCCATATAGAGTTCGAGCTGAGGTTAAAGTATGTGGCCTACAAACAGTAGGACATGTAAATCCCATCATCGCAGGCTTAAAAGAGCTGAACAAATTCATTTGCTGCATCATTTATAACCTTTTCTTTCAACATTACAACCTTTCTGCTTGGCCCGACATCCAATCAACTACGTCTCAGACAGTTGACAACAGCTTGTCAGTTGGTAAACCCTTGCACACAGAGCAATATCTGTTGGAGAAGTCTCTATGTTAGGGGTGGGGGGGCAAGGGGGGCTTATGTTGCTTTGATAGACTACAGCTCTTTATATTGACAGATCACATCCGCCTCTACTCATACGATTCAATATCCAAGTAACAGAATTGACAAAACTCCCCGCTCTGCGATCACATTATGTCGAATTCAACCCACACTTCCTCCCTCATCCAATTCCTTCCCCATTCCCCGGCCTACTTTTCATTGTCTGTCAGAGCAGACAAAAACAAACACAACGCCCCAATAAACTAACACTCGTGTTTGTTATCTCACCTCAGCGCATATAGAACGGTCCCATTGGGGAAGATGCGGATCAGTCTGTTCTCCACGGTGATGTCATGGAGGAAGGACTTCTTAGAGTCCACGATAAAGGTGTCGGGGACCCAGAGGAGCTCCACAAGCCGCCCATCAAGACTCAGGCTCTTGTTACCTTCAAACACCAGGCGTTCGTCCGTCCACCGCTGGCGAAGGAATATGGTGGCGGTGTAGTCCTAGAGGATCGGTCCCAAAGGTCACAACAGGGCTAATAGGCTACTTTAACAAGCACATCAATAATATGCTGACAGACGAGTTGAGGTTTTTGCAAACCAAGCTTTTCCTTGCACAGTTGTATTTCATTAGTCAGCTCGGTGCTTTTCTTTTGCATTGTTGGGTATTGATGGCGTCAAGTCCCTAAGCCCTTCTGTGCCTGAAGCAACAGTAATCCTCAACATTGCCTTAAGTCAGCAACGCTGCTCTGGCTTTTAGGACACTGAACATATTTTTTGACATCCACTTTGAAAGGTCCTGATGCTATATCATGTGTAGCTAGATAATCACTCCCTGTTGTTGTCTGGCAACAAGCTGAGAGTGTCATTTCCTCAACACACATGTTCAGCAACACAGGGATCCACCCGTCAGTCCCAGAGGACTGCCAGTGTTGTGTCAATAGTTCAAATGAGGCTTAAATGTGAACTAACTAGTGGATCTTGGTGTTAGTTAACATATCAATAGTCCAACTGCTTATTAGCAGAATGAGCTGCTACATGATTAGTTGAAATCTCTGCTTGAATGTTGTTATTGAGATTCAATCTCAGAATCTTGCATCCAAGGGGGAATGAGTGAAAAATGGTTCTTACAATTATATAGTAAAGGTTCTGATGTTCACGTGTTATTTTTAGCATTTTCGTGACTGTAATTTGTGACTTGAGATTTTATTTATTTATTTATTTTGCTGTTAATGACTCTGATTTTTTTTTCCAAACCAGAAATGCAACATCCTTTACACATTGACTGTCTTTGTGTAGTAGTGAGTAGACTCTCAGGGGCCATTTTATTACCTACACCTAATGCATCTAATGCAATCCAATACAACAGTCCTGCAATAAAATCCATCTCATAATGTGTTTTTCTGGGACACTGTCAGAGATGTGTAGATTCATATGATTATTAGGTTTAACAACATACTGTCATACCTGACTACATTACTTTAGTACTGATTGATTCTTGATCATTAAGAGATCAGTGATTCAGTTTGAATTGAGAAAAACTTGAAAGTTACTTTATGTGAAGGTTATTTTGTGGTTGATCAATTCTGCCTTGTGTTGTTTAATAGTTAAGATGCTGTTGTAAAACCACAGTCACTCCAAAAACTTCAGCGATTTCACTGATAACCTGGATTACAGTACTGCTCATATTGGACACCTTCACACTATGGTAAACCACTTAATTACCAGCCCCAGTGACTACATAATAATAGCCCATAAACTTCCCACTACTGAAGTAAACTTCAACTCTATAAGTTATAACATAATAAAAACAAAAACGTTCCAGTTTGTTAATTTGTAACATACTTAAACAAAACAGTCAATTAAGTTAAGTTAATGATTTGTTAGGTAAGAATATTTGTGAGACTTTTTTCCATGCTAATTTGTTGCAATCTCATTCCAGTTATAGGTAATTAATTCAATGGGTAATTAATATCTAATTACCAGTTTGCAATTCTAATGAATTAATTTTTCAAGGCAAACATTAACTCAAACTTTTCATATCAATTGCTTCCTCATTTTCAAACAACTCTAGTTAATCTGATAACACAAATCCAAACTAAGAAGATTGACGCAGATGCAGATAAAAGGATCCAGCACATTGACCGGTTGACCTTGGTCTGGTAGTAAAAACACAATAGCCCTAAAGTGACATTAAGGTTGTAGGTGAATCTTACCATGTTGATCTCTGAGATGGTGTCGATGCTGGCGATATCCAGACTCATGCCCACTGTTACAGGACCATCTAGAAACAAAGAGGAAACCAGTAATTAAGTGGTGCATGTGGCATCTACTCTTTACACACTGGATTATCCCCACAGTTTTAAGTGTGTTTCCACTAACGCACATGCAAATTGTACAGTACATGTGACTACCAGTTGTGTGACATAACAGAATACAGTACAACGAGAAGGCGCAGAGATTGCTGATCGCCTTGTATGAGTGGTGTATGGTGAAAGGTTGTTGGAGGATTTAATATTCAGAAATGCTGAAGACATATAGCACATAAACAGCTGCAGTCTGTTGAGTCTGAACCTCCTTGAGGGAATTAGGTCTCGCTGATTCACCATCAAAGAGGGGTAACTTTAACTTTGCCGCTCTGCTATGTTTCATCTCTCCAGTCTGATTCTCTCTCTCATCAATCTTCATTTCTCTGAGAGAGAGTAATGAGCCCGCTGTCAGATCGCAGACAGCCTACATGTCTTTGTGTTTGCGACTGTAGTTGTGTGGGTATGGCTGTGTAGGTAGTGCATCCAAGTGCATCTACTGTATAAGCAGGCATCTGTGCATTTCTGTTTGTGTTGCTTTTGCAAAAAGTCTCACAATTTAAACAAAACATTAGTTGCCTCTGCAGGAGTTTAACTAGTGGAACAGTTCAAGACTTTGGGAAATGTTCTTATTGGCTTCCATGGGGAGTTAGATCATTAATTTGCTCCCTGTCTGTCCAGTAGATACAGACAGCCAGTTAGTTTAGCTTAAAGACTGGAAACAGGGGAGAAATCCTCCTTCCACCTCCTCTACCGTTCACTAACATGTCGGTCCAACTAACAGCAAGAAAGCAAATTACCCCAAATGTTAAGTTATTACTTTCAGGTCACTTGAGCTTTGAAAATAATGATCAGGTTTGAGTTAGGGTACATTCTGCTTCAATATACCTTGGCTTGACTGCAATAAGCAAAGCTACTGGCTGTGCCCGAGGCTGTCTGGTATAAGGATGGGACTGGCAAGCCGAGAATCTCTGCACTGTGCACCAAAATGTTGGAAATAATTTCACTTCTACTGAATGTGTGGTTTGAAAAAAAGATGGAAGTGCTGCACGCTTCAGTGAAACATCTCTGGATGCTTAATAAAAATCAATATATGTATTTACATCTGTGTGTGTTTTGTGTTCATCAGTGTGAGCTACACCTGTGTTTCCGGGCAGCAGGAGGAGTGGTGATTATGTTACACAGCATTCGCCTTGGTAAAGTTCACGGAGTTATTACAGATCAAACAGCGGGTAAACAAAGCATAATCACATTGTGACGGATTCCCGGAGCTTGGAACAATAAGAGTGACGAGGGATTTGCAGCGAATGATATAACATTGTTCCTCTGAAAGTGAACACTGTTTCTTCATGGCATGTAAATGAGTCGACTGGTGAAAAATATGTGCAGCTCTGATCTTGGTTAAGCTACTGACAACGTTATATCTTTAGATTTAATAATGTCAAAATGCTGTATTAGTTAATGCACATGTTCTGATTTACAGCCTGAACTCAGTGGTGGTGCGTGTTTTCTTTTGCACATATTTCCTTGTCAAGATTTCATTACACCAACGGTAATTATAGTCAAAGCAATTTCAAAGATAAATTTGACTTCATCTCATATTATGAAATACATATGCAGTAAATTCAAATATATGTATGTCAGCCTGTGTGACTCAGAAGGGACATGCAAGCACAAAATTGCAAAACGAGCCCCTCTCTGTCAAACACACATTTCCCCTGAGTGTTCTGTCATTTCCATGGCTGCATGTGTCTCCAGTTTCCTTACTGTCAAAGAAAGGCCTAAGGTACTTGTTGTATCCTTTCATCAGCCTCTGAATGGTAGGCGGCAGGATCTCTCCTTCCTTCACTTCTGCGTTGAGCAGCGAGCTCTCTAACAACCTGAGAACAAAGACAGAAAAGAAAGAGAGAGCGGGAGAAAGGCAGAGAAAGAGAATTATTTTTCCTCTCGTCGTGGGTTTACCTGGTGGATTCCTTCACACGACCGCCTCCCCTATTCACAGAATCTGCAGGGCGTCAATTGAGTTCTACAGCAAATCTCTCAAACCGTGCTAAGTCAAAGAGAAGGGAGAGGATTGAAGTGGCAACTTGAAAATGAAAACAAGGAAAACCAGGAAGAAATAGAGCAAAGGAGCTAAAGAAAAATATGTTTAGCTTTTTCTAAAAAATTTATTAGATTACGTTGAATTGAGGATGTTTAAACCTGTTTCTCCTTTCAGTCGTGGCTTTAAAAATTACTGTTTGCTTTCATGAGATTTTTCTTCTCCCATTCCTTCTGAATGCTATCCTTAAAGGCACACTCAAGTGTGGGAAGATGATTATATTGCTGGCAATTGCGGCAGGGGAAAAAGAATACTCATTGCGCCTTCCCGAGTGGTGTGTGTGTGTGTGTGTGTGTGCGTGTGTGAGTGTGTGTGTATGTGTTTGCGTATAAATCAGGCTCTAAATACAGAACGCCTGCTCTGTAGAGAGAAAGCCCTGAGGCACGTGCTATGATGTAAGAGGGGCTGAAGCAAGACAGATCAGGCCATGTGCAGAGGCAGAAAACATTCATCTCCATACACTGGCAGCATTTCAGACCCCCCACCCCCCTGTCACTTGAACGCTGCTGTAGTCAAATGTATGACAAAGACACAAGGAGCACAGAGGCGAGATGAGCTGCTTTTGTTATCGCACACCATCAGCAAGTAATATCCACGGCGTTCAGTGTTGCGGTGAAGATGTTTCAAATATGTCAACAAGTTCGTTTTGATACCTGTGTAATTGCAGGAAACAGATGAACTGACCTGGATAATTAGTTTCAATCTCACGCCTGCGTCACAGTGTCCTCCATAGACCCTGTTGCCTTCTGTCAAAGTGATGCTGCATGTTTAAAACAACATCCCTCTGTTGTTTGTTCATATATACAGTATATATATATATATAGGCTGTATGTTAATTATAGAAACATCTCTAGATGAATGCCATGACTTATTGATGATAAAATGCTACATGTCCCCCATTATAGCTCGCTTGCTGTAGGCAGACACAACCATTGCATACTTTATAGAATGAAATTGGTCTGCAGTGAAATTAGACTCTAAAATATAAAAATAAATGGCAATGCTAACAGCTTCGTCCTGCTGTGCTTAAGTAACAACAATTTCATCTAAAAGCTAATCTGCATACTGACATGCTAGCAATGACAATGTCACCATGCCCGAAACACAGAGTACAGCAACAGAAAAGGCTGATGCCAGAGTGTGTGTGTGTCTTTTACCCTTCTGTCTTTCTACATAGAGTTTGCATTGTATAACAACATTCAGCAGGCTCATGTTGGATATTGGAGATTTTATTATGATTCATTTTCGTCAGAAAAGTTCCTGAAATTGTTACAATTACATAATATATTCATATATATTTTATGTCTGTGTCATATTCAGATTGAAATGCTAGCAGTAAAAAGTTAACAGGTCTTTTTCTTTGCTGGGATTCCTGTGTGAAAACTAGGCTGAATCTCATAGATGGTGCAACACAGCCATGAGGCAGTGCGCCCTCTCTTACCCATTAAAGGTAGGGAGATCCTATTCTGGAGCATTCTTCACTCAATTGTTTGAAATCCTCTTCACACTCCGATTGCAACCAATTAATTGAATGCTTTTTCACAAAAATGAAAAAAGTCAGTCACCTGTGGAACGGACAATCCTGTAAAAACACCTTCCAGTCATCTTGAACGCCATGTTCAAGTCAATTGGGTCGTGATGTGTCAATCAAGCTGCCGTCTCTGTCCCTCCCTCCCTCCTCTGCATGTACTGCTCTTTGTGCACTAAAGGCGTGTGTGATCAGAGTCGAAGACAATGACACAGTGATACAATGTACCCCACTGAAGTGGCAATGTAGCTCTAAGCTTGATGCTGGATGGTTTATTATGATGTTAGGTGTTTTCTTTCACATGAATGAGCCATGAGAGAAAGCTGCGGTGCACACATTGGGATTACATTGGGTCTTCACCTTGATGTGAACCAATGCTGAATGAGCACTGCGCTGCGGCTTCAGAGAGAAGTCTGAGGAAAGGGGCTTGGACTTTTGACTTGTGTATTTTCAAAATGTGGCCTGCTAGAACTGTTTTTCCAGGATCTCCAACCCTACCTTTAACATGGGTGCTGAGATGAAATCCAAGATGTTGTGCAGCCAACACACACTGCAGAACACACACATCTAAAAATACTTTCTCCGAACGTCATTGTCCTTGGAAATATTTGGAATCAAATTTAACTGTGATCGATCAGTGAATGAATGAATGAATGAATGAACTCCATCCATTTCTCCATTTGTGGAGATATTTCAGTGGTGAACAAACCGACCAACACATCCTTATATGGCCCTGATGCTTGCATGGTCAGAAATTGCAGTTTGACCACACCAAATTAACAATAAAACAGCTATATCCACATTTTTCACTTACTTCACTTCTAGTCAACATGCTGTCTGAACCTCTCATTTCTAACATCTGAGCAGCTTGGAGCTTTGAACCTTGGTTTGACTGAATTCCTGCAGGTCTGACTAAGAGAGACAGCACAGACATGGAGGGAACTACAAAGTTGCACAGATTTACTGCATTAAATCACTTCTCAGTGAGCGTCCACATCTGTCTTTGAAATAATCGCTTGTTCTTTTCGTTTCTCCCTCCTGTAGATCCAACACATGACCTGAAAGCTCAACATCTGGACCTGAAAGCTTTCTACAAGAAGGAAGAGCAGGAGAGGAGAGAAGAAAAAAAAAGTCCTCCCATGAAACTCAGAACTGGTTTCACCTGACTGTGTCAAATCGGCTTAGACAGTGGGGTAGCTCTCTCCCAGCGCACTGTTGCTATGCTGCATGAAGTCTCACTCACATGGCTTGCAGCCTGTTGTTTAAGCAGCCAACAGTCTTGGATGGGAAAGCCATGTTAGTGACAGAAGTGACAGCGCTCTGCCTCTGGCATACTGCATTATCAATCTGGGTCGCTCTGCGCGACCCACGTTACCTTCACGAATGCTTTTGCATCTGCATGAGGGAGATGGGTGTGTTTCTGCGAGACACACAGTATGTCTCTGCTGTGATTATAGATGAGCAGCAAGAAATGTACAAGTAAAATATGTTAGAGAGGAGAATGTTTTGAAGAGATGGAAAATTTGACGGTTTAAAAAATCTTCACAAAGAAGAATTCCAGGATGATGGAGCGGACACTTAACCATAGGTGCTATAAATCCTGGAGGTGATTTCCTGTGACATTGCACTTACTGATAGCAACAGAGCCATTTGTCTCTGATGTGAACAGATACGGTATCTTGCAGTCTGACAATAAAACACTGCTTCCTTGACCAGAATCTGCGCTAAGAGCCCTCGGCTTCTCTCATCCCATCCATCTCTGTAATTCCCCAGACTCCATAACGTTTGGCTGTCCAACCCTTCACCTGCAAGACGGGGATGAGACCTCAGTTCTCCAACCTGCCAAACAGATGCTACCCACTGAGCCCTGACAATGAAAAAAAAAAAGGGGAAAAGGTAGATCCTGAGAATGTGCCAAGAATCACACCGGCTGCTAATACACACAACTTATCTCTGTTATCTCTGGATGAAATGTTATCATGAAGAAAAGTGGATATTTAGGCTGTACGCCACAGTGGCATCCACGCATACAGTAAGCACACACACACACACACACACACACACACACACACACACACACAAACATCACTCATTTTTATGTAGTTTCTCTCCAGATGAAAGCACTGTCTGTGGAGTGTACATTTTCCCAGAATGCTTGCTGACAGACCTGACACACCTGCCCACCCAGCTGCCTATCAGGGATAACAAGATGACACACTGAATGCCCACAACTGAACTGAAGATGGCCTCGACCATACTAAGTCACAAACGGCTGTTTGGCTTCGACGCAATTGCAAAATGATAAATATGTGTTTAAAAAATCAATTTGTTAGGTCGTGCATCAGCTGCTGTGGAGCTTCATCAGCGAGCTCTGCATATTCCAGGCTGAACATTTGAAAACTGTACAGCAGAGAAAAACAAATCAATGATGATGTGGTTTTGTATATTAATGTAGAGGGGAGACTAGTCTGAGACCCAGCATCTTATCATGCGAGCCCACCTGCTGGGCTTCCACCCACAAACCAAACACATTAAGGTTCAACTTCTCCTCCCTGTGGGTGAGAACTTGTTTTTCCTGTCTACAAGTGTTAGCCTAGTGATGGACAGACAACCTGCCCTGGGTGGACCCCTGATCTGAACTAGAGTGCATTGTAACAGTTGTAATGTTCCTTTAACAACGCCTTTGTTTTGGTCTGTTGAGAGGACGAGTACACGATGAGTGGACGCCATTATTGAGCTCCCGTATTTCTCTTTTTCTTTGATTCTAAACTCAGCTAACAGTGAGTAATGTGAGACCGCTTTGTCATGTACTATGATAACGTGGTGTTTTACTCAATAAAGTGGCAACAGTCGTGAAGTCCCAAGTAGTCTACCCCAACTCAAATCAGTAACACAAATGAATACACTTTAGCCCAAGGCAGATTCATTCATGAAATGTTTTATACTTAACAAATTAAAAGCTCACAACCTAACCTCTTTGACTTACGGTTGTTGTCATACACAACAGGCTGCTATAAAGAAACTTTGACTATTTCATCACTGCACACTTTCTGTCTTTCACTGACCAATGATCTCTGCGAAGTGCAGAGCAAATCACGGTGAAGGTGCAGCAGCAGTTTTCCGCTCCGAAGGATGTCAGTGTTGCATGACACCATTTTATTTCTGAGGGCCTTATCTGTCATGGCACATTTTGCAGTGATATTATGAATACAGACACATGCCACTGTGGATGTAAACAACACCTTCTAATGTGCTAATTGGCCAGCCACGTGTAATTACTTCTTAGCTCTGTGAATATGGTGAAAAGCAAAGTGCCAGCAGGAAGTACTGATCAGTCTGTCCCTGTTTGTCATGATCAAAATCTTCCACTGTTCTCAGTAATGAGCCCTCTGCTTTGCTTATTCTGCTCCTCTTCCCTCCTGTCTCAATCTTGTTCTTTGATATTTTTTCTCCGCTCTCTGCTCTAATTTCCCTTTCTTTCTCACAGAATTAATAGTCAGCGTCTGACTTCAGTCACTGCACCATGATGAAGCTAATTAGCTTAAATAGTACACCCACAATATGACCCCTAGCAATAAATAAGCATAAAATCTCAAATACCTCATTTGCAGATGTGAAAGATGTGAAAGCAAGGAGTCAAATGTGTCATCTATATATATATATCCATATCCATAACTATTAATATCATATTATTTTTAATTCATATCTATTATTGTATAGTCCTAACCTTAATTGTTAAGTAATCAAAAAGAAGTGGCAATCTACAACATAAAACAATCACACAAGTGATTTTGGTGTCAAATCTGTGCTAATGTCCCTCTGTGACAACTGTATCTGGGTTAATGTTTTTACAACTCAATCATTCAAATTTTCTTAAGGCTTCAAGTTCTGCATAATTGAGTGACAGCTGGGTGAGCATATGTTCACCACAAGACAGCATGTACATGTGCCCTTTCTCTTTACCCCTTTTTGGATGAGTTCAGCAGAGTCAGCTACTGTGTACTACACAAGGGGGCAGTTGTCGGTCTGAGAAGTGAAGCTCACTTCCGCGTTCAAAAAACTGCAATCCCCTCGGATTCCTCTGGGGGCTGGTGTCAGAAGGGAGCATTCCCCATAGACCCCCATGTTAAAATCGCCGACTTTACATCCTCAGTAAACATGTTAAAAGCCTGGTGTCAGAACGTTTTTTCGTCTCAATCGATAGTTTCTACCCCCGCACACACTCTGAGGGGGGTGAATTTTTTTTTAACTCTACCGTTTTACTGTTATTAGGTTAAAATTCTGGCCAATCAGGGCGCGGAAACGTTGAGTGACAGGTCCGAGCAGCTCCGTGGACAGGCTGCTTCGAGGCCAGTGGGCGGGTTCTCGGCCGGCCAATCCAACATGGCGCTGTTCAGGCCGCCATATTTGAGTCACAAAAACGACTCCCCAAAACCAATGGGTGACGTCACGGACGCTACGTCCATTCTTTTTACAGTCTATGGTACTACAGTATGTGACGTCATGTCCATCTTTATTTAAAATCTATGGTTCACATACACACACAGTGCCAGAACAAAGTAATGTACGTATATAAAAGGCCTACAGTTTCATAGCACTGAGTAGTTACAGAGCGACATCTATATCTATATGTATATACAGTATATGTGTGTGTGTGTGTGTGTGTGTAATATGAAATATTCCCTGAACATCTGGCCAGCTGCAGCCATGAGCAGCCTCTACCTACAGCATGGCCCCTGTGCTCCTGCTCCATACAGTCTGTGGCCCACAGGCTGCTCATGTGTCTTGTGTTTTGATGTTAGATGTGTGGGCGGAGGAACAGGTTCAGACAGAGTAATACAGGGGTGACAGCGTGGCTTGGAATGAAGGACTCAAACCCTGTGGGGGAGTTCGCCTTTTCAGATCTTGTTTCATTACACAGCCTCCCCATAGAGCTTGCTACCCCCTCCTTCCCCCCACCCTTTTTTTTTTTTTTTTTTTTTTACTTCTCTTCCCAATCTCCAATGCACACAAGGCATCAGTCCAGGCGGCACTTGCACATTTCACAACAGATTAATTCAGTTGAACATAACCCCTACAGAGCGTTGAGTAACTCACTGTGGAACTCTTTCTCCCAGTGCTTCCTCCCACTCAAATAGTACGCTCTAACTCCAACCTGTTTCTCTCACTCCTCTTTCACTGATTCATACTGTATTCCCGTTCCCATTCATTCCCAGCCTCCCTTGGCTGGCCTCCTTCTCACTACAGAAATCCCTGCTGCCATTTGGATGCTGTGACACTTGAGCCAAACATAGAAGTACAACATGTGTGTTCTGTACGCACAGGGAGCAATTTGACTGAATATCTCCCATTCAGGAGCATGTGCAAATCAGCTGAGCACAATGTGATTTGATTCTCTGCTCTGTTATTATATTGTTTCCTTCCTTTTTCTACTAATCATATATTATGACATATTTTGACCCCATTCCACAAATTAAAGTAGTTCCCAGGTGTCTTAAAGACATATCTGTGACGTGCTTTGGTCAAAATACCCCAAGAATCAATCATTACAGCTCTTTTTTTATACTCTCAAAACAGCCCCGTTTAGAACGGCTGGTTTCAGTGCCTGTCCCTTTAAATGCAAATGAACCACTACTTGCCCTGCCCCACCCCTTCTACCAGTCCCAGGTAGGGATGGTATTATGCAAATTCGAAACCTAGTTACATCACTGGAAGACAACTGAAGGAACAGCTCGTAAAACCACATGGATTTCAAACTAGGGAGCCTGCACATTACTGTACAGATTTTTTTTGTCAATTCTCACATTTTGGGGGCCGGAAGGCAAGACAAACACCTAAATATATGTAGAATTGAATGTGGAGTCCCACAAGGCTCGGCCTAAATTATTTATTTTCGTACATAAATGATATTTGTGATGTATCAAAGATTTTGCAATGTATTCTATTTGCGGATGATACAAGCTTAAGTTTGGGAGATGATTGAAATATATCTGTAAATTGGAGGAAAACTAAGTTTATGGTGTACACAAATAGAAAAAATAATGAATATGTTACATTGTCTATCAACAGAGTTATGATAGAAAGGGTGTCAGGGATTCAGTTTTTGGGTTGTGGATGAAAAGCTAACATGGAAATCACATAGGCTATTGCTTACACACAAAACAAGGTATCGAAAAATATTTATGTTCTAAGTAAAGCAAGACACATATTAGATTATAAAGTAATGAGAATTTTGAATTGTTCAGTTATTATGCCATATGAGTTACTGCATTGAAATATGGGGCAATACCTATGTAAGTCACATAAAGCCATTGTTTTTATTACAGAAAAGGCACTAAGAATAATACACAATGCTAATTTCAGGGAACATTCAAATGGATTGTTAGTTAAGTCAGGGCTGTTGAAGCTCAGGGAATTGACTGAATTGGGAACACTGTTAGTTCTATATAAAGCAAAAAAAAAATTGACTTATACCTGCAAATTTGCAGAAGTATTTTGTTTTAGTTTCACAAGATGTCAGTCACAGAAGGAAATTTAATTTCAAACATCAAATGGTGAGGACAAAGTTGAAGCAAATGTGTATTTCTGTGGTGGGTGTCACTACCCGATTTGCAACGCTACCCGATTTGTGACAACACCGGTCTGCGCAGACCGGCCGCCATCTTGGACAGCTGCCTACGGTAACTCCACTTGGACAAACTTCATTTGGGCACTGCCCGATTTGCGTACATGCTTAAAGTTCTGTGAATTTAAAATACGGTACTGTGAAAATGATTAAAAAATAAAATAAAATAAAAACCGCGGAGGTCCGTCATAAGACAGCCGCGGCAGACTCGTTTATTCAGTGAGTGTTGTGGTAACTTAGTTGTGATTGTTTGTGGTTGTCATGGTGATGAGGCCGGCGAGAAAAGACGTGAGTAAACACTAAAAGTCTCTGCCTCTGTTCCTGTTTTCTGAGCATAAAGATCCAAACCACCACAACCAACCCTCAGTTTACATTACTAATAAAGTATTTTTAAAAAATTTTTTTATAAAAAGATAAACCGTCTCTGGCGACGCACATAAGGCAGTGATCCTAAGTCAATTCAACTAAGTTTGTCCAAGTGGAGTTGCCGTACGTAGCTGTCACAAATCGGGTAGCGTTGCAAATCGGGTAGTGACAGTGGGTGTCAAGCTTTGGAATTCACTAACAATTGAAGAGTTGTTCAAATATTTTTCAGTTGAAGAAGGGGTTATTAATATAGAAACATGTTGTGATGGAAGGTATTGGTTGTGGATGTTTAAAAAAATAAAATGTATTTATTTATTCTTTGTATAGAGGGATTACCAGCCTACGTCACAGAGGTTCTACTGCGCATGTCGCCTGCAGAAAGAGAGCAGCAAGAGCCGTGATCATGTCTTTTTGTGCTGGAAGTTGCACTAATTGTTTTGATAAAAATAACAAAACGCGCAAAATTTACATAATAGCGTCAACTCGCACCCCTTTCAAGGCAAACGAGAGAGAAAATAGTACATTGGCGATTAATTTTGAGCAATATAACGTGTTAGATACGTTGGTTTGAATGGTGATAAAGCTAATGCCCACAGGCACAGCTGGAGAACTGCAGCGAATGAGTTGTGAAATGTTTACTATGACAGTGACTGAAGACGAGGTCACATACTAATGGAAAGCAAACTGAGATTAATTAACGTTAAGCTATATTGTTTTACATTACCGGTACATACTCAGCCATGCACGTAACGTTACAGTTACGTTATGCAGTTGTTCCAGACTTTAGACAGGTCCGTCCTCTGACCAGGCAGCACCTCAGTCCTCACAGACACTGAGTTTTGTAATCGTGAGTATTTTCCTGAACATTATTGTCTGTTAAATAACTGTAGGTAACGTTAGGGATGCACAGTGACAGTGTTGTTTTTACCGCTGACCGACGCCGTGCTCTGAGTGTCCGTGGTTTGTCCCGTGGCTGAGTTTCCGTTGCCGCGGTACAAACTCGATCCTCCGTCCTGACGTTCTTTTTTTTTTTTCCTGCCGTTATAAAACTATAAAACCGTCTATGTATAAAACACACACTACATCAGTAGGTGATAAACTGTTGTAGTAGGCTGACAACATCGCTAGCAAACACCGCTTTGACTACACTAGATCCATAGAGGTAACCATGACAACCGGTTCTTTCTGCAGTCAGGTTGCGCACGCATCCTGATTTGTTGGTAAACAGATAATCCCTCTATACTGTTGGCTGTAAACTGGCATTTTATCTGATGTAAGTGTTCTTTTGTTTTAAGAAAGGGGCAGGTATAAGTATTCTTCATCCTGCTCCTTTCCGATCCTAATTGGAACGGATAATGAAATGAAATGAAAAAGATGAGTTATTGAGCACACCATGTGAAACAGGGCAAGTCCTCAGTTGACCTTCAAAGTCAGAGAATCCACCTCATTCATATTCAAATTACAGCTAATGACATTTGTGTCTTAATTCACAGCCCCCGATCAAACTGGGAAACCACAGTAATCGGCTCATTTCCCTTCATGCAAGGTTGAAATTGCACTGCTTCTCCGATACAGCATACACTCATGACTTCCTTGGTACAGTAGGCTGTAAGATAGACGAGGCGTCCATTGTCTCGTGACACACTGATGGGAAGAGCAGATAAAACATTTGCCATTAGCTCATTTGCCAAGGTGTGCTCGAAACCTGAGTCTCATACGAGGTGCTTCGCCTGTCAAGTTGTATTAAATGTCTCCTTTTCTTCTTTTGCGGAGAATATTCATTTTTTGCTGCTGTGAAATGGGATTTGAGGAAAGTCGCTGCTGCTCTCATATACAGAGATTAATCTCTCACTCATCAGGGACTTCCGAGGCTTCCTCAGACCCCTCAGCCATTCCAGGCTCGGAGATGCAGAGGCAGGCAACCAGGCACCGCAGAAAGAAAGAAAGAAAAAAAAGTCCTCCTGAGTTTGTGTCGCAGGCTTTTGTGGATAAAAGCAGCTGTTTCTCCCTTTCATGCTATCCCAGGCAGCTCTCTAAGCCCCTCCACATAGGAGAATAGAAGCACTCCCTCCTGCCAAATACAGAACATTTACTGTCTTCATAAGCCCACTGAAGTCTGAATCTGAAAAATGTGACTTGTGACATGAAGAATGTGTGACTATTTCTGGCAAATCTGCAAGTCTTATATGTCATTTTATATAGATGGAGCAACTTCAATCTACTTTCTAGAGTCTAAACTAAAACACAAAATGCTCATGAGGCGCCTTTCCACTGCAGGAACTTCGGGGTCATTTTACAGGGTGGAAATAATGAAAGTAATGGCAAACAAACATTGCATATCTCCAAAATCAGGCAGGTTTCCAGGATGCCAAGTAGCTGACTCATTTTAATGTAACAATTGCCGATGAGAACCGGTGTCAAAAAGGAAAAAAGGAAGAAAAAAAAACAATCGATCACGGACTTCATGATCGATTACCATGGCAACGAACGAAGCTTCGATTTTTTGGGGTCAGCCCTTCTAAAAACGGACGGAAAAAAGAGAGAATAAGTCAGTAAAAGCCGAGAATAGCAGCAGATTACATGACGATTGAGATGGCAAAAACAACAAGAGCAGTAAAAAAAAAAAAAAAAACTGTTGCACATCGCCATAAGCGCCCAGTGGGTCCTGTCTGCAGTGGAGACACGGCCACCGAGAAGGCCGAATGAGAGGACAGTTCCTGTAGAAGTTCCTACCCCCTCCTTTTACCAGGGACTCCTGCAGTGGAAACGCGGCTATAGTGGTTGCAATTGAAGGACAAACATGTCTTTGCCTTTATTATAAAGCTTCACACTGTATTGTTAACAATGTGACAGGTCTACTGTAACATCAAAATAACTTTTCCTAATCATTTCACACAGCGCTCTGTATTATTATGACCTGGTTTTCATTAATAATACATGCAGGCATAGAAACCTCTGCTGAATAATGAAGGGGATGGAGGGGGACTTGTCAATGAAGTCCTATCCATCATCCCTGCCAATTAAACCGAAGCACTGCTCACTTGCACTATCAACTTGTCATGCTCTCTTCTATCCACACAGCTCTCAATCAATTACAGCACCGGCACAATCTGAAATTAACCAGAGTCCTGAGCTGTACAGTGACTTAACAGGCCTGTTCCTGTGAGCTTTACACTATGTTTGTGTGCTAATTGTGTTGCTATATTGTTCAAGCTGCTTTTATACAAGGCTGCTCTCTAAAAAACCCCAAACTGTGAAATTTGTGAAAGTACATTGTTCTGTGTGCGAACACTACGACTATATCATTGCTCTGGCAAACAGCATCCTGACAAAAGAGAAAACAGAGACACGTACGGCTGTCTAAACAATGAACGCTGCATGATTTGACAAGAGGGATTCGACGCAGCATTACTCTTCTTCAGTGAGTTTTTTAGAGTGATTAAACACAGCTTTTTGTAAACCTGCTGCGAGACAACTCCAGCAGGCAGGCGGTAGCGCTGATGGCCTGCTTTCAGACTGATGTTTATAGATCCAAATTCTTGCTCACCTCTCTTTATGCAGTTTGTGGTGAGGTAGCGGTCGGAGAGTCGGCTGTGAGTAATTGATAGAGTGTGTGCACGGCCTTCTGAGTGGGTTCAACCTCAGTGGGTTGCCAGTTGTCATGCAGGAGAGAAAGTCCCTTACTCCTCTCCTTAATGCAAAAGAAAATTATGCCCAGTTCTGCAAGATAATGTAATTTCTACTGACTGCAACACACTGATGAAAATGTTTAGTGCCTCTTGGGAACGGAGTTTAACTGAGTAGCAGAAAGTCAGACTTTCAGGAGCCTATTGTACGTAATCAAATTGACAAATGCCATGTGTAAAGTGGGTGACTGTTTTTAAGGACAGAATCTTCACTGTTTTAATTAGTGGCAGGATGTCTGTCATTGAGAGGACCTGAAAAGGGATTTATGTGTGTTAAAGCATTTTATCCAAAGTTTCACATTTCTCTTTTGGTGAAAAAGAAACGGAGGATCGTCTGAATAAATGTTTGTATGGTCGGTGGTGATTCCACAAGGCAACACTGCTGGTGGAAAACAAGCTTTTGTTTTGTCACCATGTTAGCAGTGAAGCTCCAGGAGTAGTGTGTCAGTTGGTTGGTCCGATACTCTGGTCCAACAACACTGGATAGACGACTGTACCTTGAACTTTGGTGATCCTGGTATTATTATTTTTTTTGCTGTACTCACTCATCATGAGTAATATTTCAAAATCTACTTGGCAGATTGCTACAAGATTAAGTGCAGATAATCATGGTAGCTGACAATGGATCCTAATGACTTCAATAATCCTCTCACCTCAGCATGAGGGTGACATTGTACCAGCTCTAGGATGGACTGCCATACATAGAACCCAGAGGATGACAGTACATTGTGAAAGACCATTTAATTTTCAACCTGATAACATCAGATTACTAATTTATCTATTTAACCCCTTTAAGGTCCAGTGTGTAATGATTGGCATTGTTTATTGGCAAAATCTGAATACACTACCCATTTGAAAATATAAATAAAATTTGTTCGATTTTCGTAGCATTATAATTATTCTTTTACACATATAGCAAGGGTCTTGCTTAAGAGAGGGTTGCCATCTTGTGCCGCCATGTTTGTACGGCAGCCCGAACGGAAAATCCAGCCAGCTAGCAAGTTTCACATTCATAAATAAACCAAAGAAGAAGAAGAAGATGAAAGGAAAGAAGAAGTAGGAAACAGCAGACAAATCCTAAAATGGTTTAGATCTTCACCTGATCGCTCCCCATGCTCATGAAATACTCCTAGTCTTGGTAAACAAGTTTTTTTGTCCTTGGAGGCCACCGTCACTTTGCCGACGGGAGGGGTGAGCGCAAGCGAGCAAACGAGCGAGTGAGCGTTGCAATGTAGAATCTGAACGTTGGATGTCACGGTTTCCCCCCATTTTACACACTGGACCTTTAACACCCACTGGCCTATGGGTTGCATTGCTTCTAATACAGGCACTTCTTTCATATCTGATCATTAAATATGAAGCTAGGTTAGCACAGTAAAAGCAAGTCTAAAGGAGGGTACAACCAAGCCTCATATTGAATGGTCAGATATGAAATTGGTATTGATCATATTATGTAACTCAGCATGAAAGCAAATACGTATAACTGCAATATCAAGAATAGATGTGTCAAATAAACAGCTTTGGTGCATCAGAGCAAAACAGATGTATCATGATGCACTGATTTGGAGTTTGAAAGTGAATAGAATCAATCTGAAGTATGAAAATGAATTTCATTAAAGGCTTTTCTATTGTTTTGACTCAAACTCTTGACAACAAATATGATTCTTTTAATTAAAACTTAAGTATGTGCACAATCTGAAATTTAATGACATTGAATCTTTGGCTTAAGGATCTAATGGACTGAAAGATTACACTGAGGCTTGACGCTGTGTTGACAGAGACTATAGACGTCATCCGCAGCAAGAGAGAGGAATCAAAGATAGATTTTATGCCTTTGTGGGTAAACTATAATTACACCAGCATGTTTTCCTGTCCATTGCAGAGTAATGCTTTTACTGATGAACTGACTGAAGAAAGATTCGTTATGAAGAAAAAATTAACCATCCAGAAAAATCCTATCAGTAGGGTAATTAACTGTATTTTCCTTTCAACACCAGATGTAAAAGAGTAACAAGCTTGTTAATGGATGCCTCCCCCGAACATGTCCACACTTAAGTGATGGAAGAGTCATGCAAATTTATGCTGCATTCAGAGCTGTCATGGTGTAAACAACAATGTTATCGCACAGACAAGAGCAGGAATAGTTGAGGCTCCCTGAATTTATAAAAAAAAAAAAAAGAAAAGTGAATGTTAATTTATTCCAGTCTGGGAATATGTGTTTGGATTTGGATGAACAAAAAAAAAAAGCAAACAGCCAATAAGAGCCCCTGTGCCAAAATTTAGGTGCGTAATTATTACCCAACACTGCACTGCAGACTGAACACTAGAATTATAAGGGTACATTTCCAAGCTCATGAACATGGCTGATGTTATTATTGTCAGGCCAGAACCATTTGAACATCAACCGCACACGTACTGTAGATGTTTAAACAGCCTTGTAGTTGTCAACCTGTCCAGGTTAAAAACAGCCCCTTCACCACCCTCAACTCTCCAATTAAAGGCAGTCAGGATCCAGTTAAGCTGCTGACAAAGAACATATGAGTTAAGAATAAGTTGGCAGCGGTTTTGTCACTTCCATAGAACAGCACATTAAATCAGATCCCCAGGGTATTCCAGGGTTCGTCAAGCAGCATTTAATAGAGTTCTTTACGATTTTGCCGAGTAATATAATTCCAAGTATAATAAAAGTCTAATTATATTCTAGAAAGTCGCCAATCTGCTATCAGATGCTGTGCAGATTAATTTCTTGGGCAGGATTTTCAAATGCATAATTATATTTAATATAGCTTCTTTTTTTAAGTTTTGATGGAAAAAGAAAAATAAGATAGAGCTGCAAGTCTGTACACTGCACAATGCACACACTGAACTAACTGCGAAGCATTTCTATTCTGAAAAAGAGAACATTGAGGCTTGTGAGTTAAAAACCTGCTCAGTGAGGTCGGAAAAGAAATCCTTCACCCAAAGAGCACACCAGACACCTGCAACATTTTATTTTGGTAAATGAACTGGAAATGTGTTGATCATTAGTATCACTTTTATCAGATCTGACTGTTTGGGTTTCCTGTTAAAGGGCACCTGCATTCATCAAAACTTTTATCATCCTACCTAAAGGTTGTACCTACCGCACCTTCCACAAAAAAAAACAATTCCAGTTTACCACCTCATTTCACAGGAAAACACGACCTGCCATCAGCTAAAAAGTTGATAAAACTCCCTCGGGTACTGTGTGTAGTAGGGTTCAAGTGACTGAGATGAGTATAGGACTGAATTATATCCTTTGTTGTTCACAACTGAAAACAATACAATGAAAACTAATGAATAAAGCAGTGAACTTTGTTTACCCTTCATTGTTCTTTTCATTGCAGAGAAAGTTCAACTCATCTATCTATCTATCTATCTATCTATCTATCTATCTATCTATCTATCTATCTATCTATCTATCTATCTATCTATCTATCTATCTATCTATCTATCTATCTATCTATCTATCTATCTATCTATCTATCTATCGTCCTAAAACTGTAGGGTGGCTGCTTCTTCAAATATAATGTCTTCATTTCTTTTCTTAAAGCTATCTTCCAACTCAGGGGCCATATAATATGGAGGACACGGTCAATGTAGTCTTTGCATTGCCATCATAGACCAGTAAGGCCAAACTGAAAGAGGATGATCTGGCCCATGGAGGATTAATGCTTTGCATCACAATTGTCCAGGAAAGAAGGCTGCCTTTCTCTGTCACATTTGAAGGAATCTTGGAAACTGTCATGCATTCAGTATTCAAATGCAGCCGCTGAATGATGTGCTGTCTCTGAATTGGGACCCAGTTTATACCTGTAAAATACTAAAGATGCTGCGACAGAGTAATTACTTTTGTCTCTCATCCAAGTACCAACAAGGCCTGACCCAGCTTACCTTCCAGGATCGTAATTACTTATGTCAGTGGTTGGTATGTCACCATGATTGATTGCAGTTTTTATGTACCTTGCCCATCACCAGTATCCATCGGAGGAGTGACAGAACAGAGAACATGAGTGATGGACAGTGTTGACAAAGGAAAGCTGTACTGGATGCCACCAACTTGTAAAAACTGGAGAGATTTGGGGAAATCTTACACTGAACCTTCTGTGCACTCAGATAATGATTCAATTAGTGTTACTCTTGAGCGTTATCCTGGGATCAACAGGAAGTGAAGACTGTAAAGCTGTGGTGTTTGAGTTAAGGAGATGCATGACAATCAGTTTTAGAGTGGCTTTTAACCTTGAGAAAATGGTTTCGTTGGCGAGGGAGATACAAAGTAAACGTCTATGATCTTGAGTTTACATGTAGAGCCTCTGTTTGACAGAATAAGCTATCAGCTACAGTAACATCCCTCTTAAGGCAAGCAAGGGCTTCTTTATTAAATCTTCTTTCACGCGAGCTCTAAGATTTTAGAAGCTCAAAGGAAAAGCCTAAATTAGATCTCTGGTTAGTATTAATTAAAATGACACTACAAAGCGATATCTTGGTAATAAGAGACTTATCCATGCCTTCAGCTTTGTAGTCTTGTAATGCGAAATGGACCTTGGAGCTTTGGAGGAGCTCATGAGCAGATACTGTACATACTGTACAGGCCTACTTCTTTAAATATTCCCTTTTGATACTGAGTCACTTGTCTAAATCCAGGAACCAGTCACATCCAGACACCATGGGATAGGAGCTTGTTTTGTCTAAGTGACATTGTAGCTGTTGGATTTAATGCTGTCTAGGAGATAGAGTGCTGACCTTCCCAGTTTATATGTCACAGATGAAGCTTTCTAACCAGTCACTGGAGATGTGGCAACTTTTGAACTCAAGAGGGTACGTACCATTTCCTGCAGTCACAGATGGATAAAGTCATGTGTCATCTCATAATTTAGCAACAAAGCAACAATTGAAGAACAACTGCACATGTACAATTTGATAATTGTTTCCTGTCTGCTCTGTATTTCTGTAACAATACAGCTGTACAGTTAGTATTTTTTTTTTATATCAGGTATGTTTATTCAAAGCAACAATATATAGTTTCTCTGCCTGTTTCTCAACTCATTTAAGTGGTAGAAAAACGGTTAATAGGATGAATCGTGCCACCATTGCAGCCTGAGCAGCGTTGTGCCAAATTTTTGCCATTGCCAGTGCCAAGCAAAGAGGGTTTTGTGTGTCGCTGGAGCTCTGGAGGGGAGGTTGGTCAGCCCTGCAGCCCAGCACAGGGCGCTCATGTGTGGGTGAGAGGAGCAGAGAGACTGGGCTTGGGTTTAGTCTCTGGAGCTTAGTGTAACTGCAGTGTACCAGGACCATGGTGGCTCTGTGTTCCTACCCGAACAGGAAAGGCACGATTAGTCCTACTGTATTAACCCTCCACTGAATTTAGAAATGAGTTTAGAAACATCATTTTAAGGCCCGAAAAACTACATAGTGTTACTTAAAGCACTACTGTAGCCTGTTCATCCCTACAAACTATAGAAGCTGACCAGTAGCAGGCATAATATATTCTCATTGTAATGCTAACAATATTAAACATATGGTAAAGGGGTGACAGAAATAACACTGATTATCAGTTTAGAATGGGACATAAATAGCAGTATCTTGTATATAGACAGTCTCAAAACATAGAAGTGTTGAAGTTTTTTATTTACTTGCCCAAACAGGGAGTTTTATATGAGAATATAATTTACTATGATGAACTCCTGCAACTTCCTCAGGAACAGGAGCATTCATCAGGCCCAAAGAGAAATAGAGGATGAGAAAACAAAAACAAAAAGATGAAATCCATGGAGTTTCTAATTTTTAAAATGAATTTCCTATAACATTCAAATGACTGGGAACAGATCTATCTCATTTTCAGCTGCAGCAGGGTATCAAATCAGCTCCTCATGCAAATTGAACATCAATCATTACTAAGAACTACTACTTAAGAGAATATGTTTAACCCTGTCAAGAAGAACTAAATCTAATTGTTAAATCTCCTTTGGGAAACTCCCTGCGGTCAGAACAACCAACATTAATTAATTCACAAACACTTCACAACTCTTAGTGGTGCTAAGTGTTTGTATTGTTTCCCAAAAACTTGATGTGAGCTGAAATGATCCTACAGAAATACAAAGGGTACTCAGCACATCCAGCCCTGTGGTTCAGAGAGTCAAACACTACAGAATAATAAGGTCTATGGAGGAAATTCACTGACAATGGCACCATGACTAACTTCTGTGAAAATGGAAATGGCAGAGAAACCCAACAGAGGGAAGATATTGTTCCAGATAGGGGACCTACAATTAAACTTAATGAACATGAAAAACTGGTTTTCAGTTCTCTATGCTGCAGAAAATGATAAACGATGAATTTCAAATAGGCGAGACAAGGCAATTACTAACAGCCGTTGTAGTAAAGAGAAATGTGGATTTTGTGTAATTTAAAAGAATTTCAATTGCCTCATTATTTAACTCTGAGGAGATGAGGCACCAAGGTTCTCCAGTTAAAAAAAAAGAAAATATTCACATTCAAAGAATTCCTCGACCTGTCTCCTGTGACACAAGAGATTTGACTCTACTAGACATTTGACATCACTCCAATCGTGCTAAATGCACAACTATAAAATCTGACCACATAAAATAGGCTATAGTAGTAGAATTTGATGAAACTGGAAAAAGCTGCTGAAAGCTTTTTACAAAAAGGTTAGGGTTATTCAGCTGTCAGTTACTGATGACCTGTTTCTAACCAGCCCTCTCATCGCAAAAATCCTGGAAGCTTTTAGTAAAATCACTGACAAACTGATGGAAATAGTATCATATGTTGTGATGCGTTTCTATGGTTACAACTGCAGCATCTTTGGTTGCAGTCTTAGGTCGCTCTGTTTAAAGACTAAACTCTGACCTTATGTGTTTTTTTTGTCTTTCAGTCAAACTTTAAATGGGCCATGGCATCAGTTCTGAAACATCAATGGTGCTATAGTTTGGTAACCCTTGACAAGTGACAAGAGAGAGCGCCTCCAGCATTAACTTGTCAAAAGCAGTAACATTGAGAATCACTCTTCCAAATCAATGTGCCAAACCATTTGTTTGAGTCTAATCTCATTCTCTCACTGCTGAACATATCTTCAAACTGTATCCAGTCTTAGTTCAATCGTCTTACTTCTGATTCAAGAATAAAAAATATTACAGTTTCAGTTGAATTTTTCTTTTAATCCATAATCTGAACAACTCTTATGAAACTATGACACGAAAAAAACAATTTTTAGCATTAACGCTTTAGTTGGTAACAACTATTCAGTCATATTATTAATAAGCTCCATTATAATTTAAAGGGGAACTAACTATGCAAGTCCGCTCGCTTTTCCGCTGTTCTGGTTACGCTGCTCTCAGCCGTGCATTTGTTTACAACGAAGCCGGCGAAAAATCAATAAATTGAGCGGTGGATAACGTTACATAACATAAACGATGTTACAGTGCGTGTGTTTGTGTAGTCTTAACCGTCATGAACAAAAGATTAGGGGTTACAGAGCACGTTTGTGTCACGGGGTGCAGAGACGAGAGCTGGGACACCGGGACGGCGGCCAGGTACTACACTGATGTTGCAAGGTTGGTTTTCAGCCGTGAGACGCCAGGTGAAGGCAGACAGCCTCCGTTCTCACTCGTAACAAGTCACAAGTCATGTAGTTAACTATCACAATTACTCCGGAGCTTTTTAATTAAGGCAAAAATGTAGCATAGCCACGGGAGAAATCCTGCTTAGTTCCTCTTTAAGACAAAATCCAACTCCTCTGGCTCCACCTACAGCCTGTAATCGTATTTGCTGAAATCCACCGCGACCGACGATTCTCCACCAGTCAGGTAGAGGGAGCAGGAGGAGCAGCCAATCGCCGCTCCTACACGTCCGACCAAACGAAAGTGAAAGTAAAGTCCGCGACTTGGTCGGAAATTTCAAGACAACAAGGGGGGGGGGGGGGCGCTTGGCAGAGGTTCATAAAGGTGTATTGTCTTAAAATTTCCAACCAAGTCGCGAACTTTACTTTCACTTTCATCAGCTTACCAACTGCAGCTTTAAACTTGAATACGGTACTATCAACTCAAGCCATTACATTTCCCTCATGTTCCTTTTTGTGATGTCAGGTTCCAGACAATCCAGTCATGTAATTATCTAAGCATAGGGGTACGCTAATCTCTCCAGTGACAATCAATAAAGAAAGATGACATGAAATGGATTTCTATACAGGAGTAAGTCATGTCTCTCCAGTAAAAGCAAGAAAAGCATAGCGTAAGCCTTTAATCTGCCTGTAATAGGCTTCGGTAAAATTTTATCCATGCTTTCTGTAACCAGTGCTGTGAAACCATTGGTGCCTATATGCAGTATTATCGTGCTACTTTATATTATTAAGCCTCTATTGAGAGAGATTAAATGAGAAATCAAGCATGACTGCTTTGATGCTGCAGCCTCTGTTTGTAAATGTGGGCTGCTAAATTACTTGCAGAGTGATGCAGTGTGCTTACACAAAATATAAATATACCCCTTCCACCATAAAGCTGTTTTAACAAAGAAAATCACAGTTAATCATATAGTTGTAAATCAAATGAGCACTAGGCTATATGGGAGACTTTCTTTGGATCATGTTTGACTTACATTACATCGTCGTACATTACATATACTAATTGGGCAATAAATCCTCCCCTGAATAGTGATGCTGAGGGTGTGTGTAATGTGCTATTGATAGTGATGCTTGACATTTAAAGTGTTTGAAAAAACACAAAAGCAAATATATAAGGAATGGATTAAACACTGAGTTTGCTGCATCCGATATTAGTCTCAAATTTTAGTATGCTAATCTCACTGCTACTATAGGTGGGACTTCCAATGCCACAGATCAAGCACATAGAAAACTATCTATATTTTGTGAGGTACTCCTGCCTACATAGTCATGAATAGCATGCCCATTGTTTAGTAGCCTATTTCCCCTCATAGTAGCCTATAAAATCCAAGATGTTACCAGTAGATTTTGCAAGGTAGATTTAGCCTTATGGCTGTAAATGCTAATTTAAGACCATGTTAAGTGTTCTTATTTGAATGCATGCCTACTGTAAACATTAAATACGTAGTCAGCTAGAGTAGTTTTCACTGAATTCAAGGAGCTGTTAGATTAATAGCTACACTAGCTAGTGGTGAAAAAATGTGTCAGCTGTTTGTAGTTTTAGTACGTTTATGTAGGCAACTTACAGTATGCTACATCTTTGGTTGACCTTTGTTTCTTTCTGATTGACTCTTGCAAAGGACAATTATATACATATTCTTTATAAGAATAAAGGAACCAATGCGCTAGGTGACTTTGAAGCATGTGCAATATCTACACCATTACCATATTTAGTCGACAATTAGTGAATTAAATACTTCACATACCAACAAAATCCATGGCTGAGTGCCTCACATGAAATAGATTCTGCACTTCTTTTTTATGTACTTTAAGTGACTGCTTTTTTATCAGTCTTCTTGACTCTTGTGCTTTATTGTTTTTACTCAAGGAGAAGAACAGTGCTCCAATGCTGCTAGGGTTTTTTCAGTGAGGGCCACGGGAGAGGAATGAGAAGAGTCCGAGGCTAGACACTCAAGCATTTCTGAATTAGTCACTGTGGAATTCATCTACGTTGGTGCAGTGGATCCTCAACATGAAGCAAGACATCAGTCTTTCCACAGACTTCTACAGGCCATTCATGCCCCTGAGCATTTTTCTACTAGATTAATGTGTGGCTTTCATGGCCCTTTATGAGGCTCCGTTATTTCAACCTGTGACCCATAACAAGGTACTTACTGTCCTGTTTGCCCAGAGGTGAGGGTCTTAGCAGTTTCAGCATCCCCAAGGTCGTGTGTCATTTTCATAAAGCTGCTGCATCAAAGTAGCCTATGCATGTTGGTGAAAATGGGCATAAGACGTTTGTATTCAGCTGGCAGAGGACAAGTAGCCTTTCCTAATCATGCTAAAGCTATCAAAGCCTCTGAGTGGCTCAGAGCGTTCACTGATGGGCTGCTAAGCGTGGAAAATCAACTTACCATGGTCTTCATACACAATGTCATGGAGGTCATACCAATTACATACTGAGCTCTTTGGTGCCGTTTGCAAATGTTGAACATTTTAATTTTCATTATTAAATTAGATTATTTTTAATCAGGCACCAAATGAAACAGGCCAGAGCACAGACAAAGAAGAGGTTTTGTTTAATCACTTATTTACATAGGTAAGGTCAAAATTTAAAAAAAAGAGAAGACAAAAGAAAGCGTTTTCTCTTTGGGGTCACTCATCGCTAAATATGTTTTTGAACTTCTTTCATGCTGGGCTGCACATCAACACACTGACACATAGAAAACAATTACCTTGTTCTATTTTCCAGACCAGTTCTACACATAAGCTGAAGTGATTGAGCATCACAAGGCACAGCTGCACACTAAGCCTTTTCTTAGTCAACGATGGCTGACACTTGGAGAAGCTTCTTTTTTTTTCTGTGTGTCTCAACCATAACGGTTTGCATGAAGGGTTAGCCTGGAGAGGCTGTCAGCGGCCTCTATTGTATTTCTCATTCACATTATTTATATTAAATATATTCTGACTCATGAATAAAGAATTTCATGGTCAAAGGCGGAGAGTCTACAAGAGCTTTGTGAAACTTTACGGAGGTGCAGTTCTGTTATTAAACTTAAAATCATCCAGTTAACATGCTCAGAGTAACAATGGACTATGGAGGGGCACTCAGACCCTGTGGAAACAGTCAGAGGATAATTAGGACCTATCCAGAACAACCCAAACAGTCCCAAATACAGACAGAAGCCCATTATGCTCCAGCTCAATAACAGCAAAACACACCATTTGCCCCCCCCACGCCACTTTTTTCATGCAGTTATTATGTAGAATGTCATCAGTGCTGACAGCAGGGACGACTTGAATTATGTAAGTCATATAGACATATGGTCACTGGGAACTTACCCTGGCTCATTAGACTGAACACAATTAGGACCCAAAAACAATGTCTGCTTCTGAGATATCGCTGAGTCTGTGGGACTTAATTAACATAGCTGGGGTAAAAAGACTAAAAAGAGACTGATGGAAGTTGCATTTGATGTCGTTCTTTCTTTTATAACCAAACAAAGATAAAGAGGAAACAGAGATGTCAAATTCCTATGGCTTTCTAAGCTTTGACTGACACGCTTTAATGGCAGCAGTGCAGTGGTGGCAGCGTCATTACACAGAGAGCGCTCAAATACAACAATGATCAGGGTAAAAGTAGTCTGCATGGAATCTTTGGAGGCTCACAGATTCATGAAATTAAGTCATTTCATGCTTGAATGACCCATGTCTGGCATATGGCATCTACACTGAAAGCAGATGCATATGGCTACATAAGTGTAGTAGGCAACCTGCTACAGCACATTAATGCTAGAGTTGATTGTGCAAAGAGGCGCTGCACTATACAGAGAATGTCTTATAGCGGGATTCGGTGGGACCCAGAGGGTTTGCCTTATCTAATATGTGCAAAGTGCATTCTGTGCTTTGAAAATAAACCGTAAGAAGAGGAGAGGCTTCTCTTCACGGTAACAGACAAATGTGCACCAAAACATCCCATCATTCTCTCTGTATGACCTCTGCAGGGATTATAACACCAATTGTATGCAATGACTGATGCATGTGGTGCTGGATCCTGCCTCATCGCTTCTGCTCAGCAGTGTCATGAACGTGGCAATGGAATTTCAATGCTTCTTGCCTGATGCATGGGGAGTTGTTATTGAGTATCGATGGTTTCGCGAGAAAATGATACAACCGAGTACCTCTCTCTATCCTCATGCAGTGCTTTGGTGTTGTTACAAATTAGAATCTGACACGACTTGATTACGCTTCTTGCCTGTTAAGAGAGCTGTGTGGCCACAGATCCCAGCGGTTGTATTTCTCCCTCGATCTCTAAGCGTTCTTACCTGAAAATGAGGAGGATGGTGAACATGGTCCCTCCAGATGTGAAGAAAGCCATGGCTGCCGAAGTAGAGGAGACACCAGGTGGAAACTTATCTGAAACAAGGGGACAGAGAGCACTCAGTTTAGATGGATGCAAGCAATGATAGTAGATTCAAGAAGGTCCTGGGTTCGAATCTCCGGCCGCCCAGGTCCTTTCTGTGCAGTTTGCATGTTCTTAAATGCAGAGAAAGAATTTCACTGTACTAGCTGTATATGTGACGAGCTGTATATGTGACTAACCCTAACCCTTACCCTAACCCTTTACCTTTACATTGTACTTGTGCTGGAACGGTGGCTTCTAAATCTTTCTTAGCTGGCAGGAATCACGGGAGGTTTGTGACCCCTTTTCTATTTTTAATCTTTACAGTCTGCAGTTCCACAAATATTTTTTCAACTGAGAAGATATCCATCACCAAGGTAACGATAAGTTATCCTGTGCCGCTTGGTTATCTCTCACATATTCTTTCCACAGACACGGAGACGTATTTCTGAATCACACTGCAGCCAGTTACAGCACCGACATGCCCGAGAGACATTTTCTCAACAGTATAATGACCTCTTGTTAATGACTTCACCCCAACTCTAAGTCTGGCTCAGAGTTGGGTAAAAAGTAATAAAGCGTATTGCAGATTCCTTCAGAGAGACCGCTTGTTTCTGCTCTCTCCCTCGTTGCCTCTCTTAAGATAAAAGCAGGCAGAATACCTTCAGAGACCAGAATGACTTAAACAAGGAGCCCTGAGTGCTGTGGACGGCAAGCTGGGCTGAGGAAATATTTAATGTCAAGTTGAAGGCAAACTTCTCTGGCTGCGGTGTTAAAAGTGGCCTCACAGTGGTGCAATAAGGTGATGTCACCTATACAGCTACAGCTTTGGTTACATAACACCTAGTGCAGAAAATGGGGCATTATCATTGAGGTGAAATTGAATAAAACACATTTGTCTGTGTTCCTGGCCTTACATTGACTTCAGAGAAATGAAACTTATTTGGTCCATTTCCACATAGCAGTGGTACACCCATGGACATCCAATGAAAAAAAAAAAAAAAGGGAAAAAATCAAATTTGTAAAAAACTAGTCACTGTATCAATATACGCTATACTGAAAATGTCGGCTCTGTGCAGCAGCAGAGCAGAGTTGCATCACAGACTGTCTGCGTTTTATCATGTGATAACAGAAGAGCTGACCGACAAGGCAGTGGCAGAAAATTTTGTGTCAAAGTGAAAAGCAAAAACGTCTATTGGGAAATATCTCAGATTTAAATCTAATGTCTACAGGGAACCTGATAACATTAATGAGGGTGGCAGCATCTGAAGGTAACACTTCTAATATTGAGCCAACACACATCTCTGGAATAAAAACATCTCTAATTGGTAACACAAGTTCATTATCCAGAGTGGGAAAATCTCCACATGGTGACATCTCCACTAACAACTGACAGTGAGATTTACCATAATATATTATGTCTGCTTTGGATTGGTGCCTCTGTATGATAGATATATGAATTCAACAATAATAATTGGACTAAGCATTAAAAATATTAAATACAGATATAGTAAAGGAGGGTACTGTTGTTGTTTTTTCTGCCAGTTTTGTCACAGCTGAACAGACTGCAGTGAGTGACATGACTGATCCTGACAGATCTGCAGGAATGTTTAATGTTTTCACTCACTACTGAAGTCATGCTCATTCAGCTGCCTTGCTTTATGAGTCATGAGAAATGAAAGAAACTATGTGTATACATACATACATAGAAGCACTAGTATGTCATCAAAAATTTTCAGTCCTTGCCTTAAATGTTTGAACAATTTTACAGTCGTAAATGAAATAATGAGTGAAACTGGGATTTGATTGCTACTCCACCTAAAATAGGACATGTAGAACTGTTATTCCAAACCAAATGTTGTGTGCCATTGGCCACAGCTTAGAGCAAAATGTAAATTCTGTCAGATTCAGACAGAGTGAGACTAGAGGTTTCTCTCTCTCTAGTCACTGTGCTAAGCTAAGCCCACTGGCTGCCAGCTGTTTAGCCTTCTTTTTAAGGACAGATGTGGCAGTATTATCAATCTTCTCATCTAACTTTCTGCCAGAAAGTAACTGAGTTGCAGAGTCCAACTGTTGGTTTTTGCTTCTTGGAGTATGAATTAGGATACAGGACATCACCATCATGGAAATAATTTAAACCTTTTAAATTTAGAACTGCTTCTATTTTGTATTATAGCACATTAGGAAGAAAACACATCACTTTATCATATTTCCACTGCGCACACACCTCTCTGCTGATCTGTCACAGCAGAATGAGCAAATGACTGTGAGTCTGCTCCATTTGTTCCCCAGAATATACACCACTTCAGAGTGATTTAAGCTCAATAAGCAATATTAGAAAAAAACAAAATTACACTGTTACTTTCAGACTGATGCACTCGTTTATGCTCTACCCAAACAGCAACTGGGCAAATTAATGAGTGGAATGGTTTTTGTTTTTTTTAGGAAAAGACAAGTACAGGGCTTACGATTAAACTTTTTTTTACACTGATCTACGTGGGAGGGCTTTGTTAGAAAATGGTTGAAAGGGGACCAGCCATTTAGCTTTAGCTTAGCGAGTAAAGACTGGTTAGCATGTTAGCAGATGATTTGTGTTGTCTTTGGAAGAAAAATGTGCAGAAGGCACTCTTGAATACCAGAGCAGCCGTCTCTATGTTGCTGCCAGTCCCCCGTGGATGTTTGGCCCAAAATGTTGTGGTTTAGCCTCAAGTGGATCGGGTTCTGGCAAGAAGAATTCTCAGCTGCCAGAAGTCCAGCTGCTTTGGTTAGCTAAATATCAAAGACATTAACATTTTTCCTACTCATTCAAATACAGGTCATAAACTATCATTTGTATGTTCTATTCTATAAATACATGTAACTCTTTTGATCCCTCTCAGCTCAACAGAGCTTAATGATGCTGCACATTGCAGTAACCTGGAGAACCATTCCGGGGCTCAGGAGTAGGCTACTGTGTGCCATTAAAAGAAACTATTGAACATTCGATTGGTTATCTAATGACCAATGGGTCAGACAGTAAATGGGAATATGTAATTTATTTTTGTGTATCAGATGTAATTGGATTCATCTGTCACTGTCAATAATACATTTTTGGAGCTTTTGTCAGATGTAAATTCATTACACAGCTTTCAAATGAGCCTCACAGCCCATGCATTTATACAGTAAACACCCTCGGACCTGACGGTTAGTCATCACTATTTTAATCCAAGTCTTCAAAGTACCAAATTTGCTTGTTTGTTATTTTAGGAGATGAGACCATGATTTTTCCCCGGGTTAAGCGGGGCTCATGAACTGATATCTCCACTCTTCAGCCCATGTTTGTTTGCTAAATCTGTCCTGGCATGCAACCAAGCTCAGTGACCATCCTGATGAAGGATGCTCCAGTGTGGGAGGATGGATAACAGTCCTCGAAAGTGAAGCCTGTCTTTCAGCTGTGACTCTAACTACTGACAATTTGATTTTAAGCTGACTTGAAAAGGGCAGCAGCAAATATAAAAAGATATTTCAAGCAGCACGTCATCTAATTCTCTAGCCTTTCTCTCCTTTGTTGCTCTTCAAGGTATTTATCCCAGGCATCATGGATGAGTCACATCTTTAGCATGTCAACCATTGTGGCCTTCAAGACGCAACACCACAAGTCATTTGTTCTTATTTCTTTCCTTGATGTACTGATTGGCAATTATTTCAGTTCTCATTTTAACCAATATTTTGTAAAGCTACAGATAAAACAAAACAGCTTGCTCTGCATCAATTACACCTAAGTTGCTAAAACAGCGGGAAATAATAATCTGACTGGCTCACTATCACTGTTCACAACAAAGTGTTTGAATTCCAGCATACAGTATCTGACATTCCACATATTAATATGAAGCATATTAGCTTAGCTAGATTTTCATGAATTTTAAGTAGCTTACTTAAAGTACTTAAAGTCATCTAGCCAGCAATTAATGTTAAGAACAGGTTTTTCAGACTTACAAAATAGACAACACATTCACCATGACTTTGTTCTAAATATCTTTCTTAAAATATCTACAGATACTACAAAATAGTAATTATGCCCTGACTGAGTCTGACTACAGTAGGCTATAGTACTTTTAGTCTACTTTGCAATTCATATTACACATGTTGTAGGTTTACATGTGTAATATGGATTGTGAAAACATATTTCCCTATGGGGGACAATCTGGATGAATCTAAATCTGAATTCACCTCGAACAGGCCTTTTTCCGCATAATACGTCATGTCATTACAGTGTAGTGTACTGCACCAAGTACAGATAAGAAGTGATGCTTGAGTCAGTCCATGACTACCTGTTTTCTGACTCTTTTTTTCCGTCAGAGTAAGTCCAGAGTTTTAGAGTCTAAAAAACATTTTTGTCTCCACAGACACTGATCCCATAAGTTAGGTTAGCTGCCAGAGCTGAATAGCAATATGCTGACAGTGCTCTCATTTTCCCAGTTTTTAGGGAACATTTTCTGTAAAGAAACATCTTGCTCTGACACAGTCTGTGGCCTGTTATGGTAGAATGCAGCTACATTTATTTATGATACGGGATCTGTGCATCCCTGTAGCTCCCTGCTTGATGAAGTTGCCTATGGCTGCGGTTATGTGCATATTTTTTATTTTAATTATTCCAACTGAAGATTTTGGGTCAAAGTTTTACATGAGAAGTGATTCGATGGTGTTTACATGAACTAACACATTTAATCAGAGCAGCTAAAGTGACAGAGCAAAATAAATGCAGCCCATACTGCATTTTTTCCTCTGGCTAGGTTCTGTGGTCTGAATCTGGCCGATGTACAACATGACTGTCAGATGCTACTTCCACATCTGGACCAGTTCTTTAGCGCACAAAATATCAAAACCAGCCAACAACATGGTGTACGGGCCAGACTCACGCCCGAGGACCCAGGCATATGTTGGGCCAAAAGTTTTATCTCGCTATCAATAAGAGGGCCTGCAAAAAAAAAAGAATAGGGACAGAAGGTAAACTGGTTTCATCTTTTTACGTGATGCAATTTAACTTTCATTGGTTCATGAAAAGGTTGAAAATACCCTCTGCAGATGGAGATGTCTATGTTGATATGTTTGGGCTTTTAAACTGATTATAATTTGAGTATTACGCTCCATGTAAGCATACCTTTCGATAGTTATATCCTGCTGTGATCATTATAAGCTGGCTTCATCAGCTTATGGTTTTCAGTGCATGTTTTTCAGTGAGGGCAGGATGTTCTGCTTAAGAGAGAACATTATCATCCTGTCTTATCTACAAACTGATTTTAACAGCATCGGGCCATAAACTAGGCAGTTTCGATCAAAAGTCATCTTGGATCATCAAACAGCTTTGGCTCATTCAGGCTGACTGTTTTTCAGCTGGTAATGAGACAGTGACTGGGCTTTATGATAGGATGTCAGACAAATTATTTTCCACATGTATCATCCAGACAGGGCAAGTGAGACGACACAAAAATGTTCTTAAAAACGATGTGGACCTTTTGTTACATTCTTACAATTATTATAAGTGATCATGGTACGTTCAAAGTGTCACCCCTCAGGACTAAACAGTCAAATGGGAAGCTATTGTAGAGACAGTACTGTACCTTACAACCAGATGCTAAGACGACTGAAGACAACAGGAAAGAGAACAAATCAAAAATGCACAATTGTAACAATAAGGATGAAAACAACCTTTGATCATGGCTGTCAAAACAAAAGTCTGACAACATGTAACACAAAAAGAACCAGTTCTTCATCTCATCCAGTCCATTCAAACAGTCCAGCGTGCTTTTTTTTTGGAGGATCTTCAAAATGTCTTTCGAGATTCCACAAGTACACTGAAGCAAAAAATAGCTCTAACAGAATCACTAATGTGAGAGTGATGGAACAGAGTAATAGAGCATTTCACTCTGTGCTGGATAGTTTCATCTTTGTTATCAAAATCTCTTGCTGATGTTGTCGGTGTAGGGCCTTTAAGGTTCTTGCCACAGTCTAACCAACATTTCTATTATGTAAAAGTATCTGTAACTCTGTGTACTCCTCAGCTCACCCCCCCTTCACTCTCACTTTCTGTCTTGCGCCGTCTGCTTTTCTCTTTTCAACACACCATGGCAGTGTCTCACAGCAACATTAAGGACTCTGTGGATTTCATCTAGGCGAAGGCCTCTCCTCCCCTGTTTTCATCTACGGGTTTAGAAGCTTCATTTCAGGCTCTGAGTGACTTCTATTTCTCATCATCCCAGACAGGTCTCTGGTGTCCATCACTCTGCATTATTACTGGGATGAGCCAGCAATGTTGACGCTCAAACACACTGGGGACGTGCAGGCTGGCAATTACAGCAGTTATCACAGCGATGAGAATTATGGAGTCAGAAGAGACAGATAAGCCAAACTTGCATTATGAAGAAAAGCCATCATCATGGTTATCACACAACACATCATAAAGAACTTTTACATTGTGATGCAAAAATCTAATGTTTTTTGTATAAATAATGTCAACATTAGCCTCATTTCATGAAGGCTGTTAAATATTTGTGATTACTGTTTTCATTGATGAAATTTATAAAAGGAGAGAAACCCCTAATTATGGATGGCTGAGTGACCTCATATAACATACACAGAGGATGTGGTGCCCAAGCTGATGGGCATTACCCTTAATACCTAAATACCCACTCTATCATGCCATACTACTAAAACACTAAGTGCTGTAGGCTGGGATAGAACAGGCTATAATGAAAAGAGAACCAGCAATGTCATTAAAAAGGCATATAATTAAAGGATTTGGACATATTGAAGAGCTCACAAAACACCACTATAAAAACTCATTAATTGAGAAGGACTCATTTATACCTCCAGGAAATAAGCTTTTGAGATTTTTTTTTTAAAAAGAAAAGAAATCCCAAATCCTCCTCTCTTCTTGCAGTAAAAATTGGCATCACTACATCTTTGGCTTCTCTGCCTATAGAAAACTGATGAAATGGGATGTTTCATTTCATTGAAATGTCGCACAACAGGAGAAGTTACATCATTCCTCTTGATAGAGCTCCTATGTGATGCCATGTCTCAGTGTGTGTACTGCACCTGTGCACTGTATCACACAGATAAAATCTTTAGTTTGATATTGATGGCTGCCCCACTGGTGAGGTGGTTCAAAGACAGATTTTGGTATAGACTGCTTCATACATCAAGAATGGGAGGAGATTGTACCAATTATGTTCTCGATGTGGAGCCGTAGACAAGGTGGGGCATTGATTTGAAAAGAATTTGTAAGATTTTTTGTCTTGCAAACCGACTTCAGACAAGTATGGATTACATTAAAAGATATTTTAGTGCACTGGACTCATTCACCCAGTGAAACATACTCTATGTAAGGACTTGAGAGCTCTGAGGGTTCATCTGCACCAGACCTCAGGGCTTCTGGCCATATTTCTATCACATGTGATCCTTGAAAAGTAAAGCCTGAGGGAAACCAGCTGATCTAAAGATGCATCTGGACACTGTGACAGCCCGAGAAGGGACAATACCAGAAGGACTTGTGCCATCAGATCACATTACTGATGACACATGACACTGTGCTGCTAAGTCAAGGCAAGGTCCCATCAGACATGAGCCAGAAATGCACTCAAACTGATGCCAGGATGCACCTGCGTGGCAAACAAATCCATCCAGTCTAAACTGTAACTGTGCAAAAAAAGAAAAAAAAGAAAAATCAGTCACAAGATGATAAGGTCTGACATAAGAGATGTGCTCCAGAAAATCTGAGTCAAACGACTGAGATGAATCACCAGCGGCCCATTTCAATGACACAGGGCAACATTCCCATTTAGCTGGACCACAGAAAGCAGTCAATAAGCAGGTAAAAGAAGCAAATGGAGAGGGACAAAATCAATACAGTGAAAGAAAGCAGAAAAACCAAGACAATGCTGGCACGTGTCCAGTGAGGCACAGCCACGCCAATACTTCAATTTGTTGTTTAAGGCTGACATTTCTTTAATTCCTCCATGTTGTCCATGTGAGAGGGGGAAGAAAATACCATTCACTGCTCTGGAGTTTTGATGATAACAGAGAGCCTTTCCATTATCTCCACACAACTCTACTTATGGAAATATCACTCCTCTGCCTTCTTGTGACGGCTGAGAGCTATATCTGAAAGACAGCTGGCAGTTTATAGCCACCGAGTGAACAAAAATCTGCAGAAATTAACTCTGCTTTACAATCTGGGCTTATTCCGCTGATTACAGGCATTATCGCCCTGGTAAATATAGTTCGACAAATTAGAGGAGGACTCAGCGAAACTCACCATAAGGCTTCACGGAGCATTAGCGTGATTTTAATTACTGTTTTTATCGCAGTGGAGTCATAGCATTGCTGGGAGCATTTGTCTGTTGACTTGACAGCTTAACTGTTTTTATCTGATCCAGAGCTGCTGGGTAAATATTGGCCCAAGTATAAGCATCTCCATTGATAAGAGGCACCTATACACACACACAGTGGCTTGGAAATGGAAATGTACAGGCTATAACAGGTCAACTTTGATAAATTCCTCATTTATGTATCACCCATTACAGAGACACAGCACCCTAAGGGGGACTATTAAATTCATCCCTGACCTTCACCTTCTTGTCATTCAGATAACTGCCATAAAAATCACCCCTGTGCCCAATTAAGGATTGCAATTTGACCACAATTGGAGGACCTGGATGCTCTTCCTATTATAAACTGGGCACATTGTCCAAAAAAAATGGCCTTGGGGAAAAATCTATCAACTATTAAGTGGCTTGTATGGTCAGGCAAACACTTGTTAACCTCCTAACCCCGCATTCACATTAAGAAAGAACATCATCCACGCACCAGCAGCTTCCACTGGCAAAATTAATTGAAAGCAGCACAATTTAGAAAGGAGACGCTCATGCACACGCAGTAAAGCGCGCGCGTATACACACGGACTGACACACGCGTACACACACACACACACAATACATGCATGTGGCTGGCAGCGCCGTGATAAGACTGCAGTAGATTTTTTTTAACAGACTGTCGCACTTTAAATAAAACATCACTCCATACTTCAAAGTTTAAATGCACAGCGGACTTTGGTATCCAGCCTGCAGTGGATGACACACACTCTCTATTCAGAGACGCACTGGTGAGAAAAAAAGAAGCGCACGGAAAGACAAAACAAAGGTCTCCAATCTGAGGCGCAGCAAAGATGAACAGGTGCCACCACTATTTTAAACGATAAAATCACAGAGTAAATAAGTTTAAACACGAACTTTACCTGTAGCCTAACTGCCGATCACCGCGTGCATGTCCTGTAGATATCAGCGCATCCTGCAAAATAAGAGTCCGTAACGCAGGCGTTTTCCCCTCAGATCGCTGTGGCTGTAATCGAGACTTCCATTCAGTTTAGGCACCTGCTGATCCGCGCATACATATGCCTGCACAAACAACTGGTTGTGCTCTGTCAGCGGATTCCCATTAACCACTATGGGCTGGACGCGCTGCTGCGCAATGACGCACGCCATGGACTCGCAGCTGATTTGGAGTCTCCAAAGCTGCCCAAGATGAATGCCCTGAAAATCTGTCATGATGGTGTCTGCTGCGTGTTTCGCTGCTATTGCACAGTATTGGAGAAAAAAAAAACGTTATTTCATGCCACATCTAAAAGCATGAAGGTGTGTTTCCCCCCCTTTTCCCTGCACCTCTCCACCCGAGACAAAGGTTTGCTTGAAGAGGTTTTTAGTGAATATTCATTTTCCCCGTCAATAGCGATTCCCCTCTTACAAATCAAAAAGATCATCTTGCAGTAATGTAACAATAGTGACACAAAGGAGATGAACTGTGTGATCAGCCATTCTCTATTTTGGTACTTTGAAGAAATCAAGTGACAATAATCTTGTCAGTGCACGTTTAACGCTTCGCAGCAGCACTTTAAGCTATTACACTTCCTAATCAGCGTCCCAGACAAACACGTTGCTCTGAGGAGCTCAGTGCCTACACGGTAGGATGGAGGACCTCCTGCACTCCTGCAATTAATTAAGGTGTTGGTCTCTGGTGGACTCAGGTCGCCCAACTTCCCCAGGCCCTCACCACTTTTCCTCTGAGTGGGCGGTGAACCACTTCCACTCCAAACGCCCTAAGGGGAGTGAAGGGCGGTCACTCAGGCAGCAGATGATCCGATCTTAACTAACATGTGTGCCATAACTGTTGGTTCACTCGGTGTATGGGAGGGCAGGAGACAGCCGCAGTGGTGACAGAGACCACCATTCAAGCAGGAAAGAGGGTTAAAACCCCTCTGTTGGCAAACAGCCATCAGCCCATCTATGCCTCAATAGAACAATGTCTGCTGCCCCTTACAAACATGGATGTATTGGCTTCCACCTCCAGGGAGACTGCTCTGTTGGTGACCCTGACCTCTGACCTTAGTGCGGAAGAGGAAAGGAAAAAGATGGCTCCCCTGTGGGGATCATTAGAGCATTGGCACAATAGAGCTTTTAACTCTACATACTGTATTGTATTTTACTGCAAGCCACAGAAGCAGAGCTTCTCTTCAGCCACATCTCCGGTTAAGCTTCAGGAAGGGGCATTATATAAAGAAAATGTTGTGGAAAATAAATGTATAATTGGTGCCCAGCCTGGGGGCAGGGGGAGGGTGGGGGCACATCTCTGTGCTAACAAAATGAAAAAGTAGGGGGAAAAACACTTGTCCTATGGCAAGTGTTTTTCCCCCTACTTTTTCATTTTGTTGTTTTTTTTGTAACTACAGTATTTTAATGACATTTCCCTCTTATCTGTGATTTTATTTCTCTTGTCAATCACTTAATTCAACACCTCACACCAAAACACTGAGCAGCAGAAGCAATTTCCCCTTTTTATGAACTAATGAAAGAAAGAACCGATACTGCAGGATATTTAAAACATTATTTGCTATGGATTTCTTTTACTGCTTAAAACACACTGGTGCAACAAATATGTGCCTCCAGTTGACAGAACAGTAGCTTTACAGCATATTTCTGCTCCTCACTGTGCAAAAATTGATGCCACCTGCCATGTCTTGCTGTCCTCAGCCTCCGTTACATTAATATCTTCTGAATATCCTTGAGGCTACAGCAGGGGACCCTCCCCCTTGTCATTATTTATGCATGTGAGAGTTGGGGACAGAGAAGAACTAGAAGGCCACCCGGATCTCAACCTTCTCCTCCAACGCCAAGCCCACCTGTGATGGATTCCCCATCACATCTCTGGCTGTCACATTTGAATCCTGCTGGGGTATTTCACCAGGTCTATACCTGAGCCCTCATTTATCTGCTGCTGATGCTGCTTTCAAGGAACCATCTCACCCAGGGTTATAGGGCCATGTGCATGTTTTATGCATGATTTATGTGTGCTGTGCTCTCTTGAGTTCCATTGCTTAGACCTAGGTCACCAGAGCAGGCCAGATTAAAGCTGCACCCTCAAACCAAAGCTTTCATGCATTTGTTCAGTGATCTCTTGAGGTTGCATGGGGTCAAGTGTTTGATACATAATTCATTATTCATTATTCAATGTTACAAGTCACTGTATGTGCAGATCTGTTGGAAATATTCATATCTTTTCAAGTGGCAGCAAAGTAAGTCTTTGGCAGTGAGTGTGGTTCTTCTGCTGCTTTCAGATGTCAAATGTCTTGTCCTGGAATATTAGCGTGGCACGTATTACGTCATCATAATGTTCAAACAATCCATCTGTTTGAAGATAGGTTTCGTCAGTTGTCAGTTGACCTTGCCCTCCCACCATCTGGGTGATGGATTTCATCGCAAAGCCTCATTCATCCACAATTTATTGAACAAGCTTAGGTGTGTGGATTTGGAGAGCAGGTACAACGTTGTCATCCATGGAATCTACGGCCTCTATTGCAACAACATCTGCACCATGATAGCATATTTATTTCAAAAAGGACAATAATCTTTGGGCCAAACACCATCCCTCAGTCACTCACCCTTTATTTGGGATAATTCAGGACCATGGAGAGCGAACACTTATCCATTCCAGTGTCTATTATCTGTTCAAACAGCAGAGCCTGATTGCTTGGAGGTCCACATTGTTCCATAGTAGTTGAAAGTTGAATAAAATATGAACATGAAGTAATAATTTATGAAATATTTGAAGAATTGATTAACTTTCAACTCATTATTCTAAAAAGTTGGTTTGCCATTATTCCTGAATATCCTCTTTGTTTTCATTTCACATTAAGATTTGTTTTTTAATGTCACTTTTCACCAAGGTAATTTGTGCTTAATTAAAAAAACCAACAACCATCTCCAGTGCAGGTTAACTCAACTTCATGGGATCAAAACTAATCAAATCTGGTAAACTGAGCCACCATTCATTTTCAATTAAGTGACAGAAAGTAAGTAAAGCAGTAAACAGCTTTGTAAAACAAAGCTTCCTGCTACTTTGTGTCCACTCTGGTCAGAAACAAAACTTCTAACAACAATAAAAACAAGTCACAATATCTATTATCACCTAATTTTAATGAAACTAGGATTCTTTCATCCTGACAGCGATGATGATACTCTCTTCCTCATTATCAGCTCAGAATAACACGAGGAGATGATAACAGAAAATAAAAACTGAACCCATGATGCCTTTGATTAGAACAATGATCCTCACAGTTATGTATTTCTCTTGATTATAAATTAATATTTCAGTCAGGTTGACTCATCAGATATGAATGACTTTTCTCTCATTTTGTTTCAGCTTTTTTTTTTACCTATTTTTTGACCTGCCTCACGTTTCTAACAGTTTCATCATCAGACAAGAGCAAACGTACTACATGCATGCATACTACATGCGTAGTACACGCAGGTACAGTACCAGCATTTCTTCTCATGTAATAAGCATTTTATGCATGGTTCTGATAATGTGGCTTACCCTTACAGTAAACACTGAGATTAACCAAGAGTTAACCATTTGATAACCTGCTTTAAGGTATAGGCCAGTGGTTTTCAAAGTGGGGTAGGGGGACCCCCAGGGGTCCTTGAGAGGGTTCTAGGGGGTCTCCGACTTTTTCCCAGAATTTTACCAAATTTTTTCCCCTGAAATTTCTCCAAAATGTCATGCCATTGGCTGTAATTTGAACACACATGACACACAACAGTGACGTTATTCAGTCTCAGAACAAATATTTGTGTATTTCTGGTGTTTGTTCAAAATGTTGTCCAATGGGGGGTCCGTGGTCTAATTTGTGTCAGTTTAGGGGTCCTTGATGTAAAAAAAAAAAAAAAAAAAGTTTGAGAACCACTGGTATACAGTAGGCTATCCAGGAGGTCAGGACACATAAGCAGAAGTGACTTACTGCTCTAAGAGTGAGCTCTATGTGCTATATTGTTTTTTTATGTTTGTATATTTCTAAATGTAGCCTATGTCTTATGGATGCTTGAATTTCCCTTGGGATCAATAAGGTATCTAACCTAAAAAAAACTATGCTTTGTAGTATTGACCTTAGCCCTTTAGTCCTAGTTACTTAGTACAAAAACACTAACATGCCTAACCAAAGTGAAAATCAAACTGAGCCCTAAACCCAAATCAACACACTAATTTACGTTTTGTTTTGTTTTTTACCTTAGAGCCTTAGACAGGTAGCATTAGCAACCTTACTGAGCTATCTAGCTAGGCAGTTTTATCAAAATTGCCAAATCATAATGTATATGACCTCAAGGCTCATCTAGGAGTAATGGGATGGCTTCTTATTATAACAGAAAATGAATAACATTGGGGAGAGGAGGAGACAAGAGGGAGACCAGCTCTAAATAGAATGGATAAAAAAGAAATAATACTATTAGGTGAAATAATGTTATCAATAATAATAATAACACTATCAAATAGTGTTGCGTAGTACTAGTAGCAGATCCAGATCCCAAGGCTCTTGAGTCAGAGATCTATGCAGAATGAGGACAGTGCGATGGACAGAGAAGACACAGAGTTAATGACATACCGTAGTGTGATATATGCACGCAGGGAGGGGGGCAAGACAAAGTGCTCATGGGAGCTCCCCCAGCAGCCCCGGCCTATAGCAGCATAACTAAGGGATGGTTCAGGGCTCTCCTGAGTCAGCCCTAACTATAAGCTTCATCAAAGAGGAAAGTTTTAAGCCTAATCTTAGATGCAGAGAGGGTGTCAGCTTCCCAAACCCAAACTGGGAGCTGGTTCCACAGGAGAGGAGCCTGATAGCTGAAGGCTCTGCCTCCCATTCTGCACTTAGAAACTCCAGGAACCACAAGTAGATGTGCATTTTGAGAGCAGAGTGTTCTGTTGGGATAATGGGGAAGTATGAGCTCTTTAAGATATGATAGAGCTCAGTTGGTTAGGCTTTATACATAAGGAGAAGGATTTTGAAATTGTATTCTGAATTTTACAGGCAGCCAGTGTTTGAAAGCTTTCATGGGAAATATATGATATCTTTTCCCATTTCCTTGTCAGTAGTTGTGCTGCAGTATTTTGGATCAGATGGAGACTTTTTCACTGTGAATTATTGGCTCATCCTGATAATAAAGAATTACAGTAGTCCAGTCTAGAGTTAACTTGGGATTTCAGGATCACCAGGAGACAGGATGCTTCTTATCTGAAATTATTGAACAAGTAGAAGAAGGCTATCCAAGAGACTTGTTCTATGTGTTAGGTAGGAAACAAATCAAAGTACTAGCTATAGGATTATGTAATATATAGGGTTAAATACACTGACTCCCATTTCACCTGAACTTTGAGAAACTAATCATCCAGGCCTCTCTTTAAGACATCCCTGAAAGTTTACCACCTGGTTAGTCACCGGTTCATAACAACAGAAATGCATACAGTGCTTCATAATATTACCTAAGGAACCAAAGAGAATGAAAACTATTGGTCCTGAGTCTCCTGACACAAACTTCTGTGGAACTCTACGACTATTTTTTGTTTGCAGGGAGGAGTCATTGTTAATATGAGAAATAAATAATCTATCCAGTGATTATGGTTGAAACGAATGCTGTGTGGTTCCTTTAATCCATTGCATTTGTGCAATCTTGGCAAAGAGGGACGAGCTGGAAAATCCCCTCTTATTCCATCTCAGGAGGGTTGGTGATTTGCCTTCATACTATCCAGTCAGACCAGATAAAGAGCCTAAATTAGACACACTGTTGTGTTGCATATACGTTACCCAGTGACGTACAAACTATTTTGATTAGTTCTTTCAACTAGGGGAGGTTGTCTGTGTCAGAAACTAACAACGTATCTGGCTGACATGTATATCTTTCCAGACTAAGCTGCACGTAGTTATGATTAAAACTATATGACATGAACATGACATCACAACCCTGCTTGGGCTGCTCACCAGCAAGGGAGCAGGTGCAGCCTTGTAAATCTAAATGCATGACAGTGTGCTGTTTACCTGTTGTAAATTTACATTTTAAAGGTATTTTTATTTAATATTTAACAAACTGTAGGTTTACATTGTGGCTATATTGAACATTTTTACTAAACTATTCAAGTTTCAGCGCATTAGAAACACAATGTGCCGCTTTCAAATTGTTGCATTACATCGTGTTACCTCATCATGAAGCAAGGTCACAGTTTCTTGCAATTCGCTCTCAGCTCCACCTGTTACAACTGCTGTATTGTCAGATTGGAGCCCTGAACTGGCAGCAAGTGAAAACCCAACTACATTCAATATTTTACTGTGTCAGATTCATTACATGCCCACTTCTTGGTGCCTATTGTGAAAACTAGACACAAAAATACTAACATGCAATTAAGATACTCTATCGTTGAAGATCCCTTTAAGTGAAATACTGTTAGGCTAATTCATCTGGATACAGATTGGTTGAATTAGATCTTTTGACGTTGCCTTTATAAAATGTCTTTTTCATCCTCATTACATTGTGGCTTCTTGAGGACTTGGAAACCTCATGATATCAAAGCGGCGTTATGTCTGGCTTCACAGGAGCTACTGTGCACCCTCATTAGACAGATGCTCTTGCCAGAGGGGACTGCGGTATCTGGGGTAAACTGTTAGTGGCGTCCTTGCTTTGCCTTCACAGGAACAGATGTCGGAGGGAGCGAGACTGCCTTGTCATTCCACCTGAGGTTTCATCCTTTCATTTTACTGGCATATTCATATTAAGTAGTTTTTGTGTTGAGTGCTTCCTGACACCGACGCTGACACTCTAAATGGCTGGAATAGCCTCACGCACAGCACAGAGCCATGTCTAACAAAACAGCTGTACTAGGCTGATGAATAAATGAAAACATGTGTGTTGCAATGGTGTGTCATTAGCCGAGGAAGTCATTACAGAGCTAAAGAATTGTGTCAATTTACAGCTAAATAATGTTTCCCACTGCATTTCATGTATTTTTCATAGCTGGAAGGGTTTTTGGGTCATTAAGAATTTTGCACCATGTTTTACTCACTGTTTTTCTTTTTTTTTAAGAAACGGAGAGATTAGAGGGAGATCTTTTTTTTAATAGTTACTCAAGACATAACCAATTTAAATGTTAGTGGGGCAGGTGGAAGCGTACTCCGTGTAATTGGTTCCCACATCATATTTTCCTTTTTTCTCCCTCCTTCTCCGTCCCTGTCACATCATTTATCTCTCACTCCCCTCTGTAAATATTTCCCCCATTTGATCCCTCGCTCATTCTGCTGCACAAGCTATCTTTGTCTTTTTCTCTGTCATTCTCCGCCTTTGTTATACTCGCATATAGGTTTGCCCACACTTACCCAGGAAAACCTTAGCATTGCTTATTAAGTGGAAAGTGAATCGTGGCATGTTCAGATGGGGACGTGACGAATATAGACTAAAGTAAAATAAAATAAGTAGTCTAAAAAATAGACTACTTTATTAAAATGTGCATCTGCATGGATTAAAAAGTAAATGAAGACAAAAATAAGAAAACTTTCTTTTGTATTCTCAAAGCTTCATCTAATTTTGTCACAAAGGAAGCTTGAGAATTCATCACCTGTCAGATTTTTTACTTCGAAGAAAAATGTCACAAATTATGAAAAATGCATCCATTGTTTGACTGTGCAAACAATATTCCACAGACTGAAGTACACAAAGAGCTGTGAAATATGAGAACAAACATCACACCTACAACTGAATCGTGCTGATGTTATTGTAGGAAAATATGTTTCTGTGAGTCATCTGAGTGCACTGGAGACCGTCCCACCTAGAGTACTCTCATACTCAGTTTGTTTTCTTTGCTCCAAACTGGTTTACGCTACCACAAACTGCAGTTACATGTGAGGGGTTACAACAAAGCCATTAAGACTGTCTTTAATGGGCTCAGTGCAAGTGAGTTATTGCCCCTCCTGGCTAGAGAGCATGTTCTATCCGAGGATGATGATCTTCTCTGGGCTTGTCTTATCTGGTTGAGAATGTACTGAAAACAATCTTTATCTGGTGCTGTGGGGGGACATGTTTCATCTTCCTCATTTACATATGGATTCCTCTCTGAAAGCTATATCTGTGCATCAAGTCTGATCTGTCCTGTTCTCCTCCTTTTGTTTTACCTATTCATCCTGCTACAGCGTCACTCACCTGTGCTTTCTTCAAAGAGATGTATGTTTTCAGAGGCCACTCACAAGTCAGTGAGGGCATGTTTGACTTTAGACAGGTCCACAATAGCTCTCCTGGAGCTTTCAGGTTTTAGAGAAGGCTCAGATGATTGACTCCATCTACACACTTAAAGGAGCTATTTTTAAGTTTTGCTGTAGCTACACCAGTTATACTGTACCAGTTTTTTTTTTTTTTATCAACGTAGAGGAAAGGTTGCGACTTGATTCCTTTACTTACCAAGACGTAAACTCTTTTCTTTTTTTCCCCCTACTGTAGTTATCATGCTGTGACGGTCCCTCAGTCTGCAGCTGCTGTGCTTTGCATACTAATGAAGGGTGTAATCAGCAGCATGGGACTCACCTGGGCTCAGTGTGTCCCATGCATATAATCCAGAGCAGCAGTCGGTCTGTGGGCAGATCTCCTCCTTCCACACAACTCTGCATTGTGGGGTTTTTGCTTATTTCTCTGAGCTTTTACAGCACGACATCACCCACACAGCACCTTTCCACTCAGCTATCCCGTACGCTATTGATTCTACAGATTTTACCCATCTACTTTGTTTGTTTGACAATTTTGTCATAAATAAATTACTTTGTTATTTAGTACAAGTCTCTTGTGTCTAGGTGGATCATCTTGTTCCCTTTTGCACAGCAAGTCACTGTTGCACCCGGTTCGCTGACTGAAACCCTTAGCATGTCTGGTTAAAAACAGCTTACACTGACTATGTTGGCCTTGCAATAGCAGCTAATTTTGCAAAGGAGGGAGTTGTGTGACTGACTTGGTATAAAGTTTGAAAAAGTCCATGTTAGGAGGAGATTCAACAAAGAAAAAAAGACTTAATCAAGTCCTCAAAACTTAAAGAACATTATTTAACCACAAGCTCCACCAACTTTGTGTTTACAACAACGGTCTGGTGTGCCTTCTGCTGGTGCCCTGTAATGGTTCATATCTGCAGAGAGGAACACCATTATCCCTTTATTATCATTACTCTTAAGAACAATTTATATAGTCATTAAAGTTGGAGGACTTGTTACTACTGCAGAAGTGAAAAGAAAATTTGTGGCTCCAAGTTGGCTGTGTAAATTGCCACAAATGATGTCACAGTAATTCTTTTAAAATGAAAAAACAGCCTTGCAGTGTGGAGATAGAAAGAAGCTACACCACCGTCGCCTGCCCCTCATCTCTGCCTGAGGTGTGAGGCGACTGTAGCGAAAATACAACCAAAAATCATCGACCCAATTGTCAGGGATTTATTTCCACTGTGATTAATGTGAGCTCTGTCGTGTCTGGCAGAGGTTGTCAACGGCTGAGACTGATTTTGAGAAGGAAAAAAAAGTATATCAGGGGGGAAAAAAAAACTTCTGTGGTTTTTGTTTTATGATTAAAAAAACTCTCCACAGTGAATCCAACTGACAGTGATATAGCAGCTGTGCAATGCTCAACCAGAGGAGCACTCTTTTAACAGAATAGTATTAATCTAACATCTGACAAGTGACACGCAGACTTACAGGATAGTGGATTTTGGTATAAATTTTGCAGGACGTTTGAAAGATGCAGAGGATCCTTTTCGAAAAATACTACTAGTTTATGGATTTAAATTCTCCAAAAGCTTGTAGGCTATTTGAGGATTTATTTGAGTTATTCCTTTATCAGCCTTTGCTACATAGTAATAATCACATACTACTACATAGTAATAATCACATACTTATAACTCCTTATTGTACTAACTAATCACCCTGCACTACACATTTGGCTGCAGGGTAATGAAAATAAGAGGTTGTTGTTTTTTTCATTTGTCTTCAGAATTTCTCCTTCATACAATTAATATGTAAACAACAACAACAATAACATACTTTTATCCCATAATACATGCCTCTATTAGCTCATTAGCTCATGTACTGTTCACAGCAAGTGCACTATGTGTTTGTTTGTTTGATAAAGAAAGCAATTATGATATAATTTAGTGAAACATGTACAATAATTGTTTGCCCATGTCTGGTGTCTTTTGTTTCCATGGTAACATTCTGCATATGGCCTGCAGGGATACAACTGAACAGGCTTTAAAAATGATTTAAAACAACATGTCTCAGCTCCACAGGACAGTCTCACTGTCACTGGCTGTACCTGGATTATTGTTTGGGTAAGCATTTACATTTCAGCAAATTCTTGCACCACAGCACCATTTGTGTGACAGAGTGGAACAGTTTGTCACCTCTTTGTGCAAATGTTTGTGTGGAAGTAAAAAAAAAAAAAAAAAATTAGGGTTGTCAAAGAATTTTCAAACAGAGATAGCTGACGAAACGAAGGCTGCAGGACCACAAGCTCAAACTTGCATACAATATTTAAAGAAATTGCAAATCAACCTCATAGTAGGCTACTCAATGCTGGGCTGAATGTGGAGAGCCTGTAAGTAAATAAGTTTCAAACAACACACAAAAATATAAAACCCCAACTGACATGTATCTGTAAAAAAGATTAATATTTAAAATGTTAGAAAATACATATTTCAACTCAAGCCATGTTTGGGGCCTGAGTGTAAATACCTCTATTCTTAGTGAGTGAAAGTTGCAGCTGAATTGAATTCACACATTCAAAAAGCTTCTGCCTCTAAATATGAGAATTTCTATCACTGCTACGTAGTTTGCAGAGAAAAGTTTGGAGCATTAATCTCCTGGGGAAGCGATCATTTTCTGATGGGTATCTGGCACATATAGTTTGCTGCTATAGCGCTTCGGTTTTCTGTGTGATTGCAGCAAATACTGTAAAATAAGAAGCTAAGGGATCATGCTCAACCAACTGTTAGCTGAAGGGTCAGTCACACTACACTGGTAAAGGATCATGTTCTGGCTAGACACTGCCAGAGTGTGTTGGAGGCTGAAAAATGGAAAGGTGAGCTCAGGTCAGGATAATACTGTAGTTCTACAGTATATTGTATATGTTGGGTGGATTATGTTGTTCTGCAGTTTTGTCCAACAAAATTTATTCCAGCTGAGGCCACGCAGAGGCCAGACTACAGGATGCTGTCTTTTCCACTCTCTTTACCTTGGGATAAGAATTGGTCTCATGAATAAGGTATCATGTTTTTAAGCTTTAAGATGACATATGTCATTTCTGGTGGAGTGTCCTGTGGCAGTTTGCTGTTGCAGTGGATAGCAATGCTGCTTCACAGCAATAGGTTTCTGGGCTTTGGGTCTTTCTGTGTGGGGTTTGCATGTTCTGCTTGTTAACTGGTGCCTCTGAATTTCACAAACCTTGTAAGGATCTGTGTTATAGAGTGGCTGTTCTTTGAAAGAACTGCCATTAAAATTTGGTAGTAGGTTTAACATGCAGGAAGCACAATGCTAGCATGGTTTCTTTTGTTGTCCAAATCCCACCCCCTTACTATAATTCTTACTGGCATTTCAGCTGCATCACTTGCTCTTTATTAGGCTAGTAGATTGAATCTGCACAGTATTTAATATGTAGTGAATTATGGAATACAAATGTATAATATTTCATATTACAATGGTGTTATATTGCATTATAAATCATGAATTAACTGTCTTTTTATACCCTGGCTATGAATACTTCATGGAGGACACATATGCTTGCATTATTGTGTGTTCTGCCCTGAATATGTTTTACATGTTTCAGACACAATCAAGTTTATTGTTGTAAAGTAACATGTACAGATGTGGAGGGTCTTTGCTGTGGAGCTTTTATTTTGAAAAAGACATGGTGGCCCATGTTTACTCATGACTGTTGTGTAATAATTATTTGCATCCCTCTGACAGCAACGGCTGGAAGTTACAAGTTCTTTTCATGTTAAAAAATGTATGTTGTTGATGTTTGTAGATGTTATCTAAGTTTGTATGAAAATAATGGCTTAAAGTCAAAGATAAAGACACTAGCTTTGCTATTCACCTTTTGTCAGTGCACATAGCAGTTGATTAAGTGTTTTTTGTATTTTCTTTTCTAGTTTCACAGGTTCATTGTATTCTTCCCGACTAACCTGCTGTAATTAAAGTCACTAAAGGAGCAAACGTACTCTGAGGCTGGCTGTTTATTTATGTTAATGCAAAGAAAGAGAACAGACATTTTGTGTTACATATAGTCTTGATTAATGTTGTTTTATGCTGCAGTGCTTACACATAGTAAGTCTGCGAGTTAGACATGACATTATTATCACTCCAAATACAGTATATGCTCATCTGCGTTAGTGCTATGCTGGACAGGTGAGCTCTGCAGGGTGTCAATTGCCGTCAGCTAAAAGGATGCTGGGACACACTCTGGGACTGATAGTACTCCAAATAAATAAATGACTCAAGATTCATGTGATCTGAGGAAATTAGAGAATGCAATATGACTGACATGAAAGGGATTAAAAGGATCTGGGTGTAGTGGCTGTCAGATGATGATGGATGATTGTTGTAGGTATAACCAGAATTATTTACATGCGTTGCCACAGCGTAGCTCTTCTGCGTTAAGGAACTTTCTGCTCCACATTTTATGGCTGTAATTAGGGCATGCTTTTACATAAAGTGTCACCATGACGGAGAATCCATAACACTGTCGCTGTCAACACAAACACACCATGAGGCGACAGGAAGGAAGCACACATGTATTTGGTACTGTACAGTAGGAAAATATTCATAAGCAAATCTAGCCATGTATGAGGCACAAAGATGTGCCAGATTTAGTAAATGTACTCCAGCAATGCATCTCAAATGTGCTTTATATTCGCATCTATGAATAACACATGGACATTCACATATGTGAGTAATGACTCACTGAGTTTTAACTAACACACTGCAAATAAATAGCTGATAACCTCAAGACTCACAGCTTGAATTTCTTTCTTTCTTGTCCAGAGTACACCAGAGGAAGTCTAAGTGGCCTGTTTTTTTACACCATGTATTTGAAGTTGCTTTTCAAAGTGGCTAAAAATGTTCAAAGTTTCCTAAAATAGTTTGGGAACCGATATAAATATGCTCAAAGCAAATGTGAACAATTAAAGTCTTGTTGTAGAGCTTCTTGGCTTTAATAAGGTAGCATGATCTCTATCTGTGCATCTCTCATTGCATGTGTGAACGCTCAAAGTCGATAAAGTATCGGCAAGTAGCAGGGAAACATTTCCACAGAGCAATTGTCTATACGTCAGTGACTTATGATTAATAACCCACATGTTAATGGAATGAGTGGAGAAGAGTCTCTGCTGAGGGTGTCTTTGTAGCTTTGGAGGTAATTACAGAACATGTCCAACAAGCGGAGATAGACACAATACACCTCCTCACACTGTTGATTACTATATCAGTAAATGAGATTCCCACACAACACCAATACCCAATTACAAAGGGATTTTAATGATTCATGGCCACTGAAATCAATAGGCCTTGGTTACAGCGGCTGGGTGGCAGTCAGTTGAGGGAGTAGGAGATAGTGTAGCTGACTGAGCTGTGTACCAATGGTATTATAATGTCAACGCTCTCATCTAAGCCCAACAAAGACTCTTAAAAGTGCCACGAGATGATGAATGAATCTGTGACATTTTTATCTCTTGCCCAATGAATCCTGCACCTTTCCTCTGCTCTTCATCCGACAGGTCCAATTACGAAGATGATGAATTTAACTCAGGAGCAATTTAAGTAACCCAGTTAAATGATGGCATACAGTATAATCAAAGCTAAATTTATGTATGAAGTCCCTGGGATTCTCTCGAATACAAACACAATTAATATCATGGCAGGAAGGATGAATGAAAGAAAGAAAGAAAGAAAGAAAGAAAGAAAGAAAGAAAGAAAGAAAGAAAGAAAGAAAGAAAGAAAGAAAGAAAGAAAGAAAGAAAGAAAGAAAATCTGCTGCTCTCACTCGGAAAAGTTTCCTCTATCTGTTAAGACGAGAGAGATTCAGATTTCGACATTGTATCATTTTGTGATCACTTAAGTCTGAGAGGTCCCCTTAGGACGGGGGAGGAGACAACACTAAACGAATTCTTAACTTCAAGAGACAAACTCCATCTTGTTTTTTCTGCCCTAAATGTGCCAGATTTTTCCCATAATACACTGGAGGGGATGAACAATGTGATCCTGACTAAATGATTCTAAACTCTGAATAACTGATTGTCTCACATCTTGACAATGCAGCTCATCCACGAATTCTGGTTTATTTGTGGAGCATAATCATATAAAAAAAGAAAATGCAGTTAGATGCTGTTTACCCCTGTAAGGCAGGCTGCACAAGAAATTAACCTATTTAAGAGGCTCTGATGCACCGTGCCTACACACTTATTCATACTGTTGAATGGCTACTTTCATGCAAAATTTCTGCTGCCTCCATGTCCTCATTTACCTTCCAAAGACAAACATAGCAGTGACTCTACATTTAATCATTTGCCATGTTTCCATTAACCGTGGTAATTCATTTGAAATTGCAAACTGAAAAACAAGAAATTCAAACATCAAGTTTGAGAAAATCTCTGTTGTTGCAAAATTCGTTTTTGGACTACTTGGCAATAGCATTTTCTCCCCCCACATTTAAGTTACATTGACATGACTTGAGTACATTACTGAATTTTATCTCCCAAAATTCCAGATATAAGGGGTTTGCTTATCCAGCAGTAGCCTTCATGCACCAGATGCCCTTGTCGTCTTCGATTTAATACTACAACTGCTATTGTGGTGGATGCAATCGTCCAAACAGTTAGCAGATGTTGGAAATCTTTTACCGTGTTTAATTGGAATTATATCACAAGAGAAAAGAAACGGCTTAATTTGCATAACATCAGTCAGTGGAATCAGAGACCATACACAAATGGCTTTTCTAAAACAAATAAATTATTAAATCAATGTGCATTTCCATCCACTGCAATGATGTGAACATTAGGAAAAGACTGTTGTTATAAACAATTGGCACTAATTCTTCAGTTGGATACATGATGCAAATAAAACATGTTAAACATGATGAAACGTGATGAAAATATTGCATTTATGTACACAGAAGAATACAGTCAACACCAGTCAAGATCACTTTTTTTATGCTGCCATTATTTATATCTTCTTTGGAAGCTTAATTTACGTCATGATTTGTCCATTAACACTGTGCCCATGCCACTGTCGTTAAGACAAGCAAAAAATATAATATAGGCTATCTTATATTTATAAACTTGCTGCAGGTCAAAATACAGCTCAGCTTGAGTAGCAGAACATTTGAGATTTAAACCGAGCTGCAGTGCATCAAGTATTTAAGGTTTCTTGCAGATTTCTAACTGCATTTCCACACATGCTTAGTGTGTCAGCTGTGCGGGCTCAGATACAAACGTGTTCTGTGCACACTGCTGTAGAGCTGGCCTTAATGAACTGAAAAATATGCAACAGGCAAAAAGATCTGTAAGCATATGAATTCTAAAGGATGGGGTGGGGGGGTAGTGCATAGCCTTCCTCTGACCTATGCTATGTTATGCATTTTAAATCACATCCTGTCTTCCACACATAACGTCTTTATCTGTAACAGCGGAGCAAACAAATGAGCTTACTTTTATCTGACTGCTCTTGTGTTACCCCCTGATGCTTATTTTCCGAAGGACCTACAGCTGGGGTTCGCATGCCCTTCAATGTGGCCACAGCTAATCTTGAGATGGCCAGTTATTTCTTTGACTGTCTGTTGTCTCTCATTGACAGGCTGTGGCTGTAGCTGTGATTACTGGATGTTACTATGCTGTAATTATGGCACTGGTGTTCTGATGATTATGGCTGCGGCTGTTAGGATTACAGAGGCCATGACTCATATATACATATTTTTAATGGCATACTTTTTTTTTGTGCAGCAGTGAAGTTACGCATTTGGGCTGATTGAAAATTTCCTCCAAACTCCTGTGGTGAATGCATAATACATCTGACTGATTTGAAGGAAATGTATTTAAATATTGCATCACAGTATTAGCCACGGAGACAACCACGGCTACAACCATAGGTTAAAGTGATAGTTCAACATTTTGGCAAATTTGCCTATTGCCATAATCCCTAGTCTTAGGGGTTGGTTCATTACCTTGAATTATCGGTGTATGTTATCTTGAGATCCACAGGGCAGAGGCATGAGCTGCTCAGCGAATACAATGGAGCTGAACGGTACTGGTCCTCTTTCCCTCATCAAACTTAACAAATACACAATCCAACAACTCCAAAAAGCTCTTGTGGACAAGTTGTGACCTGCACATTCACCACGCTATTAAATAATAATGTCACATTAAGAGACAGAGTTGTTTTCAAGGCAAATGCAGCCAGAACTACATTCCAGACATGGCTGCTGGGCGGCGTGATTTCAAATGTCTGGAATGTAGTTCTGGCTGCATTTGCCTTGAAAACAACTCTGTCTCTTAATGTTACATTATTATTTCATAGCGTGGTGAATGTGCAGGTCACAACTTGTCCACAAGAGAGTTTTGGAGTTGTTGGATTGTGTATTTGAGGGACAGGAGACCTGTACCGTTCACCCCTCCATTGTGTTTGGTGAGCGTCTCTGCCCCGCGGATCTCAAAACAACATGCACCTAAAGGTAATGTCTACCCCTATGACTAGGGATTATGGCAAAGGCAAGGCAGATTTGCCAAAATGTTGAACTATCCCTTTAAAGCCATATAAAGAGCCCTAGCTATAGGTTTATAAATACAGCAATAGCTATAGATGCATACACCACAGCCACACAGACCTTGTTATCATTAGCTACAGCTGCAACCATGGTCACAGTATGGCTATAACTTACCATAGCCAAAGAAAAAAAGGCAGCCATAGTTAAAGCCTGACAAACAGCCGTAGCTATAAGTTTATGCTCAGCCATATAAATCGCTACAACGAATGGATACACCCCAGCCATAGACCCTGCTATCATCTGTGATATACTGTATAGGCACAGCCACAGCTAGAGCTGGTTCTGGGTCTGATATAGCTCATAGAAACAATCACAGCCACAACCGCAGGCATAGCGATATCTACACCCACATGTGGCCATGGCTTCAAGTGGAGTTTGAGCATTCAACCCACAACTAGGGGTAGCCAGCCAGTGAACATAACTACTGTCAGACCACAGCTTTTTCACAGAAATATGGCACAGAGGGGAAATGTTTTGCAAAGTATAACCCAGAGGCATAAGGTCCCGAAATGACCTTCTGGGCACTCAATTTAACTCAGACAGCATCATTAGTTTTCTCTTAGCTGCAACTGTAGCTTTTCAAGGCAAAAAAAAAATAAAGAGAGTAAGAAACCTTATCTTCATGTGCTGCATAGATCTGTATCTGTATCTGCCATTCTGGTCCACAGTCTTGTCACCTCTCGGCTCGACTACTGCAACTCTCTTCTGTTTGGACTCCCTCAAAAATCCATCCACAAACTACAACTTGTACAGAACTCTGCAGCTCGTGTCATCACAAGGACCCCATCCTCCCATCACATCACACCCACCTTGCAGCAGCTCCATTGGCTCCCCATCACCTACTGTATCCAGTATAAGATTCTACTGCTCACTTTCAAGGCCATTCACATACCTTTCTGACCTCCTCCACATTGCCACACCTGTTTGCACAGTCAGATCCTCCTGCTCCATCCACCTCTCCATTCCCCCCGCTTGCCTGGCCACCATGGGGAGCAGAGCATTTCAGCAATATTTTATATGTGATGTTTTTATGCTGTGTTTTTTTGCACTATTTTTTATGAGATGTTTTCTGTTTGTATTTATTTTACTCAGGCGACCTTGAGTGCCATGAAAGGCGCTCTACAAATAAAATGTATTATTATTATTATTATTATTATTATTATTATTATTATTATCATCATCATCATAATCAATCGATCTAACCCTCCTCAAGTCTGAGCTTCAAAATAGAATCTCCGGTCTGCTCGCTGTAGAGTTTATCATGAAATATATACTGTATGTAAAGTTTATGAGGGCTTGTAAGTAGAGTTAAACATATGGCTTATCACTTCAATAGGTTTAAGTCTGTCTGAGCCTGCACCCAGAGTTAAATTTATTGCCTTGCGTTGCTCATCTATCATGCATGCACCATCTGGTTGGGGGATTCATTTCATTTTTTTCCCTCTTTCCTCATATGTATTGTTTCTCTCTTTCGCCGTCTGTCTCCCGCACATTGGGATCCTGACTTTTTAATATCAGGATTCTGCCAGTGATCAGGTGACAGGGGTGTACACCATGTCAGATTAGCAAGTCTGCCATATTATCCAGAAATGTGTGGGAGACTACAAAGCCCTGTCAAGTGCCAGAGAGGCACACTGTATAATCTCCCAGTACAAACTCTGCCACGGGACACAGCAGCTGTTTTTTTGCAATGCCACAAAGAGGAGAATAAGGGAGAGGGGCCATACCTAACTTACACATTTGGGACAATCAGGTTTTTATTTCACTTTATTTTGTCAAGTGTAATCATACAGTACTCTGTAGTCACATATTCAGAGATACAGAGCAGGCACAAACATCTTCAGGGCCCATCCTCATAATGTCCGTGTGTATATAGTTCCCATTTTAAGAGGAGGAAGTAAGTTCACATGAATTTTCTATTTTGCCATATCAGCTGAAAAAATAAGAAATGGTTGGGCAACATTTTAGTCAAGAATATGTCTGTTTCATTTCCAATATTGTGGGTATTTTACATGTGAGGATATTTGTATGTTTTCTCTGCAGCTGAAGAGGGTTTCTGCCACAAGCAGGTGGTGGTGATGGCCACTTGACAAGAGCTTTGGCCAACATGTTTACTAGACAAAAGGCTATAATTCACCCTCTGGACCACAGATCAGAGGTGACAATAAGTCCTGGGCTACATGGTTAGCATTCTAATAGCTAGCTAGCTTATTTCCTGGATGCACTTGTATGTAAACCATCTAGTAACATAGCTTTCCACCACTTTGGAGACGGCTCTGGGTGAGTACGGACTAAAGTTTGATGCTTAACCGGTAATGTTTCTTGCACAAATATTGTTAATACAAACACTGACTACGCTTACATGCAGTCAATATTCGGGTTAAAATCAATATTCCGGTTTCTGAAACATTCGGAATAACCCGTTTACATGCGTGAGCAAACAGGGTTATTCCTGTATACATGGAAATTGTAATCAATTAGGATATCCCGATCAAAACAGTGACGCACGGTCAACATCTGGACGCGCGGAGAACGTCATAACACGATGCGCATCATTTCCGCTTCTTCTTCCTGTATCCAGAAACAAAACAACAACAACAGCAGCACTCACTATTCGGTACTTTCTACCGTCTACAAAAGACATGATGTTCATGTCTTTCACCACACTTATGAAGTGATTTGTTTCCTCCTCGCTCCAAAAGTGTGGTGTTATCTTGCATTTTGCCGTGTTTACAACAAGTAGTTCCTTTACTCAAAAGACCAAGATTCCTTGCAAATAGAACACGGGCTGAACACAAATGTTCCTTTCGATGGGGGTATCCCAGGGCAAATACATGACCAAATATTCGGGTTAGAGAAGGAGTAACCCAGGGGTCATTTTTGGGTTTTTAAAAAGGGTTATTGGTGTTTACATGGCCGTACGCAAACGGGTTATTGTTAATATTCCGGTTATGAAAATGTTATTGACAATAGCAAAACTTAGAATAAAGTTAGAAAGTTAGGAATAGTTCCTTCCACTTTCTGCCACTGGTGACTGGGTATCTGGGGCTGTAGTCTGGAGATTATCAGTTAGACTCTCAGTTGAAATGTTTTCCATTTTTTCTGGTAATATTCCTTAGGATGTACGATGGTTCAGTTCTAGACAAAAACATTTGATTTCATTTTCCACATTTTAAAAATGTTCTGATAATTGAAAGATGTGTGTGTGGTCTCCTGCCAGGCCACAGCCCCTGCAACAACCCTGTAAAATCTAATCTTAAATTTGCAGTGGAATTCCTCCCAAATATTCTTTCATGTGCCTCTCTTCATAACAGTTCCCTATTTTAATCTTCTCTTCTTCTTTAATTCTCTTGCGCGTGGCGCGTGGAGCCAACCAGGTTAACCAGCTTTCTCCAGCCTGGTCTGTCCAGAGCAAGGTGTCGGGCCTCATCTAGGGACACGTTGCATGTCATTAGATCCTGGGCCACGATGTCGATCCATCGGGTGCGGGGTGCGCCTCTAGTGCGTCTCCAGCCAGCCTGGTGGGGGTCAAACTCCAGGATGACACGTGTCGGGTGTTCTGGGGGGAGGCGGGTGACGTGCCCGAACCAGCGGACTCTTCGCATTGCTGCGAGTCGGGATGCGGGGAGTTGTTGGGTGCGCTCCCGTATCTCATTGTTGGTGATGTGGTGGAACCATTTCACCCCCTCAATCCTCCGCAGGGCTCTTGTGTCGAAGCCGTCGAGCCTGGTCGCCAGGGTGTTGTTCAGAGGCCACGTTTCAGCACCATACAGGAGGACAGAGATAACAGACGCATTGTACACCCGGAGCTTGGTCTCTCGGGAGATGGCTCGATGGCGCCATAGGGGTCTCCAGAGTGACTGCAGGATGGAGGCTGCAAGGGCTTTGCGTCTGTCTACCTCTTGTTTCAGATCGCTGTTGCTGGATACTGTGGATCCGAGGTATTTGAAGGTTGGGACAAAATGAACCGGGATGTTGTCGAACAGAGGGGGTGGTGGGTCGGGGCCATCGCCTATGTGCATGAGCTCGGTCTTAACCCAGCTGGTCATAAGGCCGAGTTTTTTGGCCTCCTTGTCGAATATGCTGAGAGCATCCAGGAGAGAATCGAGTGACTCGCTGAATAGAGCAGTGTCGTCAGCATATTCAAGGTCGATTAGGGTGTGTGTGCCCAGCGACACGCCTGGGACTAGTTGGCACACCCTTGTCATAAGATGGTCTATGACGCAGTTTTAATCTAAAGCTGCCATTTTTCTTTGATATCAAACTATTGTCTAGGCTATTTGTTATTGTTGTAATACTCATATAAATTTGGTTTAATCCCCTGTAGGACCCTCTAATACAGTAGTCCCTTAAATTGTTAAGATGTAGAAATATGGTGAAATGTGTAGTTTGTCCATTCCTTGTGGTTTCTGTAGTCTGCAATGGTTTTTTAAAAAGTCATGGACAATATAAAACTGTAGCACACAAACAGAGTGATTGCAAAGGATTAATAATTGAGGAGAAGAGACTATCATGAGAAGGCACCAAAAAGTACAGAGTCAAATGTCTCATCTAGCTGGTGCAGCTGTTATTAGACAAATCCTTCCTGTGGGAGGGCAGGGCAGATCTAGTTTAGACTACTGCAGCATTGCATAATTTTTTTTCGAGCCAGACATGTTGGCAAATTATTGATGCTAATGGGCTACACCACACTGAAGACAGTAAGCTATTTCCTCACAACATTTTTCAAGTAGTATGCATCCATCTTGCTGGGGAGTCCATTTCCAGGGAGATTTGTGCACTTGATGTTTCTTTGACACCACGAACACCACAGAAGAGATTCTCCCTTCAAAACATGGCCTAATCAAAACCAAAGAGACCGCACGAGAACATCTAGATGGTTCACGATGAAGAGGAGCTGGTTTTCACGGCTCCAAAACACCATAAATTGACTCTTCAAAGCTCAATGGGTGACCTACTTTTGTGTAGCCAATTATATTATGTCTCCCACTTGCATCTTCTTTAAGTGGGTCAAGAAACACGAGAAATCTCAAAATAACTGAACAAAGTTTGGGCGTTTGTACACAGACGGTGTGGTATTTGTTCTTCTTTTCTGACTGATGATTAATACATGTTCTGGGTTCAGGATCAGTTAAACATGAATTACTCAGATAAACTGAAAGCTGTTCCCACCGATGGAAATATGCTAAGGGGAAGACATTTGAGGAATTAAAGGCCAAAAATAGTTTGGCCTCAGAGCTGAATATAAACTCATGTTATGTTATGACTACATGCAAAGTGTCTTAATGATATATAGTGTTATGATTATACAAACTACTTCTGCTCTGCATAAGTTATGTGTTAAAGGACAATTCCAGGCGAATTCAACTCTGGGGTGTATTTTCATATCATTTTAGGTCTAAAAGAATGAATCTGAAGATTTTCAGTTTAATTGCTCCTGTTTTGCGGTAGTTGCATCTGTCCCCGCGTCCCCACGGCAGCAATGAATGGGAGTGGATGTAAGTTCCGCTGTTTAGGCTGTTTACAGCCCTTAAAGCCACAATTTTTTTCCACAGACAGCGTCAGATGGCCACTCAAACATGCACCGAGAAGTTTATTTACTTCAAGCAAGCCGACATGTTTGTAAAACTAGATCTAATTCAAAGTCTCCCGGAGTCTCGCGCGAGACCCAGTTGCCGTGCGCAGTGTGTTCAGGTGCAGTGGGAAAAGCTACCGTTTGTGTCATAAACACAGGAATATCAACTCTTGACTTGCTTCAAGTAAAAAAAACTTCTCGGCGCATGTTTGAGTAGCCACCTGACGCTGTCTGTGGAAAAAAATGTACACTTCAAGCAAGTAAAGAGTTGATATTCCTGTGTTTATGACACAAATGGTAGCTCCGACTGCGCCTGAATACACCAGCACTGCAACTTCGGGCTCGCGCGAGACTCCGGGAGACTTTGAATTAGATCTAGTTTTACAAACATGCCGGCTTGCTTGAAGTAAATAAACTTCTCGGTGCATGTTTGAGTAGCCATCTGATGCTGTCTGTGGAAAAAAATTGCGGCTTTGAGGGCTGGAAACAGCCTAAACAGCGGAACTTACATCCACTCCCATTCATTGCTGCCGTGGGGACGCGGGGACAGATGCAACTACCGCAAAACAGGAGCGATTAAACTGAAAATCTTCAGATTCATTCTTTTAGACCTAATATGATATGAAAATACACCCCAGAGTTGAATTCGCCTGGAATTGTCCTTTAAAAGCTGCTTTAAAATTTTTGTCTTGTGAAATCCGGTTACTCTAATTTGAATTACAACAGGAGGCATCATTAGCAATGTGAGCACATCAGGCACAAAGACAATAGGTGCGTTTCCATTACAGATTTTCGCAAAATAAAAGCGATATTTCTGAAATTTCGAAAAGATACAATTGGGTGTTTCCATTGAAAGGTGTTTTGTGAGTGAGCCATAATCTAGTCTTGCGATAACCCATAATTCTCGCCCAGCGAGACTTCACTTTGAGGAAGATGGACGTAAGCGTCTTGCATTTCCATGGTGACGGTACAACGATCTCAGCTGCTGCGGCATTGTTTTTAACAAAGACGAAAACAGCACTTGATTGCTCAAAGGCAAAGCCCGTGTGGCACTGGCAAGTAGCAACAGCCACAAACAAGGCACCAGCGTTGATGACATGCTGACAACAATATACGGTGGTTGTGTCCACACACCCGGGTTGGTTTATGTGACTGGAGGAGAGTGGAGCGTGGATGCGAGCCAATCTCCTTCAACAATGCACGGAAAAGGTGAATGATAGGAAAGGTTTTTCTAATTTACTGAGAAACAATGCCCCAGGTCAGCAATGCATGCCAAAAAACATGTTGTTCATTCGTCCGATACACGTGAGAGCGTAAAAATGTTTTAGCGATATTCGGGAGGTTTTTCGAAATGTAGGCCATTACCAGTTTTTTATTGCAAGATTTAGGTTTTGCGCATTTGTAGGGGTAATGGAAACGCACCTACTGACTGATTACTTCTCGGATCATGAACATCCATGATGGCAGAAGAACTGGCAACACGCAGAACAATCTGCTACTAAACATTTGCCTGATTTAGTCAAACTACCTCATGACAACCAACCAGCTTGTATGAGTCACTATGTGGAAAACAACAGATTTGAATTTCTTCTTTAGCAACCCGATGTTCAAGGTGTTGTACTGTGGCATTGTTCCATAAAACAGAACTTCGTTTTGACCTCTACGTCATGACAGCTGCCAGTATAAGGCTAAACAGTGAATGTAATAGATGAATAGAATTCTCATGCAGATTTCTTTTGGTAAGCAGCTGCATCCAGGATGCTTTCTGGCCTAGCAAAAATTGTGAAATTACAATTAAGCCCTGGAGAGATTGGTTGCTAAATGTAGATGTGAAGGTAAACAGTGCTCAGTGAAATGAGGCACTGAATTTGCCAAAATATCTTTTGGAACTAAAACATCTTCATCTGGTGCTTGTGGACGTGTGAGAAGATGAACAAACAAAATTAGACCATGTGAAAGCAGAATCTGAAGTTTTAATGAGTTTTATAGCACAGCGCTGGTTAAACTTTCATTACTCTAATATTTATTAAAATATTTAATCAGTTATAATTGCTTGTTTTTGTTGCATGCCCATACAACCTCTTGGTTTTTCCATGATTTACATATACACTGGTACTGCAGTGTTTTAAGCAATGTACCATTACCAGCTGACAGCTGAAACTTGGACTCAAATGGGACTCAAGTAAAACAGTCTGATCTACCATGCAACACACTGCCTAATAATTGGAACTTTTGCCTTAATTGCTTTGTTTTTCTGAAGGACTTGAGGGGTGATTTCAACTGTGGTTTAAATCCTAGTGGACTGGAGCAAAAGACGATCACCATGCGTTCAAATATTTACTGTAACAAAGTCATTAGCAGTACGGAGCCAACAAGGGACTCAGAGTAGTACGACAGCTATTTCTGAAGATACCAGCAGGGCATTTGTAACCCAGAGAAGATACATTTATCTTTATCCAACTAATGTTGTGTGTTTGCTTGTTGCTTTCCCTCACAAATACTTTGGGCTGGATTTGGGCCATCTCCTCTAAGTTTTGCTTCTCTCCACAGATTTATCTGCAAGACCTTGGTTACCATGGCTATGGTGGATAGAACTGGCTATAACTGGAAACCCATAATAAACTAAATACTGAACCACTGTCTAACAGTGTGAACTCTTGGAGTGCGAGTAATGCCTATTAAAAACCCCTTCACACAGACCACTACTCTAAAGACCCGCAACCTGACTTTGACTTGGGGTTTTTGCATTCAAAAGACTTAAAAGCATTTTTTTAAAGTAAAGTCTCACAGACATGTTTCATGCTATGATATGTGTTGTTCTAAAACACAAGGATTTTTATACAAATTGGATTAGACGGTAGCTATCAATCACAAGAACATATCTCTTGTTAGTATGGGAAAGATGTTTACAATGTAACCTAGATGGAGGTGCGTGAGTGTGTTTGTGTGTCTGTGAGTGTATTGCATAAGTGGTATAAGTGTCTGTCTTTCTATCTCATGCACAGCAGAATACTGACAATTCTTTGCTCTCTTGCTGTCTTCCTCCAACTGTGTAGGAAGGCATTAGGATAACATGAGACTATGGGGGACCAATCCACTGAAAAGTAAAAAAATAAAATAAAAAAAGAATAAAAAAAAGGGATAACTTGACGGTGAAGCAGCCAGGTTGGGGTTCTTTTAAAACTCCATTACTGTCCCCAGCTCAGACTAGACACAAGCCAAGCTGAGGTCTGAGCGGAATTCAAAGTGCTCAGATAAGATGTGAAACAAAGTTAGAAACAAAAAAATGAAATAAACTAGAATAAAATGTTGCTTCACAACTTGTGTGAGTATCCATCTCTGACAAACAAACAACTTGCACCTCTGCCATTACGAAGCATCTGCCTGCTAAATGTAACAAGGCATTAAGTCACTGCTCCAGCTGATGCTTTACCTTCCCCTCTCTTATTGTTTCTCCTGCATCTGACTGGATTTCCAACTTTACTTCTCTTCTGAGAGACCCTGATGGATCAAAAGTATGAGTTTAAAGACTCAGCAGCTTTAATCCAAACAGCGCTGATGCCAAAAGTCTGAAGCAGCACGCATTTTTCAGGTCCAGTTTTCAATAAAAATCCAAACTACAGTAGTATTGACCTAAGCCTGTCTCTTAATGATGCCGTGTTTAGACTCTCAGGGCATCGGTCTAGTTAGAGTAAGTGTGTGCATTTGTGTGTGTGTAACACAAAAGCATGCCCATGAGCACAGATTGCCTCCAGCATTACACAGGCATCCTTGGCCATTTGGCAAGCAGCAGACTGTAGTCTCTGTAACTGGGAGGAATACACAGCACAGCCTGAGGAGGGGAAAGAAGTGGAGGGAGGCAAATCGCCAGCGGACACTCAGAAATAATCACTCTCTCCCCTCCATCACCCACACACTGAGTTCTGTCAGTGCACATACAGCCACCCACTCGCCCTGTCCGAGCTCCTCCAAACATAGCAGAGCCAAACTGACACAGTTCAGCAGGTTTTTGGAGAAAACACGAAAACCTCGCAACCGTAGTCGGATCCAAACAATGGCAGCTCAAACAGGTCACATGCACAGTGACACTAACAGCAGTTCCTCTCAAATGTTTTATCAGGTGAAATTGTAGTTTAGCCATTGTTGTTGTTGTGAACTGATTCACTGATGCTAATTTTTTTAAGATGTGACAACTAATTTGTTATGGATAGAGTCTGAAAATCGGCAAATACTGTATCAAAAACTAAGTGTTATGCCGTGTATGTTGATGTGAATGTTGGTGTTAGTTATGTTAGTTATCATGTCACCCGTCAAGCTACCAATCAACCCACGCAGAACATGAAACATCCACATAGGCCCAAGGATCCAACCCAAAATCTTCTCGCTGCGTCACATCACATCACATCATTGGTGAGAAAGCAGATCGCACTTTCCCAAATATCTCACTAGTCTTTCATATAAACGAGCAAATCTCTAATGTGGTGCAAACTGTGTTCTTTTTCGGTAAAGTCTAAAGCACCACAGTCCATCACTGTCCCTTGATACACGTGGGGCACAGATGGATGAATTGTCAGCCAGCCAGACTCTGTTGGAAGTGACCATTAGTATTTTCTCATTGAAAGGTAAATCAAATTACTACTAAAGACATATACAATGTTGGACAATGACTGCATTGTACATTTCACAACAATGATGCAAATTAGCACAAAGACACTCAAAGCCACAAGGAACAAACAACATCAAAGACATAAACTGTTGGACAGTGGCTACAAAGGCTGAAAGTTTTGGATTCATGTGGTTAGTATCATGGAAGTCGTCAGTGCAGCTCTAAGTTTAGCATTATAATCACGTGGGACCTTGTCACTTTAAGACAGAAATAAACTTTACATCTTTGACAAGCAAGAAGTAACTGCTACTTCATATACTGTAGTATGTTTGTGCTTTCCAGTTCAGTGGGATTTTGAGGCTGCACAGTGTCAAGCCTACTTTGAAATTACCTCCTTTTCCACCAAAGAGAGATGTTTCAATTAAAACAAAGACAAGGCTTTGAAATGGAATATGTTTCTGACAAACTGTTTCTGTCCATTTCCTCCTGTGTGTGTCAGGTGATTGACAGAAAACAGAGACCAGAGTGTTGCAGCACTGATGTAAAAAACAAAAAAAAAGAATGAAGTTTTTTTTTTTTTAAACACAACTGAGGTCCACTGAAATAAACTTTTAACAAACCAAGTAAGCATGTTGAAGTTGAGCTCTGCAGAAGCTGCTGTCAGACTGCAGGAGAGTGAGTGACAGCCATTTGAGGACAAAACAAGAGTTGTGATATCTGATTGGCTTTGTCTTATCTGATATGAGATGCTGTGGTTTCATTTAGATCAACTGAGATAACCTCTGCAGTTTTCCATAAAAAAATATATATCGTGCATATCCACAGAAGGAAAGGTAGGACAGAAACTTGCCTTCCAACTGCCCAGTGCCAGAATATATTAATATCATCTAGCCCACAGCTATCTCGCTTGCAGAGGAGAACACAGCCACTCCATTACTGAGCGGCATCGTGTGTGTTTTTGTGTGAAAGTGAGACGAGCAAGCGGGAGAGAGAGGGAGAGAGAAAACGCGTGAGTGTGTGTGCGAGTAAATACGAGCATAACGGGCACCAACAGGAGCTGAGATCCAGCGATCATTTTGGGTTGCATATGGTAGAGAGGGTGGGTGGAGAGAGAGTGGAGAGGATGAGAGCGAGAAATTCTAATTTGCTCAGGGTTGCATGGCAAATATTTTGTGCTGATATGTTTACAAAAAACACAGGCTGGTAGAGTATGTGCTGCTGTATTTTTTTTTTCCTTCTGCTGCATTCACCACTGCACTCGTGATGTGAATGTGTCATAATACAATATGCTACAAATGTTTCTATAGCAGAGGCACATGTATGCATCCAGCACAGGACATCAAGTCCATGATCTTGATCTTTGTCCTTTGTAGCTAACTTTGGCATGAGAGCTGATGCAACACTGGTGTCTTGAGGTTTGTGTGACACATCATGTCCCACTGTATCATGAATGACTCAAAGAAGTGTTGCACTTTGGGAACAACACTCAGTTTGCCACTGTGTTATGGCAGCTGTCATGAAAAGGGCGGCTGGGGGAAGGGCATGTTAGCAGAGCCTTGTTCATGGATAGTTCATATCACATATGATGTTATCCCACAGCTTTGAATGGTGCATGTTTGCTGTTTGAACATAAAGCCAATAGTCTAAAGCTAAAATAAGTTGTGATGAAAGTGCTATCGCGACCTTAATTAACTTCCTCATGAGGAGACAAATCTAAAAAACCATTTGTATTGGTAGATTTTAAGCAGAACTCGATGCAGAGGGAAGATACAGAGGACAAAAATGTGACTGTCAGGAACACACTGTACAAACAGATGGGCACTGGAGCTGTGCCTGTGCTGCAGAGGACATTTCTTCAACATCCCCCTCAAAATCGCATCACTACTGGAACCTATTGTATTTAAAGAGATAACACCACATTCCAGTGATATTATAGAAACAGGCCCCGATAATACCGTTTTATTTATGTGGCACGAAAGGATGCAAAAACTGTGCTCGGCAAAAGACTCGCAAAACACAAAAAGAGTTTCAAGAAATAGGAACATTAAAATATGAAAAGAGAGGGAAATTGTTATTCAAATGGGGTCTAGACTGGGGTTGTTCAAGTAATACTTTACAGCCTACCTGAAAAACATGGAGTTTTGGCCAAACATGACAGGCCAAAATACTATAGTGAACTGAAAGTGTGAAAACCATTCGTCAGCTGATTAAATTGGATTCAGGAAAAGAAAAGAAAATCTTTAAATAAAATATTATATATACTTATATATAAGTTTTTAAATAATTATTTAAATACACAGAGAGCGCAGAAGAGAGAGAGAATATACTTTTAGGCTTTTTTGTGAAACCCTGTTACGGTTTTACTTTAAACCATGTACAATCTCACATTTCCAGATCCTCTGTCCTTTGTCCTGTGTTTTGAGCTCTGGGTTGGCTACTGCATGGAGCTTCCTTAACTCTTCTTCCTGATTTAACTTCCACTAAGATCCATTTGTAATGCCAAACTGCACTGTATGCATATATTAGCAGGTAATATTGGCTGATTCAGATTCAAATAAACAGCAAGCTTCCGCAACAACTCTGCCATCTGCGCTGCAAAGCTTGTAGAGCTTCAAAGAGTTTACATGTATTGATGTAAACACCAGGTGACAGGTAGACCATGTCTCTGGCACAGGTGAAGTGGTGCATCACTAATGAACCTAATCTATGCAGGATGTGCAAGCGCAAGGACATGCTTCTGTACCGTTTCACAACCCAGACCATACTGGAACTAAATCTTGGGTTGTGTACCTATTATAGTCTTCGTCATCTCAGCATTTGTGCACAAAACATCCCTTTGTCGGTAGTCGTATAATAGAGGGAACATCTGTGATGGCACCTAGCACAACATGAAAAAACACAATGTAAGTTTAATAGGCTATAGCCAGCAGTGTTTTCAGTTTGATGTCTTCACAGCTGCTGTAAGCTGCAGAGGAACTGTGTGTTCACAAGAGGTGTCTGCAGTATCCCTCCACAACGTCGTACACATCAAGCTGAGATCTGAGCCCCTACGGTCTGTGAGGTTTCCATGCAAGTTTCACATTCTGAGAGGATCTGAACTGATTCTTTTAACATCCCATATAAAGTAAAGGTAGACTTCCATGTCTTTTTTATTATACAGCAGGCTGGGGTTCGGTAGCAATACTGTGGAAGTATCAAAGCCTCAGTCCACAGAGAAACGCTCACGGGCCTGTATTCAGAAACTGAGCCTTTTAAAACAAGCCTGGACCTCTGAAACTTTGCGAAGTCACAACAGCACTCTCAGCCATGCCATAAGCCCCGGCCATCTGGACTCAACCATCTAACCTTGCAGTATATGGCTTCTATTTAACGGTTTCCCTGTAATCTGCTATATCTCAACTTGATCTTCTCAGAAAACAGTTGGCCAGTTTTTAAAATCTACCAGGACTCCAGAGAGAAGTCAGAAAGAGGAGATGGAAAACATACACTGAAATGGTTTTTGGTACTTAAAACAACAAATATGATATGAATGGAGATCAACACTTCAAATAAAACACAGGGAAAATGTTAAATATGGTACTGCGAACAAACTACATAAATGTTATACTTGTTTTTCAAGCTTACTTTTTTAAATATTCCATTACATTGTGAGTTGCAGAACTAATTATGATAAAGTGCAGTACATATTTGAGCTAACTTTACTGTACATATTTTTAAATCTAAAGCAGCTTTTATAATGAAACATATAATGCAGCTTTTTCAAGGCAACATGATTTTTTTAAACTCACCCCTATTTATTTATTGTAATGATTGTGTGTGTGAGTTGTGTACATGTAGATGTGCATGTGTGAGTGTTCATTTTATTTTACTCTACAGTATGTGCTTTTGTGGCAAGTAAATTTCCCCGCAATGTGGGATTAATAAAGTTAATCTTATTTTAGCTTTTACATTTCTGCCATGGAGTCTCTGACAACAGCCTGAGAAAAGAAACTGCAGGACATCCGGGTCATGATCGGACCTCTCTGGCTACATGACAGTACAGTGACAGCAGAGGCCAGAGTGACCCTGATCCAAGGAAACACTGAATGAAGAAGCAACAGAGTGACAGAATGACCTTCAGACATAAGATTTGTGAGGGTCAGGGGATGAAACAGACAGTCAGCGCTTGGGTGGCAAGGTCAGTGCGTCGTAGGAGGATGTGAGGGAGTCTTTTTTATCGGGCTGTGTGCATGGGCTCGGAACACTCACACCCTGCAGGCCACTTAAGAGTCAATTCAGCAACAGAGTTATGGAAGATGTTGACGTGAAGAGAGAGGCGGTATGACTGAGAGTAGAGAGGGGAGAGGGGATGGGGATAGCCTGCATAACGTTGAACTTGATGTCTTGGCTCACAGCGGATAGATTTTCAGGAGCATAACAGCCCATCTGTGCCCTTACGTAAAGTGTTTCCCCTCATGTGGGATTGTGAATTGAGAAGGAAATGCCCTAATCTGCGCTATTCAGTCTGGTGAAAGAAAAGCCATGTGAACCATAAAAAAGCTGGGACCATCCTTCCTAAAGGGCATGTAATAAGACAGAGGTACCATGATGCACCACCCACCCCCATCAACACACACACACACTCTCTCTTACCCCCACCATCATCCTTTCTTAGGCTTTTAACAGTAAACACAAAGTAAGTGATGTAAAGACTCCTGAATGGTTGTCTATTCATGCGTCTCGCTCTGGATTTCTCCACATGATCAAGTCTATCCAGACCTCACTCTCCACAAGGATTCAGAAGTGTCCTAATCTGCTTTAAAGCAAGAGTTAGAAATGTTATGTTATGTGTCACTGCAGTAACCAAACCCAGCATCATCCCAAAGACCAATTTCATATGCTGCTTTAAAGGAGAATTCCAGTCATTTTCTAAGTAACGCTACTACAGCTCTAGGTCCTCGAGTGCGACCAGACCATAGAAAAAAATCTGAGAAAAATATGTGCAGACCGGACATAGCTCTCCTCCTGCTAGCTGCACTACACTGCAGTTAAACTGCGAAGTAATGGGGGCAGTTCTTCTAACCGCAACTTTGGCCTCTATATAATGCTCAAAATATCAATGCTTTGCAACATCCACCAGTTCCTTACCACTCAACACTGATCACACACTAGGTCCGGTCTGACCATATTTTTCTCAGATTTTTTCTATGGTTGCACTCAGGGACCTAGAGCTGTAGAGTGTTACTTGGAAAATGACTGGAGTTCTCCTTTAAAGAAAGAAAAAAAAGGAATACAACTAATACAAAGTGCGTCCTACAGTCAGCCAGCCTTGGCAGCCTCATCCTGCACTATCGAAGTTTTCACTCAGGCAGCTGTAGTGAAACTTGATTTCCACAACAGCCTGACATGGATCATCAACTGACTGCAATGCTGAAGTTACTCGTTTTACATGCAGCCGTACGCTTAGTCTTTTTCCTTCAGATTATTGCTTTTATTTGACACCAAAACCCTGGACAATATTACAATGAAAAAAATAAAAAATTACATAACGCTACAGCTACAATTGTTAAATCCCATATTTTCAAGGAATTTTCATTTCTTATATTACAATTTATAATGTTTTGTCTGTCTTTGTCTGCCTGAAATTATGTAAACATTCATCATCCCAAGAACAAGATGCTCAGCAAGCTTAGTAGCACTATGGGGGGTGGGATTATTGAACAGTCAGTTTAATTCTCAAGTTTCTTCCTAGTACATCATTGGAGGACAACATTATTATTCCCTGTAGTTAAGTAGAAAATTGTTTTCATTGTTTCTTTTTAACATACACTTTGACACTGTGCACTCATCAACAAAAACAAGCAAACAAACAACATAAAAAGGAGCCGGGATTGGTTCAGTTAATTAGGATACACTAACTTTCCTGTTTTAAATATTGAGTCGCTCTAGTTTGAATAATCCATGTCGAGAGGGGCCAGTGGAAAGAGAGCCATACTCTGACATATCCTGAAGCTAGAGGCAATCTGTTGGGCAAACAGCCAAAGAGCAACTGAGGAAAGACATTACCAGTAGCAGACTGTGTTAAGAAATATGATTCACACGTGAAAACTCTTAAATCTTTCTTAAAAACAAATTTAATCTGTGACTGTCCCAATTTAGCCTCTCTTAAATTTTGTCCTTTAGCACATCTGAAGATGTTTCTCTTTCCCAATCATATTGTGACAGCATCACATTATACTTTTTTTTTCAAGCACGTTACTTTTCTTATCATCAAAGAGAAAAAAGACAGAAAGAGTGGAGAGGGAGGGAGGAGGGAGCAGCTCCCTCAGAAATTGCTTTCATAATGTGACCGCCAAATGAACTTCGTCATCAGTGTGACATGTCCACAACTCTGGGAAGTCTATGGCTGTAAAACCATTGGTCTGATACGGTCTGATACCATCTGATGACCAGTTGCTTGCTGCCACATGGCATGTGTTTCTAAAGGAATACGGCCTGTTTTAAAGCACGGGAGCTGGGGAATAGGAAAGAACTTAAAATAGGAAAATAGCAGAGGGAGGAGGGAGGTTCTGGCTGGTTACCATGGTACCTGAGCTCAGCGATGTTGTTGAAGTATTAAATATCACTGAGGGTCTTTCTGCTTTTGATCCAACTCTTCCGAGGCAGGTTGCTCCTCCTCAACATCTTGGCAGGATGGGCACCTGGCTGGAGATACACATCAGCCACCAGAGAAGAAAGAAACAGTCAGACACAGTAACACAAACTGATACAGAACTTAATACATAACCACATGATGACAAACAGGTTCTCATTAGGCAGTTGCACCATTCGGAGAATGACACGTTCCTCCTGAAATATTCATGAAGGTGTATTATTTTCATCTTTTTGAAAAGATGGTGTCAGACTTTGTGGCAGTTGATAAAGTCTATTCAGATATCCATGGAATTTGGAAATGTCATTTCCATGACACTGTGCATAGACATTTCTTTTTGTTGTCACTTTATAGAACATTATCTGTCCTGCTTACAAAGGAACCAGGAATGTCTATGCCATATCCCGTTGTGAGGAATTTGCAATGCAAGAGGCGTCTGCAGCTCTCGGAATATCAGCATGAATACAATGAATGAATACTATGTGAGGGTGACGTTAAAACATACAGTGTGTTTATCAGTAACTATAAAAATGGTGCACTGAATCATACAAAAACAATTGTACCAAAAGTGGAAAAACAGCTCATGTCAGCTGCAGCACCCGCACAGCCATACATCATACCAGACTACACTTATATTGTTTACATGAACACATATTACACATAAGGCAATAGGCTCAACCAGGTAAATGTAAATGAAATATACTGTAACTTAACATATTATTCATGATATTGTTAAAATTTCCTGCATTGTAGAAACAACAGGGTTAGAGCCAAACCAAAGAAAGTGTCAGTTAATATTAGCAAGCGTGCCCAAACCCTGTCTGGTTAGACATTAATCTAACATGTCTCAGGTAAACAGCCACAGTGCTATAGCAGGCTTTGCACGATGCAGAGGGTGAGCAAAATACCTTTCCAACGCTGTTGCAAGTCAAACTACCAGCGAAGATGAAAATAAACGTGTCACTCACTACATGCTAATGTGTAAGATATGACTGACATGGCTGCTTGTGGAGGAAAAAATAAAAAAGCTTGTTTTCTGTCATTTATGCAGAAAAAAAAAAACACCGGTACACATCAATTGAGTACTGGTCATCTGGTCCAGCAACAAACTGTGTGTGGAGAACAGTTCTTTAGAGCTATCTGCTCTGTACTGTATACCAGACAGAAGTAGGCTTTCTTTCAAAAGATTACTAGAATAAAAACTGATACATCTAATATATATAGGTGTTGGGGTTTCTGCACCTTTTCATTGTCTTTATAAAATAGATACTGTAAAAATGTACTGTGTTTTTTTTTTCTTTTCTTCAATTTCATTGATAGAGCGCAATTTTCTTAATTGCAGCAATCACTATGTGGAAGATAGTGGGAATTAAAACCACTACACCAATACAGTACTACTACTACTACTGCTTCTGCTACTAACCCTATAACTACTATTATTATTAAGAATAATAATAACAATATGCTGTGAGCATGTCAGTCCTGTGATGGAGCATAATCTGTTTCCATTTAGCTCTGTATTTAGTTCAAGATTAATATTACATGATTGCTAAGAAGATCAGATATCATTTTACTGTAGGTAATGGCAGTTCAGTTTAACAGTTGGGGTCTCCTTTCCAATTTCAACAAAATAATAACAAAATAATTCAAGGATTTCAATGACAATTCCTGACATCAGAGCACTGGCCCACCATCAGGAAAATAACAGCCAGTAGAGAGGCACATCACAGAATATTTGTCATTGAGCATGAATTATAATCCCATGGGTGAAGTGACTCAGGGTGCAGTTATGCCTATGAATATGAGATATGGTTTACGTTCAGGTCAAGCTGTACTGAAGTACTGTCAAGCGATGGAAGATGGAAGCTAAGAGTGCAACCAGCATGCGTCTTTAAGTGGTTTATTGATGCCTGTCGACGGGGAAGTAGAGTGTGGCTAATCACAAACGACACCCGGTCTCTGTGCTGTGAGGATGCCTTTGAGAGGGAGGTGCAGGAAACCTCAGTAAGATCAATCAGCCTGGCTTATCCGTCCAGCAATCTAAATGGAAACAAGACCCAGACTGTATAGGTATACTCCAGCTTTTCTTTTCTTTGATAGTTACAATTAGAGGGGCAAAAGATTGAGGTCAAAAACATTTATTGTATTGCAGTTGATACCGATAGCTGTGAAATGTGGACCATTAGCTGAATTTCTCTTGAAATATAGTGCAAATTCTACTGGCAAAAAATAAGCAGTAAATGCTGCATTTTTGTGATTATTAAGAGTTGGATGCCTCATGATAAATACGTGATGACGCTAATGATCCAGTCCAGCTCTATAAAAACACTGAAGATGAAGTAGACAAATGAGCATGAGTCAAACCCTAAGCATTTTAAAAACAGTTTGAAAAATGTGATGGGAATACGTTTTGTAGCAGTCCCAACACTCTACAGTAAGTCCTATGCTGCAAGTCAACAATGGGCTGGGTTTTGGGTTTTGTCAGCTGCTGTACCACTAAGGTTTACCTATATTGAGTACTCTACCATACTTTGATTAATTGTCCCCAGACAACATATTTTTGTTTACATAGATTTACCCTTTAAATTAAATAAACAATAACTTAACTTATAATATTTTATTCCTCACATATGTCTTAATAATAAGACATAGCTTATTACACAATTTAGAGTGGCTTTGAAAAGTATGTAGCCTACTTCAAAATAAAAATGTAGGCTACAGTATAGGCTACATCCCTCAATTATCCATCTAGGCTAGGCTACTGTACATCTGCTTTGACAATTCCAGGGAAATTCAACCTGGGGCTAGTGTCCTAATATGGTCTTTAAAAAATTAACCTGAAGGTTTTCTTTTTATTTGCTCCTGTTATGCAGTAGTTCTGTCTGTCCCAGGCCATACAACAATGGGCTTGTTTACTTCAAGAAAGCAGACGTGTTTGTAAACGGAGCTGTAAGTCTCGATTAGTCTCCCGCCAGAGTCAAGTTGACATGTTCAGTAGGCTATGTTTAGTCTGATGCTTGTTTTATCATCAAAGGAATATCAACTGGGATCCACAATGTTTCACAGCAGGAGCTAAGACTAAATCTGGCTATTGTTTATTCTACCTGTAAACATAACCTACTGAGCCATCAACTTGACTCTTGTGCAGACTTCTCCAGACTTTACAGCTCCGTTTACAAACATGTCCGCTTTCTTGAAGTAAACAAACCTCTCAGTGTATGTTTGAGCAGCCATCTGACTTTGTCAATGAAAAAAGAGACTTTAAAAAAAAGGACACTATATAGCCCCAGGTTGAGTTTCCCTGGAATTGTCATTTAATGTCAAGCAATCCACATTTAGGCAACACCTAGACCTATATTTAGGCTCACAGACACTCTGCACACACTCACCTGAGATGACACTGTTCAGGTTAGACTCCTTCCTCCTGCACCATGAGGAACAACTGCAGCAGCTCTCTTTCAGCAGGTCCGTCATGCGGTCCTCCGGACTAGCTGGCGGCTCAAATACTTGAATTAACTTTTTTAACAACACAACATTTGTGGCAAAACTCTGCATTAATGGGGAAACGGAGTTGTTACTGTTTTTACAACATTTGCGCGCCACTTTTCTTCTTCCGGGTTCTCCCTTCCTTCTTCCTCCGCTCCCGGACCTCAGCCAATCACTGCAGGTAACTGACAATCTGTAAACAACAGAACAAATCTTCATGAAATTATTAAGAAATCCATTATTTAGTAAACAAAATATTATATAGCTACCACATGTGTATTGTGATGTGTTAGAACCTTGAAACTGTTTTTTTTTTCTATAGCTAAAAATAGGCTAGTCAAACATTAGCTAGCTAGGCTACTGCCATATTTCCAGCAGATAATAGCAACTACAGTCGGCTACTGCATTTCATTAATTTCAATAACTAAGTGATGATAGTGTCATCAAACCCTCTGTATCATGTTCTTTAATGAAATGGTTTTAATAAATCAGAAGCAAAACAATTCACTGGACACATAGGCTAGGCTACTTTGTATTTTTCACCTCGGAAGAAAGACACAGATTAAACAGCTGTTCATTAATCCTGTTCTCTTTTGTCACAATATTTCACAGTTTTTCTGCTGCCATTTTTTTTTTGGCTTGGACTCACAAATATGACATAACCAGTGTAAAGCCTCCTTACACAGCTCTAGGCCTATTTGGCCCAGGTGTTGTCAATCAAAGGGAGACACTACAACACCAAAACTACATGATTGACTGTCGTAATCTGAAATGTGGGCAGCAATTCAGATGTCCCCGTCTACTGTAGATTAGAACACACTAAAATGAGATTCATTCTTTGGCCACCTTTAATAGCAGTCCCTCCAATATTTATGAAATGATACATGACTGAACCATTAGACCAGCAGGCTGACAGACAGCCCAACCACAACTTCAATCCTAAGAGTCACATCTCTGCTGTTGCTAAAAATACTTCTGGTGAGCAGTGTTGTTTATCTTCCATGCAGTTGAGTGCCGCTGATAAATCACTTCTCAACCACTTCTCAACCACCATCAGATACATTAGTGCTTTTTAATGAGTCTGTTGAGTAATTGAAGTAAAATTAAACACTTAAACTGTCAAGTGATGATTAACGTGGTATAGGAAAGACCTTGTCACAGACAACATTTTTATTTTTGCCTGAGTACAGGATAATCATACCACAAACCATAAGATAACCAACAAGGACATACAGTAAATGCAAAGAACAGTAATCCCATAGACATCAACAGAATTTAAAACTGTGAAAAAAATCATGTATTCATGTCTGTATCTCTTTCTTACAGTGCATAGAGCACCTATACAATATGTGCATTCGGCTCACAAATTTCTGAACGTGTGACTTACAGCATGCATGTAAAATATATGCAGCTTGAATGTAACGCGGTGCTTCCGTTCAATTTGATATGAACGACTAATCTCTATGGAGTGCAACCAAATCAGTAAATACATGCTGTGAGGGATTGGGCATCGTGTCAGTTATTGCTAAGTATGCATCCAGGGTGCCACCAAATCCAATCCCCACACTGATGATGCTTAGACAAATCAGTGACATCCGTCATCTCCGATGAGAGCGTGAGCAGTGAGTCAATACCCTAATTAGCCATTTGAACACATGCTGGTGTAGATAAGAAACTGTGTTTGTGATGGTCCAGTGCTGACAGGCCAGATTATTCTCAAATGTGCAAAGTTGTTTAAGATAGCGGATCTGGAAACTAAGTCTTCCTAAAAAATTTGTATGTGTGTTGCGCGCTAAGTAGGACACTCGGGTACAGTAGGCTACAGATACTGGGTCCAAATATGGAGATGCTACAGTGCAGTGTTACAAAATCGGATTACAAAAATCTCGAGGGAATCAAATGTCCAAGCAAACAACATGTAAATTATTTATTGCTCACAATGACTCAGCATTTTTTATGGAGGGGGGTATTCTGCACTAAAACTGCTACTGTATGACGTGTAACGAATGCATGCAAATGCTCCAAAGCATGATTCACCCCACTAATTACCTCTAATAGAGAACCTTCCTCTCAAAGGGAAATGATGAATATTGATATACGTATGGGTAAATGAAACCAGACACCATAAGAACATTTGCTTCATTTTTGTTTGGACAGTCAATTGATTTTACATCAGTAACCAACTGATTCATTGCTTGAGAGGATTTGAAATGGACATTTGGGAAGGGCTTAAAATTCAGTCCAATGCCCATTATCCAATCAATGACTGCTGTTACAGTTTGACTTTTTAAGGGGGGCTTTGGTTCTTCAGAAGGTAAGTACACCCGTTTCAGCGTGGGATATTTCTGCATATGCACAGTGAATTCTGGATGCATTTATTTAGATCACTAACACCTACATCTATTCAGAATTCTATGCTGATTGACATGAATCTTAGATGTGGGTGGTCCTGCTGTTTAGATGCAGACACCAGCAGTGCGGTAAAGCTATACAGATTGTGTATATAGGCTTTATGTATGTCTTGGACAGTCTGTTGATGGGTGGAATGGTCCGGCACTTTGACAGTAAATTTGGGTTGGATCTTCATGGTCCTCATAAGGATAAATCTGAAATATTCTGAAATTTTTCAATAACTCATTTATTGCCATTAAGACCTTGACCAGATACCTGCTAAAACTGACGACAGCATAAGCATGTTAGCATTGGCATTTCATTTAAAGTACCACTGTAACTAAATACACCCTCACAAGCTGTGTCCCATCCAAGGACAACATGTTTTGAAGGCTGCATTGCATCACATCAGCATGGCAAAGCAGGACATTTGGCTTCTTCAAATGGGGCAGAGAAATGTAGCCATCTCTTCCTGGGCAATGACGATTCTAACAGGTGGGTCCTTTTTGGCCCAGCCAAAAAAAGTACTGGGTTTAACTTTAGTTCAACTGTTATCTGTTACAACCAGTGACCTTCAAACTTTAAACTTTTGGTTGATAAGCAACAGGAGTCACATTTTGTGATGCAACCACGGAGATGAGAGAGAAAATGGTGATGAGAGAGAAAATCATTTGAGTTTGACCTTTGATATAAAACTCACATTGTCCAAGAGACGTGGTTCCTGAAATGGGACATAGCTAGAATCTTGATTGAATTTCTCTGGGATTCTGCATGTTGTGGCATTAGATAAGGTTACTGTGCTGATTGATGATTTTAGGGGGGAAAAAGTCTCTCTCTGCAGTTGCATTTTGTCTTAATGACCTTCTTAAAGATACATGTCAGTATATTAATGCATGGCATTTCAGCCATATTAGAAGAAACAAGAAACTCAACAAAAGAATGAAGGAAAAAACTTTTTTCTCACAATGTTGTATACATCTTGACAAAAAGGTCTCTGTATTGCAGTACACTTTACAGTAAACCCTTTTTAATCATAAATGAAGTGGTGTGGGACCGGATCCAAAAGGAAGACAATTTGTACATCTATATGTATCCAAATAGTAAAATGTAATGGGATTTACATGTAAGCAGCAAAACAAGCAGTCTGTATGATTTGGGCTCATGTGATCACTGCTTGGCTGCTGCCATTCATGTGTATGTGGACTTCACATGTATAAAATGCTCAATAATTGATCACAATTTGAGAGTTGATCAATAATTCATTTGACCCTGCTGATTTAACATCTTAATGATATGCTGGTATTGTGGGTTTTTTTGCGAAGACATTGAAAGTTGTCCCATCAGGGGGACAGATAATGCAAATGAGTTTGCTCCACACAACTGCTTTAATTCATAATGAATGAAAGGTGAATGTTGCATGGTGCATGCATTGCTTTACGAAAGTAAACACTTGTATAAGGTATTTGATATGTAAATTATTGTTATATAAAACTCTTGCCATTCTAAGGGGTTCTAGATATTGATTAGCGATAGTAACATGTAATAATTTTAAGACTATTGCCGATTAGTTTTGTCTTTGGAATTGAGGAGGATCAACACACTGAGATATCAAATACTGCAAGCCTGGATTGTTAAAGGATTAGCCTAATCAGCATGCACTCTTTTTGTTCTTTTTTGCCCAGAAAACAGTCTCATTATAACTTCTAAGCACTTGAATTTAAAAATAAATTAAAAACAGCAAACAAATTTGTCCTGACTCATCTTGATTATCTGAATGCATGTTTACAATTGAGCCTCCTGGAGCAAAACACAGGAGCAGGCCTTTTGGGTTTTTGATTCTATTCATCTCTGGAAAATACAAGGATGATTAATGAAATTTCACTACTGGTGCTGTATTGTTTATCTTTGTTCTCCACCTTGGTGTGCATCAGTGCTCGTGACAAGATTGTGGTTATATCCTCATTAAAAGTGGCTAGTGTCTGTGCACTGGTCCAGAGATAACTCCCAGACACAGCTCATGGATCATCACTTAATGGCATTTCAATTTCCTTTATAATTTTATGAGAGACCATGACCCAAACATGCTGCATTTCAGAAAAATAGACTGTGTAAACAGAAGCTGAATGGAACTAAAATCTTCTATTGAGCTAACTGGAGCTTAACATTTATTCATTGGGTTGAACTTGAATTCACTTTTCAGTTTCTAAGATTAGAGGAGAAGAGTGCAGGCTTGTTACTCATGTAAGTTAGTCCTAAATTTCTTTGACAGTAGGCCTAACAGTGAATTAAAGACATTTACTGTATGTACAGAGTGAGCTCTGGTCCATTTTGGGATATTGGCATATATTTTATTTCAAAAGACTTTTCCACATTTGCTGATTTGACCTGCACCCTGTGAGATCAGATACAATACAGTGTATCAATTAGGATTGGAAGTTATTCTTGTACGATATACAGTAGGCTATTGCAGGACAGGTGCATTTTTATATCATATTGGATGCCGGTCTGCTCTAGCACATTTAACATTTTTCTTGCCTATTCATCATCATACAGCACCATCTGTGTTGGGTGTCTGGCTTGTGAACAGCCACACCCTATTTTGCTATGAAAATACTTGTTCTGTAATTTCAAAAAATTGTGTACGTTTTAACTCAATTCTGTTTCAAATGGTCGCTTTTGAAAGCAGTAACTGCAGGTACTGTGTGATGCACTGATACAAAGTGCCTACTTCATACATCTGACATATGTTATATGTTTGTAGTAGTAGACCACATCTGGCCCACCAAGATTTTGCTCTAAATATATTTACGCAAAACTACCCTATGACATGACAGAAATTTTAAACAACAAATAAAAGCACTAACTCAAACTATTAAGTAGGTCAAGTGACAGAGGAAAAATCTCTTGCAGGAAATAATTATATATTTCACTTTTAAAGCCTTCCAAAGGGTGAATATTCTCTTTGTGTGTATTTTTAGACAGATCCTACAATGAACTGCTTAACAAATTTGCTTGAGGGCCACTGAGGAGCTATCTATGCCGCTTTGAAATACTGGCAGGTAATACATGTTTCTGTCATTTGAACCTCAAACTAGGATTCCCAAGTCCATTAGGGAGAGAGCCACAGTAGTTTGCTTTGCCTGACTACTTTGTCCCCTGTCACATCAGTAGGGGTACTTGGTTTAACCAAGTAAATTATATTTGCACAGAGTGGCCTGATTTCTAATGATGCACTTTGAAGTTAAGAAGCGTTGGGACCACAAGCATGAAGAGGTGCTTTTTGTACCCATGTCAGTATGTAGGCGATGTGTGTGTCAGAGACAGGCAGACATAGACAGAGAGAGAGAGGGAGTGAGAGGGGGAGGGAGCAATGTAATTTGTCATTTTGTTTCCTCGTAGTCTTTTTATTTTATTATTATTGTATTATATTTGCGAGACCAAATGTATCATAATGTGAATAAAGTACAACAATGACATAATTTTATGTGAGACTACATTATATATTTAAATTCTAGATGGTAGTCAGGCCAATGCCATCATAATCATTTTGCAAGATAAGACAACGGGTGTCGGCCCTTTTTGCCCCTTTCGCTTACCGTAGTTCAGGTCTCCGGTTGCTAAGTAACGCTCACCAACTATAAACACGGATGGCGGAATAGTTTTGCCGTCAACACAGGCTAAGTTAAGTTGTTCATTCTAGTAATACAGCGAATGAGTGGCATATTCGCATTACCAACAAGTTTGACCAATTGCCATGTAGGTTATCCAACTGTTCGACTTTTTTGACCACTGAGTAACAAGGTAAAGTACCGGTACATAAGTTACGCGAATGAATTGGTGAACGGTGAAACAAGACATGGACCTGGACATTCGTCAGTACCTAAACCAGGCAAAAGAGCAACAAGGTTTGTGTTATATTATAATTCAGTGACATGCCAGCTGAAAGGAGTTGTGACAGTAAGCTATGTTCAATGTGGGGTATTTCATGCAGACTCTGGAGCTCTGCAGTCGGCCTACCACTTAATCAAGGACATGACAGCAGCTGGAGGCAGCGCAGGAGGATGTCCACGCGGTGCACCGGAGTTGTACGTCATTTGCGCGGATGTAGCTCTTCAGGTGAGGCTTGAGGCAGGCTCACTGGTTCAGTGTACTGCTCTTTTATACACAGACTTCGTTAGAGTAGTGAAAGCAGGGCTCTAACCTTAATTTGAAAGGATAACAGGCTCTGAATCAGTCAATGAGTCAAATGGATTTGATGAGACAGTCGTTTCCAAGGAAAAATGTCAGAAAAACACCACATCAGTCTTATCAAATCCATTTGTAAAGATAACACATTTCACTGTTCCGGACAGCACAATGGGCTTTGCCTTTCTAAGGACAGGGACTGGCTTTGTCTAAATTGCAATGAAAAACTAACAGGCCAGTGCACAGTTACAGTATACTGTACTAGGTGCTAATGACCAAATTTACAAAGTTTGACTCAATTGTTGCCATATTGTGGAGCTATAAGTCAACATAAGAAGACTTCAAGCAACCTTCAAGAATGAAAGATTTACATCTAACATCTTACAGTGAAATATGTTTACTGATGTATTTAGGTTACCGTTCTGAGGATGTGTAGGCATCTCTTCTTCTGTGGAGATTCTTGAATTATTAGTGACATTTTGAACATGCAGAGAGGATTTATTGGGATTGAGTAAATAAAGTAGGATCTGGATCATTTTGTGGCTGATGGTTAATCAATGCCAATGCTTCGCTAGTATTTACAGATTTTGATGGAAAGAGGAAAAAAAGAAACCTCTGCTGAACCCTCTCACACAAGAGACTTACCATTAATCTCAGTATGTCACTGTTTTTGTATATGTACTTTTGTTTGCTAAATCTAGCGATTCTCCCATTAGGGAATAGTAATGAATATTCACTATTGTAGACTGAAGTGTCCTGGGGCAAAGGAAACATATTTGAATAATGAAACACACTGCTATTCCATAATGTGATTTGTTCTCTCTTCTTTATATCATACAGCAAGTTTGCCTTGAAGTCTCAGGCTTAAGTGAATACTGAATTAGTCCTCATCCTCTGCATCACATTCTTTAGTTTTCTCAAGAACCATGAATATTCCTGTTGCATTAAGATGTTTTCCAACACACCGAGCCAAAGTTCATTACAATTTTCAGTTTAACTTGTTTTATTTATTTATTTATTTTACTTGAAACTAATCATGACACAATTAAAGCCTTATACTGTTTAATTTCTGTTTGGAGATTATCTCCCCTGACAGTGCTGCAATCCCTTCAATGAAAGCTACCCTACCCTATGTGTGAATTTATTTATCTATTGATTTAGCTGGAGACAGTATATAACACAGCACTGACATCCTCAAGGATAACAGTCTGCAATTAAGACATTTTTTATGCGGCATAAAATAAATGGGCATCTCACTTACTGTACATTAAGCCATTTCTGAATAGTTTTAATAATGCATCAAATGTAGAGAAGTGCTTGTGACACGATATAACGGCGGATAAGGTTGAAATATTTATTTTGTTGGCCTTCGTGTATCTCTTTCTCTGTGTTTTCAGCTGGGTTGTTTGGAGATAAGCGCAGCGTGTCTAAAGATGTACTTTGAAGGGAATCCGCCAGCTAATCAATTTCTGTGTCGAGCGTACCTCTGCCAGGGCCAGCTGAAGTCTCCGTTGGCCACTGGGAGTGTGGTGAGGACAGTAAATTGGACACATCTCCTCAAGGGGGTTGTGTGTGTTTATGTGTGTGTGCCAATGAGGAATACAATTGTTGTATGTGCTGCTCTGCTCCTGTTTGCAGTTACAATGGAGCGAATATCCCAGCGTCATTAGCAAGCTTTCATCTTTTTTTTTTCCCACACTGTGATTCAGTCTTTAATGCATATTGCCCTTTTGTCTTTCCACAGTTTGTACAGTTTAAGGTTATTCTTGGTCTTTTATCAAGCTATGGCCCCCATTGAATTACTTTATTGTGTGATCTTTGTCTGTTTGTCTGATGTGACACTTCTCACTTCCCCCATTATTTTCTGTCTTAGGAGGACTTTGAAGAGGCTGTGGTGTGTTTTCTTAAAGCAATAGAAGTTTCAAAGCATGAACCAAGGTATGTAACCTCTCAGATGTGAGCTCGGCTTGTCAAGAAAACTTAAGACCAATGTATGTCATGTACAGTTGATCATCTCTGATATGTAAAGTTTGCTAGTCATGCCTGTGAAAAAACATACAGTGAATCACCAAAGTGAACATTATTCATGTTATGAGAGTTCAGTGTGCTGCCCCAACCTCTTATTTATAAGCGTATGAAATTTAGCCCATCCTCTACATTTTAACAGCTATTTTGAAGAAACTGAGCATGATGAAAGGTGTTATAACTGCAGATTTAATAGTTGACACTATGAACAAAAAGTTTCCTTGCACAGAAATATGTCTTTGGAGATACTCCAGTAGCCTTTGCTAATAATCAGCTCCAAATCCCTTTGCTAATGAACTCATGACCTGTCAATAAATGAGCTGAATGAGCAATCCCAATTAACACCAAAGAGAATACATATCCAATGCATCCAGTCCAGACTACTGTACAACACATTCTCTAGTGAATAAATTAGCAGCACTGAAACAGTCTGTTCACACAATTTTCTCTTAAACAGCGCCTTGAATTCATAAATTTCCCTTATTTCATACAGAAAGGCTTATACAGGGTGCTCTCCTGTGGCTCATTGGACCATGGCTAATCCACACACATTTGCAATTCACAGGACTACGCCATAAAGAGTTGACACTTGGGCTGAATTGAGTTTTATTAAGAGATGAAATGGCTTGCATGTGCATCATATAAATAATTCAGTGTTGTGTGCTTACTTCCTCTGCATGGGGTTTGTGTCTTTCAGATACCATTACATGGTGTTCAATGCATCAGTGCTATATTTCCAGACAGTGCGTCCCCTCCTGCGACAAGGGCGGTGCCTCTACCTGGTGCCCTCCCTCCGGCAGGTGGTCCAAAGTCTGGAGGAGGTGGCAGACCAAGACCACAGCTGGAGGGCTGAACTCATGATGCAAGTGACCCCACAGTGCTCTCTTACTTTCCTTTCATGAAATAGTCCAGTCCTGATTCTGTTCAGTCTTATACAATTCATTTATGACCTGGTTTCCTCGCTCAGTTATAATTAGCTGCCTACTAAAGAGTGGAATTTCTGTTTAAAAAAAAAAGAACATTACAAGCTTCATCAACTATTATGTTTATTTGTCTCAGTATGTGTGCTGCATGTACAATAGTGAGGTGTACATACCACAATACAAAACTGGGAACTTGGGGCCAAGTTCAGTTGCACCACATGGCAGCATCTCTATATTTTTTGGAAATTGTCCAGGAAACCACCTTCATGTTTGCAAGACACTGTTGCAAAAATGTCATGAATCCTTTTTTTTTTTTTTGCTTTCTACTCAGGCACCTGATCAAATGTCTCATTGACTCTGGGGAAATGGAGGATGCTGCAAGTTTTACCAAAGTCACAGAAGAATTCATCCAGTCACATACACCACATCTTTATCCCAAACTCTTTACATTATTGGTAAAAAGCATTTTTCTTTGTCAAATAATGGAAATAATGTGTGACCCTACACACGAATGTATCTAAACATCATCAAATGTGGAAATTAATTTATTGCATCCACTATTTGTAATTATCTACTGGTCGAGCTACTAGCTATGTTTAATTTGCTTCTTTTAATGCAATAAATTGTCTTTTATTTATATGGTCTCTCATAGAATTAAGAAGACTTGCTAGTGACACAATTTAGAATGATGTCTACCTTTACTCCTCTCTTCTTAGGTCCAACATAGTCTGACGGAAGGTGATGTCCTCATTGAAATGAGTGGGCAGAATACCATCTTAGCAGTCATTTACAAATTACAGGAATTTAAAAAGTAAGCAACGGTTCTGTTAAGTTGTGTTTTTTTGTCTGTAACTTTGCTGCAGGATCCCAAAAAACATTGCTTTTCATGTTGTGATAAAAACCAATTCCCTTTATCTGCAGCTCAGATAAACAAGTTGTGCTGGAGTTGTCCAAGAAAAGAAGCCCTTGATCTTCTTTAATAGTGTTTGCTTTTATTGTATTTTATTTATTTTTTTTACAATCGGAGACAAACCTGTGGTTGAAAGCATGTGTTTTAGTGATTTATTGTTTGTTCAGTTCTTTAAGACGCTTTCAGCTAATAATACAGACAAGCTGGCTCATAACTATTATTATTTATGAATGTATTTATATTCAAATTATAGGATATGTTTTTTGATCTCTACCATTCTATTTTCTTAACCTAGAAAATGTATTTTTTTATATGCTATGTTTTCTAAAGCTGTAGAACTTACAGAGGGATATCGATGTGTTTGTGTTCCTAAAGCTTTACTGCTTTCAGCTAACATGGAAGCTCTATGAAAATTAAACCTGAGACAATAGTCCAGTCATCTACTGGCTGTCAGCTTAGTCTGTGGCGTCCCGTAGTGGAGGTTTAAAGGTTTATCTGTGTGCCTGTGTACATACGGCTCATGATTTCTGGTGTGGCATAGTATAGAATGAACCCAGCCCCCACTTTTCTGCGGGCATGTACTCAACATGTCAGTGCTCCTTAAGGCTTCTCAGCTCAGCTATGAACGTTGACAGTGTGACTCAGCCGACCCAGCGTTCGTCAGCATCATATAGGTTATTTTGCCTAAGCTTTATACACAGTTTGGTGGGAGTATATTAGAGGGCAAATGAAAATATGCATGCATTCTCTTGTATGTGAGTGAATGTTTATGTACACAAACACCTTTTCCTGTTGTCTGCACCAGGTTGCTAGAAATAAATGAGGATGAGCTGACGAAGGAGTATTCTGCCAAGCTTGAAGAGATTTTCCATCTCCTGGTGGATTGTTCAACAACATCAGGTGTTCCCGTGAACCTTAGCCCTCTCCACAGCCCAATCCCCATCCAACCAGCTGACAGGTCTGTGACCCAAAATGCCCGATCAAATCTCCTACCAAGCAAGCTTACCTTTCTTGCTCCCTGTCCTCTTCCTAAACCTTCCAACAACGTAAACCCACATATGGATATCCCAAGGGCAGTACAAGACTCAGATTACTGTACTGCAGTGTTGTGAATTGTATAAATTATGTTTTATCTGGGATTTGCAGAGTTGCCTTCCTCCTGGAGTTGGCTCTGCTGGCCTTGCAAGTGAAGCATCAGAAAGTAGCTGCCGACTGTTTGAAAGAGCTAAAGTCGGCAAGAGAGGCTGTGAGTGTCCGATATTCTTTTAAAACCTCAGGCGGAGTGTGGTTCCATGCCGTAACTGTACATACTATGAAAACATGCAAATTTATGCATGGAATTTGACATCCCCTCTTAAGTAGGCTCCTGACAATAGATAGGATTAATTAGCAGAGCTCATGCCCAAGAGGTTGCTGCAGTTTTTTTGATTTCTTTCAACCATGTAGGAATGTATTTCACAGAGAGGTACGTAGTAGGTTTTTCAGTCATTTTCCCCTTTTGCTCCTTGGAAAATTAGGTGAAACAATTATATATTCATTCGACATTGCATGTTGCCACGAAACAGGACTTAATAGTTTGCAGTGTCATTCTCTTTTCCATGCACTGTTGAATGTTGTCTTCTGAAAGCACACGTGTGTTTGTCTTTTTAGAGTACTGGCCAACGCATTATAATGGAATGTGTCAACAGTGAAATCAACTTACTGAAGAACGAGGCGAAGATGAATATCTATTCCAAAGCCAGTGTGGAGGTATTCAATCATAGACATGAATTATCAGCCATGGAATTTTATTGCATGTTATAATGCAGGTAGTGGACCCATTGGGAGAAGCTTAGATCACTGTTAGATAATATTTCTGTAATCCTATAATTTGTATAAGGCAATCATGAGAGATGAGTAGATTTTAAGAGTTTTTTCCTCTGACAAGAAAAAAGTTTTGTGAAAGTGGGATCATGCAATTTCATTTCATACCACATCGTATTTTGGTGTGAAAACTTAAGTCTACAAATTGTCTCTTTATATTCAAAACAAGTACACTTGCCAAGAACATAGGAGTATTGAGATTTGGAGATTCTGTGGCTTTTATTCCACAGGCACGGCTGAAGGAGATAGGCAAGCTGGATCAGTGGCTGCAGACTGCAGTGTCAGAGGGCGACCCCGAGGCTGTGCAGGCAGTGTGTGCTACTCAGTGGAGATTCTGCTTGCCCCTTTTGCAGCACAACCTCAGGAAACATATAAAGACATCTCTGCTCAGAGTAGTGCAAGCACTGGAAGACATAGAGAGGTTAGCACCTTCTTCTAATTCATCATGATACAAGGTTTGTGACAACAGGTGGCTGGCGGACCAAGGAGGCAGACACTGAGTTCACCCTCAATACACTTTATTGAATCCACAGGGGAGGCTAGGGGCTGGAGAGCAGGAGAGGGAGAGAGAGGGAGCTGGAGGACACAAGTAGGCAGGCAGGCAAGGACGGTGAGGCGTGGAGGAGGAGAAGGTCTGGGGAGGGGAAGCGGGTCCAGAGCAGCTGCTTGCTGGCAGGGAAGGGAATCTGGGAGCACAGGGAGACAGGCTCAAAACGAGGCAAGAGACACGGGAGCAAAAACACAAAGGAGTAAAAAATGCTGGGGACAAAAACACAGGAGACTAGGGAGCACCAAATTCTTGAGATCATGGGAAAGGAGCCTGACTAAGTTACCAAGTGGTGAACTGTAAAGATCTGGTGATGAGTGAGTGGAGGGCCGGTGTCTATGGGAGACACTAGGAGCACACAGACATGGATGTAACAAGGATATGTGTACATGTCTTAGGGCTTTAGGAAACACAGCACTTTTTTTTTTGACATTTGAAACAAGATGAATACGAACATAATTTATGCTCTATGACATGATTTATAGTAAGAAAGACAAGCCTTTTTTCTTTCACTCTTACATTTTTTTCATAATTGCTGAGAACCTTTATTATGGTACTTGACTGAAGATGATGCAAGTAGATATCAGTATCGCCCGACTCTCTACTTTGATCACATTAGTGTATGCTTGAAGCCTTTGTGTTTTATTTTTACAGTATGTTGCTGGAGATGCGCTGTCAGGTCCACTTAGAGCTGGCCATGATTGAAGAGGTGGAGGGGCGCCTGGAGGCTTCTTTGACCCACCTTCAGAAAGCCATGCTGCTGGATAACGGGAGACAACAAGAACGCCTGTCGTCAGCTTTGCGCCTCCTGCAGCTCAGAGGGGCCATCTACCAAACACCCGCCCGGATGGAGGACAAAGCTGCTCTGCTTATGCAGCAGGTTTTAATTCCCTCTGCATCAAACTGTCTAGACTGTAAATTTACTACACAACAAGTTAAGTCTGACATACAGCCCCTTTCTCTCTTCCTCAGGTCAGGGATATTCAAACCAAAGATAAGACAGACACCCGTCCCATCCTGGTTTCTGTGGGACTCCTTCTGGGCCCTGATGATTTCCAGACAGTCTTGGATGGAGACAATCCAAGTAAGGATTTCTTGTCGTTATTGTCACTTTCACTAAAACACAGTTGACTTTCTGTAAGGCATCTTTGAGTGGAAAGATATTGTCTTGTAGGGGCAGTTTGCCTCTTTAATCTACACCATGGATCAAACATTTCATTAAACAAACAGAATAATATATAATATAACTCATATAATTCTGATCCCAGGTATTTTTTGCCTGAAGGTAAGTGGCCTTTTCTCCCCTATGCACAAACGTTTAAGGGAGGAACGATGAAGTGTAAAAGTATCTGACTATTTCATATCATCAAACAATGTAGAGCCAAGGACTGGTGGTTTTGTAACATTATAATTCATTCAACCATAAAATGGCAGTCCTCTGCACTGATTGTGCAATGAACTGCTTTCTCAGTAAAGCAGCTTTCGATTACTCACAGATTTTGAATGAAAACTGAATGAATGACAGAGGACTGTCTTGTACGAAAATTTGCTCCTTGATCTCCAAGTCTGTACAGAAAGTCTCTCAGTGGCAGCGTTAAACTTTGTTTCAGGGTTGTATGCAATCTCTCAGAAAATCAGTGTGTGTTCCAGTGTAGCTTACAGTGTCAGCTGTGTGCAGTGGATCATGGAGCAGAAGGGCTTGAGCCCAGTGAGGGCCTTTGATCTCAGATTCAAACCAGGCTCCTTGGTCTGCAGCATCAAATGAACACTCAGCAGTCCTAATGACCAAGGGAAGAACAGGCCTGTAACGGTTTCTGCAGGCATGGGTAAAAAGCTTTAGTCCCTAGAGACACCACCTGTTTTTATCTATAAATCTTAACCATCCCCTAGATGATAACATTTAATCGTTCTTAGCTCTTAACTTCAAAGCCAGCACACCAAGGAACCCTTGAGACCAGAGGACTTAATGATTTGTAACATATAATGCTTCCACATTTTGTATTGTTCCTTAGACATTCATCAATGAGAGGTGTGTGCATGAGAGTGTGTTTGTTGTGAGCACACAGGCGTTTGAGCCTTTTTGCTTCTTTAAAACCCTTAAGTTACGGACGTGTAGTCATAATTCGATTCATTAAACAAATGCTTGATTACCCCTGTTGCTCTAGGTGGATTTGAATGAAAAACTGGAACATGTTTCTTTGTTTTTGGTTTCGTCCTACATGTCTAATATGATTACACTGCAGTCAATAACAGCCCTGTTAGAAAGATTTGGAAGAGTTGGAAATGGGCCATTTACTCCTGTATCCCCTGAGATGGATTTCCATTTGCTTACACGGACATGGCATAATAAGGATAATTATGTAACTTCCTCAAAAGGAAAACATTCTCTGGATGCATGAGTGCAGATTTATCCTGTGTTCTATAAATTATGAAGGATCATTTAGGTCTAAGTTAAGGAACACAATGACTAGACCTTTTGTTATGCACAATAGCAAGAAACTTTTACTAATTTGTTCTTTAGATAAATAAATATGTTTTTTCCACTGTAGTAATAGCTCAACTGAATTGACTTATGCAAACAGTACTTCAACAAATCTGTCTAGTTCCTGTTGGCAGTCTTGGATCTGGACCACTGGCTCAGCTTTCTGCGAAGGCTCAGCATCACTCTACATCTTTACAGAGGGTGAATGGACACTTGGCCAGACAAACTGGAGACAGTGACAACACAGAGAGGTGCACGTGCATTCAAATATATTCATTCAAATGTATCATACATGTTGGAGCCTTTTTTGTCTTCTTGACAATGTAAAACTTTCTCTGTAATTATTCTTTGCTGTCAGGCCTCCCACAAACCCAGTTGGAAAATTGCCTTTATAATCAGCTGTTTTATGCCTTGTTGAATTTATTACTCCTTACTTTTACTGAACATTAGATACAGTACTGCTGACTGTTTGATCAGTTGCTCGTATTTGCAGTTAAAATTGTTGTTATAAGAATCTGCAATGTTCTATTACATCTCCTTATTCAGCACGCAAAGCTGAGTTCCCCACGTCTGCCCCTATCATTGCAGTTAAAAAGTTGGTACATCAAAAAATGTCAGGCTTGATGGTTAGAGGAGGGCAGAGCCTTCAAGACTTGAAGCTTCCCCAAAGCAGAAGTTTAATGCTCATGGTCCTGTTAACAAGCAACCGTATATCATTATGCAGCATGACTGTGGCTTCCACAATTATAAATAATAAGCTTTTTTTGTTTCTTGGTTGTTCAAGGATGAAGTTGTGGGCAACACTTGTGAAGACAGCTAGGAAACAGGAAGTTTGGGATGTGTGCCGAGCTGCTTGTCGATTCTGTTTGCTTTACGATGATGGGAGATGGAAGATTTCTAAGGCTGACAGTAAGATAATGAATGCATCCTTACACTGACTACTTACATACCAGGAATATAAAGCTGAGGGATATGGTATTACAATGGTTTAAACAAAAATTATGAATGTACAGTAGATTAATTGCTGTGTTATCATTAGCAGGATTAAGCCTTTATCTTTATCTCCAGCCCACAGTTCACATGTAAATTAGATCCATATAGATCTAGTTTATATAAGATATAATTTGGTATTACTAATGAGAAAAGACAGACAGACATGAAACAGTGCAGTAGTGGCTGTAACAGTGTTAGACTCAGGAAGCAGAGGCCTTGGGAGAATTTCCAACACAGTTTTTGTCAATTCTCTGCAGAATGTACATGTTCGGAGGAGGAGAGCTGTGCAGAATGTCTTCACAGCAGCAATGAAAACCAAACCGGTGTGAGGGACCTTCTGCGCCTCTTAGCTGAAATCCACTTCATCAGTGCTGAGGTGTGTGCTCCTACCTCCTAAAAAGTAATCACTCTTTGACAATTCATCAGTTTTGTTTCACAAATCAGACACAAACCTTTATTATGTTAATAGACATTATTATTTGCAGAGAGCTGCTCTATAAAGTTTTATCTCAAGCTTATCTAGCTGTAGATGTTTATTGTTTTGACGTGTTGATTTTCACAAATACATAATGGGAATATTAATGTTTTATCATCAACTCCTCTTTTGAAAGATGAGGCGATTACCACAGACTCTTTTCAGAGGTAGACAAGCATTATACGAATTTCTAACGAGCCTGGGATGTTCATGTTGTATTGGTCGGAGGCAGAAATCGCTGTGCTTGTGATATGAGCTCATCTTTATTATGTAATCACACTTCCTATCAAGCCTGCAGCTTCAGGTCTTTATTAAGTCCATAGAGATGTTAACTTGACAGCACTTTGAAGAAAATGGAGACAACCATCCACAGCAACCACATGACCTTGCCAAAACTGACTCATGCTGTTGCCTCTCTTGTATTGTTCCCTTTGTTCTGTGACGTTTGATATTTTCTTTTTTAAGAATAGGGTCGTAATTCATTGAATTAAAAGATACATACCTCTCTACCACTCTGATGATGAAGACAACTTCCTTACCCAAGTTATCCGCTGCAGGAGTGAAATACTCACCGGTAGTTTCTTTTTCTTTGATCTGCTATAGATGAGCTTGAACGGCTCTAGAGAAGCTGTCATCCCCAAAGTGGAAGGTCTTCTCATCTCCTTTTGTTATGAAATTGTCAAAACAGGAAGTCACCTTTTATATTATCCTTTGAGGTAGTAAAATGAATGTGCTCTGTTTTGCTCAGGCCACCGTCCAAAAGCTGCTAACAGAGGGGGTGCAGCTGAACAGCCCTGCTGTCCCTCCACAGGAAGTTGTGTCTGAAGAAGACCCACAATGGATTATTTACAGGTGAATTGATTTTAGTTTGATGATGAATGAATGGTTTTTGTTTTTGTGCTAAACTAACAATCATTGAAATATCCAAGTGAGATTATTTCATGCTACATTAGAAGTGGCTCTTTTAACCATGCAGTCTTTTAAACTATTCACAGTTTGCATAACTGGTCAGAAATTATGACATAATCTCTTGCACTTTATTTTATCTCTTAAAATAAAAGTGCACACTCCACACCATCTAAAACCAGCACCTCCTGAATCCTGTGATATGAACATCAATAATGTGATTATCTCTAAAAGATGAAGACCAAAACATTGTAGGAGCACACTACAAAGCTCCAGGATCAGTCACTACCCGTATTGTGCTGTTGCTCCATCACCTTATGCACTTCCGGATCAGAGAACAAAGATAAATAATCTGTACCAAAAATCAAACGTGTGTGTCTCATGAAATGCTTTCTATGTGCATTTTTTTCTCTCCCTGGATCACAGTCATCATTGTATTCTACAAAGAAGGTGCCTTTGTTGAATGCACAAGAACTGACATATTCAGCTGTGGAACTACTGCACTACTCTGCTTTGCTTGACATTTTGCCTGAACAACACATTACAATGTAGGGGCTGAGAGCTATGACTGTGCATCCAGGTGCTCAAACAAATTGCTGTTGCATGCCTCATCAGGTATAACCTATCTGACATTGTCAGAGTAGACTTTCACTCTTCCCTTTGCATCATGCAGAAAAGTATGGCACTTTTACCCAGCAAATGGAGCTATTCATGTAAAAACCTTATGCATTACAAGTTTAAACTAGATTTTTTTTTTCTACCTTCTTGTCTTTTTCACCTTTAGTTCATTCAAGATGACACCGTGTGGCTACTATACTGCTCTACCTTTCTCTCTCAATAACAATCACTTTCAGAGACCTTCCCATTCTCACTTGCGCTCTCTACTGTTCTTCTTTACCTCTCTCACCCAGGGACTGGATCCAGGCTCTTTCTGCCTACGCCACCTCCAACTTCTTGCGGGCAGCAGAGCTGGGATCAGAGATCAGGGAGCCGTGGGTGGTTGCAAATGCAGCCATTTACCTGTGGAACTACAGCAGCCGCTCACTAGCAGCTGGCGAGTACCAACACCTGCTTCCCTCCTTCCAGAGTCTGGTGGAGATGCTACGAAAGATAGATTACACTGGGTAGGCTGGGTTTCTAAATAAGTATCATTCTGTTGGACAGAATTGTCGAAGTGTTTGGCCTCTCGTTTTTTGTAAATGTGAAAAAAATGAGCCAAGCTGCTCCCCTGATGAATGAATTGATGTTGATGTGAACATTGTAAACAGGTCAGAACCGGAATATCACATGCGTTTGATGAAAACTCATTCATAAAATGTCAGCATTCATGAAAATATTAAACAGAGCAGTTCTCAGTCTGATGAGTGTACATATTTTAAGATTACTTGGTGGGTTTTCAAAGAATTTCATCAGCCCAGCAGTCACTCTCTCAACCCTCAGTGGACTACTGTGGATATTAAGTCATTCAATTTCAGGTGAACTTTGAAAATTATTACTTTTTCAGCTAATAACAGCAATATGTACACTTGTCCTCCGAAAATCACTTTAGGCACGGTCAAAGTTGACCTCAGAAAAATGTTTGTAAATGTATTCTCTGTAGCACTGCAACTAATTCATGCAATAAAAAGCAGTTTAAGCTTTGTTGTTATTTTTGGCTATGAAGGAAGCAGTTATTGTTCATGATAGGAGACCAAACATTCCTACCTTTAAAGATCAAAACAAAGATGTGCGGCCATCAGTGCAACTTGCTGTCCTCGTTTTTCCAGATTATGTCAGTTGTGATTGTCCTTTGCATTGCTTTTATCAGGAATCGTGCCCTTGTTGTGCTGCTGTGTGACACTGTGGCCCGCGGTTTGATCCAGCCTCTGTGTGAACCTGACAATGCCAAGGAAGCAGTGCAAGAAGACAAGGGTAAAGGCAGAGCTGAGAAGGGGACAGAGAAGGCTGCCACCGCTACTGTATTTTTAGACCCTGCTGCCCAGCAAGATGTCCACAAGGCATTAGAGGTATGTCAGTTTTTGTGTGGCAGCAGGATTTGCACCTGTGCGTGACTAAATGTCTCTACTAATATATTTAATTCTTCAGCATGTGGAGGTTTTATTTACATTATTGAAGCATTTAGGCTTTTGCAGTGGACTACTACACAGATTCAGGTACACCAACATGTTTTGTTTTTGTTTTCATAATTTATTTCAAACCAGACCAAATAACATATTCAAATACAACAGACACAATAAGAACAAAACAAATAACACAACAATCAACAAGAACAAGAACAACCAAACAAAACAAACAATACACAATGATATATCAATAATCATGTTCATAAAACTTGTCTGTTATCTACATAAAATTCTCTGTAACATACAGTCATTTTTATCATATTGTTGCTGATCCATTGATAACCACGTGGACATAAAACCTTCAATGTCACAATGAAATTTCCTTAAAATATCCTTTTTTACCATTGTTGTATTAAAAGTCCCTACATTGCAAAATCTTAGACAATTGCCTGCTAACTGACTTTGTCCAAAACCTCCTAAGAAGATAAGACGTAATCTGTGTTGAATGAGAGTGAGTGAAAAAAGTTATAATACTTTCCTCAGGGTTTAGGAACCTTCAAGTATCATGCAATGTGAAATCATGACCACTCAGTAGCCACCTTTTCAGGAACCTACCTGTACATTAATATAAACACGTGAAGCTGGATATCTGTTGATTGGTTTTATTTTCTTGAGGCGAAAATGGGTGACCTTGTGCCAACTCCCTCGCAGACTGATTGTGGTGTTTTCAGCTCCTCTTTTTTTCACTGTCTGATCTTTACACTGTGAAAACAATTTCTGAAATCCCAGCATTCAAAGCTTAAGAACAGATTGGAATCTCTGAAAGGAGTTGAAAGGAGTGTGCTGAAGAGTGTGTGTATAATCTTTAAATGGAGTTTGCTGAATCTTTGGAGAGATATGATAATCAGTCACAAACTGAAATTTTAATCTTTTGTAGGGATACCACACTGCCAACATTATGCATGGAACAGTTTACTCACACTCTTTGAAAGTTTTCAACTTTCCAGTCCCATTTTGTCACCTTTGAAACCACAGTTTAAACCATAAATGCTGCTTTTATAACCTTCCAAATGCTCTCTAAATTTTGGAATTATAAAATCAGAAATTATGAAAAAGGCCAATACCATACAGATACTGTGCTTTTATCCTCCATTTGATGTGGTTGGGAAGTGAGCTTTAAGTACAGCCATCCCCTGAAATGTATTTCAAAGAAAAGAGTCACTTTATATATGCTGAGACTTTCACACTCAAAGCAAGGGTCATAGACCTAGACATCACAGACATCACTGAGTTCTGTATGGCATTGCATTTGTATCTAAGAACCACTGGCCTTTTCAGGAACATTTGCAGTAATTCCTCTTTGAGCTGATATCGTGACATGTTGAAACATCACAGGTGAAAAGTTTAAGAGTCTTAGGGCATCTTTTGTTTCCCATTCATCCCCTATAATCCATCTGACCATGCACACACACACACTCACATATAACTTTCATAACGGAGTTTCTTTGTCGACCACTGGAGTCTGATATCTCTGTTCTCTTTGCTGCAGTTGCCAATTAAGCCCTGTTTCCTTTCTCCTTTTCTATTCAAAGGATCCACCATGAATATCAGTTCTAACTCCAGATGAAAGTCACTTTATCAGTGAATTATTAACAAAATTTCATCATATCTGTCCCCTTTTTGAAGAGAAGATTAAAAAAATGAGCCTTTCCAGTACATTTTTCATAAGTAGTCACACAGCAGGGTCAGATACAGTGTCTGACTTGAACAAAGTCTCACTGAATTTGAATGTTTTGTGTATGTGTCTCACATCTGCAGCTTACACGCTAGGAAGGCATGGGGCTATGAAAAAGGCAGATTTTCTGACAAGCACTTGGTTTGATGTAAACATTTCTAATATAATAATACTATAGATAGATAGATAGATAGATAGATAGATGACATCATAAGTGGTGTGTATATATATTTTAAACCTTTTTCTTTCCTTCCTTCCAGCTGTGTGACTACGCCCTCCACATGTCCAACTGCAAAATCCCAGAGGACACAGTCCCCATTGCAGCAAGGAAACAAGTGGTGGCCACTTGGGTGCAGATCAAGAGACTGCTGCAACAGCAGATTGGCTCAAAGATTGACACTAAAGACGAGGTACCATTGTCCATGTCAGTCTAACTCTGGTTGTCTTTAAAGTACGCAACTACTATATGATTATAGTCTTGGTTGGCAGTTGAAGTTTCGGATCTGACATGAAAATAATTTCTTAATTTCAGTATGATCTTAGTACCTTAGTGTCTTGGCCACTTAGAATTTATTTTCCATGTAGTCAGTGACTTGGAAAATTTTCTCTATTGCTTTGATGCATTGCCTGAAAACAAACGGTCCATTAGAGAATAGGTTTATTAAACAATAAAATGATTGTCCTACAGCAAGCTCTTTCATATGTTTCAACACATCCTCTGTGTGTACGATTTTTAAAAAAAAATGGCTCTGAGGATGAATTATGTTTGAGACTACTGTAAAGCTGCTGTGTCACAATATAATCATGTCACATTCATAATAATGTAATGTGATAATGATATTGCACACAGTCATTGTGCCTGGCCTTTTTATTAATCTTTTTGGTGTTGTAGCTGTTATCGCTACCTTATCTATATTACATATAGATATAGTATCTTGAGGTCAGTTAAATGGACTGTTTGGTTCGTCACCCAAATCATATCACCATTTGTTAGCCAATAATTTCCTGTCCTACATTTGTCCTCTCAGCCTGATCTGACTTGAGTCACAAATGAGGTTTGTTTCTTACCATGCAAGTAAAAGAATACAGGGTTACCAGTAATATAAATGGGGATTATTTCTTATTACTATCGATAAATCATTCATCAACTAATTTTCCACACAGCAGGAAGTTATACATCAACGAAGCCATCTCTGCAATATTTTGGACACATGTAATATGATAATCATGCTGCAAGCTCATGCATAATTGATAAGCAAGTAGTAATACATGTATACGTCTTTTGTATAATTGAACTTAAGGGATTAGTGTATATTCAGCAGAGGTTGGCACTGAAATGCTTAGTATGCGTTGTTCTCCCTGCTGTTTTCAGTGTGAGAATGAGGGAGTGTCGGCGATGACAAGCGTGCTGGTTGGAGTGGAGATGCTCCAGTGCAACAGGAACCCGAGGCACATGGAGTTCTCAGTTCCCAGTCTCTCCTCAGTATGTACTTTACTATTCACATTTTTGCTGCTTTGGCTGCTGCCAAACAAACAGACGGCGATATGACCCTGAGCCTCAGAGCCTGTCTCACGTCTCATAATGTGTCAACACCTTCAAGATACTGTAGCTCTCTTCCTCGTCGTTCTTTGGTTGGGATAAAGTCATCAGACATTTCTCTGACATGATATGTGATGTGCATTTTCTCTGTGGAGAATTGCTCGCTCTGCACTTCAGACCCTTTGGTCTTTTTCCACACCTTTATCCTCTTTCACCATGCCTGTCATCCATCCATCGCCCCGTGGCTCTGTTTTCCTTTTTCTTCCTCGTCTTTTAAGTTATACACGCTTCCCGTTCTCCATCACTCTCTCCATCCCTCTTGCCATTCCCTACCCCTGATTTTTTCTTTTCTGTTACACTACCAACCTTCCCTTATCTGCATGTCACCATCACCATATATTTTCTTCACTCTAATACCTTCTTCTTCTGCCTCCTTTACTCCTTTACTCTCTGGTTTCTGTTCCCATGCTTGCCTTTGCTATTTGTCTAACTCTAGCACTGTCTTTTTTTATTTAATTGCTCTTTTTGCCTTCATCAATCCTCGCTTCATTTCTGTCCCTTCCTTTTATTCTCCTTTCTGTTCTATTACCTTTGTCCCCTTTTCACTCTACACTTCCTATTTTCTCCCATTCCTTGCTTATATTATTTAATTTCCCAATTTTCTCTCCTTTCTTTTCATTCCGTCTCTGCTTGCCTCCCCTGTTTTGTCTGCCCACCCTCTTCTTTCATCTTTTCTCTTACCTTCTCCTCCCCTCTTTTCCCACACTCCCACTTCTCATGTGTCTGCACTTCGTCTCCTCCTCCATCCTTTTCCCTCACCACCTCCACTCCCGCCCCCTCCCCCTCTTTCTCCTCACTCCTTTCCTAAAGCTGGTGAGCATGGCGTCAGAATGCAGCTGGACAGACGCTGTGGTGGAGATGCAGGTGTGGTGCCAGCTGGCTACCTTCTGCCACTATGAAAAGGAACACAACTTGATGTTGTGTTGCACCAAGAGTGCTCTGCAGCTGGAAGATGCAGCAGCAAAGAGCCTCAACACTATGTCCTGTATTTTGTAAGTGTACTTGATGATTACACTTTATTTAAACATTAAGAGACTTTTAGAAATACCAAGACAGATCTTTCATTTTTTCTAATTGTTAAAATAGACAGAAGAGACAGTACTTGTGTGAATATGTGTAAAAATCATTAGAGGTGAGTGTAAGGGAGGGTTGAGATGTATACTGTCTGAGGGGCAGGTGACATCTTGTGCACATTCACGTGTATTGCAGGTGATTTAAATGCGTCATTTTCATAAATGTTCACTTTTCAAGTTATAATTTTTGGATTTTGTTGCAATGTTTTAAATATTCTAGAGGATGTCAGTTTGGCTTTTACTGACCGGTATTAAATGTCCTCCTACACCCAGGTATGATCTGACTTCAGTGAATGAAATGCTAGCCAGTGCAGCCTGTCTGAGGGGTTTGGGCTTAGTCCATGAGTCCAATGGAGATCTACAGACATACAAAGAGGCTATGAAGATGCTTCTCTCCAGTGTCAGGTGCTGTTCACGGTTAATTTTTGTATTGACTATTATGTTGAACTACAAACAAATTAGTTGTTTGTTTGTTTGTTTTATCTTAATTTATTATTTCTTATCAGCTTGCTCTCTATTGTTTTCCACAGCTATGCAGAAAAGGCTAAGAATCCAGCTTTGTGTGTCACAGCTGCCAAACATTACTGGAACACTTGTCTACCCCTGACACATACTCCTGAGGGAAGATGGCAACTCCAAGATCCCCTGGAGAGGATCCTGAATGCTTTGATCCATACCGCCACCAAACAGACAAATGTAAAAACAAAAAAAGTCCATCCATCCTTCCATCCATCCATCAATCTATATACCATCTTATACCATCATCATGTAAATTTTGGCATTTGTCATGTTGGTGTCATGTGTGAGCTGTCTTTCCAAGTCTTCATTGGGAAAATGACCACCATTGTGAAAGACATTTTATTGTATATATGGGCAGAGAACTGAGATACAAACTAGATATATCATCAAACATTTAAATAGCTTCACACAAAGCCAAACAAGTATGAGCAACAACAGCAAGTGACAGTTGAATGACAAGCAGAATTGACCTTCTATGATGCCTTGGTATTTTTCCATTTTGTCCTAATTTTTCAAATGACGTTTATTTAGTTGCTATCAAAGTAAAAACAAAGATGCTGCAACAGCCTTAAATATGCTCTGTCATGTTTAATTGATGATGGAATTGCTGAAAATAATTCTTGAGGGGAAGGACAGATGTGCTCAAATGTGAGAAAACAGTTCCGCTTGTGATATTCTTTCCAATTTGACACTGTTCTTCACCACTGCTGTGACCACAGCAAGTCTTATTCTCTCTTGTTTTAATATATTTGTGTTATTTTCTTCTGTATGGGATTCAAAGAGTGAATGTCAGAGATGACCAACATAATTACAGCCAGTAATGCAACTGTGTGGAGGGATCTTTACAGATACAGGGGCTGGGTTGTACACAGGACAAGGTCAAACAACAGTCTTACACATCAGTGAGCTTAAAGTGCCACCAATGACCCACAACAACCATCAACAATGCTCTTCTATCACTCTTCTTCCAGCATATTAATCTAATCTGTCTTCTACTTAAGAAACAGGGCAAAGTGAGAGGTTTGCTGACCTTGACGTCACCGCTGCCACATGGGAGTTCTAAACATGAAGCAACAGGTGAGTTGAAAAAGGACCAGAAAGAACTTTACCCTCTCGCAGGTGACTTCATATTTGGTTTTACTCCCTGCTACAGCTCTGATCATTCTCTGTATCTCTGCTGTAAATATAGGATAACACAAAAATAAGTTCAGGATAGACAATGAATTGCAACATTTCCATTCAGAGTTCTACTTTTTTGGAACATTAACATCTACTGTACATTGATAACTGCATTATGAACAGCTTGCTTTCACAGGTTCACAGATGAATCTCCTGAAAATTATTTGTTGTCTCTATAATAGAAGAAGAGGACCTAAACCTGAGAGCAGCCATTTACAGCTTGTTGCTCCACATCCACATTGATAGAACAGATTGGAAAAGTGCTCTCCAACTACTGGACACAGCTACTAGAGACATGCCTCGCAGCAAACAGAGATTGTAAGTAAAAATGGAAGAAATAAAAAAATACTAGAAAGATAGAAAACAGAAAGACAAAGGGAAATCTTAACGCCTTCTGTGTTTTAACCAGACCTTTGCTGAAGCATCGCATTCTAGTGAAAGCACGACTGGGGGAAAGCATATTAATGGACATGCAGAAGTTTCAAGATGAAGGAGAACAGTGCTGTTCATTTATGTGGCATCAGGTGGCACTGTATGCTGGCAATATAACCCAGCAGCTGACCTGCTACCAGAAATCCATCACATCTCTGTCGGTAATACCTCTGTTCTGCTACCGTTTTCTATCATTACCAAAAAGAGGATCCATCCACAGATTAATTTAGACAGATCATTTTTGAAATCTGTCATATGAGTGATTATGCTTATTAAATCTACTATTTCAGTTATAGACCTTTGGTTTGAAACAAAGACGATTGAACATGAGGCTCAAGCACCATCTAGTGGGCCCAGAATGTTATTTCATCTTCTTTCCAAGTCTTAGCTGTAGCCTGGATGGTGCAGACTGCACATATTGTTTTAGAGCACCATGCAGCGTCAGCTCTAGCTCCAAGGGGCCTTACCATTATATTAAAAAAAAAATGTTTTAAAACTTGCCTGTCCAACATGAACAATGGAAATTTGTTTTTGAACAAAGCACAATCAAAATGTTAGAATAGGATACTGAGGTTGTCTTTTGTGTTTGTGATGCAGAGCACAAAGACTAAATGGCAGAAGGTCAACCTTATGCTGGAATTTGGAGAGTGGCTGTATTGTCACAACTTCCCCAAAGCCAGAGCCCAGCACCACGTTCAGTGGGCCATAGACGCCATTCTACAGCTGGAACCTGAACAGGTAGAGGGAGCAGGTGAGCCTTTAAATGACCTGTTACTATTCTAAATTATCCCATGTTGCATTCTAGACTCAAACGAAAAATGTCAGATATCTGCATCGAGGTACCCATGTGAGCATGAAACGGATATCTCAGAGGCCGTATAGGCTCAGCTGTTGTGTTGTGCTGTTGCACATTTGCCTGTACACTTTTATTTTAGGAAATTCCTGATTTTTTAAACTTGATTAGTCAAAGGGGAAAAACGTCTCCTCTGCCTGATCTAGAAAAGGGTCACATCACAGCGTTGCATCAACAATGGAACAGTGTTTGTGCTTTTGTTTTGTAAAGAAAGAAAAAAAAGAATAAACCAAGCAAATATTGTTCAGAGGAATAGCAGACAAAGACACAGATTTCAGCCCCATGTGGACACCCACTGAGACTCTTAAGTCTCCTGCCACAAGCATGTGAAGATTAGAGACTAACTGAATATAAGTCAAACAAAAGGTTGAAACTAATTACAGAGATGCTGTTTGTGCCTCTATCTCCCTGTCTATCAGTCTGTCTGGTCACAGTAAAGCGTGTCTCTCTATCTTGAATTTAGAATATGAGTCCAAAAAGAGGGATTTCCGTTCATTGGGATGTGAGTCTTTGGTTGGAGTCCAGGGATTGTCATTCATCCAAAATCTGTCTGGTCTGAGGGAAGTGCGATGCCTCGACTACTTAGTCCGAGCACACACTCTGCTCGCTGTCATGGCAGACAGGACTTCACCTGAGCACCAGCTGAACCTGCTCAGAGCCTACACCTTTGTACTTCAAATTTGGCAGGTACTGCATCTTTACTGCAATCTTGTACGTCACTCAACTTTGGCAATGTTAATGAGGCTGTTTTCTCAACACAGATCATATTTGAGTTGAAAATTGAATATGCATTTGTGCATCGTATTTTGCTGCAGGTTGCCATGGCAGTTGCTTGTGAGATTTCCAGTGAAATGGCAAAAACTCAGCAGCTCCAGCCTCCTCCCTCAGCTGGATCAAAGAAAGGCAAAGACAAGGGAAAAGGCAATAAAGATGTAAAAATGAAAGATGTAAGTTCACATATTATTATTTAAAAGCTTTTCTGCATTATATAGTAGTAATAACAAGAATAATAGCGTTTCTATACCTCTTTCTTGCCAGAAAACCACTGCAGAAGAAAGACTTGGGTCTGTTGTCCTGGATCAGGGACTTCCTTCATCACCAAAAGACTGGGCTCGTTACATCTGTCCTGACCAGGCCAGGGAGATATTCAGTACCAACAGTAACCCCCACTGTATCAATAAACACAGCATCACCAAGCAGGCAAGTCTCTTTGTCACAGTTCCCAGTTTAATGACTATCTACTATTTCTGGTATTATCTCTGATTTCGTTGCTTTCAACATAGCGTGAATTGTATCCACTGGTCGTCAGATCAAAGACTGGTTATCAGTATAATTAGAAAATATGTAGTATGTGATCTCTGTGTATCTATGCAAACCTATACCCCATTACCCATCTTGTGTCTATCTTCTGATTGGACTGTCTTTGTCCAATCACTCAGTTTTCTGTTTTGTATTTGAACAAAAATGCTATTTTTTTTCAATATCTTGTACTGTATATGTTGCAGCAGTAGGAGTATAGTATATAACTCTAATGCAGTTGGCCGTAGACTCAGACACCATTGTATCACCTCATTTAATAGCTAATAATTTGTTATTATTTTTTGTTGTTGTTTGGTTTTAGACTCAAAGCCTGTTTTATCTTGACCTGCTGGAAAAAGAGCTTCACTCGCTGTCACTGGATCACCTCACCCTGCCCATAATGCATCTAGCTGAAGTTATTGCCCATGACCTTTTGGCAAGGCAGAGCCTCACTGATCTCTACAGACTTAGGTAGGAGAACTCTCAAGAATTGAGGCGACTTTGCCATTAGAAGTATAACATACTCAAACTTTCTACTCAACTGTTGTGAGTCTGGAAATGTTAATCAGGTGCAGTGCTAAATCGGGTGGGTACTCCTTCATTATTAATAGGGATATGAACAGTGCTGAAATAGGCGTATTGTATTTTGGTCTGTGTGCTCCAATCCACTATGTTTAAATTGTGTACCAGAGTGAATTGACTAAAACCAGCTAAAACAGTTAAAATCCAGGAAAGGGAGAGATTGAGCATCAACTCAACGCCATTCTAATCAATTTTTGTTTTTTACTGTAGTTACTTTTTCTGTTGTTCTTTTCTGGCCAAACTAGAATTGTGAGGACCTGTTGTCAACTGGGTTTAGAGACACTTTCACCATATCGGGAGAAGCTCAACAACTTGTGCAGAATTCAAGAAGAGGAACAGATGGAGTATGTCAACATTGCAATACAGATTTAATGGCTGTACATTTTTTCTTTAATAACCAAATCATACTCTTGCTTTTAGGTGCCATAAAGTGATTGGTTTTTCACAGGAGAGCAGAGATGTTCACAAAACCCAGGTTGGCCAGCTGCTCACAAAATCAGAAAATGATTTTTCTTTTTTTTTTTTGTATCAAAGGCATTTACAAGATCTACAACTTCTAATTAACTCTATTTTATTACTTCATAGATGATTGTCAAGTGACCATAAGTAACTAACTATAGTCAATACCGGCAAAGGAAATGTACCATACTGTATGCTCTAATTACCTCTATACTTTTAATGTAACACTGATTGATGGTTAATCTAACTACTAGGCTCATCTCATAAACTTCAAGCTGAGATTGGTCTAAGTTCTTGGCATTTCTTTTCTGTTGCAGAAAGAAAGTGAATTGTCCCATACTATCTTTGTCATTTTTCAGAAAGCCAAGGTGGATGAAAACATTGGATTGGGACGACAGAGTATGGATGCACGTGCTCAGGACATTTGGCTGGATAAGACTGAGGTTTGCCTCAGCGTTGGGCTTTATCAACCTGCCAGAGAGCTCCTGGCCAAGGCTCACATAGTGGTGAGGGTGACCTAAAAGACAAGAAAAACACTGCTGACAAATGTCACCATGTTTTTAAATCATATCAATGCGAGCAACACTGATTTGATTTTGGTTTTACTGTCATGCCATACCACACAGAACCACCATTATATCTGATATGGTGACAAATATTTTCAAGTTATTTGAAAGACAGTGTTATCCTACAATCTGTTATGCAGTGACATTTTGCTGATGGTCTATCCTGACCATTGAAATATTTAGTTATTTAGTCATTCAGTTTCATTCGGTTCAGCTCATATCCTCTCTACATTCTCTCTGTCCAGGAGGTGGCAGATCAGAAGTCAGTGGCAAGAAGTTTGCTCCTTATGGCCACTTTGGCTTGTGAAGAGCAGAACCATGCCCAAGCTCTGATTCTGCTGGACAAAGCCCAAGCCCTGGGTGGGGATGAGGAGTTCTGGTATCAGCTCACCCTCACCAAGGTTAGAGCTGTAGTAGGCCAGAAACTTGATGGTACACAAACCAAGGTATAGATTCACTATTATTTAACAATCATATAAAGTACAAATACACTCAGTTTGTTTCCTCAGTGAATACATTTTACGCTGTGTTCATTTTCTTTCACAGGTTGATCAGATAATAAAGCAAGGCTGTGAGGCTCTGAAGCTGGTTCTGGAGCAGCGGATAAACAGAGTCCCAGAGATCACATTCTTGATCACCTCATTAGAGATGAGGTAACACCATGAAATCAAGACTGATGAATGTCTAATTTTCCCTGGTTGATGCTTTTTTGTTTTTCTTTAAGATTTTTAACATTTTCTAGCTGCACTATAAACCGTTTTAAATGTATTTACACATTCAGCTGTTGGGCACAAAGTTGCCTAACCCTCAGAGACACTTCTGGATTTTTGTAAAATTAAAAAACTTAGTTTATTGTTGACTGACCTTCAGCTCTGGCTGTCACCGACCTCCATGCAAAAGGGATGTTTTGGTTTTCCATCCATCTGCCCACGTCTTATGGACAAGATTGACAATAATGCCTTTATGGAACTTCTTCAAATTTGTCCCATTTGGCACAAACTTTCACTTGGTCTTATTAGACTATAGTGATTTAAGGTCAAGGTTTCTTCACGTGTCTTTCCTTATGTCTATTAGTGAAAACTGTAGAGGTATACCTCTATTTGCAGGGCGTGATGGAGACTAAAGACTGATCATTTACTCCAATGAAATCTAACTGTATGAATTATTAAAGAGCACTTTGCTTGTAAATGGAACATATTCTTCAAACTGCAGGATGCAATCTAAGCACTTAAGCCAAACACACTGAATGAAATTGTGTGTGGGCATTTCCCTAACATACCCACACATTTACATAATCATGTTTAAATGTGATGTGTTACATTCCAGAGGTGCCATGGAATATATTCGGGCCATTGGTGATGGAGAACCTGGAGAGACACTCTGCACTGAGGCTGCCCAGAGGCTAATGGCAGCCTGTGATACAATCAGAGAGTGTGCCAGTAGTTTCACTAATCTCAGCTATAGAGAACAGGCAGTAGAAGCACATGCAGAGTATGCACATGGTATGAGGTAAGTCTGTCAGGAGTTACTCAAGACCTGACTGGAATATTCTACAAATCATACAGTATACGGTTTGAATACATTATTATAAAGAATAATTTCCTGTCTCACTCACACAATCTGTGATCTCTGTTTTGATGAATCTTTACACCACATGATTCCTATATAGAATTTTAGCCAACCATTCAACTGATATAGAGGAGAAACAGCGCTTCCTGCTTAATGGTCTTTCCCAAATGCACCAAGCTGTCACAGTCCAGGAATATATGGTGCTGAATGCTCAGAGCCTGCTCCCACCAAAGGAAGAGGTAAGTGCATGAAGAAAGTAGGAAGGAAATCTCTGAGTGCACAGACACGGAAAGTTTTACACAGTTTTACGTTGTGAAATACTTACTGTGAAAGTATTAGTGAAAGTCCATTTGTTTGGCTACTCCAGCTCAGATGCTGAGTTCTGGCTAAAATTATTGGCCCATCAATGACCTGTGCAGATGGCAAAACTTTTGATCACATTTAGAATCTGAGCAGGTTTTTCACTGTTGAGAGAAGAAAGAAGTTTTCCCATGAAATGCTGTTCATGCCAGAGTGAGTGGTCGCTCTGTTTGTATCATCAGCAATTTCATTTCCTAAGGAGTTTAATTGGCTAAATCTCAATTTAGCTGCTGCATGTGGTTATTAAAACCTGTGAGTTCTTGGTTGTTGTATGTTAGCTAAATATACATGCATTTGTGTGCACATATGTGTGTGTTGATGTTTGTATCTCACAACACAGTTTTAACAATGTTCTGACACAAACAGATAAAGCCTCAACTACTGGTCAACAGCAGATGGGTGTCAAAATCATATTTCTTCTACAGATGAGGTTATCTGAGGGCTTCAGAGCCAGAGACAAACTGGCATAACACGGAGTGTGGCCTTCAGTTACAAAGAAACAATTTTATAAAGATTGATTGAGCAACTCTCACACCTGCTGCAGATACTTGTTCTTTCTATCTAATTAAATAAATCTTAGTTGGATGTTTGACTCTGCCATTGGAGGCTGGATTGTAGCTGCATGCTTTCAGCAGATGGTGCTGCTGTACTGGTAAGGTCTGACATCCAGCCTGCATTGTAAACAAGAGAGACAGCAGCGTAAACCACCGAGGACACTCTCATGTATTCACATCTATGAACTCGGCTAACTGAGCTCCATTTTCGGTTCTATCATGATCAGATTAGTGGTCTTCAGTCTCATTCAGATCATGGACCCTGTTTCCCATCATATCTTGCAGTCTCTGATCACATCTGGATATTTGTCTGTGAACTCATCAATACAACCCACTCATTCAATTTAACCTGTCACAGATTAATTGTTTTCAATTACAATTTAGATGTTCCATGGCATTTTCTCTTTCTGTCTATGCCAGAGTCATGGAGTGTCACTGGCAGCCATGCGGAGGCTGCTGCGCCTGCGACTGGCTCTAGCAGAATATTGTCTGGCCATGCTGGAGGAACACTGTGATGAGAAGAAACGCCACGCTCTGTCCCAGGAGAGGAAGACCTCTGCTGAAATAGCACTGGAGGAGTTTACACACTGCACACCTGAGCCCAACTCTATAGAACAGGTTACACAGTGCACACGCAACCTCTCCTAAATGTTACATCATCTTTGAGATCACCTGGAGGCCATGTACTGATTGGTAACATGTAACTATGTAAGCATCACGCATGGGTGGCCTCTTTGATTACTTGGCTACTTCACCATATATGGACGATACATTTTCCTTCACTAACCACAGAAAAATACAAACAGGTAAAGCTAGAAAATTTCCTTGCAGAAATTTTGAGATTAGCACAGGGGCCGCTGCCAGGGGTGTGATCTTTATCAATATGGGAATCAAACCCACGATCTCAAGGTCAAGACGGAGCTAATCCGACAGACATGATCATTTTTCTCCGAGCACTGGCATTGAGAAGCCGTCAACCTGTTTGTGCACATTTGTGTGTGTTTCACAGAGACTTCATATAAATGTAGGGTCAGAAGTTGATAAACTGCAGCGATATCAGAGGAGTCAGGTCTCAGTGGCTCTGGCCTGAGGCTCAGAGGTTGCCACGGCAATTTGAGGCGGTTGCCATGACGATAGACGCCCCCCAGGCTGAGGCAGGCTGAAATGTTGAGAAAGAGGGCCATTTTCTGCCTTTGTGCTGGTCTCACCTGGCCCTCACTTAACAAACTTGCATAGGATTTGTGTAGATCCTGGTGCATCCTGGTGTCGCGTGTTATTTATGAAAGGTGTATTTTGTTATATGGTGTAAACCTGGCATCTGAGGACGATCGTACTTTAAATGGAAATCAAAATATAGTCACCCTAATATATACAGTATATATCATATATATTGTTTACTAGAAATTCGTGATTCTTGAAGATTCTTCTCTCCTCTTACTTTTGTAAAAAAAAAAAATCCTGGTGAAATAGATTAAACCTGAGGTACTATTTGCTCCCAAATGAATTCATTTTCAGCAAGTTTCTGAACATTAATCAATGTGTCCAAACAAATTTAAAGAGTCTTGTGTTTTCAAATAAATGCATTGCTTGTGATCCAATTCTCATTTGACCTAACTTCCTTGTGTGTTGTCCAGGAATGGTTGAGTGTGGGCAGTACTTTGGGGCAAATGGCTCTGGGCCAGCTGACAGCAGTCAACTCTCACTCCTCGGAAAACATGGAAACTCGAGCTTGCTGCCTGAGTCTAATGGGAAAGTACCTGAGATTGCTGGCTGTGCAGGAGGACCCCATTTATCTGTGTGCTCTCTGGGACAAACACAAGCATGTAGGCAACACAAATGTCATGAAAGCTCTCCCAACACTTGCATATCATGCATACACATGCACATGTATACACTACAAAGGCAAATCAACTGGATGATGTTCCTGAACAGAGTGAAAAGCTGATTAGCTTTTATAGTGAGAGATGGATGTCGCTTGCATAATTTAAGACTTAAATCTTCATACTTTGTGATTATTGGGGTGTTTCATTGTAATCACAATCAGTGTTCTGTAATCTGGAAATTTCTTTGTGTAGAAGGAGGCCTGGACTGACCCTAAAACCATTCTTGTGGAGGAGGGGAATTCAGAGAATGAGAGAGACAGAGAATCAAGCAGAAACAAGGTAAGGCTGACCTCCTGATTCTAATCTGAGGTCTTTATACTGAAGTTCTGCTCATAAATCAAAAGCCCCCAGAGGTAAGTCGCATGGTGCTAGGCACTGTTATCATACTGAATGTCAGAGCAAAGAGATCTCTGTCCACATCGAACACGGTGCAGAATAAAACAGTGGCAATGGTGTGATTCTGTGGTGATGATACAAGATTGAATTTTGACCAGGGTGTCTGCTTTGAGATTACTGTAACTGTAAACAAAATCTATGATTAGTGCCCAGGTGCCAAAAAAAATGTGGCAAATGCTTTCACAGACACCTTCAGTCAGTTAAACTCTTCTGCTTTTGTCAATGGAGAAATCAGAAGATGAAACCAGATAAAATGGCCATCTTTTAAATAGCTTAGAGCTGTCTAGCCATATGATAAACATGAAATAGAATATCCCTTTTAAACCACTTAAACTACAGCATTTAGTAATGCAAATGCTAATTATAGCAAAAACATTATTCCATCTCTTTAACTTCCATGACATGAGTCTGTCGCAATCAGGACAGTACATTTCAGGCTGTAAAGAGATTCCTCACATCACTTCAGCTGAAGAGACGCGCGGTCCTTATTATGCATAAAATTGCGTTCTAAAGATAATATGCCGCTTCTTGTGACCTGACTATAAAGTTACTTCTTGTGTTAAGTGCCCCACCTGAACACCCAGTAAAGTGTGCATGTGAGTCTGTGTTCATGTTGACTTCTGTGCATTCACTTTCATAATGTATGTGTGTGTGTGTTCGTGTTCATGTTCGTCCTGTTTCATGATTGTGCAGTGGAGCAGGTGTAAAGCCCAGCAGCTGTTGGCACAGGCCAGTAGAGCTCTTACTGAAGCCATTACCCTGTGTCTCCAACATAATCTGCCATTTTCCATCCTGGCTGATGCTTCTGTCAACATGCTGGAATGTCATGGCCAGTCTGAACCTGCAGCGGCAGGTCAATATCTGGCCCTGTATCAGGTATGATGCATCAAGATCACATGTTCATATCTCTAACTAAACAAAAGGCATAGTCTTAAATGTGCCATGTAGAACATTGCTTACTATAGGTCTCATTATTGTTATGCTAATGCACTATATAGAAAGTTCAATATATTGGCCATAGTATGAAATAATGAGCTATGTTACCGCTTATCTACAGTATGCAGAACACTTGGTAAAGCTTGAAGAAATGTGTTCTTCAAGATATCATCCACCAATTGTAGTTCCTGTTATTATGTTCTTGCTGGCTTCTTCATCCATCTCCTGTGGTCTTCACAGAGCTGCTGCACTGCAGTGATGATAAATAAAGTCCTAAGTTCTGCCTGTGCTGACACCGGTGTGTCCCAGCTCTTGGCTCTGCTCAGCCTCCACAGGAACCTGCTCCTCTCTCGGGAAGAGAGGCCCAGCAGCATGCTGAAGGGAGCAAAGGATTCCCTCGGCAACCTCTCCAAGGTATGGAATCACCAGTGTGTGTGTGTGTGTGTGAGTCATGGTATCAAGGACATGTTGGTTGCATAGACTATGTTCTTTCCATTCCAAGACTGATGCTGGTGAGTAAACTTGTAATATTTTGTTATGAGGATGAGAGCAATCTGATATTTCATTTATTTGATATAGACCTCTTTTAATGTTACAGATTTTGATCTAGGTGAAGTAACTGTATCTGATGTATCTGATCATAAGATTATAGCCTTCTGGGACAACATTATTTCTAGGTTCATATGGCAGGGAAAAAAACCCAGAGTAAGGTTTAAAACATTACAATTATCAAAAGACAGAGGAGGCATGGCTGTACCAAATTTAAAGGATTATTTTTTCTCAGCTCAAATTAGACCATTGATAAATCTGTGTAACCAAGATTATCATGCCAGGTGGAAAGACATCGAGCTTTCACTTGTTAAGGACCCTCCACTCTGGGCAGTACTCGGTAATAAGGATCTGGAAAACTTTGTAACCAAATTGCAGAATCCGTGGACAAAATTTCAAATTAAAACCTGGAACTCAATTAAGGACACATATAAATTACACGATAAATTGGGAATAATTAGGTGGTGCGCCTACGACCCTGACTTTAAACCGAATCAACTGGACCATAGATTTAAAAGCTGGATAACTAAGGGAATAACAACATTTCACTCAATAATAGACAAGGGACAACTTAAAAGTTTTCAAACTCTACAAAGAGACCACTCTTTAGAAAAGCAGGATTTTTACAGGTATTTACAACTACGTAATTACTACGATAAGGTAATTAGAAACCATACAGTGGATCCAGAAGACCCAATACTGAAAGAGATATTACGTGCTTATTCATCAGAGCGAGCCAAAGGTACTATATCTAGAATATATAAGGGCTTCATGATTAAAAAAACCTACTCTACAGACTACATTAAAGATAACTGGGAGAAGGAAGGTAATTTTTAATTGCCCAATGAGGAGTGGTACAGTTGTTGTGAGTTTCAATGGAAATGCACCAACTCACATACATGGAGAGAATTTGCATGGAAATGTTTAATCAGATTTTTTGTAACCCCTAAACAGAAAGCTCACTTTGCAGGAGAGGATCCACAGTGCTGGAGGATGTGTGGGAGCCAGGATGCAAACCATTGGCATATATTTTGGGAATGTCCAGTAATTGTAAATTTCTGGTCAGAGATGCATAAAATATTAGAAAACATGTTTCATATGAAAATACCATACCATTTCAAAACCTTTATCCTGGGAGAAATTAATTTTCTCACAGGGCATCTCAACAAATACCTATTTGGGGCTCTGATTTCTGCTGGCAAGAAAACCATCACACGTCACTGGCTGCATCCTGACCCCCCCACAATAGAGGAATGGACTGTTATTGTTGATGAAATATATCAAATGGAAAAGATTACTTTCTCACTTCGGCTACAAATGGATAAATTCACAAGGTCATGGTCAAAATGGGTCTCTTATGTACAAACATCACAGTCTCACTCTAGAAACTAAATCACTTGTCTCCACCCACTTACTCTCGGTTATCTCCCTGTTGGTTTGAAGGACCGCCAGGTCTTGTGTGTTTCATACTTATATGTGTATGTATTTCAGAACTCTTATCATTTTGATACCTAGTCTCCCTACAACTAAATGCAGCTGCTGTTATAAACCCATACATCCTGTTTTGATTCTTCATTGTTCCTTTTTCTTGTTTGCCTTTAGTTAGTTTTGTTTGTTTGTTTTTTCTTAAAAATATAAAAGTATGCAGGTTTTGTTTCTTTCAACATTACACAACTATATGGCGATAGCTATGTTGATATGATGTTATCCTCTCTTCTTGACAATAATTGTAAATCAAGAATTCAACACTAGCTGTGTAATGTAATGTGTGAGAATAACAATAATAAAGAAAATTAAAAAAAAAAAAAAAAAAAAAGAAAGATTATAGCCTTCAGTCGAACTTTTGTCTCAGTATGTCAACACAAACAACTGAATCTCAAGAAGCAATTTAATTGAAAAGATCCTCTATATTCTAAAGAATGGATTATTAACATTTTATCTGACAATATGGAGTTACTTAATCATGTTATGGTTTAATATATTACAATTTCCTTTTCAAAATCATTTCAACAAGTTTTTTTCATTCTGTAATCAAACATCGAGGACCATTATTTTACTTTCTCCTGAAATGTTGTCATCTTGAAATACCTTTTTGGTTTCCAGGCCTTCAGTCAGCTGACTGTCAATCCCAACCACTTGAACATCCTTGCAGAGCTCCCATCCAATCTGAAAATCCTGCTGCTTCAGCACTCTCAAGATGGGTAATGTCTATATTGTCCTTATGTCTTTCACTTTCTTATCCCCTTTTTGCAGTATACAAGTCTAAAGGTCCTTGTGTTGGTGTGTGTCATTTTTAGGTCAGAGCTTTTTGGGGCCTTCTATGAAACCAAAACTACAGAAAATCAGAAAGGAAAGACACAAGTTTCAGGTTTGGTACTTGGTGCATGTTTACAACACAATGATCATTCAGGCTCCCTAATGCTATTGAAGGTGTGGGCAATTCCAAACATAACATTTACTGCATTTAGGTATTTTTTATCCTGCATCTAATTTGTTTCACAACTCTTGGGAATATGGTCTTAATCACACAAACAGTCAGCATGTAAATGGAGCACAATGAATGAAATTATCCCCATGTAAATTCAGATTAACGCATCTTACTTTGACCACTCTGCTGCTGGTCTGACAGGAACCACCAGCTGTCATAAATCATCACTGAGTTTAAGCAACATGTATTACCTTCTCACGTAACAGTTGAAGGCAGTTGGCTCCTATCTGGACTCATTTACAGATAATGAATACAAATTCATAAAACTGAAAAAATAGGTGGTGGTGGAAGAGACAGGGAGACAGGGAGATTTTACAAAAGGAAGAGGAGGCGGAGGGAGCTCATAGGGACCAATTAAAAGGCCTGTATATGTCTGTGAATATGTATGTCTGATTGTGTGTCTGTTCCGTTGATGCAGGTACCCTGACCTGCTCGAGGGTGGCCAAGGTTTCAGTTTGCCCGCAGGCTCTTCTGGCACTGAGGGAGCAGACCCGGGCCTTTGGGCAGCAGACAAGACAAGCCCTCCTCAAGGACGCCTGTTGTCATGGTGCTGAGGGCAGGATGGAGGCCTCTGATCAGGTTTTTCCTTGTGTATGTCCAATTGACATCTCTGCCCTTCTTTCATTCTGTTAACATTACCCACTGTGAGTCTGATAAATTACCTCACTCCATTGCAATTATCATCTCATGTTTTTCTTTTTACTTACTCAGGACACAGGGGGGCGCTGTTTTTCTGTTTATGAATGTAATGAATCACCTGGCACAATAAATACCAAAACACAGCTGCTTAAACTTACTGTTTTGTTTTTTGGGTTGTTGTTTTTTTGTTCCCCTACACAGAAAACAGCTGGTGATGAAAAGTTAACACTCCACTTCAGGAAAATTGTACAAGATATGGAACACTATTTGAATCCACTGCTCACACAGTTTGACTTGTCATGCTTAAGGTAAAGTATTGTATATATCATTAGATTCTGCATATTATCCACTGCACATCTCATTGAATTTATTTCCCTCACCCAAAAAATACTTTAATCTTCACTATTTTGATGTAAAGAGGTTTAAGTTTAAGAAATCTGCCACTGAAAGGGACATTGTCATGGCACTTATGTTGTTGTCAGACATCAAGTATCTCCCAACTGATCCTTTCCTTTCCTCATCTGCTTCAGGCTCCAAGCTGCATCAGTGCCATTTCTTGAGATGAGCAAAACCAAAGATAAAGATGAAAAAGGGAGCTCCAGTAAGTGTATGTTGGGTTGGCCCTTACTTGTCTGTGACACTCTTCGTGACTTCTGGTTATCTCTACAAACAAGTGGATCACTGTCTGCTGTTATTTCTTTCTGACAACCCATTGGTTTCTATTCATGCAACCCACTGTTCATCCCCCTCAAGCACATGTTGTTGCTATTCATATGATTTAAAGTGAAACATCTTGACTTACACACACAAGCAGTGGCTCATTTGCATTTAAAGGGACAGATACTGAAACCAGCCGTTCTGAACAGGGCTGTTTTGAGTGGATGAAAAAAAGTGATGTGACGTTTGATCCTTGGGGTAATTTGACCGAAGTATGACACAGACACCTGGGAACTATTTTAATTTGTGGAAAAGGGACATAATATGTCTTCTTTAAAGGTTATTGTACATTCGTACATGAACATCTTACGTTGTCTTCAAATACACAGTATGTGAAAATCATTGTACTTTTATGTATGTGTCTATGCAGCTACTACCAATCAATTACCAGAACCAGGAGAGTACCTAGTGTTGCTGGCAGACAAGAAATTAATGGAGTTGCCACTGGAGTCTTTGTCACTTCTGCAGGAGGAAGGTCTAAGCTCTGTGTCACGAGACTTTTCCCTCCAGCTTCTCCACAGTCGACTGAACAGAGAAGGACTGGATAAAGGTAATAATGACACATATAAACAGATATCTGAAATCCACAATCATCTCCATTAACATTCAACTTAAAGGGGAACAATGCAAGTATGGTCGCTTTTCCACTGTTTTGCTAACCCTCCTCCCAGCCATGTGCATTTGTTTTCAACGAAGCTGTCAAGAAAACAATCCATTGAGCAGTGGATAACGTTATTTATCATCTCAAGGAAATTTAAATCGAACGCAACTTTCTCAGCCTGGTTTTTGTGTATAAACTGGATGTTTGTGTCATATAATTCCCCATCTAATTTTGCTAAATAATAACCTGTGGTTGCAAAAGTATCTTGATGCCAGGATTAGACTGCAGGCAGCCATCCATAGGATAGGAATGCTATTTGTTCAGGACAGAAAGTTCAATTCACATCCTGGTAGCAGGCAGTGGCTTATGTGGACATCTGTGGAGAGTCTAATATATAACACACTGCAGCTTTCATTGTCCAGGGGTAACATAAGTATGTTGTGGCCAAAGGTCATATTTGTTGTCAGCCAGAGAAATAAAACAACAGACTCAAGAGAACAAAAGTGTATAAGAGGATTTATCCAAGCATCAGCATCCAAAAACGTATAAACTAAATAAACTGTACAACCTAAAAGAAAATCACTATTCCAAAGCTATGTACTTACTATAAGACAAGAAGATCACTGTTGACTTGCTTATTTTTCTTTTAATTAATGGTCAGTGCTTTCATTTCCATGAGATAATAGATGTTATGGCCATGGGGAAACTTTTAGATCTCTCAGTTACCTATAATTTTGCAGATATGTGTTTTTTGTTGTGTTTTTGACTTTTTTTTTTTTTTGTTCTCAGTCCAAATGCCGTGAAATCTACCCCACCAACAGCTGTAAACAAAATAACTCTGTTTCCTGTTTGTGGCAGCTGAAAATGACAACAAAAAGGAGACCAAAAGCGGTAAAGGAACTAAGGGGAAGGCAGATCAAAGCCAACCCATCAAAGTGGTGAGTTCAGTAAATGAATCTGGGCCTGCTAGATACAGACAACAGAATGACTTACCTGATGACAACAGCGGCAGTTATTTCAGTTCCTCACGCCTTTCTTTTAACTGTGTTTTTTCAGTAAATTACCTAATGTGTTTTCATAACAATCCTATTTCTAGCTTTCATACATCACTGTCTATTCCACTAACCCTTTCCTCTGCTTCAGTTTCTTTTGCTCTGTCTTAAAATCCACTCTCATATCTCTGTTGCATCTGCTATTTATATGTCTTAGAGACAATGTATTTATTTATTCTTCGACTGTATACAGTATAGTTCATGTTTGAGACGATGCTTGGTTTGAACTGTAACAACTTAATATGCTTTATTTCTCCAGATACCTGCCAACCGTGCCTCAACTTTAGACACCATCCCAGTTGACACACGGAACTTCAAATGTATCTTTTTTTGAGGTTGTCTTTCTAAAATAACTTGTGTCAAGTACTATATCTAATTTGGGTCCTAGCATAGAGTTTCTTGTAGATCTTAACACACCTCTAAAGATATTGTTGACCCTTACAATGAAGGCATCTTTGGTGAGTAAATGTATGGAGGGATGGAGATGTGCTGCTCTGTGGCTGATATAAATGGCTGTTACTTATGATGAGTTACAATACAGTATAGTTCAAGCTGCTTTTACTTCTGTGGCTGAATGGGTGGTGTGCACTGGACCAGAGTGTTACCACAGGAAGTCCCTCAGAGACTCAGCCTGGTTCTGCAGGGGCAAATGTACTGTATTTCAGCCAGCATCTGGTTCTGTACAGGATCTTCTTTGCATTCGGGATTTCAAAATATCCTTCACGTAGTTTTATTATTGATATGTGTACGGTGTTGTCTGTGTGTTACACAGAAGGTACCAGTCTGAGCACGAGGATGAATGAGATTTTAGAAACCCACAGTAAACATTTCACAAATCTGTGGGAGGGTTTCATGGGCAGCAAACAAACACCCAGGTAAGAACATTAAAGTAGAGTAAATTGATGCAATGCAGCATGTCTTTTGCTGGATTTTGAACATCCATTGAATTTATTCCATTCCCATACACTTAACCTCTCAACTCTTCTGCTCTGCCATCACTTTTCTATCTGTCCAGTCTGCCTGAGATAGAGCAGCTGCTTAACAGATGTAGTGCCTTTATTTACCTGGGGATGGAGCGCTTCCTGGCAAACATCCAACCTGCCAAACTTGTTTCCCTCAGTCTATCAGGTACTGTACACCAATGTACTGCATTTTCCCTGCATGGTTCTTAAAAGGAGCTGAGAGCACTTTTATATGAATTTGTTTCTAAAATATGAGATGTCAGGCCTAACAATTCACAGCATGCTGAATACTACTAGTAGTAATAGCTATGGTTTTGTTCAGAGATGACACTGGCAACACAAACAACTGTACTTATTGTAAAACCCCAATGAAAACCTCACAAAGAAAGTCTAATCTACTGCTAATCTATCTGCATCTACTATTAATGAAAACAGTCTGTGGTTATCAGCTGACAGAAGATAAAATGTCAGCTGGGGTTAAAAGAAAAAAAAAGGCTGTGTTCATTTTCTTAATTGTACAATGTGTGATGCTCAGAACCCTTTACCATTATCACTGAATGTAGGTGCTCTTAAAAATAAAAACAATTGATACTGATGTTACTATCCATAAAATAGAGAACTAGTCCCTCAAAACATTTAATGTCTTAAGCGTCTGACTTCATAAAGTTAATGAAATCACACCATGTTCTTGGTTTTCTGAAACATTTGAAATTGTCATGACTCATAAAATAAATGTAACGGGGGTTATTTACACATTTCAGTGAGAACAGACTGAGTACTGCTTGTAGGATAAATGTAGTGTAATGTTTTAAAAAGCTAGAAAGGATTCTTATCTTAGTTACTCTGAATGTAAAGGGAGTCTCCCTCTGTTTTCTTAATGCAGAAATGAAAGTAACACAAGAGTTACTATGGATATTTTCACTGAAGTAACCTCTGTGACAAAACCTAAACCAATCCTTTGATTTTTTTTTTCTTGGAGAAGTCTTGACAGAACTCCTGAACATTTTTTCACACTCAAGGTAAAAGAGTAGTCAAAGCTTGCCTTCCACTTCTCAATTATAAGAGGAGGCCTTTTCCCCTCTTCATGACTGTTTAAATAAATAATAACCTGCCCCAAATCGCTTTCAGCTCTTTACACCTTCAAAGGTTTTTCACTTTTGTGAAATACCTTTGAAGGTATTCGTCCTCACCCTGTCCTCTCTTTCATCAGCAAACAAAGGTAGTCTGAGAGTGGGTGAACTTTTGTGCCTGACATAGCATCAGGGTGGCTTCACACATCGCCCCCAGGCCAGACCTATGTGCCACCCAACACCAGCCTGGCATTATTGCTGCTAACTCTATGTGACTGACACCATGGTCTGAATTTCAGGCTGTTACTTCACAATACTGGACTGTTCCTACCTAAGTGGCCATTGAGATATGGTGGGATGGCAGGTTAAAAAAAGGTGTCATACAGAGCATGCTGCACCATCTGCATCTATGTAAAGTATAATCTGCTCATAGAAGGCTCCTGGCAAATATGTCATGTTTTGGTCAGTAAATACTTGCATGTCATAGGTTCACCTCATACTCTGATACACATCATACAAAATTCTGTTTACCAGTATTTTTATTTTTTTTAAGTTTCAACACTTGAAAAACAGATTTCATCCACAAAGATTTACAGTGCTCAAAAATGAAAAAAGAGTTTTATTCTAAGGTTAAAGTTAATCCATACCATTTCAGCATCTAGCGTGACTGTCGCAACCAAACAAGAGGTCTGTCAGTATTTGATTGTTTTCCCATCATGCTCTGAGCTATAGCAATCTTATTTCACATTGTGAACAGCAAAATAGTTTTTCTGCAACACAGCTGGGCAAAATAAGGCTACCTCACTGAGAAATTAAATGTGTGTGTCCAGTTGCCAGCAGGTGTACACTTATTTTGTTTGTTTGTTTAATATGTATTATTATACGTTTTATTTCCTCTGTTTCCAGATCTTAATAATGGTGTCTCCTCTTTCCAGAGTGCCGCATAGCTCTGGTCTTTGAGCAGGCCCAGACCAACACCAGCTTTCTCCGCCAGTCAGTCCTTGACATGCACAAGAGGTAACAAAACCTCTTTATCAAATTTCTACTTACTGTACCTTTCCTCTCACTCACTTCTAACAGGCTTTGCTGGATTAACGTTACAGTAGTGACAGCTGATGTTTTTGTCACTGGAAGCATTTTGGCTCTTTGATTGATAGTAGTTTACAGAGACAGGGCTTCACCTCCTTTTTCTAACAACGATACAATTCTCTCTTCTCCAGCACAGCGCAGCTTACCCAGGAGAAACCCCTGGAGACTGCTCTGCTGTTGAGTTTGGCTGGTGTTGGTTGTGTTGTCCTCAATCAGTGGCACAGCAGCCTTCAGCAGAACACACAAAACATGGCCACCGCTCTGGCCAGTAGGTTTTGGCTATATATACACACATTTATCATTATTTTACATTAAGCTTACACCCACTGTTACTCTGCAACAACGTGTGTTTGCAGATCTACTGAGGGTCAAACAGACCTCTGGTCAGGCCATCCATGCCCTGAGGACAGGGAACGGCTCAGAGATACCTCACCACAAGGTTGCAGGATCACATGGTACTGTATATTCTACTTGTATCTCATTTAGCTTCACAATTGCATTTGTACGTAGTGTACCGGTAAATAGATTTGAGTCTATGTATTCTTGTATCAGCGCATCACAGAAATTCGTAACTCCCTTTTTCTCTGTGTATGAGGTTTGTATTTCTTTGCCAAAAGAAAAAAATATCAAGTAGAATGACTCATTATGAATCCACCTGAGCTGAATTTCAGTATGACTCTCCCATAATAATTACAGTTTTCTCTGGCTTTCCTCTGCAGATCTGGGGCTCCTCACTGACTCAAAGGAAGATGGTGTTCTCCACAAAATGACTTTCAGACCATCATCCTTCAACTGTGTACTTTATGGACTCCCTAATGTAATTGCCATGTAATACACTGGGGTATAAACACAATGTTCCTTACTGAATTTTTACAGTTCAGTATGATCCATTGTCTGCCAGCTTTGAAAATATCACTATAAGCAAAAGACAAAGCTACTATAGTATGAGTTGGTTGAACTTTCAATTAAAGACAATTAATTACTTACATTCTCCACTATGTTTATGAGAATATTTGCTTTATATGTGCTGCTTTTAATATGTTTTTCACCAAACACAACAGACAGTAATACACAATATGGAACATGCTTGCTAGAGCTCACAAATTAATGTTAAGCTTCAATCTCATTCTTCAGGCTCTCTAGGCTTTGCTTCTCCCTCTGGAGATTCTACTTTGTGAGAACCCAAAACCCAAAACAATTTAAACTAAAATTAAATTTTTCTCACTTGGATTGCAATGTAGCTGTTACTCACAAAGATGATAATTACTTACCTTGTTCACAAGGTATTGCATGTATTCTCCACCTTTCTCTTTTTCCAGCCAGTCCATCACCTGGACAGTCGGCATGTCGGTGCAGGCTGTAACATACACACTTTGTGATATCAACAAATACTATAACAGTTTTTCTTTTTTCATCACATCAATGCCTGATGGCATAATGGGCAAAATAATTAAATGTTGGAATATTATTGGAATATATTAATTACCTCTGTAATGCTGCAGATGTCAGTGTAATCCTATCAAAGTTATGTCATAGCCTAAAACAATCTCCTTTGCTCTTAAACTTTGTATTTATGGCAGTTCTGGAGAGAAACAAGTTTACCATCCCTACTACCTCCTCTACTTGTGCAGTTGCTACAGGACAAACAGGACGTTCAACCAAACTCCATGTTGAGATTGGGTGCATGAATGTGGGAGGAGGTCAGTGTCAAGTATGGATCAGATGTTAGATGCAGTTTTTTCTCACAGGTTGATTCATGCCAAAGATACTCTATTTACCAAGACACCCCATGAGAGGCTGCTCCAATGCTGGTCACTGCTCTGCTTTGTCCAGGTGGAGGCGGTGTGACACCTCTGGTTTTCTAAGGAGACAAGACAACAAGGAAACAATGACGGAGCTGTCAGATAATATATATAATATTTTTCGATGTGTGTGTTGTCTGAGTAGTTTGTTGATGAGTACGGAGGCTTGAAAAAGACTGTGTCCCGCTGTATTACTCAGGCTGCACTACAGCGTCTATTCACGGGCGCGATCCCACTACTGAGCGGCACGGGGGCTTTGACCTGCTCCGTTTCCGACCTGGACCGGTGCACCCCTCCTTAGACGACCTGGTGGTCCCGGGCTCCCCCAGGAGCACCATATCGATACCGAACTTAGTGCGGACACCCGATCGGCATAGTCCGCTGCAGCTCAGAGCTCCTGAGCTCAAACGATCCGCCAGCCTCAGCCTCCCAGTGACTTGGATTACAGGCGCGCGCCACCGCACCCGGCGATTTCAAACGGGTCCTTATGAGCCTTTAACGTCTACAAAGGTGACGTCATCAAAAGGTTTAGCGACATCTGATGGCGAAGGTGAAGTAGCAAAAATAATTCACAGGAAGAGAGCAGCTGTTCTGACTCTGACAACAATATAGCCTCATGTAGAGCAGTGCAGCAGGTATTGGAAAATGGGAGAACAGAACCATCAGCTTTTTCATGTTATTAGACCACATGACAGGAGATAGAATCACGTGGCTATATTCTCTTCCTGTGAATTTCAGATGCTACCTCACCTTCGCCATCAGATGTCGCCAAAGATATCTATTTACCTAAACCTTTTGATGACGTCACCTTTGTAGACGTTAAAGGCTCATTATGACCCATCTGAAACCGCCGGGTGCGGTGGCGCGCGCCTGTAATCCAAGTCACTGGGAGGCTGAGGCTGGCGGATCGTTTGAGCTCAGGAGCTCTGAGCTGCAGCGGACTATGCCGATCGGGTGTCCGCACTAAGTTCGGTATCGATATGGTGCTCCTGGGGGAGCCCGGGACCACCAGGTCGTCTAAGGAGGGGTGCACCGGTCCAGGTCGGAAACGGAGCAGGTCAAAGCCCCCGTGCCGCTCAGTAGTGGGATCGCGCCCGTGAATAGACGCTGTAGTGCAGCCTGAGTAATACAGCGGGACACAGTCTTTTTCAAGCCTCCGTACTCATCAACAAACTACTCAGACTATACACACATCGAAAAATATTATATCTGACACTGACAGCTCCGTCATTGTTTCCTTGTTGTCTTGTCTCCTTAGAAAACCAGAGGTGTCACACCGCCTCCACCTGGACAAAGCAGAGCAGTGACCAACACAGTCAGGGGTTCAGATTTTAGACCACTACGGTGAATTTATAGCAACAGCTGCTACACTACAGCATGTGATTAGTTTTAAAAATCGGATCTATTGTGAAAATAAAATTGTTAAAATAATCTAAATATTTATTTCAAATGACCTTCAGTCGTCCAGATCATATGTTTACAGCAATGCACCTGTGATAATATCCAGTTCTATCAGGTCAGCTGTCTTCCTTGCTTTCGTTTTGTTTGTTTTTGTGTGTGTTTTTACTCTATACTGAAATTATATTTCGTTAAATAATCTAAACTGTTGAGAAATTTGTTTGAAATCATCCAAACTGATTTGTTTTAGGGGGATATGATTTTGAACTCTCACGTTATCAACTCTTCCCACCTGCTCCTCGTGCCCTGTTTTGTTCAGTGTTTATTGGTCAGCACAGCCACCCTCCCGCTGCTATTGGTCCGCCGGCCTGTCACTCATACAACTCGTCGGGGTCGTTTCAGTCCACTGTTTTCGGGTCAGACCAGGTACGTGAAAGTGAGACCAGAGTCATGGCGGGACGTCTGCTTCTCCGAGCTGGTTCAACAACTTTGCGACTGAGAAACAATGTGGCGCTCAGACCCACATACCGGGCCATGGCCTCAGAGAAAGGTAGGAGAGGAGTCGTGTTTATTACTGAATAAATTAAGAGTTTACACTGTAAACTTAAACCGTAGACTTGTGTAGAAGCGCAACAGGCAGTGGTCACAAGTGTCGGTGTTGCGTTGAGGGGACTGGACTGTATCAGTATTATTTTTAGTTTAATGCGCAGTTTGGTCTCTAAAACGCCGTGTCATATATTATGATTTGTTACCAAAATGTGTTTTAGTTAATAGTGTTAAATACATACCAGATATAATGTAACAATATGATAATGCGTATTATGCGTAATATCCTTCCGCAGCGAAAAAATGTCTTGTTTGTGGTCACTTACTGTGCTGTGAGATTGATATTTACCCCCGACGTGCAAATGTGTTTTACCTAAATGCCTCTAGAGTGTTTGTATCAAATAATGAAGGTCATTTGGACTTTAACTCGTGGACAGGCCACACATAGGCCAGGCCCACCTCCTTTGGCACGCATCTGTGAGTTTGATGCCAGTCCTGTGATAGGGCACAGGGGCAGGCTGTTGGAGGAGGCGTCCACTGCAGACATACAGTTTCATTGACATTCAAGTACACTGACAGCACCGTGCCAGATTACCCAGAATGTGCTTTCTAATATTTGTCTTGTTGAAAACTTCTATCCTGTGATTTTTTTCAGGAATACCAACAGATGAGGAACAGGCCACTGGACTGGAGAGACGAGTCATGGTGTCCTTCAAGGAGGGGAAGGTACAAGACAGATATTCACAAACATGTGCTGTGTGTCTAAGCCTTACATTAACTTGTTTTCTTTAAATCCATGTTACAGGATCCCTACAGTATAAAACAGCCCAAATTCTACAGTGGCACCAGAGAGGACCCTCAGATTGTGCCATGCACTTTGGACAAGAGGCTGGTGGGCTGTCTGTGTAAGTAATGTAGATTTAACACAAGTCTCTTTTTTATGAATGTGTACATTTTTTAAATCAGGTTACTCATAATGTAATCATCTGCAGGTGAGGAAGACAACACTGCTATTGTGTGGTTCTGGCTTCATGAAGGAAAACCCCAGCGCTGCCCCTCATGTGGTACCCACTATAAGTTGATCCACCACGATTTACCACATTAAAACTCTATTTGAGTTCTGTACAAATGGGACGACAGACGTCTGTATTTGCCTCTCTTGTGGCCATATACTGCAATGTGTGTATATCATTGATATCAGCCTATACAGTTTGTCATTAAAATGTAAGCCTGAACTGAACCGTCTGGATAAAACTGTTGTCAGGTTTTTAATTTAGGAGCACACCGATATCCATCATGTTTGGACAAAGGACAAGAAAAAGTATTGACACAAACAGAGTGAGTTCTGTAGATCCTGACTTGGCCTATAAGCTAGAAAGGACAAATCATCCTTAAAGTTGTGGTATTACACACTGCAGCTAAAAACACAGTTGAAATGGTTATCTTAAATTATCAAATATTAGATAGTACATTAAAACAACAGGATGGTGTTTCATCCCCAAAGTAACTCACATTCATTTCAGTAGCTTAACTTTGTTTTTATTTGTGGATTGTTTTAAGGCTCAAAGCCAAGAAAACCCAAAGCTTTGTACTGCTCTCAATCAAATGTCACAACAGAATTCAACATAAAGAGAGTTAGTTTATATGTCTGAGTTCAAATATTTAATACACAGGGGGTGGATACAACATTATCAACTCCCGTAAAACAGTGTGAGCAACTACTACCACAGTGGAGCTTAAAATGTTGCATTTTTCTTGACACCCTTTAAGAGCGGTGAGCTATTGATTAAAATCTGCTCTTTTCGAGGCCACAGTGCTTGGATTTTATAATATTCTTAGGAGCTTCTGAAAAAACATCCAAAAGTATAAACATAACAGGAAAGTTTCACTAATATATTACATTGTAAGCTTCAGAAAGGTAGTTTTGCTCCATTTAATCATACTTCACAGGTGTTTATGTTGCTGTGTCCATTCCCTGTAAATACCAGTAGTTTGCTCCATCATACTTGTCATATCCAAACATGAATAAAAGCATATCTACAAGAGCAATATCAAATGTGAATCAACTTGTAGTAGGGCATCAAATACTGTGATGGCATGAAAAAATACTGGAAAACCAAGATTTTAAGATTAATGTCAAAGTCTAGGCATCCAACCCTTAATCATTTCTAGTGTCAAATGTTCTCCTCCTTCCAACCAAGTGTTCCAAGTCTGCAAAAACAAAATTTTCAGGAATGTGGGTGCCATCAACAGTCTCAACACGGAGTTCTAGGCATTTCTGTGTACTTTCAGGCCAGGTTAAAGCCTTGATTGTGATCTATAGCCTGTAGGAGCTTCTCACGGAGTGTTTCCAGACTTGTGTATTTGGGCAGATCCAGCAGGTTGAAGCAGGTGTGTGCGACAGGTAAATAATGCTCCCCTCCGCCGGTGGGCTGGATCACCAGCTTCAGGCATTTCATACCCAAGATGGGGATGCGGTCACTTCCTGTGAGGAACACTGGAGAGACAAGAGACACTGTTTCACTTTTAGAGCTCAACACAAGATGTCCGTAAATTCACACTGTCAAAAGAACAAGCTTCTTTTGCTTATGGTCAGCAGCACTTACAGAGGAACTGTTTTTTCTTCTCCAAAGGAAGACTGTGGAACACCTCCCAGAAGAGCCGAATGGTGGGATGGTCCGCCCAGTACTCCCCTTTGTATTCAGTGCTCTAAAGAGCAGAGACAAAAATAATTTTACCATTTGAAAGACTGTTGAGTTTTGGATTTAGTGGCATCTAGTGTTTGGATAGCAGATTGCAACCAACTAAACACCCCTCTATTTCCAAATCTAAAGGAGCTCTCTAATGGTATTACATTCCATTTCTGCGAATATAGTACACTAAATACACACTGCTCCTTTAAATGTACACTGACAACTAACACTGACTCTCTCTTAGACTGACTCTGACAAAACTGAGTTGCTGAGGTGAGGTGTTTTCCTTCATCAATATTTGAAACAAGACCTTTTCAAGCTCCGTCCAGTCATAGTTGGTGTTGCCAATGACCATGGCTTGTAGTTCGTTTGGCTGGAACAGCTCTAAGACTTTTCCTCCGCACACCTTGTGAAAGCCTGCATAGAAGCACTCAAACAGAGGGGCCACTGATGTGTTGAAAACATAGTCGACATAGGCACTGACGAACTCCTGCCTTGAGAGAAAAAAAGCAACCAACATTAAAATAAAGTAATACATCGGAATGACAGATTCTACGTACTATTGGTATTTTCAGGATGAAAAGTGTGCAGCACATGAGCAGAAAGACGCCTGAGTCTTCAAGAAACATTTTATCGTTAGTAGTTGAACAAATGAACCAACATTGAATGTTTTATTTTAAAGCTGAACTTACCAGTTGATAACTGTTGAAAAAAAAACATTTCTTTTACCAAAAATGCTAAACTATTCATTTAACAACACACGTTGTCGGCTGAGGAGAGAAAGTCTTACCTGTTGGATGTATTTACATTGATGTCGTCACCATTTGGTACTAGTTCCAAAACCTCTGTGGCGCCATAGTTTTCCTCTGTGATCTGAAAAAACAGACAGCGTTTAATGTGATTTGCAGATACCATAATTTAGTTGAAGCTTTATGCAGCACAGAGACTGTTGGACAATTATCTTACTGTGAAATTCAAACAGAAAGTTTCCTCAAGGTCGTCTTCTGTGTAGTCCAGTAGCTGCTGCAGACTCCTGTTTGGTTTTTAAGGAGAGAAACAAATACATATTTATGAATAACCTTCTTTCTAATCTAGAAAATGTGAAACACTTGTGTCAACTCTCTGTCTGGTAATGTACAGTGGTTGCAACACTGAAAGGTTCAACTTAAGATGCCCAAATTACTTTCACGATCATGTTTAATGGGAACTCAGATGATGACAGTTCCTTGATCTGACCTTCCCACATCTGGCATGAGCTCTTTCAGGTCGTCCAGTGTTGGCTTCCTCTTCAGGAGCTTCTTGTACAGAGCCACGGGGAAGTTGAGCTCCACTATGGTGAGATTGTAGATGGCCAGACCACAGATGACGCCAATGAGGTTGAACAACTCAATGTCTTCAAATGTCTGAAACACACGGCCACTGAGTGTGAATGATTATTTGCATGAGTCAATTCATATTAGTGTCCCATTATTGAGGGTACCTTCGGCTTCATCCACACTATTATGTTTTTGTTTTAAAATGCATCTTATTTGTTATGTTTTGGCCTGGGCTTCAGCTTCAACTAACAGTGGTGAATACAACATGGATAATGAATGATAAGCATTTTTGACCTTGGTGTCTTTGCTGCAGCTGCTGTTCAATTGAATTCTGCACTTCTCTTTGCTGTCTGTATTTTTTGCATCTAATCAGCAGCAGAGAACAGACTCTGATATGGATTTAAAACTGTCATCTGGACAGAGAAAGCTTTTGTTTGGAAACGCTGTTGTAACATCACAACATAGCAGTGAGGATGTAGCCTTCAACTCCACTCAGACATAATGCTTGTTGATGTTCTGGCAGTGTGAGCACACAAAAGGTGAATTATACAGTAAGTACCTTGTTTGAAAACCAGATGAGCCTGGATTCCTCGTGGTAGCGAAACATGCCGTATTTGGGATCCAACAGCTCTTTCATGATCAGGAGGAAGAACTCCTTTCTCACTCCTCCCGCATCCACTGCCTCTTCTCCCACAAAGATCACCTGTCACAGAAGTTACAAACATTTGTTAACAGGACTATGTTTCAACACAACACAAAAAATGTATCAACTAGAGTCAATTACAGTTGTATGTAATCACTACATTTTTTCAGGTGGCAACTGGAACTGCAGTCAGATGTTACTAAGTAAATGTTACTTTTGCACAACATCTCCTGTACCAATTTTGATTAGAACAGCAGCTTTAACCTTAAGTGGCTTCTTGTAGTCAACATTCTTGGACTTCCTGAGGACTTCCATAGTGTCACCAACGATATTTTCCCTCCGGACGATGAGGATGAGGCACGGGTTGACAGATTCCACTGCTGGTAGGAACATGGAGCTGAAGTTTTGCATCTGCGCCTGATCCACCGCCATCTATCAACATGATGAAGAAATGATGAATGTTGAGAATGTGAAAGGTTTTCAAAGACGCAATGATTCAACTGCGCTAGATTCAGGTCTTATTACACAGAGTGAGACCAGTCGAAAGGAGTAGAGAAAGCAAAACAAAAAAATAATCCTTATAGTCTTAGCAGTAGGTTCGTTAACTTTAATTGTCGGTGCAAGATATTTTTAGAACGGCGGAGCAGAGCCGTGAGCTGCTCAGAGCTACACTACGGAGGCTAATGGGATTTCTTGGTTTCCCTCAACAAACACACAATCCAACAACTCCAAAACACTCTGGTGGACAAGTTGTGACCTGCACATTCACCACGCTATGAGATAATAACGGAACTTTAGGAGAAGAAGTTGTTTTAGAGGTAAATTCATCCAAAACCGCTGATGCGCGTTGCCTTCAGGGGCAGTTTTTCAGCAAGCAGTCTCTGTATTTACCTCTAAAACAACTCTGTCTCGTAACGTTACGTTATTATCCCATATTGTGGTGAATGTGCAGGTCACAACTTGTCCACAAGAGCGTTTTGGAGTTGTTGGATTGTGTATTTGATGAGTTTGATGAATGAAACCAAGAAATCCCATTAGCCTCCGTAGCGTAGCTCTGAGCAGCTTGCGGCTCTGCTCCGCCGTTCTAAAAATAGCTCGCACCGACAAATAAACCTACTGCTAAGACTATAGGGATTATGGCAATGGGCCAATTTGCTGAAATGTTGAACTATCCCTTTAAGTGACTGGTTCAATCTACATTACCTGCATCTGTATCACAGCATCAGTTTGAAGCAGAGTGGTCTTTGCTTGTGCATCAAACACAAAGGGATACCTGCACAGAGTCACCACGCCATCATGACCCTGAGGATACAGAGGCATAAACAGACGGATCATACTGATGCCTCGACATGGGCGAATCTAATTAAGTGAATCATGGAGTTTTCATTGACAGCGGACTCACTGGTGGGTACATCTGCCTCTGGATCCATGTGACGTAGTCATTTCTGATGTCTATCAAGTCGTCTAACTCATGGATGTAGAACTTATCATACTGAATGATGTGTCCTGCTCTCTCATTCACCTGAAGCATCAACAAGGTGGATGTCAACAACTGTTTGTCAGGGTACTGTGTGATTCACTGTACAAATCTGACACAGAAAGCTGCTGGAAAATAAATTCATGGATGTTTTTCCAGGTTTCTCACCGTGTGCAGGATCTCCAGGAACCGGAGGGATGTGTCCAGGAAACAGGTGAAAATCCTCTGCTCCACTGAAGGGATGCCCACCTTGTGCATCTGAAGCAGGTACACAACCACCTCCTTATACACCTCAACCAGCCACTGAAAGACTGGGGGCTCAAACGTGGACCACCAGTTTCCTGAGGTAAACACGAGATTAAAAAAAATAGATGAAAATATAAAATTGACAGGCTGTTGCATCATGTGTGGCATTAAGCCTAAAAACATCTTCTCCCTCCTACCTAGCACCTTGAGTGCAGCATCTTTCAGGCTGAGGAGTGATTTGGCAAATGGGATAACAATGGTCACGTAATTGTTTCGGTCACTGAAGAGAGGGCATTCTGGGAGAGTGAGGTAGAGTCTCAGAGCTTCAATGTCTGGAGGGGAGCTGCTCAGTCTGGGAATGAGGTTCTTTTCCAGACTGGCAGCGATCTGAGGGAGACAGAGGAACATATACAGATCTGTTATTATTAACTTCACAACTCCTAAATAACTGATTTAAATCTGGATCTGGTGCTTGTTTCATATACACTGTGCTGAGCAGATTGCAACAGTAACATAATAAGGTGGTGTAAGGTGTTGATGGTGACAGACGATGGAGCTGGAGCTGAACTTGTCAGACAAAATGAGCTCATAAAGTGGCTCCTAGAAGTAATTCGCAGTAGACTGGACTGCACCGAAGTAATTTGACGTATTGTTTTGTATATTGCAATTATTATACAACACTCAACAATTTACATCAAAATTGTATGTATTCACATGAAAAAAAACTTACAATGTGAAATGTGAAAGGTATAACTAATAGTGACAAACCCACAACAAATTACCATTTGTTTCTATTTGTTCTGTGAGGAATTTTTCAAGGCAATGCTTTGGTTTTATGACCCACACAACTTTACTGTTAGTTCACAGTCAAGCATTTCATTAGCATCATTTCCAGAAGGGAGCAGGCAGATGTTTTCAGAGAAAAAAAACTCCTCAAAATCTACTGTGCACAACATCCCCAACATGAAACAGCAGACTGACAAGATTAGAAAATGCTGTTAAGCCCCTGAGTGAAAGCACAGCACAGTAATTACAGTTAAAGTCAAGAAAAGAAGACTGAAATATGCATTTAGATTGTGCAGACAGCCTTACTAGTGTTATTAATAATAATTAATTATCAAGATACCAATGTACATATGGTAACTTGCCAATTCATTTTAAGTGCAGATGTGACAATGCTGTGAAAGGAAAATGTATCATTTGAGCTACTCCAATGAAGGTGAGCATCTTACAAACAAATACCATGATAAATACTAGAAACTAAAATCCAAGATTTTCTTTCAATTACTGTATGGTTTTGGGGGGAAGGCCATTGAGACAGTGCCAGAAATTCAAGATGGTTGGCATCCTGCCTGATGTGGCATAAAGTGTGGCGTGGAATATTCATTGATACTTTTCGGAATCTCAAACACACAGTGACCAATCCATCAGGGTGCTTAGGGAAATAATATTCTTGTAATTGTATTCAACTGCTGAAATGAACAAGTGGGGGGAAAAGTCAATGTTAAACATATATATATATATATATATACACACACACACACACACACACACACACTTTTTTTCACTACTGACCTGCTGAGCTATCTCAGGGTGATTGTGCTCAATCAATCTGTGAAACAGGATGCGAGCCATGTTCATATCCACCCCTGAACATTTGCTGCTGGTACTGTAGTGATCGGGATGACTGTGTACAAGAAACAGACAGCACATATGAGACCACACATGGAGCGCTGCAAATACTGTATATAGGCCACCAAATACAACAACCCTGCATACATACAAGAGGGGATCGGAGTATTAAAACTCATTATTATTCAAAACAACATCAGTGACTTCAGCTAGAAACCATCCCGACCTCCCTTACTTTAACAAATCAATAAATACCGGTGAGACACAGGATGAAATCAGTGAAGAAAATGCCTTGGATAAGATAGTAATGAAAACAATGCTACTACTATGTTATTACTCGCGATGACATAGGACTTTTGGACCAGTCTGCAGTTTAAAATAGAGGTCATATAATTAGATTAGATTAGATGTACTTTATTCATCCCACAACGGGGAAATTTAGTTGTTACATCAGCCGAGTTAAGAAGAAAGTAGAGAGGGATAAAAATTAAAAAAAAACACAAACACAACACAATTCAACAGACAGAAGATATAGACACAATAAACAATAAAACAAATCAACCTTCAACCAGGCAATGTGCAAAAACACGTACTGAGGATAGAAGGATATAAGGTGGCCTGATATAAAAGTATTGATAGGTAAAGTGACTATGGTGTAAAAATATTGCAACGCAAGTGACAATGACATAAATATAAGTATACATAATATAAATACTACTACTGCAGGTGTGCATGAAATGAGAATATTGTAATGTAAAGTAAAATGTGATTACCTCATTGAGAGAAAAGATCCATTGAGGCAGCTTGCTGAGGAGAACACGAGTTCAATCTCACTGAGGGAATCATAAAAGTGAAGTAATTAGTGGGACAAATTTTCAAAAGCAAATCTCCATAAAAGAACCATCTGATTCACGCCAACCTTTCCAAAAAAAAAAAAAAAAAGCCTATGATGAACTAAAACTAGCAGTAACATCAGTAAGGTGTGGTCTGCCATGGTTCTTGCGAGGAGAAAACTTTACTTGGAGATTTCCAGGGGGAGTCTTCCCGGTGAATGATTCAACCACTTCTGTATTATATCCTCATTCAAGGTGCAGATTTTTCTGTGTTGTATCCTCACGTCATCCATGATCTGAAGGTTCTACAAAAATAGAGACAGGATTATAAAAAATAAGGTCAATGATTATTGATCATGTGACGCAGTCTGCCTGATTTGTGTGTGTTCATTTGAAAACTCAGTAATCGTGGTTATAAAGTGAGAAGTCCTTTAACAATGAAAACTTACATTGGCATTAAAATAGTGAGCAAAACTCTGATCTCCTCCAGCATAAATCCTCTTGACACAACAGCTCTGCCCGGGGTCTGCAACATGGTAGAATGAAAGCAATGAATAAATGTATATAGGTGATGTCCTGTGGGTTTTGTCACTTCTTGTCTCTCTATTCCAGAGAAATCCCTGTAAGCAGCTTTATTTATCAATGCCTCACCTGTTTCCGCTGGAGCATTGGAGGCTACCCAGGGACCTTTAACGGGGGCGGGGCTTTTCCTGTTGCAAGTAGAGCGTGTACCAAGTTGCCCGTTTCCACCCAGCCCAAAGGAGTCCATCTTCCCACAGGAGGGTGTGAAAGCCAATGTGTGCTGCCTTAAGATTTCACAATAACATTAACAAAAAACAGTTTTATTTATACAGTTTTCTTTTAAATACCATAATGCACATTGGTGGCAGGGTGAATAAATGCCGGTTTACCTTCCACATGCAATCTGTGTAACCACATTTCCCATGAGCTCAAACACTTTCCTTGGGTTGATTTCATGGTTTGTAGAGTTATGTCCAAGCTGCCCATATCCTCCTGCTCCAAATGTAAACACGCCTCCTTCCTGTAAGATCAGCAGCATCGGTTATTCTGACCCTTCGAAGGTCAAGAGTGTTGCAAGGTCAAATGTTAGCAGATACAGTATGAAGGAGTAGGACAGAGAAAGAAAGCCAAATTCTAGTGATGATAAAATGACTCATTGAAGTTTTGTTTGAATAAAACTCACTCTTAAACCAACCATTATGCATGGTTTATTATGATAGTAGTGTTATTTTCTAGCTCAATTGTTGAGTTATAAGGTCATTCCGACCATGGAATAAGAAAGTATGTATGTTTATTTGGGAGAAATCATGAATTTGGAACAAATAAAGATTTTGATGATCATCATTCATTTTCATCCATTTATTAATTTTTATCGTCACCTCCAAATCATACTGTACACTGTTTAAAACCTTTGAGAAGACTATGAAAGGTCGGATTTGGCAAGCCCTGAAGACTCCATTGCACATCTAGGTTAAGTCATTCTTTGGTCCTTGTATCACAGCAATTGACATGATCAATAATGTGTAACAAGAACTATTGGAGCTGATAGTCAAACTTACAGAAATGCAGATTGTAATCAGTTTACCACAATACATAACATATCACTTTGACACAAAGTAACCCCAGATTGAAATCCAGGTCACACAAACTGCATGCTTGTTTAATGTCCAAAAATTCAGTAACTTAACTTGGTCAGTACTGCTGTGTGATCTTCTCCACAGGAGATGTAAATCACTCTCTGTGATCTAAGGGACTTCAGAAGGGCTGGGAAATGTCGATCTGTGAAATACATATTGACATTAAGTCAGACTTTACGGCTTGCATGCATGCGTACAAGTTCCTGAAGGCTTCAACCACCTACCATTGGAGTCGTTGAGACCCAGCTGACCAAACTTGTTGCGACCCCAACCAAACAACGCTCCTGAGAGAGTGAGGGCAAAGCTGTGAGCGCCGCCTGCTGATATCTGAGCAAAAGGAATGCCCTGCAGAGACTGTATGATTTGGGGTGTGGAAATGCTCTGTCCATTTATTCCAAGCCCAAGTTGTCCATAGCGATTCTGTCCCCAGGAGAAGACGTGACCCCCTGTGCAAACAAACAGACACAACTGTAAATGTCTTAACACGTGGAAAACACAAGATGAATATATGCATTATGCATGTAGAAACAAACTCACCTCTTGAAAGTGCATGGGAGTGCCAATATCCACAGGCTACCTGAGTTATTTGTACATCTGACAAACTCTTGATGTTTCTGGCATTTTACATGCAGAGAGAAATAAACGTTATTTAAATGCAGTTCTTCGCAACAAAACAGAATCATGAAACTCACTTTGTCATTTTGAAAACAATGATGGTAATATGTTTTGAATTGTGTTTTTTTCCCCCAAATGAGCAAGTTATGTGTTACACATATCAGAAAATGTGACATTAATGCCTAATTTTACCTAGGCACACGAACACATTCTTCAAAATTATTTAGGCCCAGCTGCCCGTCAGAGCCAAGACCCCATGAAAAGATCTGCCCTTTGTCATTCAGGGCCAGGGTGTGGGACTCTCCGCATGACACCGCCACTATGTTTTGTGCATCCAGGGCCACAACCTGTTCTAATAGAGGACAAAAAACAGCGTTTGAGCAATGAATGATTTTTTATTTTTTATTTTTTTACTATTTGTTATTATAACAGAAATTTGCAAAAGAATTATAATGATGACCAACCTGGTTTCTTTCTGGACTTCTCATGTCCCAGCTGCCCCAGGTCATTGCAGCCACAGGTGTACACTGTCCCGTCCTCCAGCAGGAAGGATGTGTGTCTCCGGCCACACCCCACATCACACACTTGCTTCCCGTGAAAGAATTCACATTTTCGTGGCTCAACCACAATCTCCTCATCAATCCCACCCATGCCCAGCTGTCCGTAGGAAGCATTTCCCCAGCACAGCATTGTGGCACTCCCCTTTGGCTACACACGCCAGAAGGATCCCCGTGAACTCTGAGGAGACCAGAGAGAGACACCTCGATAATGGATCCTGACGGAGTTCATTCACACATCCACAGTTTTAACTTGCAGGGTTCACTTCAGCTGCGATCACCTAGCAAGGTAGCCAAGTCAACGTTATGCCATCGCCGGATACAACACATGCGCGATCATGGATAGCTTGAATAACGTCTTCAGGGTGTAACGTTAATGATATATACTAGTACCAGTCCGACAAGCTCCTAGCTGGCAAGGTAACATGTCAACACATTAGCCTTGTAAGCTACAGTAAGAATAACGGTGATACAACAGTAACGTTCACTGAAATCACCCGGCACTACTTCCGCTTTGCGCCACTGGAGTTTCAAATTAAAACAAATATTTCAACGCGTTTTAAACGCATGCGACGCACATAATTTCGATACACAGTTTAACCCCACGATAGGAGCTAAAATAAGGGGTAGTCATAATAAGAAGAGAATAAGAACTTATCGTGTTTCTTCTGATATTTCTAAGAATTTGTTTTTAAAAACCCAAAGCGGAAGTACTCCTCTTGCTCTCGCTGGGGGGGGCGAGGATAAAACTGGCCAGATGAGTATTGACGCTGTTTCGCCATTATTTCAAACGAATGAGAGCATACATGACTGATGCAATTTGACCAAGTTTATTTTGCCATTTTTTAACATTCAAGTGTTTGACCTAGATATGTCAGTGAACGATTTGCGGACACGGTTTTTGGTAGAAGCGTGGCACGTGGTGTTATTTATGCAGCACAGCTTTTCTCCAACACTGCTGCTGTTAGCAGGCTAGCGTTAGTCAGGTCTTGACAGTGTTAGCTCAGAGTTAATTTAGTAAGGTGACAACGTAGCTAAGTAACGCAGATTTAGATGACTGTGTTCCTCGACGCTGTGCGTAAGCTGTTAAAAGTTACAGCCATGACTAAGTCATATACTGTTATAACGGTAAAGCCAGATAACAGATCTTACCAAACCCGCCAGATTTGACAGCGTCACTGCTCCCAGTGTTTTTCTCACTCGCTGCTCCGACCGCTAGCACACATACCAGCGCATTTTCAGGATTTAGTGCCAAAAGCCAGCTATCCTCTCACAATTCATATCCAGTCCCTGTACTCCAGTGCTGTCAACAACTGCTGCACGGCGGTGCTGAGAAGATCCGTAAAGGTACCTGTTCTACACTTGACTTCCGGTTTGTCCCTTCGCAGTAAACTCCTCTGAACCGCAGCGCTCCCAGGACAGAGCAATTATACGTCCCACTCTCTTTATAGACTGAAGTCCGTGTTGGAGTTATCTAAATATCACCTTTTAAAAAATGTACTAGGAATGTAACGCGTAGTAAATACAAACGTGATGGCTTTTATTGTGAAGGTAAGTTATCTGAACCGGATGTTTCTCTGCTTTACTTTACGCTTTACGTGAAGTGTAGAAATGTCGCGAAGCGTCCTAAATGTTCTAGATGGAGCGCACGCGCGCATGCGTCTTTCTGCAGATAGCCACTGTGTGCAGATACTACACGCACACACACACACACACACACACACACACACACACACACACACACACACACACACACACACACACACACACACACACACACACATATGCCTGCTACAGTAAATGGAGGGTCACATTGCTTAAGGGAAATAAATCCAAAACAAGTCAACACAAGCCCACCAATAATAAGTAGGCTATCGCACTATTGATGCTATAATTTACACTATCATCTATTATTATTATATACAGTTACAACAATTTTTACTTATACAGTTTATAACCATATCTGTAACAGTCAAATATTTTGTTTGTATTTTCATGTTAATTTTGAAAATATATTAACTGAGAGTGGCAGACAAAAATATTAGTTAAAAATAGGTTAATTAGAGAAGTAAGAAGTACCACATCACATTCCCTCTAAATGGCTACCGTAACCAAAAACTGTGGGCTACTAAAACACTCTACATTACTGTCTCTTCTTAACATGTTCCATTAAAAAATGGTGTCAAATTGTTAAAAATAAAACTGATTTTTACATGATGCTGCGTGTATAACAAAAACATAGTCTTAAAATAAGATGATAGTGTGTTGTTTATGACAGCCAATAGTTTTTCCATACAACGTCAATTCAGTCTTGGGTGTAAATGGAATTAAAATGAACAATGTGGTGGTTTGTTTTGATTTTTCCGAGTAACTCTCAGTGCTTCATCACTACTCATGGGTCAGGTGCAACATGCGTCATCCTTATTTGCAGGTAACACTAAAGAGATACAGTCTAGACTGACTAATATATAGAAAACAACCGCCCATTTACGCAGCCATTTGCGTAACATTGAATTTGTCCAGTGATTAACTCAGCTGTTAAGAGCTCTTACAAATGCGGTATATCCTGCAGTGCAGGTTCTTTATGGGTGTTTTTCCATTGTTTTCCTCGTGACTTACGCACTATGGTCTGATGTCTCAGAGCAGGAGGAACCATTAGGTTACAAATCAGTGCACAAGCAGGACAGAGCCAAGAGGAGCAAACATGCTGCACTTGCTGGGGGTAAGTAAAAACGTCTTCATTCAGTCTTTTAGTTGAGAGTAAACATCATTGTCAACTATTCAAAGTTTCTGCCTAGAACTGTTATTGACTGTGTTGTTTTTTATGCTCAGGTCGTTGGCGGCCTTCTCTTAATCATAGTGTGCTTTTCAAAAGGACTTCAAGAGGTGAGTAATCATTTGAGGTGATTTTCAGTGTTAATATGTAATTCTGATAAAGAATGGGGTATACATCAGACACAGAAAGACAAAAACAAAGTCTTCACTCCATCTGCCCAAGGAAGTGCAGGGGAATGATTTCCTGAAACTGTTCTTATCTTTGACAGGGAAATAAAGCAAAGAAATCACAGCTGAATGAATCCTCCTCCACCAACAAGATGGTAAGTAATTATCCAGAATTAAATGTTGTTATTATTTATAACAATTGAGTTGTGTAAAATATCTGATGTTCATCTCTGTAACAGAAGGATTTGAGTGAAGAGGACGTGCATTTGCTGGCCAAGATCCTCTCAGTTGGATTGGTGGATGCAGATCCAAACTATCTCCACCATCTAAAAGGCTACAGAGACCTGCGTGGTGGTTGATCCTCAGTTAAAAAGACTCTATCATCCCTCTTAAGACAATTAGTGGACAGCGAAACACAGAGCGGCTGGTCCTGGGAACCTCAATGGACTTGTGATGACGCCAAATGAAGGCTGTTCACCATTGTGTTTCGGATTACCAGAAGTCTATACATTGTTGCAGCCCCTCTAGATGTTCCATGATTAACGGGAAATATGCACTTTATTCAGGTCAAACACCCAGCCTTGGTAATTTATTAGGAATAAGTGCTGCTTCAAGGGATCTTAATTGTGCTAACGTGATAATATAGATCTCAGATCCCATCTGCTTCCTTCACTGACAAGCTATATTTTAAAAGCTGCTAACACGTATGTGGAAGAAAGAGCATCGGGCATGTTATACTTTTTTTGCACTGCAGTGACTGATACTTGCTTTACGCCTGTTTTGATATTTAAATTGCATTGTTAAAGTGTTTTGTAATGTTAAATACCCTTTGTTCAGCTCTTAATTTGAACTGTAATATCTGCATCAGAGCCACAGACAGTTGCAGAGCATAAAGTTACCCCGCTTAAAATGAAACAATGCTATTTGACTGTTATGGAAGAATGCAACCTAAATTTCCTTTCAGCATTTAGCCAAAGGGTCAACTTATGTAACAGAGAGATGATAACTTTTGGGGGAAGGTCATGTGGCAAAATGAAATGACTCAGTAACATTTGTTATTCATCGATCTTATCTTTATTACTAAGGTTTGCCAATTACCCACCATTATACTGTATATACCCAGAACAAAAAACTGAACAGTGGTGCTTTTATTGCTCATTCATTCCACTTTTGGTTTGAGGAAGAATGTTGTTGTTCTTCTCTTAAAAGTGACGCAGCTTTGCTTTAAGGGATTGCCACCGTCCATTTTCATTTTAGAGTCACTTGTATTTGCTCAGTTTTTCAGTTTTGTTCATGTCTTTACCTAGAATGAAGAAGACAGTGGAAGAAAAGAAAGACAGACAAGGAGAGAGGGAGAGATTAAAGGGGGGCTGACTTCAGTTCAGGTGTTTGTCTCGAGTTGTGAAATGTGTGAATGTCACTTACTCCACACATGAGTGTTGAGCTTGTCTCCAAGCAGGTAGAGCAAGGTCACCACAGACATGTTGAAAAAGAAGAAGCCCACCAATCCAGCAGTGCTGAAGTGGCCCAACAGAGGATACACCCAAATCCCGACTGACAAGTACACCCATATAATCCTGCAGAACATGTTTTGAGAGAAAGAGGAAGAACAGTTCTTACTATCTGTCAGATCATCTTGTACTGTCTTGTCTGAAAGATCAATGTGTTATGCAAATATTTACTGGCACAGCCCTTCTTTCCCTTTGGCACTGATTTTACTGATTATTTAACACAAATAAAGAATCCTCATCCTAAACATACAGTATGTTTATTGTCTGCACATGGGGACACGTGGGGATCTAAAGGCAGAGTCATAGTATTTGAGCCACAGCGATTTGAGATTTAAAGTTTTTACCCTCAAGTTAATTTGCAGTGAAGTCGTACATACTGTACTGAATCGGATTTAGCACTAAGAATAGCCACACTTCTGTGTTTTAAGCTGCATTTAGTCAGGTTCAGATAAGAATGACATCATTGTTTTAAAGTTGTGCAACTAACTTTATTTCTATTAATGTATGTAATTCTTCTCATAGATCTGGCTGACTAATCACTTACCAAAATAAGTAAGACAAGCCCACAACTCCTAATGCTGCAAGTGCATGTTTGGTCTGTGGGTAGTTGTGAGGCTGCACCAGCAACTCTCCAAGTAAAACAGGCAGGACAAGTGTGTGCTGAGAAAACAGTGGAGCAATAAGTCTTCATGAGCAATGCATTGCTTCATTTTACACACAACATTCTTGCAGGAAAGAAAGAAAAAGTTTACAGACCATAGCATGGTTCATCCAGGGTGGAAAGAAGGTGTCAATAGTGGCTGGGTAGACCAACTCTCTGTCATAGGCAAAGATCGTCCAGAAAAGTAGGACAACAAACTAAACAAAATGCAAAGAACAGAGATTGTAATGTACAGCAAAAATAATTTTTAATGCCAAAAAGTGTTGAATTTTCCTAAATGTGTTTCTCACCATGCCCACAGGGAAGGCAAAGACAGAGAAGATGAGGTCTTTACATCTGCTTAGAGAAGTCTCTGACTTTTTCCCTTGTAGATCATTTACAGCTGCCAGTCCAAAGAACGTCATTTGCAATAACTGAAATATAAGCAACATTATCACGTCATTGTTTTCTGTTATACTTTTCTCACACCTGCAGTAGATATTATTGTATACTAATATAAAGAGATAATAGAGGTGTTACTCACCAAATTCAAAAATGTAAGGTACTTCCACGGTCCTCCATAAACAAAGATTCCTGGTGGTAACTCCTCTCCATCCTTAGAGGCGAGACACATCACAACAAAAGCATACCAGATGAATGCTGTGATGTGGTAAACTTTCCTCAGGGTTGAAGTCATTCTAACGTAAGTTCAAAATACGCAACAAACAAAATAAATTAAGCACTGGGAAATATACAACTAAATAAAGTGTTTCCTTTCCCTTTAGACTCGAGGTACTCAAGGCGGTGAGGGTTTTTTGAAAGATTAGTGTAATTCAGCACAAGCTTATCAAGACATTTGCGAGAGGTGGAGGCAAAATGACACTTTAACCCCCACAAGAGGCCCACTGTTTCTTATGAAGCAAACGACTCCTTCTTTCATAACCAGTGAACTGTAGCATGTGACTGGTGGCAATTTCAGTCACAGTGAGACCTTAATCGGTTTCAGTCTCAGTGTTTTGCAAGAGAAGCCCCCCACCAAAGTAAATCACATTAAGTAAATAAATCAGGATCAGTTCATAAAGACACCGGGACTGACAGGCTAGAACGTGGCACACTGGCAAAAGAGTGGATGTGAGGCCAAGACCTTCATGCACACTATTATCTTTTCCCACATGTTGTATTGTGTCACATGCTGGGGTCAAGCTGGGGAAATATTAAACCTCTGAGATCTCTGTAAAAAAAAACCTTAACAAAACTGGACAAAAGAACAAACTAAGTAAAATGCCCTTCCAGAGTACAATATGAACTTCATCCTCAACCCAAAGCTCAATCAAAGCTCTAAAATGAACTGAAGACTAAAAGAATCTTAACTCTGTCACCACAGACTTTGTAATAGTGCTCTCAATCTATATAATACTTAAAACATTGTAACATTTTGAACATGACCCTTTTATAAATCAAAATAGATCAATCTTAACTAAATAGAATGGTAGCAACTAAAACTTTTGGTTATGATAGCTTTCATGATAAAGGATCTAATGTAAATGTTTTGCTCTACCCAGCCAACATGAACATTAAAAGATGTTTACTTATAAGTGTGGGACGAACATTCAGTTCAGCATCAAACGTCACCCTTTTAACTCTGTCCCCAGCGGCGGAAAGTGAGCCTCTTGTTTTGCTCATGGCCTATCAGTTCTTTTGTTCAACTACAGCTATCGTGCAGCTATGAGTGACTGTGGTGTCCAAGCTGTCCTAAAGAAGAGGCCCTCAGGAAGTGGCTTATAAATTCTTGTATTAAAAACAAAACAAAACAAAACAAGAGATGTTGTAAACAGCTATTAAATCAATATGGGCAAAGTAGCGATAGCAAAACTTACAAGCAACAGTTTAGCCATTAAAATGAGCCTAGCTAGATTTAAACAGTAAAATGGCCTTTAACACATTTCTGACAGAGGGTGTCAGTCTTCCATCAAATAAGGAATACCATTATGTGATGAATGTTATGTTACATTCTCAGGGCAGGTTGTTATTTTTTCACAGGGCCCAAAGTGCCTGGCATTGGGGTGGATAGTTTTGGGTAGCAGTAACTCTTATTTTTGGCCTGTGGGTGGAGACAGAGGAGAGCTCATAGTGGTGAAACTCTCATGAGATATTGGGTAGCTTGTGTAATCTTGTTTATCAGTGGTTAAGTAAGTCAAATTATATAATCATAATATGTAATCAAGATGTAAACATCTCTATGTGTTACACACTGAAACTAGGATACATGACTGCAATCTGGGTGTAACTTGTCTGTGAAATGGCGAAAATATTAACTGAAATACAAATTGGTCACAACTCCATAGCTCAATTCAAGCACAGGCATAATAATTCATTCTAAGCACCTTGAGTTTCAATGATGTCATAATCAAAAATGTTAACAGTGATCTAAATGTGATATTTTTGCAGATGTGACTGTGAACCTGACTATGCTTAAAAATCTGACCTGAGGATACATAAAAAAAAACTCTTCACAAAAGCGTTTTGATATTTCACAGTGGGAAAAGCATGAGTGTAATTAATAAGATGATGATGATGATGATAGCTGCAATCCATTTAGCTGCTGCAGCTTCAGGGTCCTGGTATTGTGTATTCTGGGTCAATGTCACCCTGTCATGTTGGTTGGAAAGAACAGAGCCATTGTTAATGGTGCAATAAGTAACTTCATTTTGCAAGATCAGCCAGACAGGAGCCAGAGAAACACATTTTAAAGGAAATTTATTTACAAATATAAATGTAATCCATTACAGAGAAGCACAACACTACTTACTCTTATGTCAGTTATTTGCTGTCTTGGAATTTCTTGTTGTAATGTTCAAGCATTATTGCAATATTGTGATATGGTAGGAATGTCATGTTTAACCTGGAATCTTGTTCAATGTTTAATTCAGATTAAACAGATCAACGAAAGTCACAATTTATTTAGATGTGAACAATAACAGCATTTCATGGTGTGAATTTACACATCCATCTGTTTTTCATAAATACATGTACTGTATAAGTAATATTCAGCACATTTTGTGAAACACTATGATACAAACTACACTTCCACAAGCTCAAACTATTTCATACTGTATAATCTATTAACATCTTATGTTGTCAGTGACATTCATGCAAAAGTTTATCAGTGCTTTAAAAAAACACATACTGTAAAAATGAAAAATCTGTTGCACACATTGCACTTAACCCATGCATTCTGTAAAACCATATTTAATCCCACACAAATCAGTCCATGTACTTTTCACTGGTAGCAACTTGGTTTTTCATCCATTAAGAAGCCTTTTGCTGGACATAGTACATATAACTCACAAGAGGTTTGCATGTCCGTTTTATCCCTTGAAGCTTTGGTGGAATGCATCGTCTGTCATTCAAACATCTTACTTCAGCTCATCTTCTTCTTATACATACTTTTCAAACAGTTTTTTCTGATAAAACTCGTATAGTTATGGTGCCATCTGTGAAAGTAGCAGAGAAGCAAAATTATTATCTCACAGGCAAACAGATGTACATTTAAATGTGTGATAGTAACAATGGTGTCTTATGTATTCATACCTCAAATCGACTGTAAACCTTTCTCTCCTTCCTCATGCTCTGGATCCTCTCCAGAGCCTTATCCCTTTCCTGTTGTGATTTAGGCTCTCTGCTGAGTGTCCTGAACCGTCTTTCGTTCTCCCTTTTAGCTTTTTTGCCAGCTTCATCTTCTTTCTCCTCATCTGTTGCAGGAGATTCTTTGGTAGCCTCATTCCTGCTCTGGCTGTTAGCGGAAATCTGCTCTAGAAGCAGCTTTGTATCATCTCTGAGGTTACTGCTTGAGAGCACATTGGCAGTTGAAGAGTGGTAGCGGGACTGGCTTGATTTTGGCTGCTTGGACTTTGGTGACAGAGGAACGACCTCTTCTGATGTGTTCTCTGTTGCTTCAGAGCAGCTATTTTGCCTTGATTGTTTTTTTGTTTTCTTACTTCTGGCAGACCCCTGGGTAGAACTTTTCTTGACCTTATTTGTGGCCTCAGTATCCTCAGGTTTTTTCTCACCAGAGATGGGTAGTTCAGGCTCTTCACTCTGATGGCCTTTTTTACTTTTTCCAGCAGGTACGGGTGCTTCTGAAGGCTGGCTTTCAGAAATCACAGATCCAAGTGTTGGCTCTTGTTCTGTTGGGGTTTTTGAGGTAGGCTCAGTTGGGGTAGAAGCTTTGTTTGAGTCCAATGTAATCTGACTAGGAAGAGAGGGTGTAACTGAGGGGCTGCACAATCTAGACGTGTTGGTTTCTGTTTTTTCAGCCTCGGGGCACAACACTGGTCTCAATGAGTCAGTTTCAGGAGAAGAAGAATCTGTTTCAACAGGAGTAGTAGTGACAGATTCTGTCAGGTTAGGTTCAGAGGGAGGGGCTGCTTGTGTTAATGCGTCTTGTGAAGATGCATTTATTGTAGACTCTGAGGTATTTGGAGGGGCGTCTTGATTGACAGGGGAGTGTACTTTTGATGGGGCACGTTCCAGTTGGGGAGTAATTGTTTCACTTTGGTCAGGTCTGGAAATAGAACTTTCCAGATCAGATATATCAGGTAAACCTGACTTTGGTGATGAAGGGCCAGAGCTGGGATCTCTGCTATCAGCTTTGTTGTCCTTTGATGATCTAGCCTCAGATTTCTCTGCAGTAACCTTCAGGCCAGTGTCAGAGTCTTCTGATTCGGGGGCACTTGTTTCTAAAGGTGTAGAAGACTCTTCAGAATTTGTCTTTGTGGTGGACTGTGATGACGATGTGTTCGGTTCTGGATAAGTATCAGCTTCCACATGTGCAGAGACAACAGCTGAAGGGGTCTCAGATGACACAGACTGAGGAACAGGATCTTGTGAGGATTCAGATTCTGTAAATGTTGTAGAGGTTACATCCTTTGCTTGGGAGGACTCACATGATGAGGAGCTGACAGATTCTTTTGTCTCTGTTTTGTCAGACTTTGTAGACAAAATGTTGAAAGGGGGGATTATGGAGTCTTTTGGGGTAATGTTAGAAGATAAAGTTTCTTCAGAAGAGGGAAGAGGAGCAGGGTTGGATGTTGGAGGACCTTGACTCATCTGTGAACCAGAATCTGACAGAGCATCATCAGACAAACAGCTTTCAACAGTTGGGTTAGAGCGGGTCAACTCTGATCCACTCTGTTGTTCAGATAGCAGTGCAGGGGAGGACACACGGGTTTCTAACTTAACTGACTGGGGGTTTTCAGTGTCTGATTCAGAAGGTGGTGCAACCTCTACTGAACCGGATGCCTTTAAGGTAAGTTTAAGGGTTGGGCTTTCACTTTCATCAGTTCCTTGCGAAAGAGTAGGAATAGTAGAAGGAGCAGTATTTGTTGGTGTAGGTGGTTGACTTGAGCTTTTCCGTTTTACAGCAGTTTTTGACAGCTGTGCCTCTTTAGCACGTTTGCTTGAAGAAGATTTTGGGGTAACATTAGAGGATAAAGACTCTCCAGAAGGGGGAAGAGAAGCAGAGTTGGAGGTTTGAGGACTTTGACTAATCTGTGAACAGCTTTCAACAGATGTTTTAGAGTGGGTCAACTCTGATCCAGTCTGTTGTTCAGATAGCAGTGCAGGGGAGGACACACTGGTTTCTAACTGAACTGATTGGGGGGTTTCAGTGTCAGATGTAGAAGATGGTGCAACCTCTACTGAGCTTAGAGAGAGTGAACTGGATGCCTTTAAGGTAGGTTTAGTGATTGGGCTTTCACTTTCGTCATTTCCTTGTGAAAGAGAAGGAATAGTAGCAGGGGCAGCAGTTGGTGGTTTAGGTGGATCAGTGGGGCTATCCTCTTTTGCAGCAGTTTTTGACAGCTGTGCTTCAGCAGGTTTGCTTGAAGGGGATTCTGTTTCTGTAGAAACATGTAGGGATGTTGCTGTTTGTTTGTGTTTCACTCCTGTTTTCCTTGTATTTGTTGAAATGCTGGTTTCTTCCTCTTTACAGCTTTGGGGGAGACTGGAATTACTTTTTACATCATGACTGTCATGTTTTTTAGTCTTATCACTAGTAGACAGAATGACTGACTCACATTCTGCTGTTTTATTTGTATCATCTGCAGTAATATTTTTACGGGATAACTCCACAGATGATGAAGCATCAGCAATCTTTCCTGAGTCTTCTTCTGGTTTATTTCCCTCCTTTTTACCGGTTGTACTTGTCTTTAGATCAGCTGGTGGTTTCATTGGAGCCTTGTCCTTGCTCTTTTCAGCTTCTGCCAACTTAGCTGCTTTGCGTTTTGCTGCCAACTCTTTGAAAAACATGAACCTTTTGTCAGGATCATTCATATCAACATTAATTGGAGTGGTGAGAAACGATTTGGATAGTTGCACTGGTTGATCAATTTTGGACTCAGAAGGCTTGGGTTGGGGCACTGATTGCGAGGATTCAGTTTTTTCTGTATCTGTCGGTTTGAGTGACTCCTCTTCCTTGCAGTTTTTCGAAGGATCTTTGGTATCGTCTTCCTTTGATGTATCTTTATCATCTTCTTTACTGGTTCCATCACCTGGTTTGGACGAATCTCCACCCGAGGAATCAAAAGTGCTTGACTTTAAGTAATGGCTCCATCCGAGAGGTTTTCTTGCAGATCGCCGTTGTCCTAAAACCTGTGAAAGAAAAGGTTGTTTGCTCTGTTCGGCTTCATTTGTGTCACTTTCCTCATCCTGTTGGCCTGGAGCAGTTTGGGTATCTTGAGAAGCTTGCTGGTCAAGAGAGCTGAATATCAGAGAGGATCTTAATCTGGAGCTCCTGGGCGCTGCAGTATTGTAATTCCTACGGAATGATCCATCCCTCCCAAGAGCAGTGGTTTTTGGCTCTTTTTGTTCTGCTTCCTCTGCTTTTTCACATTCAGCAGTGGATGATGAGTCTGAGGTTGTTGATGCTGTTTCTGATGCCACTGCAGTAAGTGCATCCAGGATTTTTTTGGGCTCCTCTTGTACAGTGTTTTTCTTATAACTTGGCAGCTGACTTGCCCTGGGTAGCGCCGGAACCTTAAACTCTCTGATAGTTGGGATTTTAGGCAGTGATACATCCAGGCCAGGTGCTGTTTGTTGTGTGGGGTTCAAATGTTCTTTTAAAGGTTCTGTTGCCTGAGGTGGCACCAGGCCTTCATCTCCTGGAGTATCATGTGCACTTAGGAATGAGGTAATCCTCCAATTTCTTAGCCCACGTTTCACTGTAGGATCCTTGCGGTCAGTGCCAGGTTCTTGGAAAAACTGCTTCTGTTCAGTTGGATTGGGAGAGCTTTGACAGGCATATGGTTGTTCTAAACTCTGTCTTCTAGGTTGAGCTGGCCTAAATGGTAAATTGGCAGCAGGTAGGGATTTCTCAGAGGCCTGGTCAAGCTCCACATTTCTGGTAGATGATAAATAGTTAAGCACAGGGTCAAAGTTATCAGAGGGTTGCATCCCTTGTGGTAAACCAGATTCAGAGTATTGGTCTGATGAATGATAGCCTTGATTCCAGAACTTGTCATAGGCACTGGTATCTATTTCTGGTTCTGTTCTGGGTTCTGGATAGAGCTGTAGCCCCTTGTGAGACTGCCTTCCCTGGCTCTCAGGTTCAGGGATTCCCTGCTGCTGCAGGAATGGATAAGAGAATCTACCACCTTCAGCATAGCTGTGACGTTTGAAGGCAGTATTTTCCATCTTGGCAATCCTGGAGAGGTTCTGATCATATGGTTGCTGAGAGGGAAACCTACTGTACGTATCTGAAGGACCATGCAGGGATGACTGTCTTTTAAGTGGCACCAATCTCCAATCTACATCCATGGGTTCATCATAGGAATGTCTTACCCTGTCTTCTGGATGACAGGTGTCCAGCGATTGAAACTTCCTGGGATCTCTGTACAGTAAAGATGTTTCCTTTGTGTATTTCCTGTGTTGCGAAAGGCTAAAATCGTCCACTGGAGCAGGCACATCTTCCATCATAAGTGGTTGGGAATGTGCAAACAGGATCCGAAACTCTTCATCAAAGGTTGCTACGAGCTGTCCAAGAAAAAGGTGTGCCATGCTGCGGTGGAGCTTCTCAAAAGACCACATGAAGCTATACAAAAACATAACAATAACTGAGGTTTAATACACTTCCTTAACAGATACAAATCAAAAATTGTACAAAAATGCCTGTCACTTGCTTGTGTGGTGTTCGGTTCAGAGGTATAATTTTCTGTTTTAAATGGCCTCACCTGTAGTTTCCACTCAGCACAGCCCTGCAGTCTGTCAACAAGAACCGATCCATCATCTGACCTTTAAATGATTTCCCTGAGCGGCAGTGATATGTGACACCGGTCACTGTTCTCACACGTAAGAGCTGCAAGACACACACACAAAAAGATCAAGTCAGAGAATAATAACTATCTTAAGTAATGCATTGTGTGGTGTTTGTGTTGTGAACTGCATTATAAGCTAGGTGGCAGCATTGCATCAGTACTACCACCTTCGAGATCAGAGGATAGAAAATGGCTGCTTTTCAAGTTCCCTCATCAGTCCCTCCGGCAAATTGCAGTAATTGACTGATTTGTATAGACAAAAATAAATAACATACTATGAATATTCACTATATAGATCATGGACGACAAATATTTATGAATTAAATGTGATGTGAATGTGCCATATTTCTTTAACTACAATGCTGCTGTTCATCATAATAAAGGAACATGACACTCACTATGTTTTTCAAGCTCTGTGGCACAGACGAAGAAATTAATAGCTGTTAGGTGAATTGTTTGGTGAAGTTTTTGATCATTCATGGGATTTGTTATTAAACTGGTAGTTATGCATTCATGTTACTAAATTCATAACTTTTTACAACACATAACAGTTATATTAACATGCACAGGCAGCCTTTCTCTGTGTTGTGAGTCTAACAATACAGCTTTATTACAGTGCCTCAAATGTAATTTTATTTGAGAGGAACATGTACTTACTTGAATGGTCTCTAGATTGACCCTGCAGTTGTTCACCATGTTGATGAAGTGATGTGCATTCTGCTCATCTAAAAGGATGTAGACGGCAACATTCCTCGAAGCAGCATTGAGAAGATCCGCAAAAATGTCAACATCAGTAAACATATCCATCACTACAGCAATGACCTAAGAAGATAAAAGCCACAAAAAGAACCAGTTTGAAATCAAAGCAGCTTGACACTGAGACATCAAAGTCAAGTTTGCTATGAAATGATCGTTATAAAGAAAGCGAAATCCGACCTGCCAAGCATTTTGGATAAGTCTTCGAGCCTGCTCCTTGATACTTGGCATGTCAGCCTCAGCAGGGCTGACCAGAGTGGTGACCTCTGTGGGCCCAATGTAGTGATGCATCTGAGGCCAGCCAAGGTCCAAACCTGGGACATCCAGGTCAGAGTGAACCGGCCAGTAAGTGTTGGAAGAGCTCTCTCCATCGGTCCCCAGAGATTGTTGTTCAGGGTGGGAGCTGTCCAGAGGGAACTTAATAGAGCTCTGGATATACTGAATCTCAGGTGTAGACAGGAAGTCCACCACATCAGCTGTCTGGAGGAATTTGTAGTATCCATGTAAATCCTCCTCAACCAGTGCATCAATAGCTATGCGATACTCTTCCCGGTAGTGAGGAGGGAGGTAGTTGGGATCCAGGGGGTTATCCCCAGCAGAGGAACACTGAGAACGACGTGCCATACTGTTGTCTGTGGAGGGTGAGGGCAAAAGAAGACACAGTATGAATAATTCTCCGACACATGCCTGTTTCAACCAGACGGAAATGATTCAATGACTCATGACTCATTCATTTAAAATTGGTCTACAGCAATTTAATAATCCATTAGCTGTTGATGCTTGTTCTCAGGCAAAATGCTTCAAAGTTGGTTCCAGTTTCTCAAACATAAACATTTGCTGTTTGTCTTCTAATGATAGTAAATTGATCATCTTCAGCTTTTTGACAGTTTGTCTGATAAGATATTTAATTTGAGCTCTGGGAACTTGTTGTCTTATCAATGATTATATGTTTTTATTGTTTGTGAGTAATAATCAAGTAAGTAATAATCATTGTAGCCCCAAGGTTTATATTAACTTCTATTATCTTTCAGTGGAATTATACTGTGATATGACTGCATCATGTTTTCACTTTACTAGAGACAATGATTCAGAAATCAGCTCATAACAAAAAAAAAGAAAAAAAGAAAAGAAATAACCTACAATTTCATGTGTTCTGTCAGATGCAGAGCATTACAGTTGGACAAAGACAAGTTTGAAACCCGGGTGACTTCTTCATGTGAGACTGAATGTCAAACTGAGATGAGAATACTGTTATATTGCTAATCTCAAATTTAATCCAGTCATTTAGCTCAGCACAACAGCTCCCATGGCAGTTAAAGTGATGGGTTCAACACTGCAGATACAATGATAGGGCCCTATCATTACAGAGGCCCCTCGTAACGTAGGCTAGTTACAATACTACAGAAGAAGATCACACAAAGTGCAGAGGAGAAGATGGAATCTGACCACAGGATAGATGATTATGGGTGTGGCTCCTCCCTCTGACCAAAAAACCAAAAGACTCCATTCGCAAGTTCAAGGAAAACAACACATAGAAGATACTGAAATGCAAAGCCAAGGACCCAACTTTACTCCGACAACTACAAAGAGAAATTTCACGTATCACCGACTGGACTGTTTTTTTGTTCCTGGCGTCTCGGGGGTCTAAATGTTCTAAAACACTTCCCACTAAATCCGAGCTGACATGTCAGAAACTTTCAGAAAGAGAGCCTGTACCACCGACCACCGCGCGCGAGCCATATGTTAAACTTCAAAACTTCGTATTATCCATCCATAAAACAATAACACAGCTGCGGTCAAGTGTTTAGAGAACTTACCTCACTGATATCTAGGGCTACTCGTCAAAACTCTGTTGGGTTAAACTTTAAGCCAGTCATCTTGTCTTCTTTCCCGTGTTTCCCACCGTGTTGCGTCGTGCCTCTAGTCCGTATGTGACTTCTCGAAAGAGTTGAGTTGCATAGTTTTTCCCCCTTCACCCAGCTAAACCAGTTTATTGTCATGCTCGAGGCATGTCGGCGAGGATATTACACTCACAGCACTGAGAGCAAAACTGCAGTCGACACACACTTCGCCCCGCCTCGACTGGAGCAGCTCCACACACTCAGTTCACTCCTGCTTCCCTCAGCTCAGTCAGTGAGTCAGTGTCAGTGTCCATGGCTGTCCCGAGGCGGCTGGACTCTGCACATCTGTTATCTGTCCATTGAGGTCCAGCTGAGTGACTGCTGCTACTAGCAGCTGCATGGTGTAGGACTCCACAAGCAGGCCGGCCCATTAGTAGGCTACTCACTCATACTTATGAACTCTCTCACTCACTTTGTAACTTGGCTCACTTTTTTTAAATTAGGTTTCATATCACCCAAACACTCTGGTCTGTCTTTTACAGGTAGGCTATAACCCCACTTGGTGTGAAACATCTGGATGGGAAATCAATACTGTGTCATTCCAGTAGGCTAAATCAAACTGATGTTGATCACCTACTGTTTCTACTATGGCACCATATAGGTTAAACTAGCTATATCAGCTATATTAATGGGTTAGCCTACTTGATACTTGATTAGCCATATAATTGCTAAATGTGAATTGGCAAGTAGCCTAATGGAAAACTGTCACTGGACTACCTTCCAGTCATACATCGCCATAGGGCTAACAGACATTTGTGACTGGAATGCTTCTAAACTGTGAGGCAATCACATGTTGTCTGATTAAGTAGCCTAATTGCAAATGTGTTTTTCTTTCCCACAAAACACAATAGCTGAACTGAAGTAAGGTAATAGTAAGGTAATAGTAAGTTACTTAAGGTAAGTAATAGTAAGTAGCTACATAATTAAAGTTAGAGTTCCTCTTGTAGAGAGTTCATTTGTTGAAATCTACAGTAGGCCTAGAAGGCTTAACATTTCAGTTTATATTTTTCTGATGGGGAGTCAAAACTCTATGACCTTTAAAACAGCATTTAAAAAAGGGGTGGTGCCTTGTGCACTGAATCATTATCAAATTGTAGTTGGAACTTGCTTGGGAATGGGGGTGGGGGTGAATAGCAACATATAATCAAACATAACTCTTATTAAGCTAGGCCTATTAGGCTATATGATTTTCACTGGTAAACATATGTGGAGTTACAAGCAACAGGCTACTTCATAAACTCTTACACACCCATTAACTGATGACACGATAGACCACTTACACCCTGTCTCCCTTAGACATTTGTCTTTGCATGGGCGAATATGTCCTTTTTTGGGTGGACAGAATGGGACCTTATGTGGAAATGCTATCGGTTAAAACACCTCTAGTGTTTGTGTGTTAAGCTTTGCAATGCTGAGGATGTCACACAACATGCCAGATGTTTGTAAGGCCCTGCTATCTGTGGATGAAGGTGCAGTACCGTAACACTTACTAAACTGTGAGGCATCACAGTGAAACCAGGACAAACCTTAAAAGCCTGAGGGAAAGGCTTTTTCTACCAACATAGTGCCAACATTAATTCCTGTGTGTCTGATCATGGTTCATTAACAATTTGCTTGCACCGTTCACTGTAATAAGCCCGGACTGAAGAGATTTTACGCAAAGTTGTGATGTGTCTTTACCTTGTGGTTTAGTTTGGGCACTAATGTGGAAACTTAGCTCTGAAGTTGGAGGAGGGCCATCTGAGAGCTCAAGATAGGACCTTGTGGTTCATGTTTTGTTAAACCCTGGAAGGAGAGAGGCGGACAGACTTATTACAGTGTTTTTCCTTCAACGGTTGCTCCACAGTCAGACCTAAAATAGCCTGGTCAGGATGAAAACTGATGTAACTAAAGTAAAGGAAGTGATGCAATGTAGCTGCTCAAGTGAAGACTTGAAGACAATCCCTTATTGTTCCCTCTAGGCAACACCCAAGACACACAGAGGAGTAGTCGCAATAGAAACTTTAAAATTACTGTTCACTCAGATAAAAGATAGTTGCTGCACTACATACCATGGACGGCATTCACAGCAGCATGCTCTTAACCCTCTGTAGCTCACAGAATAATACAGATTTGATGCCTTGCCTTTTGGTTGTGTGACTGACAGCCTGCCCTTGATTATGAAACATGAACTTGGTGACAATGAATCAACACTGGGACCCTCCCCTTCTTCGTAAAACATCCCCAGGAATGTGTGACTCAAACATACAAAGAAACTGATATGAATTATGTGATGATACATTGTTCAAATGAACCACACTGATTATTGTTGAAAGTGAACAAAGACACAGTATCTCCTGTTGTAAACAAATATTGTAGACAACAGAGTATTTTAGATAGCTGATAACGGTGTCTATGGAGCCCTGGGAGAATAAGTCTGGTTTACTTAAAGTATTACGAGATACACTTCATGCCTGACATATTTATCTGATAGATTTGGAGTCAGATTTAGGACATTTTACTCTAAACAGTACACTTTATCACTGTATTTGCTCTTCCACATTAAGCCGCAGATACTGTAATAAAGAATACGATCCTTGAATAATCATCATACACACCAGTGTAGCTGTGACAGATGCAACCTGAGAGGCTTGGGCTTCAACAACAAATCCAGCATGCCATGTGTCAGGCCACTATAAAGCTCCCATGTGGCAGCTGGAAAGAAGTAGATAACACACTGTTGTTAAAATATTAAACCCTCAGTACTCAGTTTGTTTTCCATTGTGTGGATAAAATCATTGAACTATGGGTAATCTAAAGTTGGATTTCAAAACAGGACAGGAAACATAAAGAGACAACGATAACTTCAAAGTAACAGCTTACCACCGACTGCTTTCATCAACATTACTATAGTAAAATTTCAATTATGGGACAGGTGGTGGCATGTATTTTCCTGGTGTGGGAACTGACATGTCTATACCTGGGTTGGCCTTACGGGAAATATTATTCAGTGACATACAGTCATGCTTTTTTCAACACGAAACAACTTCCAAAATCATTTCCCCTTTTTTAGGATGTAGGTCAATACATTAACTCTGCTGGTGCTGAAAGTTTTCATATAATTTGTCCTGTATTTTGATTTTGTTATCTGCAAAACTAATGACATTCACAACTTCCTTTACCGTGGTATCTGTCATACATGTCAGCATGCTAACATGCTACTTGTGAAAAGGGGAAAACTTATAAGGCATAGATAGAAGGTAGGGATAGCTAAGTGGACACGCTGCTGTTAGCTTTCAGCCATCGTGGCTGGAGAAACTTGGTCAAATGCAATAATTTGTATTTTTGGCAAAAAGTTCTCGCAACTGAGATAGTACTTTATGACAAAATATGTTTTATTTATCAGGGAAGGTATGCATCTATCTATTGTTTCTAACTTGTGTCTGTGCTTTTGTGGTGTTGCTAAGGAGAGATTAGGAAGAGGAAAGAAAACAAAGGAAAGAGGAAGTGCAGCATCTGTGGAATCCATTTCTGGATGCATCATTTGACACAAAGGCAGAGGAAGTCTTAGCAGTTCTCAAGGAGGTGAGATCAGGCTTTAGAGATGATGAAGGTGGAATTAAGCGGCTGCTAATTTAGTACACTTACAAATGAGCGCGGCATTGCACTTGGACTGGACGGATGGCTAACACATAGTCCATAAATTTATAAAGGACGTGTGATAGAGCTGAGATTATGACATTCTGTAATCATAAAACTAGAGAAAATCCTGTTATTTCATTTTAGAATCATTTTATATTTAATCTGACATAATTTTACATTCAGAGTGAGTGAGATTACATACTTATCAGTAGAAGAAAGACATGCTGCTCTATATTTGTCACTTGGAGAGGCCATGACAAATTCCACAGATGAATGTATTCCTACAACATTTTGTGTCTCCAAGAGATACTCTACACACCTTTCAGTCCCCCTGCCGCTGGGCTAGATGGCAGTGATCACAATACAGTCTTGTTAGAAGAGGCTGGGGCTGTCCAGTCAGAAATCGTCACCTTGCTGGTGAAGAAAGGAGCCAGCATAAACACACAGGTGAGGAAAAACACAGCAGTAAAAACAACAGGCACACAGCAACATGAAGATGTAAATCGGCCCCCGGCTGTGTCTTAGGACCTCTTAGATGGGCACCTCTGCTTTAACCTGTATTTCAGGCCATGCTAGGACAGTGCACACTTTGCTGCAACTTCAAGTTGAACCAAGTTGACACAGTGAGTATGCTCAGTCAGAAGTAGGTGTTTCAGTTTTGACTGCCCTCTTCCTCGTCAACAGTGTTTATGTATTTACTGTGTTTGTTCTGTGTAGTTGTGGAAAAGATTTGTATCAGAAGTGCAGAACATTTGTGCTTATTAAATCCTCTTTGGATGCACTTTGGCTTTCTGTTCTATGCAAACAGGTATGCATTTACATACAAGCTTACGTTCACCTGCGTGCACTTGCATGTGTGTGAGCAATTATATTAGCTCAAGTGCTTGTGTGATTGTGTGTGTAATGACACGCGGTAAATGGCAGGTTGAAACAGGTGTGGCAGTTTTTTTTTTACATAGTATAGAATGAAAAAATGTAAGTAAATCAAAAGAGATACAGAACCAGTTCTGGCCTTATCCAACCTCTTGCCAGTTGAAGTAATGAAAGAAAAAGAAAATTTGCATAAGCTATAGAGAGCAAACTGACGTCTTTAATTACACCATGACTGCTGCCTGATCGTAGAAAAACAGGTAACAGCAACTGTGATTTACATTTTAGAAGAGTTTTCAGGCTCACATCAACTTGCCTAATGACTTTCCAGTTCTATTGTATTGTATCCTGGTGCACATCCTGCAGCTGCAGCACACTGGAATGTTCTGCATTGAGTCAGGGACACACATGACAGGAAAGACATCATATCCCCCCAATTTATCTTATATGCAAAGACACAACAATGGCTGTCACTTTCTCTCAGCCTTGAGAGAAGAAGTGGAGCGACTCCCACCGAAGTGAGATAGCAAACATCTGTGATCGATTATGACATAATCAATATAGTGGGTGGGGGATCTGCTTGACATTACAGTGATGTCACTGCACTCTGAACCCTGTGGTTCAGCTGCAGAAGGAGCCTTACGCACACAGTACATGAAACATGCTTGTCTGCACCACACCGTCTACATTTCATACTTCCAGTGACCTTTCAAGTTGTACCATTTACTTTTGTAGTTTATCTTTCCATCTGCCTGTGGTTAGTTTGTTCATGGCCCTGAAGACGCATTGGCAAACATTCAAAGAGCAGCACTATAACCTGCAGAACCAATGAACTGTGCCAAGTTTGCCGTCTGGGCAGTCAGGTGATGGCGCTTTGCACTTCTGTATAAAATATAGATTATTAAGAAACGCCCAGTTATTTTCTTTCTCAGATGAGATTTCCTGCTTCAACTGCTGCCCCTGAATGTGGTGGGATTAAGAGATCAAGAGGGATAACAGGTCAAAAGTATGATGTTATGATGTCACGAGAGAGTGAGCTTACACCTCAAGCTTCAAACACAAACACTGACATGAGCTTACTAAAGTTGACATAATATTTTACTCATCAGTTGCTGCATTTAGTATTTATGTAACTGTAGATTTTTTTTTTTCTGACCACAAATTCAGCTCCTAAAAATCTAACCATAGACTACTAACTCCACAGATAAAGAGGGATCATTAATCACTAAATTATATTCTCCATGGTATTCTGTAATACATACAATGAAATGTCAACAAGGATTTCTGTCTTTCATAAAATACACAACGTTTCAAGGAAAACCGGGGGATCATGTTTTAATTATAGACTATAGAGGAACTGAACTTTTGGTTTACCCTGGCTGTCATCGGGTTTTTATGTATTTATTATTCAGACGCTTAAGCATAGTATGCCCCTTTGTCAACTCTCCAAGTTCAGGTTGGACTGCATTGAGATGTTCTGCCTGAGAATGATATTTAAACAGCGCCACACCCTGGACAGCCTACTCACAGCATTTTATTCTGTTGAGATCACCCTGCCTGAGGCCACAGTTTAGGGAACCTTGCAACACAATTTTGGCAGCTTCTGTAACAGAGACAATAAGTACGGTGTTGATTTTTCATTAAAAAACTAACATCTTCATAAAATCTCTCTTGAACTGTTATATTTTTACAGATTATTTTTGGATTTTGGACCACCACAGCTCTGCTGATAAGAAAGATCCCCTCAAAAAGGCAATGGCTCTGTGAGGAATGCAGGCACAAGGGTTCTGGCCAACTATGCACACAGTTGAAGATTACAGTGAATCACTTACAAGTCAATGTGCAGCGGACAGCAGAACCAAAAAGCACTATATTTAGTCAGCCTACTCATGTTGACTTGCTCATGTGCTAGACCCTCCCACTATAGGTTAAATACTCAGGTTGGAATGCTGTGACTATAGATCAATCTGGACTTTGGATTTTGATTGTGTTAAAGTTAAACACTAAATTGTTCTCTAACTCACCATTGAAAGAGACAGTAAAACATTGATTATGCCTGAACAAAGATCAATTCTCTTTTATTTTTCATAGTTTAACTTGCCTGATAGACACTGTTGTTGACTCTAATTCTGACCTGTTGCTCTGCAGAACAAGACAAAGTTGTTCATTATTTTACAACAAGATTTATACACTTTTTTTGTAGTAGCCTAATAGGCCTACATAAAGCATAATAGAGAATATTTAAACAAATTAATTTACTGACTATCTGATTTCTTTTTAAATTAAAAGTGTGGTGGGGTGGGCTATAACAAAGTGCTTCTAGGCAATAGAACGTCTCTGGCTATAATGTGGACAGGGATTAATAAACTAATGATGAGGCACATTAAGTATTTCAGAACCAGAGACAGTAAAAAAGTCACAGACTGTAAATGCCATATATTCACCGGAGAAGAAGAGTGACGTCTTCCTACGTCAGGACGTTGACTCCGCCTCCACACTTCTCCGCGCGCTGTCATCAAAGATCGTGTATACTTGAGAAGATGAATCACCTCACAGTGAGAAAAAGTGTCTTTAAAAGAAACTTGTTTTTACATACGCCCACGCAGTGCACGAAATTACATGTATTAAGTTTTGGGGGGCACGTATATCGGGTCTTTAAAAAAGACAGCAGATAATGGAAAAGTTGAGTGAAGGAGAAACAATGAGTCTCACCGTACTCCGATGAGCCGAGGGAGTGACACCTCTTCATTTTCCTCTCTCCGGCCCCACTCATACACGCTGTGTCCTGTGTGATGCTAACTTAGCCTCAATGTACACACTTTTTTCCTGTAAGTGTTTGTGTGTTTAGGGCCAAAACCTTCAGTTGAACCACTCAGGCATTAGGCCAGCTGCACTGCGAACATGGCGGGTGTTATCCGGAGGCTCGACGAGACTGTTGTCAACCGTATAGCTGCAGGAGAAGTTATCCAGCGTCCTGCCAACGCCGTCAAAGAAATGATTGAAAACTGGTAACTGACCCACTTCATGATAAGGATACTTATTCCTAAATATTATATATTAATCTGCTGGCTTTGATAACCAGTAGTGAAACCGATGAAAGTGACGGTATATGAGAGGTGCCACCGTTGTTTACATCAGGACTGTGGCAAAGCAGCTTACCAACACCTGTAGCTTAGTAACAGTCCAGTGACGTCTGGCACTGACTATAAGGGACCTTACAGTGTGTCACAGTATACAGTACAGCTGAGTAACAAGTACATGTTGTGTTTTATTATATTACAGTCTGGATGCCAAGTCCACCAACATCCAGGTGACGGTGAAAGACGGCGGACTGAAGCTCCTTCAGATCCAGGACAACGGCACTGGCATTAGGGTGAGTGACAGGGGCGTGTGTGTGTAGGGTGGAGTTACATTGCATTTTATTAGAAACACCTGTACACCTAATTATCAGCAGCATCCTGCAGCTTCAGTCATGTTTACCTAAAGTATAACAAACAATGTGATCTCAGTCACTTTAGTTGTTGCATGATGGTGTCAAATGGGCTGGTTTTAGGTGACACAGTCAAAAACAAAAGCCACAGTCACAGATAACCACAATGTGGTCTGCTGCTGTAGCACATCCACCTCGAGGTTCCTTGTTTCAGTCATGAACAGCTGCTGTGGGCTTGAAGTTTCCCTAAAACTAGACATTGGAGAACTAGAAAACGTAGCCTGGTCGATTTGGCAGGATTATTGCTGACTGTGCCAACTTTGCCGTCTTTAACAACAGCATGAGACCATTGATCCAAACTGTCTTGTCGTGTCAACAGTCCAGGCTGCAGCTGCTAGCCTACTGCTGCTGGTTTATTGGTGCAGGAATGTTTCCTTGGCACACTTTGAGCCCATTAAAATTTTAGTGCCACAGCCTATCAAGTCAGAAGGCAAAAGTCATCTCATACTGGTTTCATGAACTTCACAACAAGTTGGGGTGGGGACTTCAGTGTCTGCGCAACTCACCAAAAGGAGACAGTAGAGATAGACAATGCTGAAGAACTGAGGATGTTTTCAGAGCAAGGTGAGGCTTTATGGTGTTCCTAGTGAAGTATCAGTTCAGTATTGTCTGGACTGTCCTCTGTCTATTAAAACAAACATGACTGAAACCCATAGAAACCCAAGCTCCCCCTAGTGTCTGATAAGGAGGGTAATCTTCACTTCACTGTTCATATAGTGTGTGTGTGTGTGTATACTGCTGACTCTGACTTGATTCTGACTCTGTTGATCCCTGCCTTCTTTACTAATACAGAGAGAGGACATGGAAATCGTCTGTGAGCGTTTTACCACCAGCAAACTCCAGACTTTTGAGGACCTGTCGGCCATTGCAACATATGGATTTAGAGGAGAGGTGAGCAGCGCTGCTAGCTCTGAGCCCTGAAGCAGCACCAGCCATCAATGCATTATTACTCATCCCATACATTTTTGTTTTACATCATATTTATTGTCTGTTCCTGGTTCCAGGCTCTTGCCAGTATAAGCCATGTTGCACACGTGACCATAACGACTAAAACAGCTGATGCCAAATGCGCCTACAGGTGTGGTAACATTTCAAATCATGGCTTACCAACTGTGAAGGCAGAGGTTATGGTAATGGATTATGGATCTATTCTTTTCTATCATACAGAGCCAACTACAGTGATGGGAAACTGAAAGGTCCCCCCAAGCCATGTGCTGGCAACCAAGGAACACAGATACTTGTGAGTTGATTGAACTCTACACCTCTAACAGAGTGAAGGTCGTGGATGCTCAGACACCTCCAATAGTTAGCTTTCACCCTCTGCAGGTGGAGGACCTCTTCTATAATGTGTCGACCAGGAGGAAAGCTTTAAAGAGCCCCAGTGATGAGTACTCCAGGATCGTAGAAGCGGTCAGCAGGTCTGTTTTTTATCCCTTCTGTGACTTCTGCTGGTCTATTATATCATAGTGTTTGGATTTCGTCTTGTATATTCAATATTACCCTGCTGTTTTTAAGGTACGCCATACACAATTCAGGGAAAAGTTTTTCAGTCAAAAAGGTGAGATTTGCTCTTTTTTCTTCTTTGATTGGTCAGAGGATTTCTCCTGTTTTTTCTTTGCTCAAAAGACAATTATCAAAGGCGTGTTTCCACTGCTCTTCTTTTCCCTTTCCAGCAAGGAGAGACTGTAGCAGATGTGAGGACTCTACCCAACGCAACTGTGGTGGATAACATTCGAGCTGTGTTTGGCAATGCAGTCAGCAGGTACTAATAATCAACCAGGAAAGAAAGGAAAACCTGCTTTGATGCTCTCTGCATGTGGCGTGTTATCGTCTCAACATTGGCTGCTCTGCACTATGTCCCCAGGGAGCTGATTGAAGTTGGCTGTGAGGATCAGAAACTCGCTTACAAGATGAAAGGCTACATCTCAAACGCTAACTACTCGGTCAAGAAATGCATCCTGGTCCTCTTCATCAACCGTACGTTTTGCAGAAAAGTCTCTGGAAATGGGGCATCCGGTAAAGGTAGTTCAATCTTGGTAGTGTCTGGTTGAATAGAGATTGTGATGTTTGTGTTCTCAGATCGTCTGGTGGAGTCGAGTGCTTTGAAGAAAGCGATCGAGACAGTTTACGCTGCATACCTTCCCAAGAATACACACCCTTTTCTTTACCTCAGGTAACAGAATGTGTGTTTGTTTTTTTTAACAGATTCTATCACGGTTAAATCAACTTTGTCATTCACTGTTGCTGTCTGATCACTGCAGCTTAGAGATCGCCTCGCAGAATGTAGACGTGAACGTTCACCCAACAAAACACGAGGTGCACTTCTTGCATGAAGACAGCGTCATTGAGAGTGTTCAGAAGCACATCGAGAGCAAACTGCTGGGCTCCAACTCTTCACGCACATATTTCACCCAGGTATGCTAAGATCTCCGTGTTTTATTATTGCAACACTTGTTTGGTTTTTTTTGCTAAATATCCACTCTTCCCAGAATTCTTCTGTCAGATTAGCAGGGTTTTCTTTTCTTTGTAGATAAGAAAAAGGAGGTGTGAGAGTGTATTAGGACATATTGGCTGTGTGTTTGTTTGTGCAGACGTTGTTGCCAGGGCTCTCAGCCTCGGGTGGTGCTGAGGTCAAGTCCTCCAGCGCTGCAGCTGACTCTTCAGAGCGAGTCTACGCACATCAGATGGTGAGGACCGACAGTCGCACTCAGAAGCTGGATGCCTTCCTCAAGCCGAAAGAGAAGCCGCCTCCCGACCCCGCGCCAGCTGGGGCCGGCTGCAGGGAGGCCGCGACCACGCCCGCCCAGTCCCACAGCGTAGAGATGGACGAGTCGGACGATGCCGACATGCTGGAGGCCGTGGCTCAGCAAGAGGCAGAGCCGTCAGAACACGAGGAAGTCACTGTCACGAGTGCTTCTGACGCTCCGAGGTTAGCAACTTCTTTTCAAAAGGCCACACATAAGTTGAAGTGTTCAGAAGAGGATTAGAGACTCTGAGTCAGAGCCAACATGCGTAATTTAGATACGTTTTTTTTTTTTCATGCAAGTCAGATCAGGATTGGTCTTGATGGATGATTGATTCTGTGTGACTAGCAGCAAATGAGTTATGAATGAGAGCAGGAAGAGGAGTGTAAAGGTAAATGAATCATGCCTCATGAGTTAGTCATCACTTCCTGTCAGATTTCAGGTACATGAAGTGATTGTTCTTTGACTCATTTTTAAAGCTCCTCAGTATTATTTGTGATTATTGAGACACATAGAAACGAACAACAACCTCACACACTCACATTCACACGTTACGCAACGCATTTTGGAGTCATCAATCCACCTACAGTAGTGTGCATGTCCTTTGACTGTGGGAGGAGGGTGGAAAACCCACAGGCACAGGGAGAACATGCAAACTCGGAAAGGCCAAGGAATCGAAACAAAAACCTTCATGCTGTGAGCTGACAGTGTTAATAGTTGTAGTTGTAGGAATGCTGTTATTAACTTTTTGAAAAGTGTTATAGAACATATAAACCTACTTGTATTATCAGCCTATCACATAAACAAACAGTGCTTCTGACTCTGTATATGACACATGACAAACTGTCAGTCTTTTATGGATTTCCAGTCTTTTAAAGTCCCACTCCCGCGACCCTTTTCGGCCATTTTAAAACCAGCTCATTAGCCATGCACATTAGCAATGTACCTCTGGGGGGTGGGCGGAGACTGCGCTGCTCTGCACCCGCCCAGCCACCTCCTCGCACCCCACCCCCCCGCTTGCTGACAGCTGGACATTGTACAATTACAGATTCAGCGCGTTTAGCGTAAAACTCCACACTGGGATTCGATCCCAGACTGGAACATAGTCCTTGCTCATGGTGCAAGCTGCTCTACCAGGTGAGCTATACCTATTATACCTAGACAGCTACACCGAGCTGTGAAGGCTTTCACCTCTGAGCCAGATGCAGAGCGGGGCGGGAGCTTGTAGCACTAGTGCCCTCCCCTGGAGCTGTGACACCCTCAACTCCAGTCTTCCTGAAACTGCCAGTTCGCGTCTGCCATTGGTTCACAGCAGTTTGAAGGCAGAAAAACTCTGAAATGCAATTTTGCACTTCCTTCTCTGCTGATAAGTGCTCTAACACAAGAAAAATGCCACAGGAACATGTGAAAAGCTCAGAAAACACGATTTTCACGGGAGTGGGTCTTTAAGAGAAACAAAGGCTGATGTCACTCTGTGTCTGCTGGATGTGTAAATCACAGCTTAGAAAATAATCTCATGTTATGGTCATGTCATCAGAAAGTGGATTCCCTCTGCCCCCATGTGGCCAAAAAAATATTTCATCCAACAGCAAGACACAAATCTGTCACTCATGAAGAGTGTGAAAATGTGTAAAAGTCTTTACAGCCTGTTAAGTTTTCCCATTTTAAGACGGTGTGAGTTATGTGTGACAGAAATATGTGTGTGTGTGTGTTACTGTGAGCCAGGAAGCGCTCGAGAAAAGAGCAACAGGAGGGTAATGAAAACGAAGGAGGAGAAGACCTGACGGCTGCAGCCACGCCCAAGAGACGAGCCATTAAACTCAACAGCATCAAAGAGCTGAGAACTGAGATCACTGACAACACACACAAAGGTAAACAAGACGACCATCGTCTATTTCAGATGAACATCAACAGTACAATGATCTAATTATTCTTGGCGACACAATTTCTCTCTCATGAATACGCAAATACTTTTCTTCCAGGTCTTCAAGAAATGCTGCAGAACCACTCGTTCGTGGGCTGCGTCAACCCCCAGTGGAGTCTGATCCAGCATCACACCAAACTGTACCTGCTCAACACAACCAAACTCAGGTCAGACTCAGGACACACATGGCTCCTCCCCTGTGTTTCAGGCCGATTCTTAATATTTCATTTCTTTCTCTTTGGTTCCAGCCAGGAGCTTTTCTACCAAATACTCATCTACGACTTTGGTAACTTTGGTGTACTGAGACTTTCTGTGAGTAAAATCGAGATTTTGAGTAAGTAGAAGTTGTGCTTTTGTGCAGTTTGTGTGATTTTAATGATTGTGTGTGTTCAGACTCCTGCTCCGCTCTATGACCTGGCCATGTTGGCTCTGGACAGTGAGGAGAGCGGCTGGACAGAAGAGGACGGACCCAAAGAAGGCCTCGCTCAGTACATAGTGGACTTCCTGAAGAAGAAAACTGAGATGCTGGAGGACTATTTCTCCATGGAGATAGACCAGGTAAAGCTCTGACCTCATACCTGCGACAACCCTACCCAATGCCCGTCTCTTCACAGTAGGCCATGTTATAAAAATGAGCTCTGTGCACCGTAGGAAGGAAACCTGACGGGACTGCCGCTACTGCTCGACAAGTACGTTCCTACCATGGAGGGTCTCCCCATGTTCATCCTGCGTCTGGCCACTGAGGTGAATGAAGTCTCTCTGCATTCATGACAACAGTCTGGGAACACAAGCTGTATGTGTAAAGTTTCCTTGGTGGTGTTGTGCAGGTGAACTGGGACAGCGAGACGGAGTGCTTCAGAGACTTCAGTAAGGAGTGCAGCATGTTCTACTCCATCAGGAAGCAGTACATCCTGGAGGCTGAGCCGGGAGAGGAGCAGGTGTCGTATTGAACGCGTTTTAACAGTTTCTGCTTTTTCTTCTGCTGAAAACAAAAACAAAATAACTATTTGCCATGGTTTCAGGGTGGGGAGGCAGACTCGTGGCGGTGGAAAGTGGAGCACATTTTCTTCAAAGCTTTCCGATCCCTCTTCAGTCCTCCAAAGGTCTTCAGCGAGGATGGCACGGTGCTGCAGATCGCCAACTTGCCTGATCTCTACAAAGTGTTTGAGAGGTGCTGAAACTGATCATCAGATCAGATCCGACCAAAAAAAAAAATCAACCCTACGTGCTGCTCTTTTTATACTGGATGTAACATTTGTGCTGTAAATAAATATTCACTGAGACAAAAATCCAGATGTTTATTTTTATGTGTGGACCAAATACCGCGATGTATAAAAGGATCTGTTCTCTCACAGGAAACCCTTGAGCTGAATGGCCTATTTAAAAGTGCCAAGCCTTCACATGGTTTTCTAAAAGTAAGACTTGGGACACACAGCCAGGAAAAATAGAACTGACACATAACTGAGTCCCATAACGATACTGCAAATGTGCCAGCACACAAGCTTAACTTATTACTTCTACAGCTCCCCTGCCACTCAGACATGTGTGCAGTGAGTGGGGATCAGAGCTCAGTGTGAAATCAAGTAAAACCTTCACTCCCGAATACTTTATGAATAATTACAGGTTTATAGCAAGCGTTGGAAAACTATTTTTCATGATTTATGCTGAAGGATGGATGTTCCTGACTGTGCCTCTGTCCTTAATCCAGTCATAACTACTAATCCAAAACTGAATAATAGAAAATTTCATAATGGAAAAAAATGACCTTTTCTTTCCACTGTGATTCAAAACTGCAACAATGGTGAAATTAAATATTTTTGGTATCAAAAGTCTATAACCATGATTATGTCAATTAAAAAAAAGAGCAAAGAAAGGATTCAGATTGTCTACACTTCTGTAAATTACACATTTATTGTCAAGAAATCTTTTAAATATTTGAAAAATTTCAATGAAACCGCAGCAGACACAGCTGGTTCTATATATTTTCAAATAATGACTGCACCTTTCCTTAAATACATCATTCTGTACCTGTTAAAACGATTATGGTTTCATTGAGCGGTGCAGACCCCCAGTCTCCTAGTGTGAAAAGGCACTTCACTGTGTGAGGGGAAGCAGAGAAGGTGCAGGGCCGGAGCAGCCGTGAGGGATGAATAGTTTAAAAGCATCATTATACTCATTCATGCAACTTATCAAAAAAAACAAAAGAAAAAAGGGAAAAAAAATAATAATAAACAAAACAAAATACAGCCAAGCACCCAACCAGAGAGAAACAAAATCTCAGGGATAACATGATGTAGTACAAAGTTCTGAAAAATTAAGTAGTGACTAGAGAAGTTTCTTCAGATGTATCTCCCAGCAACTTTAATAGTTTTATTAGTTTCTGAATCATTCCTCTGAAAACACCAACACTTCTGGGTTTAAAAACCAAACAATCAAAAAAAAAAAACAGACACAGTTCAGTTTCTTTTTTCCTGTGCTACAAGTTTGTTGTTTTTTTGTAAGTGTTTTTGGTTAGCTACAAATCTTAAAGTGTTACAGCTGAAAATGGAAATGTGCTCCAGATGCAGAATGGCAGTCAGAGGTCTGAGGTGCGAGTTTAAGGGCTTCTGTGGTGACGCTGCCTTGCCTCACTGCTGCGAAAGAAGAGCGTTCCTGTTGGCCTTCATCTTCTCGAGGCGCTTTACTAGGTGGTTGTTGGTCATCTCCATCTCCTCGATCTTATCTAGAGCTGTGCGCAGCTGTGGGGAAGGACAGAGGAGATGCGTTACAGTCAGCCCGCCGATGGCTCATGATGGAAAAATGCCGTCCGGTCTGCGTCTTTACCTCTCTTTGAAGTTTCCGTTTTTCTGCTTTTAGTTCGTCTTCTATCTTCTCTGAGTTATCAGCCGATGCCTTGTACCTGGACACTTGGCCTTCAAGTCTGTTAATCTGAAAAACAGATGCAGGATTTACAGCTGGTGACACACGGCCTTAAAACTTAAAACATTCCCATATTTCATGATACACATGATACACATTGCTATCATTTTGTGTGCGGTGCTTATTTTTCACTCACATTTTGTTCCATTGTACCCATTTCCTGTTCTGCCTTTGAGATCTTGAATTTGTATTCACTAATCTGCCTGTTGGCATCTCCTGCAAAACAAAACAAAAACAGCGAGTTAGAAAACGGATCATGTTTGAATGGCCGTTTCGTTTTATGTGTAGATGGGCAATTTTATGTCCGACTTACTCTGCATCTCGATTAAGTGCAGGTCTGTACCGTTCTCCATCCTCTCCCCGTCTGTGTATGCACTGTCCACCTTTGAGTGTTTCTGTCTCTCCTCCTCCAGCTGATTCTTCAGCTTCCTGATCTGAGACAACAGCTCGTCCTTCTCCTCTGCCAACTTCCGTAGCCTGACGTCTACACAGCAGCAGGAAAAGACTTTTAACCGACGTGATTTACTTTCAGGAGAAGAGAAGTCAGCGAGGAACACACGCTGCTTGGACAGGATCACTGACATGTGAACTTGTGTTCTTCTCATTACAGGCTTTGGTACATGTAAACACACGCCTAAATCAGATCCCTATATTTAGCATTCATCAATCTCATCCGTGACTCACCCAGTGGACCCTCTCCTGCAGACTCCAGCACCTGGGCGGCCTCCTGGGAGACCACAGTGATCCCTGAGGACAGAGGCTCATGGTTGACATCTCCGTTTGGTGTGCCGTCTGGGATGATGACCAGCCCATGTTTCTGTGGTGAAAGAAGATGCTAATTACAAACATAAATATATATATATATTTAATATGTACCCTAACGCTGGGGATTAATGAAAACCTGAAAGCAGAAACTAAAGACTACGTGTCCTGCTGTGAAGACAGATGTGTCAGGATTTGCCTGATCAAAACAATAAAGACCTTTAATACAATTCTATTGAGACACATCCAAACCATGTGCTGCTGCACACTGCTTATTTTTTACCCTTGGGCAGTCTATAAAGAAATAAATAGTTTTTGTATCTGTTAAACAGTCATGTGCACAACAGCTCTTTGATGTTTAAGCAGTATGTCCTATTTTTAACATTTTTACCATGTGTGTGCTCAATAACAGATGCTGACTGCTGTGTGTTTGCCACTCCAGGAAGTTACTGTGGTGACATTACATGCATATCATCTATAAACAACAAATCCATCAAGTGCAGATGGAACTGGGAAATACCAGGAGAATGAAGAGGAAACAAAGATGAAGAAGTAAAAAGTACAACACAGCAGCAGGTCTGAGAGAATTAAATGGCTTCCAATGAAACGGAAAAGTGAAAAAAGCAGTTCTTTGGCCAGAAAGTCACCTTGTTTTTCTTTTCGTCTGCGACTTAGTGGACCTACCTCTCCTGCTTTGGCCTTCTCCTTGATGTCAGCAAGCTCATCTCTGAGCTCATCTCTCTCATTCCTAATGCAATCAAAGTACTCTTTCTGCCTCTCTAGGGCCTGGCCACACAGACGAGAGAAGACAAGAGAGAGGAGAAGAGGCAGAGGAGAAGTTGGATAGACTCCGGACAGACATGCAACACCACATGCTACGGCAAGACCATGTACCATGCACACGACAACAACGTGCACAGTGCACTTGAAGCCATAAACAGAAAGAATGTAGAAACAGACAGTCAACAAAGAGATGAGGACAAGGTGACATGCTCTCAGGAAATGTTACAGGGTAAAGTTAAGAGGAGCGGTAGAGCACAGGGGCTGATGGGAGATGATTTCTTCTGATTTATGCACTTAGCAGTAAAAAGCTACTTATTAGTACGATGCTTTCATCAGTAAAACTACGGCTTAACTACCAAGCTAGCTGATCCACAGGTGGGACATGCATGTCATGCTAGAATTCACCTCTTAAGTTTATATTCAATTCTCTAAAAAGCTTTTTGCAGCATGTGCGTGTCAAGCTTTAACACAGTGCACTTGCATTGTTAGCTGAGGCTGCACGGTCCAAACTGAAAACGCTGTTAGGCACAGTACGTCGACATGCAAAAATCCAAACCGTGCATGTGCATGGGTTGGGGTACTGCTTATGCCTAAGAGTCTCCATCATGCAGAGACAGCACGAGAGGCAAAAGAGCCGGATGCATGCCGTGCCTAAAGGCTGTAAAAAGCTCAACCATCTATTGCCTCTCGTGGTCTGTCGGAGCACGCGTGAGGGACCTCCTACCCCGATCTTTTTGTCCTTCCAGTTTATCGTTTCCTGCAGGTCAAACACCTCTCTGGTGAGGGCATCTAACTTAGTCTGCATTCGCTGGCTCTCCTGGAGCGGTTGTTAAGCAGTGACAAGATGACGCGGCGCAGGATAAGAACAGAAAAGGAAAAAATTTGAATGGGGGAAAAATAAAAGACAAAAGAAGAGAAAATGCACATAAATAACATACAGATACAAAAACGACAGGTACAGGTGAAACGGGTGAGAAAAGACTCAATTGAGGAGATGACACAGAGAGGAATGAACGAGTGTTCAGAGTCAGACGGGACGATGAAGCAGGGCTGATGTCAGAGGGGACAGAGCAGTAGGCTGGGAGAAGACTTGGAGGCGGGGCCAGTGCCGGTCAATCCTTATCAAAGCTGCTGCAGAAACGTCTCCTCTGCAGATACCTACACCTGACAAGGTGCTGACAGGAAAGCAGTCTGACGTGGTTCTTACTTCTATAAGCTCATCTCTCTGGCGGATTCCCTCTTTCAGTTCTTCTTGTTTGTGCTGCAGAACCGTACACGTGTGCTTTTGTCTTTCTAGTTCCTGAAACCACAGAGAGAACGCGTCGGCCACAACCCTTCCACACAAATATATACGCATGAAATAGATTTCTTGTAAGTCATACGACATGATTGATATTTCACCTTTGACTTGTCTTCCAGCTCCCTCCTCATTTCAGACGTCTGCTCCTCCATCTCCTCTATGACGTCCTTTAGTGTGTCGACTTGATAGATGAGGTTGGCTTTGTCATTATCCAGCTGTGCGTTCGATACCATGGCTTTCTTATACTTCTCCTCCACCTCTGCAAGTGACTCCTGATATGGGTAAAAGCATGTTAATAAACAGAGTAAACCCCTTTAAAGCACAGCTCACCTACATGCATCAGGTGGGCTCTGTGGCACTTTGTTAAAAACAACAACAAAAAACACACATTTAACACAACAAACATGCTACAAACTCCTTGTCTTTTTTTCTAAATGTGACACTGGTAAAGTTATGTACCAGTTGTGGTGTTTTTCCATTTTAAAATAAACTTATTGGGGACTGATGTGTGACACGTAAATGGTGACATTGAGGAAACAATAATTGGAATGCATTAAATCGCCGTCAGGAGTGAAACAAGGCAAAAAAAGAAAAGGGGATCTGAAAGAGAGAACTACAAGTGAGCCAGGAAACTAGATGATGAAAAGTGATCTAACTAAAAAGTGGATCAGCTGCATCGGACTCTACAGAGATCAGGCTTTGTTAGTGAACTACTCCTATCAATACATCATAGTGTCCTTCCAAAGAGAAAGGGAAGATGTTGAAGGTGAATGGAGGTGTCAAATCATCCAACACTGAGGCAACGACAGCCTGCGTGAAAGAGGAGCTTCCTAGTTGGAAGCACTGCTGTTGTCTGTCAGCAGGTGGAGCTTGTTGCTCTTCTTCTCACACCTCTGAGACACAGCTGAAATGCTGGAGTGTCACTCACAACCAGAGAGTTGTTGGATCAAAACAGGAAGTGAGGGAGGAAGATCATGCAAAAGGAAGGATCATTACGCAATTCAGACGGGGAGCAACGCAAAGATATGGCTGTGGTGTTAGGAGCTAGGGGAGGGAAGTGGGGAGGGGGGGGTATGAATGGGGAAGGGGAGGGTTAGTGACGCCATACTGCTCCCAGAGGACAAGAGAAGGCATGCTGTGAGCTCAAGCCCCTCTACCTTCAGCTCTTTAAGCCCTTGCATGTACCGCCCTTCTACATCCTGAATCTGGTCCTTTAGTTCATAGATATCCTGTAAGGGCAGATGGAAGGAATTGGTTGGGGTGAACCGGGGCATCAGAGAGGGGTGGGGGGGGGGGAGGCATCGAGGAGAGATAACAAAGCACCCGTGCTGCCGTCTCAGAGACAGTGTAGCTGGCATACACATGACACCCAGATATAAGAGGAGGAGCTACACAGGACACATGTCAAATCCAGACCTCCCGTGCATACTTCAAAGAAAAAAAACGGTTAAAGCAGACACACTAAAGCGGGGAGGGGCACAACAGAGGCAATGCTGTGGGAGCTTCATATGCAGAGAGAACAGATAAATAAATAAACGGCTCAAAAATATAGAACATATGGATTTCAGCACTATAAAGGAAGGTGATGATGACCAACAGGGTCAAGTATACGAGTATCATTTCCTCTCCTTAGAATTCATTCATTTGCATTTCTAATCACCTCATTGGGGGGCATGTGCAGAGAGTTGAGCACTGTGTGTGTTGTGCACCTTACCCTAAGTTCACTCAGACTGGTGTCTGGGTCGTAGACGCTACCGGTGTCTGCGCTGCCCCGCCGTGACGAGGTGCCGCCCAGCGATGCCAGGGTGGCTGCCGAGAGGCCCGGGGTGGCACATCGGGAAGAGGGCTGCCGACGCAACGAGCAACAGGAGTCAGAGTCAGAAGAAAAATAGAACAACTCCATTATGTTTTTTTAACACCATCCTGTGACCCCTTCAATGATCCTCAAACCCTCCTGAGGGAGATACTGTCACCGTCATGTGCTGAAGTGTTTTCTTTTTTTTTTAACTTGACAAACTAGTTCACAATCACAACAGGCAGTGTGTACAAAAGACACCTTATACTTCTGTTGACGCACTGTGTTGGTTACACTGTAACTATGTACGTATAGGTCAGTGGAGTGTGAGCAAGATGTCACCATAATAATTTTTTTTGTACAATTATTGTCAGAGAAATAATCACGGTATTATGATTATCACTATTATTATGCATTAATTAATTTCACAACACTATTAATGTGTAGGGTTGCAAAGGGGTGGAAAATCTCCAGTAAATTTCCAGAAACTTTCCATGGGAAGTTGAGATGGGGAATTTTGGAAATAGTCCAAATTGGAAACTTTCCATGGGAATTATGGAAATTTGCGGGAATTATTGGCAATTTATGAATATATATATATATATATATATATATATATATATATATATATATTTTTTTTTTTTTTTTGTCATAAGCAGACATCCATGCAAAATAATATAATTTAAAAAACTTGACATTTCAACAGATTTATTTGTGAGTAGAACTTCATCAAGTTTTAATTCTTGTATGAACAATCAATTCTTTTACTGAACCACAAAAACATGAATGTTGAGTAAAATATTACTCACCCTCACCAATCAATTTAGTAAATTTTGGATTTATTCCCGTTTATTCCCATATATTCCTGTTGATTCCCATATATTCCCGTTAATTCCCATGGAAAGTTTCCAACTTTGAAAATTCCCAGAAGTTTGCAACCCTATTAATTTGTAAAATCAAGTATAGTTAAAATATACATGACTAATTATAAAATATTTTAAATATCTATTAAAATATGACCAATTATTAATCCGCCAGGGAAGTGTTTGAAATATTCAAGTCATTAATTGTCATCGATACCAAATGTTTAAGTTAATTTTAATCTTTTTTTTTTAATTACAAATGACACTCTAGCATTTAAATTCCTACCAATTCAATGCTACGTTAGGTAAATGGACCAGTATCTGTGCATTTATCATTACTTTGGCGCACATCTTCTCTTCTTTTTTTGGAAAGTGAAGGTATTTAGGAATCTTTGCGATCAATTAATTGTGGTGTTTAATACCGCGATTAATTGTGAAAACAAGTAATTGTGACATCCCTTCTTTGAAGTGAACGGAGTGGAGGAGAAGCTACACAGGTGCCTGTTTACGATATTTCATGAAGTAAAACAACAAAATAATGGTGTACTCACCCGACTATAATCTGTATACTGCTTGTCACATTTTTCATCCAGCTGAAACAGAAAGAAAATGTGCTGTAGAATTAGTTGCACACCATTCCCAGTAGCATGCAATACTGTCTGTGGTCATGCTTCGAGCTGTGTCCTTTCTCTGCACATCAGAGAGTCAGTGCAGGAGCTCATGTGAGTCAGAGATAAATGCTGCATGTTCACAGAGTTGACAAACCAAATGAAACAATGAATGAATCACACCACTCCTTCTAAAATGATATGTTTACTCAGTCCATGCTGGTTCACACTGGAGTCAGAGCTACTTCAGCTACTCTTTATATGGCTCTCCTCAAACACAGGATGTGGGATTAGTTTAAAAAAAAACTAAACTAAAAGTGACTAGTAGTCATGCATCATAATTCATCCATCATTGGTGCAGCACTGCATTTCCCAGCCCACGGGCGTGAGCTTAGTTCGTCCACTTACAGCGTCCAGGTCTGGAATGCTCAAATCATCGAGGTCAGAGACAATACTGCCTCTTCGGTTGGAGCGGCTGAAATAATCAGCAGCCGACTCGCTAATGTCTGAGAAGTCAGACGACTGCTCACATACACACACACACACAAACACAGGGTAAAGATGAAAGGCAAAGAGATAAATAATAAAACAGACCAAAGAGAAATAATCATCAAAGAGGAAAAGGACAGAAGAAAAACAGTGATATACAGAGCCAGAGGAGATCACCCTTCACGGTTGAGGCATTAAAAATGTACGATAGCTACAAACCTGTTACTCTCACACAGTACATCAATAGAAGCAGCTGAAAAACGACTTTCATTACTTGACCATCAACTACTGTGAGCGTCAGTCTAGATTATGTGCAGCCCCCCGTCCCTACAGCTCACCACACTGTCCCTGCGGCCTCTGCCGGCACGATCCTGGGACACGCTGCTGACAGTGTCATCATCTGAGGAGTTCTGACGGGAATACGCACACACACACACACACACAAAGACACACATAATGAGAAATTAAAAGTAAGAGGGTAGCTGCATGCCCAAGGCTTTCTCTGACACACACATCATGTTCAAATAGCAACCCGTAGACATCCAGTAGCAGCCCCTGTATTCAACACTCAACATTCATGGTTTACACTATGAGTATTGCCGACTCATGCAATTTGGATCATTTAGTCCGATACACCGACTGGAAGTATGATAAGTCCGATGAAGCAATGCATGTATATTGTGCAATCTGCATTTGTTTGCCTTTTTTACATACAGAGAGTCCAGGTTGTGAAAAGGGTTATAAGGGTATAAAGTTCACTTTATAATGGAGTATGTTAATTTATAGGCTCCTACAGTATTTGTGTGTAGATAAATGTTAAAATGCAGCAGTTTACCTCAGTCTATATCTCATTTTGTCAGAAAGGTTTCAGAAGCCTCTTTTATGCAGTCCAGGCTTTTGAAAATAGAGTAAACATATATATTGCTGCTGAATAAATCTTAAAAACTGACTTACTGTACATGTGATGTGTGTTTTTGGGGGAAATATGGTTCCTGGAATAGTCTGTTGACAATCATAATCATTCAACTGTTTCACTGGTGTTAAAAATGCAGACTAAAAATCAAGAAAATCGGCAATATCGTAGAATCGCAATTTAAATCGAATCGGCATCCAAAAAATCATAGAAGAATCGAATCGGGAGAAAAGCATATCGTCCCAGCCCTACAACCTAGCTACAGCATCTTAGCCTACACAGCACGGCAGAAGAAATTCTTATTCTCACACACACTCCAGTCAAGGATGCTGGTCTCTAAAACAAGCTGTAGGCCGTTTGGTATGTGTGGTCAACATCGTCCAGAGGAGGAGGCGACGGGGAGCCTGTTAGAGTCTGTGTCTGCATGTGGTGTTAGCTGACATCATGCAGGGTGGCGGTGGTTGTAAGGTGCTCACCACAGGGCTGCTGCGGGTTGAGCTGGCTCCAGAGGAGTACCAGCTGTACTCAGAGGGCTGTGGGTGGGAGGAGGAGGAGGAGGACGACGACAGGACACAGGGATTAACATGAAGACAGACGTGAGGCCACAGGCGCAACACTGCGCAGCTGTGGCGGTGACATTGCTGCAATGTTGTTTGTCAAACATCCAGGAGACTTACAGCTCTTGAACTGTAGCCCGAGCCGTAAAGACCGGTGTCGTCATAAATAGAGGCCTGAGGGCACACGTGGGAGACAATGCCGGACTCAGCAAAACACGAGAGGGAGCATAAATCTTTGGACACACAAGCTAAGTAGGTTGGGTAGAAAAAGGCCGTCTCTGTGCCATGCAATAAATAGAAAGACTCTTGGATTTCCAGCATCAATTTGTTTCAGTCGTGCAACAAAAGGCTTCACATAAAATACTGCCTTATCTGAGTGAAGCACAAATCTCTGGACACCGCCAAGTACTCAGAGTGTCCAGGAGCTAAATATAAGTGCCTCGGCATCCTATCAGATGTATGTGGCCATGACAGAGAGAGTGAGAGTGAGAGAGAGAGAGAGAGAGAGATAAGGGGAGGGGGGTTCTGGTTTACTTCTGAAGGTAACTAGAGGCATGCAGAGAGCTGCTGGCCACCCGGCGAGCAGAAACTGACCGTGCTGTAGCTGCGAGCCAGCCCCGTGCCAGTGGTGGAGGACAAGGAAGTGTTGGCCTGTCGAGAGAGGAGGAGGAGGAGGAGGTGGGGGTGGCGGTTGGGGGGGGCAAGGAAGGGAGGGAGGGGTGGTGGGGGTGGTGGTGTCAGTTCAGAGGGCAGAAGAGGGCTGTAGCCAGAATGTGAAGTGCAGAGTGACTAGAGAGCTGGAGAAGAGTGGAAACAGGATGAATGTTTTGCTGACTCGGTAGCATTAAGGGCCTTCAGCCAAAAGTGTTGAGCGGGGGAGTCAGGTGAGGTGACGGTTTAAAGTGCTGGCAGAGCGCCGCCTTTGTCAGTCTGCAAGCAATTTACATGAATTCAAATGATCATGAGAACTGTTTAGTAGTGGATGGATATCTCCATCACACAGCCACGGCTTGGCTTCCTATGCAACATTATGTAGCCTACAATAGATACATTTATCTCTTTGCTTTGATGTTTTTATGACAACAAAAAACAATAGCCCTTGTTGCAGTTATGCAACATCTATGCAAAGACATATAAATGTGGTATAATAAACTAGATGCATGCAGATAGGAGTAGGCTGGTGTCCTTCAACTGTCAGCCCGTGTATCAAACTGCTAAAAGCTGGACGGCACTCAGAGGACGACTGACCCGAGGCTGATAGGTGGAAGTGGAGAGTGAAGATGGAGCTTTGGTCTTCGTTAGGCTGGTGTAGTTCCTCTGATCGTGGTACAGACCAGTCTGGAAGAGTAGCAACATGATATGACCTCAAACAAACTCTGACGTGACAAATTTTCTCCTCACGTGCCAGACTAACATCTATTTCAGACACATTCATCCTCTATGTGACATTTCAGACTGTAATAAATAGTTGGTTTTATCAGAGGGAGGGGGGGATAAGTCGATCAACGGTAAATCACCACAAACCAACGTTGTTAGTCTAAACTGCCTCCATGCTTGAGGCTACAGCACAGATAGCAACTGAACTGACCAGCAGGTCCTTCTTCGAGGATGAAGACTTTTTATAGCCGTGCAGGTCATTGTACACAGAACTCTGTTCAGTCCAGACAAATGTAAAAAAAAAAAAAAAAAAAGACACCTTGAAATGAGACAAAGGGCTAGAAGATAACTGCATAGAGGTAACTGAATGATCATCACACGTATACATACAGTGGAGCGGGAGCTCTTGAGGGTGGAGCTACTGGAAAGGCCATCGGCCTGATGGGAGAACAGGAGTCATCAGGATTATGATCAGAAGACAAACAAACATCTGAGCACAGCTGGTTAGGCCAGGTCTCAGGTCTGCATTGGGAAAACACACTGCATGCGCCTCATTAAGACTCGAGTTAGTTGTGCAATAGGTTAAATAATCCCACACAACTGACAAAGGAAACTGTTTATTTTCCTTCACGCTGCCAAAGCCACAGTGATGGAACAAAAACATTTGTCAGTTTGTTGGAACAAATACCGCCAACATAACCCGGCTGTCGCCAGTGGCAGCTCATTGTGTCCACAGTGTTGTTTGATATTTCGATCCCTAGCTGACAACTGCTAAAATATCTCGTCAAGGTGCAAATCGTCAGCACAACAATGAAAGATTTGGAGGTACGAAATAAAAATGCTCCTCAGATGTCAACGTCAATCCATCAGAATCACACAGCAACACTTTCAAGGATGAGACAGGGAGGAAATCCAGTGCTACATCTCCATGCAGGTAAAACCCACTCTGCGGATTTATCCGAAAAACATATTCTGGCTGTTGTTGAATGACTGAGTTAGTTGTGCTTCACACAATAAAGATCACCAGACCTGAACTCTGGTTACATGCTGAGAATCCTGGTATTAAACCTGTTGCCAAACTCACACAAATATACATTATGATCTCACACACACACACATGCAGACGTAACGCACCAAGCCGTCTCTTTTACGGGAACTGGATCGACTTTTACTAGAGCCCAAGTCACGTACTGCTGACGAAGTAGACTTCAAAGTAAAGAAACAAAACAAAGACAAACATTGAGGTAAAACTTCCCAAGGACATTTTTAGTATGTAATGACCCCAAATCCTATTTCATCCTAATGTATTACTTCAACATGAGCTTTCACACATTACCGTGCCCCTATGAGGGCTGGCAGAGGTGTATTATGTACGCACCCTGTAGCTGCGGACTGACATGACATCATCATCCAGCCCCTGTTAATGTGGAAACATAGAGTCACAGTAGAAAAGCAGACAGAGAGGAACATGTGTGATGAGAGATTAACTGCGGGATTATAGGAGAGAGAAGAAAGGAAATGCAGACAGACAAAGAGGAAGTGTGTGGGGGAGATACAGACCCGGCGGTGATGACTGCTGGCTCTACTACTACTAGAGGATCTGGCTTTTTCTGTGTCAGCCTGGAGTCAGGGGGGAGAGTTGGTGAAAGTGGAGAGAGGCTCAATCACAAAGGGCAAATAAGGTCAATGAAATGCTTAACAGTTGCTATGCAAAAGCTCCAAACCACGCAAAAACAACTTCTGTCATCATGTTTATAACCAACTGGATGTCATAAACATTCGCAAATGTTATTCTCCTTAAGCGCAGCAGCAAGATTAATGATATACAACAGCAGCTAATATACTGCACATTTTTGTCTCATCTGTCTCTAAAAAAAAAAGAAGCAACGTGACAGTGTGCAGTAAAAACCTACTGTATTTTTCTCCTGACTGAGGCAAAACACCAACACACATCTGATTAATTCCATGCAACGCTGCTCCATTAACATTTCAGAACCGTCCGTCATTCCCGGTTACGGCTAAATGTCCAAACCACCTACTTGCATGCAGACTCACCCACTCTAAATAAAGTCAAAGGCCAAAGCCTCTACAGATACACACAGTCAAAGATTACGGTGTCTCCAAAGCAAATAACACTCTTGGGGGATATTTCTGCAGTGAGGCATATTTCCACAGTGAGGTACAGCGTAGTCTGTGAGTCAAGTGTAGCTAAACGGTCAGGGCTGACTGGGGCTCAATCCCACACAACAGGCTGTTAGTGGACGGTGAGGCTGCGACACTCTCTTGTTCTCCTACCATCCACTGGTGGATCTGACCCCATTTTCTGTTGCTACTGCCAGATGAGTGGTGAGAAAGCTGGACAGAGGGAAGAAGTGCCAGGAAAAACATACAATCATACTTCAATCATAACTGAAAATGTCAAAAAAAAAAAAAAAAAGGGTGACTGACAACAAGAATAGATATTTTGTGAACATCTGTGGACATGCAGCATTTATATTTTTCTTCCTGTGGCTAGGGTTTTTTTTTTGTTTTTTTTTCTGTTAGCAATGTCAGATTTATTAATACATTTCTTCTGCAAGACGTGGAGCCAAACAGCTCCTCTGCACCGGTGACAATGGATGCAGATGAACAGCTTGCAAAAAAAACCAAATCAGTTATTGTAGTAGCTACCCAGGGAATATGTAATGAAGAAACAACAATAGGATTACGGTAGAAAGGCATATTTCCACATCCATGGTAGAGTTGATCTGTCTGCTTGTTGAGCTGAATCATGGTCACAGTCCATCTTTGCCAGGACTTCGGGTCCAATTTGTGTTGTATACCTCTTTCTGCTGCCGTTCGAGTTCCCTCATTCGAATGTCCCTGGCCTCCGCCCGAGCCGCCCTCTTCGCTGCCAGCCTCGCCTCCGCCTGTGAGACACAACATGAACGCACTTGTCAGCCATGAATGGAAAGTGGTAAAGGTTCCTCTCTGAGGGAGGACATGCCCAATGAGTTCAAGGAAGGGGATAGCTTCACTCTCCAAAAAAAAAGAAAGAAAAAAAAAGGACACAATTTACATGAGTGTATTTGGCCGCTAAAGCCATCCACTTCCTGTAAGGGAAAAGACACAGTGGAAAATGTTCACATGCCTGCATTTCATTTCAAGTACCACTGTCAAGGCCTATGAGAGCTCAGCTTCTTCTACTAGCTGGAACCTAATTATCCCAGCCTTTGAAAATGAGGTTGATCCAATCATAGAGCTGCATGGTGTGGTTTATTATTTAGATAATAAAATATAGAATAAAAATGACAAAAGATCTTGAAGAAGTGTCATACATGTGCCTCTGTTTTGATGTAAGTAGACAAAACTGAAAAATAAACATACAATATGTTTAATATCATAAAAATTCAGCACCGCCACAAACTGCAGCCTGTAGGTTGACCATGGACGGGCCGTATTCTGGAGGCCAGATGCAGTTTGCCCCGGTGAACAGTTCCCTGTGTGCGCTCTGTGACCCCGTCCACAGCGAGCGAGCGCATGGGACGGCTCATCACCGACAACATGTGTTAACCATCAGTTTCAGGAGGATTCATTTAAAGCCCTGACGAGGCAGATGCCAACAGCGCACAAAACAAACTGACAGAGAGGTACAGTACCAAGGAAGAAGCGAGTGCGACTCGCAGCTATTTGGCTCTGCTCAGTCAATAAACATGGATAGGATTTAACAACAACTAGCTGAACCTCACCAAGTACAAACAAGTCGAAGTCAGAGCTAAACTGAGCCCAGTAAAAGCCCCTCTGAGGGGAAAAACAGAGTAGTCATCACACAATTTGCCCCCAACTGAGTCAGAATATGAACAGGAGCTAATTTTACAGAGCACCTCAGCGGAGGAGGCTAATTTAAGCGGGCCCCATACCCAGCCCTGAGGAATCACGCACAGGTGACGTTGTTGACTATCCTTCCATTACATCCATATTACTGATTACATACTCTACGTGCCTGAAAACTAAACACCCCACCAACAAAGAATGGCAGACTTGCTCATGCAGCCCAGCCCTTTATCTCTAACTAAAAGACAGTCCATAAATACTGTTCATGCTGTGTACAGTATCTCACTGCAGACAAACACTTCCAGCATTCCAGCAATTTGTTATCTGTGCTGCCAGAACAGAAGGCCTGTGGGTATACGCTATTCCCGTTTCAATAATAGCCTGAAGTGAACAAACAGTTTTGAGGCAATACTGAACAACCAGCCAAAATTCTGACTCTTTTTTTTTTTACCTTTATCTGGTGTTGTATGGCTGGAATTTTTTTTTTAAAACTGAGTCAATACCCAAAACAGTGATATAAAAACAGACCAAAACACTCATGGTGGATGTTTGGGTAAAAGGGAGCTGTATTCAGCTGGACAGACTACAGTTCATAGTTTAACAAAACAATCTTATTTTACAGTTACATCCCAAGGTAGGCAGTGAGTAAAAACTGTGAGCCAGGTGATATAATATCAGGGGAACTGAGGTGATGAGTGAGATACAATAATGACTATCACATAAAAACACATGTTTCTGTATTTTCAATACACAATGCGTTAACAACAAATAACATCATTAACTAATGTGTTAATCTTTCTGCATAATATGAACTTTACTATGTACTGTAAGGTCTGCGCCACACTCTCGGTTAATCATTGTTTTGCAAGGATACGTGGGATGTCAGATGTTTTGTAACCACCTCCTATGAGCACTCAGCGTGATTGGTGAGTTGAGCTGATGGTCACAAAATAAAACATGCTTTGTGCAAGGTATGAAAAAGGAAGTAAAGTGGCGAATACATGAGGAGGGCACGCAAATGAGAGAGCAGGAGACACGGCTGGCTCCGGTGCTCTGCACCTGTTGAGCTGTCTGACAGTATGACCTGCTCTGCACAGCAGCACAGCTGAGCTCTCTGTCTCTGTCCTATCTATAGCCTTTCCCATCTGGCCTCAGCTCTCCAACAGCCACATCATGAGGCTGGGAGGGTAACCTGAGTGGCAAAAGTTCACTATCAAACACACCTCCGGAGCTATGAGCAATGAGAGACCATCAATCCACCATGAGATCACCTGCAGAGCCCAGAGAGTCACTGAGTGTTTGATTAACGCCAGCTAACGCCCACGTTACTGCAGTTCCAATGAAATATAGGGATTAACTTCTTATCTTATTTTATGTGATTGTCAATTAGATTAAAATTTGCTACTATGGGGATTTAGACTGTTGGCTGCATACAACAACCAGAGACACAATATAAGAAAACACATCTGTGCTCTGGGAAAACTGTGACAAACTACAAAATTAATGAAAAAATAATTAACAGATTGATTAATCAACGCAACATCCCAATGTTGAAACTGAAAGTACTTTGCAAACAATTCATGTACTCATTAACAAGTGATTGCATTATGGGATGTCAGACGTCTACTTTAATTTGTCAGACATACAGTAAGCTTACAATGTGTTCAACTAAGGAGAAAGTGCAGATAATGCTGTAAATGTAATACTTGCATACACTTAAAAACTTTCTTAAAATAAAAATACATGTATACAGCATTTTATTTAGTAGTATCCATAATAACTATCAACAAAATACAACAACAGGCCCTTAAATGTATAGATTTGTTTACAAAGATAAACAGTGCCTTTTCGATATTAATCTACCTGACCAACCTTCGGGTAACTCTTGTAACATTGCAATTACATCTCAGTGTTCAGCGTTTACGTGGTGCAAAAACACAATGTGAAATTCTAGTTGTACAATTAATTGAAACTGTGTAAAAAAAAAAATTAAAAAAAACTTGCCGTATCAAGTGATAAAGTAAAATAAAATTGTCAAATCACTCCAGTCACACTCAAGTCCGTGTTTGTTCTCTGCAGCCAAAACAGTCTAATAGAAAAAGAGACAGTGTGTCACACTTTTCATGCAACAGTGACTGTTGATATCACTCATAAAATCATATGGACTGTGAACTACACAACAACACCCACACAGACACACTCCCTCTGTACACTGAGCAAAAGTCAATGATTTCCTTGTTCAAGTACCATTAGCTCCCTTAGATCCTAATCTGGGTCACAACGGGAATGAGATGATCATCTAATTCTAACACTTGGTCACTGTCAGATTTGTAAGCAAGCTGCTCCTGGTATTCAAAAGGACGGACTGCCCAGTAATGCAAGAGGCTGGTGACGGAGCAGGCTCAAATTCACAGTCATTCTCAGCAGTGATCTGTGCCAAGCACAGGCAGACAGGCTGCAACTTTTTTAAAAATATCCAGACACAGACAACCCAAAGCAGAAGCTGCAGTGTTTGAAGGATTGTTTTGGAGGTAGGCGATGGGCAACAAGTTAGACACCGACCCCACCAACAGTTGATCTAATCTCTGCTTTGCTCCACAAAGAGATTCAGATTTAGGACCTGACTGGGAGGGTCAGATGACTCATGTTTCTATGATCGGCCTGCATGACTATAAAGAGAGCAAATGGAGCCTTGTGCTTAGTGCCCAAGAATGAGGCACTGCACAACTTTCTAACAGCACAGACGTTGCATTCTTATCCAAGGAAAACATGAATGAAAAGTTGATTTATCCAGTGTTACACTTCTAACTGTAAGGAAAGTCATCTGACCTGATCTGAAATTTTCACAGACAATCTGCAAAACATGTGCCACCATTGCCTCCCTAGCATAAAAAATCATTACCTTTAACATGTGAAAATGATCTTTGCATATCATGGTTTTAGCCACCTCATTCTGGAAAAAGGCAAAGGAATGGCAGCCCTGCCGGGAACAAAATGGAATAATCCCTGGGCAAGTTGTTACAAGCCAGGCAGCTTTGCTCCTCTGCCTGTGTTTCCCCCCAAAACAAAAACACTACAAGTCAGTTTCTCTTTGGTCAAAACCAGCTGTCCCCACTCACTGAGGCTGAAACACGAATCAACACGCAAAACCTGAATATCCACATTTAAGTATACATGTTTAATTTGTTGACACAACTTTGACCATCACCTACAAATCAACTTAATTAGCACATTTCTGTCTCTGGATGACGAAACAAGTTTTGCAAGCAAGAATAAAGTTTGACGCACGACACCATCTGCTGATATACTGAACTCTGCATAAAATTGTGAATTAAATCCCAAATAATCACACAGGTGGGCTGATTTTAAATGGCCCAAATATGTCTGTGTTTTGAAGCTGGTTTACAGAATCAAATCAAACAAGCCAGGCAAAAACCTGCAAAACTGTGGGCTTATGTCAGAACTACTATTTTTACACCAACCCATATCATCATATTGCAATTCATCAGGTTTTCCAAGGACAATCGTGAAAAATGATCACAATTTTTTTAAACATGTTTTAAATAGTTTTCACAATCATTCCAGGAAACTGAGATAAACAGCTGAGTAATGTTGAATACATTTGGACTGGTTTAGGATATTTCTTTGATCAAGTTCAGATTATAAGTGATTTAATGTTAAAAAGTGATGTAATGATGTGAAATTTTTACAAGATTGACAGTATAGTATAGTATAGTATTTGGAAGATCATCTTTAAGTGTTTCTTTGGTTTAAGAATTAGATCAATACAATAATGATTAGGCTACTGGTAGGCCTATCCTTCATACACATTAACGTTTTCAAAAAGCAGGGTATATAATGCATTTCATCAATATTTCTTAATCTAAAAGGTTTCTCTTTAGGTCATAGTGCAGTGTCAAATAATTATGAGTGCTGATAATGATTTCAAGTACCTGCTGCTCCTACTTATAAAATATGATGATGATGATGATGATGATGATAACGATGCTGCCCAAGTTAAAAACATCAATGACTGACAAATCAATTCTTCACCTATGCTTGAAGAGCCCATTATCTAAATGAGGATAAACAAGAAGTATCTACTGTAAGCTGGATAAAATCATGTTAGCATTGATTCTGCAAGTGCATGAATGGAGCAATGGAGGGTAACTTTAAACCCAAGTTAAAAAATGCTTCAAAAAACAGGGTGTATGTATGCAGTCTATATAAACTTACCTCTCGGGCAATACTACTCAAGGCCTCATCCTCCGCTGAGAATCGATCTTTCAGAGGGGCACGCTTTCTACCAGAGCCTTGTGTCCCCATGTTGCCTCTGCAACTGCAGCTCCACCAGTGGTTTAGAAAGCCAGAAAATACACAAGCCTAAATGTAAATACCTAGAGGAAAAAGCCAGAGAAAAAAAAAAAGAAACATCAACATGGGATGTAAACAAAGTCAAGTGTTAGAATCATCTGACACAGCTTCAACTGCATTTCACTATGAATGTTTTTAATACGCTGTAATCTCAAGCCATGCTCTACCCTATCTAGTTCTTCTATTCCTGCAAAACACAGGGCAGTCACTCATGTATGGCACTTACAAGGGCTTTGGATAAACAGTTGAGGCTGACATGAAGCAGCTTTAAATGTGACATGTGGGACCCCTGCACCTTCGTAAATCAGCATTTTAACATTAACATTACAATAACGGACAGCTAATAATAACAATAACAATAATCATCATCATCATTGTGATTACTTGGACATTTGAAACTGGTCTGACTCCATGCATGTTTACTGGTTGGGCTTGAGTTGGTGGCATAATGGTATAATAAGTGGTTTAACAGCATTCCTCATCGTCTATATGTTAACATGTTCGATGAGCAGTATCAAAGTTAACACATCGCACGGACAAAAGAGCGCTGGAGCTGGCTGGTACAGACGGAGGGGGGAAAACGCCTAGTTTTGGACCCGGCTGAGTCAGAGTACCCAGGCGAGGAGGAGTGAGCGCTCTCCTTACGGACGATTGATGAGCTAAACGCCGTGGATTTCAAAAATCCACAATGACCCGTGGTAACGTACCGCATCAGAAACACACGATAGCAAATCAATGAATTCGGAACAATCCGAGATCAAACGGCAACAGGGTGATAAGTTAGCTGCCTTGGACAAACCAACTTTTACAAACACTTCAATTTCAGGAGCATTTAATGTTTCCCCTGTTAGTTTTCCACCTATTAACAACGTGAACATTACCGTGTGTCCATTAAAGAGAGGGAGTAGTGACCACCAGTTGGGTTAACGCTAAAGTTAAACCAGAGTACTGCTCTGTTAGCCTCAGCTAGCTAGTTATTCTCCCGTTAACGTTGACTGAGGTAATCCAGCTGCTAGGGAGCCATAGGGAGCTAACCAGGAATGCTAACTAGCATTTCGCCCTCCCGATATTTTCATTACAAAGTTACCATTTACAAAACCCGTTTTTACTGGAAGCTAACGCTCCATAGCAACAGCTATCGAAATATGTCCTTCCCACGGCAATGACCCCCAACGCCGGAGACTGTGTCCCCCAGGAGGCAAGGCTAGCTGACCCGTTTAGCTGAGTAGTTAGCTTGCCTTGCCTAGCCAGTGGGGCTACCCTCGACTCTCCTGAGAGACAGACACACACAACAGCAAACTGGCACTGCTCCTCCCGATCCCAACATTACAACGTTACCTTCGCGACACCTTTCAACAGCCCCGCGATACAGCCACAGCCGCCGCGTTGTCCCTTTTTGTCCCGCGGGTTTCAGGAGAGAGCCATCGGGCTTCTCTTCAGAGATCAGAGGTGTTTTTGTCCACACTGACAGCTGTCATCAGTCCGCCGCCTTTCTGCCGCTCTCCGCTGCCCTCCTTACCCACTTTCCACACTCACTGGTGGTTCGCTCCAAAGAGCCCGGATGTTGGGAAAATTAGGGTGTGATGCTGCCTTCACGGACCCTCAGACACATCCACATGTCAAGCGGTAGAGCCCGACTGTGAGACAGTGGTTTTCCAAAGACTGGGACTTGCGTGAATGCATACGAAGTGACTTTCCAGGGCTGGCTCAGCTTTTAGAGGTTGATAGCATGGAAACTCTCGACAAGTCGTGACGCAAACTGCTGGTAGTAGGCTATATAAATCTCCCAACTGTAATTTGTAAATTTATTGCTTATGTCAGTCCGTAGTGAGTTCCCATCTGATCCCCATTCAAGCTGTGCATGAATCCTGTTGCTAAAATTACCTAGATCACAGAGGCTATTAAAATAACAAATCAATTCTCTAGTAGTGTATCTGTGTAAATACCTGTATGTATGTGAAAGAGGCTATTAAAAGAAAACTAGCCACCTACCCCCCCCCCTCACTTTTTTTAATAGTGTTATAATGATTCTTATATTCTTATTTTCACCAGAATTTATAGTATTGCGCCCCAATATTAGTTTTTCACATTAGAAAACTTGGTACACAGACATTTTTTTCCAACACAATATTATGGAATTTTTGGACAGTGAAAGAACTGTGAAAAATCAAAGCATAACATTGAATCAAGTAATGCAGCTGCAACTATTATAACGGTCGGTAAATATCCATATTTTAGGATTAGGGCGCACATGAACAACTATAACAGTAGGCTACATCACATTTTATTTATCGTTACAGGCCGCCAAATGATCATGACCTAAAATACTATAGGCTATAAATATAAAATCCTCTATTTGCGTAACTAAAATAACCATATTGCTTGTAGATAAAGTGTAGATAGGGGATGCCAGTCGACTGTTTCAACTACTTGTTGTCTTGCTACTTTTGTCCACAAGAGGGCAGTAACGGATAATATGTTATAGGCCTACTACCTACTTGTTAGAATTAGAAATTGTGGGCTGGACGCTACAGCACGGCTAAATTGAGAGGCTCAAAGCCAGGAGTGCAAGATTTATGTTTATATTTATTGTAATGAAAAAGACACACGAGCAAGCATCTGTATGAGCACAGCACAGCAGCAACAATTTCTACACAATAGAAATAATGCAAACATCATTGACTGAGCACGAGTAGGCTATAAGGCATTTTCATTCATAGGACCTACAGGACATGATTGGGAATCCCCTGACCTACACCCATAACACAGGTTACATTCAAGCACATTCACACGCGCACACACACACACACACACACACACACACACACACACACACACACACACACACACACACACACACACACACACACACACTGCTGCTGTACTATTCTCCCTCATTACAGGAAGCTAATGACTGTTTTGTCTCTGATCACCCCTCTTTGTTTGCTGCCGTGCAGACAGGGTTTACTGGAGTCTTAACCCAAAGACATCAACCGCCACACAGTCTCCACACTACCACTCCTAGTACATTTTTCATGTAGTCATCATTTTACGCACTAATTAACCATCTTCCACAGTCATAATGATAAATGATCACACCTATAGACAACACAAGCATAACATCAGATTCAGACATACCGCTGCTAATCAAAATGTAATAACAGTAATTAGCCTAACCTTTGTGGCTGCAGTGTTGACAGAACACACACTCTTAATGAAAATGGAAAAAATAATTGTCATAACATTATAAAGTTCCGTATCCCATTGAAAGGTTTGCTGTTGGAAAATTCAGCACTGCCAGTCGTTCAGACAAGAACAACATATTTATTATATTACCTTGACAAGAGAAAACCAAGCAAACAATAGCCAAACAATTTTGGACTTGAATTTCAACTGTGAGAAATGTAAGAGGCATGCTTAAAAACAAAAAACAAAAATAGGTGTGGATATTATTTGACCTGCTGTAAGTGTGGGTAATGGAGAAAGGCCTAAAGGCAGCCAGACAGTACTTAGGTGTGTTTGTCTAGTTTTATGGCCCCTTTAATCCACTAACACTCAAGCACTCTGCTTGTTTTCCTGGGAAAGACAGGTGTGTACTCAGCTGCACCAAACCTGAGTATTTCTCCCCATCTCTACCTCTACTTTTGTCAGTGTTCTCCTCATCTAGTAAACACAGTGCTGCTGCAGCATGTGTTTTTGTGTGTGCATGGGTGGATTTGTATAATTTTGGAGGGCATGCGCCACCAGTCAGTGATCACGGGTTGGAAGAGCCTCCCACTGCGCTAACAGGACTGTCTGAATTGTTAACTGGGCTGTCCTAAAGCCTAACTGTCCACAGAAAGGGAGTAGAAACCATGGAGCCCCAACTTGTAATTACCCCATGGAAGGCAATGCTGCTCCCTCTCTCCATCTCCTCTGGAGCCCTTTGAAGATGCCCCATAGGGAGTTGGTGGTAATCAGGACACATGACTCATTGATTACGCCTTTGCGGTCTTCCAGGAACACAGGACAAGAAGTGGACGCAGCAGGGGTGGGGGGCTGTCCCCTCAGATTGTGCAGATAGGCCGCGGGTGCAGATGCTGGCTGGACAGCATGGCCTAGGTCTTAGACATTAGATGCAATAAAGAATCGGATGTGCATTGTTATTCTGGTGGTTAGCTCAGTCAGACTGTTAAAGTGGCTATTCATTACTGTCTGGAACGAAGATGAGCGACCATATGCTGAGGAAAACCACAAGTCTGTAGGTTTCCATCCCAAGCAAACTCATTAGTACACCAATTAGTACAATGTCAGCCAGGAAGAGGAGAAACCAAGCAGTGTGTGCTCTTGACGCAGTGGTGGATTTAAATAGAACCCATACACTATTAAGATAAGAGAGGAGGTATCATGTACCTTTATTGAACCCCTGTAGTAATTCAAATTTGACACAACAGCACAAAAGATTTGCTGTCCAAAGGGAAAATGTTACAGGAAATTAAAAAAAAGAATAGAAACAGAATCTGAAATAAACAACATAAAATAGAAAGACTATATACTATTATCCAATACAAACAAAACCCAAAGTGTATGAATTATACAATATACAAATTGTTATGTTGAACATGAACATAGACTGTTTGTGTATTTCTTTCTTACATGATTATGGCTGCTGTCTATACATTTGATACAGAACACTCACATTATATTTTGGAAATGCCACTTTGATACCACATAATTACACCGTAAACATGTAGGAGGTAGTTTTGCAAATAGTCTGTTTAAAACTGGCCATAGTGCACAAAATGAGCTCTCATAGTTCTTCATGGGAAATGGTTTCCTGTCCATGAAACATATAATTAGTCACATAACCTGTGATTTTGCTCCACGCTCTTTGCCACATTTCATTACTGTCCTACAATATACTCAGTTGAGTGGCCTTATGGAGGATATTTTACACAGTTAAATGGCAAAAGGTTATGCCTTGAAAAAAATGTCACACTTCTAATAACAATGAAATTATGTCTGATATTGTGAAACAAAAGGCTAAACATCTACGTAGCTGGACTTGGAATTTGTCTTAGAAGATGCTTCATTTAACATTGAGAAAGATGATGGGCAAACAGAATAGGCAAAGCGAGTAGACCATAAAAAGGATCATAAAAGATGTCTTTTGATGTTTCTGGGCTCCACTCTGGACACCTGTGGGGTTGAACCCAGTGACTGGCTGTCCTATGTGAACATGTTGAGTAGACGTAATTGGGTCATTGCTTGTCAAGAAACTGAAGTAAAGCCTGAAGCAAATGAGAATGTGTAATAATTGCAATTTGCGTGAAAAGTTTAATAGTTACCTGACTACCAACTGTTGTTTAAGTAATAACAATACAAAAACTCAGAGATTTTGTTTGTGCAACTTTGTCTCTGATAACCTTTGCCTTAATCTCAGCACATGGAAAAACAAAGCTATTTTTCAGTTAGCTGTCACAAATGATATATGCGTCTATATGGTTTCTATTTGTATTGAATTGTCCTCTGTCAGTCAAGCGCTGTGGATGATGCCTCCTACCTTCTCTCAGAGAGCATTAGTGGTGTGGGGTGTGTCGTTCAGGCCTGTTCAGAAGGCAAAACAAGAATCAGGGGAGCGTTCAGCTGCAGACAAGCAACCTACACACCCACGTCATTGTTGATGACCACATGGGAACAATAGTCGTAGTCTTGGAGTAGCAGAAAAGGCCTGCAGCAGGGAAAGTTCAAAAGCCAATAAAGGAATGCTGTCCACTTACCAGAGGGTTGCAGAGAGGCTCATTGGTCACATTGTGTCTTTATCTTGTTAGAGATGAGGAGCTTTTGTACTGCAGATGACATGTTAGTGTATTTCCTCTACTTGTTTGTCTCCATTCACGTTGTGATTGTCAAATGATAACATTTCGAGTACTCAAAGTCTGCGTTTTTGTGTTAAAAGTAAACCATAAATAAGACAACTGTCATGCAGATAGAAGTTGTGTGTCTGCTTTGTGTATTTGTGTGTCCTTATCTGCATCTGTGTGTCTGCAGGATTTCAAATGATTAGTATTGTGTAGGCGGAGTCCCTTTAAAGGTCTATAATTCTTTATTTACCTACATTTAGCATCTTCTTGCCTCCCATCCTTTGCAAAGAGAATAGCCAGCCTAATCAGGCTCTTCTTTTTGGGGTGGGCTGGGCTTATTTGCCAATTGACATTTGGTGAAAGGGTGTTAGATGAAAAAAGCACCTCACACCATGAGGTAGAAGCCTCACACCAAAACTCATTCAGACATGTTGTGTTTGTGTGTCAAGAGGAACTTGTGTTTGTGTGATAAAGGGAACTCGTTTTACCACTAGCTACTCAGAGCAGAACACACTCTCTCTGAGCTGTGTGAAGTGTGTTGATCCATGGCGTCGAAATTTGCCAATCCGATGTTTTTATGCGCGTAGAAATAGCTCAGATAAATTTGACTATTGTGTTCTTTTATCATTGTTTTGGCTGCATAATGGATTTAATTACATGTTTATAACACGCAAATGCAACCTATAATCTTAGCATTATCATTACAATATCACAGGCTGATTGTGTACTTGCTTACTGCATAATTAGGTTACTTTAGTAGGACAACAAAATGGGTGCAATTATGCAACACCACAGGTCATGTAGGTCATGTATTGAAAATTCATACATGAACACTATTAGGTAAACTAAGAATCTTTCTTAAGTAGATTTTTCTCAAGTAGATTACTTAGCTAAGGGTTCCAATACTCTGCTTTGGAAATGTGTCTCACAAGAGTGTGCACACAAGCTGACAACCACATTTTGAGATCTGCCACCTAACCACTTATTATGTGCCTGTAAAAAAAATCAACATTATAATGGAAAATATCAGTTTCCTTTTAGAGTTCATTTTGAGGATAATATGCTTAAACAGGGTGGCTACTGGTCGTTCTGTTGCTGCACATTAAAACTGACAGCAAATCAAGTTAAATCAGGAATTCAGCCAGTTCAGTGGTATTATAGTGTGTCTTGAGGCTAGTTCAGTCCGCTCACAAATCACCATAAAGACTCAACAATACTTCTTCACTTGATAATGACTAGGCAGTCCTGAGAATAAAGTGACTCCAATTTTAAAGATTAGTGCTGTGCAGGACTGAACACAGGACTTAAACACAAACAGTACAGCGGTTCCCACAGCGCTTGTTTTTCCAGACCACTTTGAACAGTAGAATAGAGAAGGCAGGAGCAGAGAAGCCGAACAACATGATGGAAAAGACAGGCTCTTGACAGTGGTGAAGTAATGGGTCTGAATCTAAGCCCCTCATTAGACAACAGGCTCATCCAGGGATGAAGGATGGGACTGTGCAGGGGGCAGCAATGTCAGATTCGCTACGAGGGAATGGTAGAGAACTAGGAATGTGTAATGAAGTAAAAGTCAGCTGAATGCTCTTTGAAGCTAAGCAAAGTATATAACTGACATTGCTGTTTTCAGATTCGAATGGGTCATACAATCAGTAATGAAGTGAGTCATTTTTACACATATTACATGGGTTGAAAAATGCTTTCCAGTTACATCCGAGTTTCACTGAAGTTGATGCTCCTTTCACCTCGTGTCCAAATACCACACAAGACAAGACGAGGCAAGGCAAGACAGGCCCAAGATAAGTTTTCACTTACCTTATCTATGATGTGTGATTAAAGTATTTCTGATTATCTGACGAGCTGGTAATTATTTAGGGACGTCAAACATTTCCTCTGAGGTAATCAGATTGGTATTCTGAGGTAAATGCGTAATTTTGTAGTATTTGGACAGAAGAAAATTTAAGTGAAACATTAACCAATGACTAAATTAATTCATCCTTAGAGGGAACTGAATGTCTGAACCAAATATGATGGCAAACATCAACCTCATTGTAATTTTAAAGTGTATATCATAAATCATCTGGATTAATCTTCTGGGGACCACGAATAAAATGTTTTGTTGATCTATGTCAAATAAGTTAATATTTCACTCGGTAGCCTAGATGTAAACTTGATCTGCTGGGGGTAAAAGAAGAAAGTAAAGACAGTCACTAAAAATCAATGGGATTCATCATCTGATGAACATGAATGATCTTCTAATACTTGTTGTGATTGACCAACCAACAGAGTGACTTTGCCATCTACACAACTAGCTCTGTTAAGCTCAATCCAAAACATGGCTTTTATTTGAGTTAAGAATATTTTATAGAAAATAATAGAATATTATATAGTTAAAATAAATAAATAAGAATAATTATTATTGAAGTAATTTCTTTTCAAACAACAAGAGAAGCACCTCAAACCAGATACTGAATTTCTTTTCTGGTGAGAGCTAACAAAGCCACCATATTGATTTCTGTGTTAGAAACAGCCTCACCGCTAAAGATCTTTTCATCAACCGGGGAGCAGGCTTTGCCCTTTCACTATGCTAAACACCGGTACGCATCACTTCTTAATTGAGCTGATGTTCACAATGGGTGATTGATGACGGTTATTCCCCTGTCGCTACTCATGCAAACTCAATGGTGCATTAAGGATTTACTGTAAGTCCATTACCCTGTGCATGTGCATGCTTGGTGAGAAGGAGCAATGTTTGTATCAATTGATCTCACACCTGGAAAAGCCACTTATACTTGTAACCCAGATTGCAATTGACCATATTAGCTGATGTCAGGCTAAAACAGGTCAGATTACTGTCCTCTGACCCTCACTTAGATCCTTCTAAAAATACAGCCTGGTTACCTGATTGACAAATCCACTTATGGCACGGAGAGATGTCCTAACGTCTGTATGAGAATGTGCCAAATGTTGAGTCCTGGTGCCTACTGATGTGAGTGGTGAGGTAAGAGGCAGTGAGAAGGAAGGGGAAGAGCGGAGAGGATGTCTGTCATTAGCATTCTAGCCAGTGCAATGGAAAAGTGACATAACAGCTCAGTCCTTGCACACCATTGTCATGTGAGATTAGCTACCCCTCTCTGCGTGTGTTGCTCCTCCATAGAGGATCCAGAGACTTTTCATTGTGAAGACCGGCATCCTGTGCCTCACTGTTGGATTGCCCGAGACACATGGTAAACACAGGAAATACAAAGCTCCTAAATGCATCCCTACTGTGTTTGGAGGACTGCCATGACAACACATAGTGGATCTCACAGGGAGTCGGGGTGTTTGTTAGGTGGATACACACTGAGATATGCCCAAGCAGTGCCCTTCTGTGTGAGGCCACGCAGCTTTTAGCTTATGCACTGTCTGTCACACAACCAAAATAAGGAGCTTCTTGGTTCGGGGATACACACTTTGTTGGAGGCAGGAATTCACTCTTGGCTCTCACAGCATGCCTGATTCTACAGGAATGTCACGATAAAAATCTCAACTGAATGTAAACACTCTAATCTGCTCCATGGATCTATGCATTGGAGTCTTGAGATAAGGCCAGATGAACTGCTCTGTGGGTTTTTGACACGGCGTTCCTGCTCTGGCTTTTGTGTTGCATGGCGGAGGATCTCCAGACAGCTTTAGATTAGCCCCTCTCTCTCCAGAAACAACTGTCAAGGCTAATCTGCTCTGCAAGCACAGGTCATCTGGATGCCAGATCAACAGAGAGCAGGAATCAAAGCTCGGCCCTTTCTCTCCCCAAACGGTCTCTACCTCTTCCTTCTCTTTTCTTTTCATCCCTTTTAGTCACGGCTTTTACAGCTACACTGACCAGAGAGGAGGAAATCCACATCCGTACACCCCCATCCTGCAGAGGATGTCTCCGCTGCCATTGATTTCACCGAGGGTGGATATGCTTTTGGTGCAGATTGTAAAAAGCAGAGAGAGGGGATGGGCATTGATCCAACTAAGGCACTCCCAGCACTGATCAATAGAATAGATCTGCTGGGGAGCCCTGAGTGTGCTGTCATAGTCCACCAGGCTCCTGTTAGGCTGCTCTCTCTAGCTCTGAGGTCTTTGTCACCTTATCCATCATCTTTTTTCATATTTATTTAATGATTATAGCATTTGTCAAGTGGCGCCATGAGGTAGCGTGACTATATAATCCTAACTGAGGTCATATTGTGCAGAGTTCCCATGGAAAAGGCTGTAATTGGTGTTTTGAAGTGGAAAACCTTTCTACCTTAGCATATGAAAACCACAAACCTATATTGTCGAAATTAGCACTTTGACTAAAAGCACATAGAGCTGCTTTTAGTCTGAGCTGACACGCACTCACAGTACTTTGAACTAGCAAAGTGTTTTTCAAGTGTTTTATGGCACTTTTACCACCTTTTGCACCACTTTTATGAACATCATATAATGTATATTTTCTATTAATAAACCTGTCATGTAGCCGCTGTTTCTATGAGTTAACCTCTTTTTCTTGCACTGTATAGATAGACAAGGCCTATCGCTGCCAACGGGGCATATGGTTAACTGAAGTTAGATAGAGTTTCAAGGATGCTTTGATGTTCAAACTTGACCTCATCAGGCTATGTGTAAAAGCACACGCAAACACTCATATCTTAGATTCTCCAAGGGACTCGTGTTTTGATACATTTGAACCTCATCTGTTTTTCTCATAATGTAAAACACATGCAAAAAAAAAGAAAAAAAGAGAGAGATCCAGTTGCAGTCCTCCTTCGAGAGCCTCTAAATCCTCTGTCCTTCATGTGCAAATCCCTCAACAAACTGGCCTTGAGTGTCACCCTGGGTTGTCCTGTTCAAAGGAACTCTGGGGTCAAACCTGCCAGGTCAACCTCCCTCAAAGTGGCAGCATTTACCCCCCAAACTAGCCCCTTTCACTCTCTAAAAACACATGGGGCCCCCAGATAGGCTGAGGTCCTTCCTTACGCTGCAGAGCTGTGGTGATTTACTGCCTTGGTACACACCCCACATAAACATATCATCCACATGTCATCAACCAGGCCTCTGGGGGGACTTTTCAAATAGCAGTGATCCAGACTTTAAAGATTTATCCACTTCTGTGCTGTTAACATGATGAAACATTAGCTATGGCCTGCACGTGATACAGTTTCTCAGGAAGTGCCTTCATCTTTGCCACTATAGCATAAATCAGAATTCTAATCTCGGTTTATCTCGAAGCACATTCACTGTCAGGTGTTAATGTTTATTTTAGGAGCCATAAAGGGAAGTTCAGTTGCCACCCCTCTAACATATTTATGCCAGGAAGCAGCGGTGCTAACAGCCAGGAGCAGATAAAGGAAGGCTTGCCATATGTTTCTTTAGGTGTCACTGTGAAAGAACAATGTTGATCCACTAAATATCAATATAACTGATGAAACAATAGTATTTTGGATTTCCTTTCTCCCATAAATCCTTCCTTAATACCTTTTACCACTGCTCACAACAAGATCCATTTCTTGTCTGTAAGCCTTCCCCTTCAGCTTTCCCTAATACCCCAGTACAAAGGGTTAAGGCCAGCCCTCCCCCATCAGTTGCTTTTGTGTCACGTTTCAAAGACCCATTCATCAGTATAATATGCACAAATGACAATACCATGTATCGTTTCAAACTTTTGCCCCCTTCAGCCTGAAGTAATCACGTTTCACATGACACGCAACTCCAAATTTAACTTGTGTATGCATGCCAACATTAATTTTTATTCTCTGAATCATACATACCTGGTAGGTAATGCTTTTGTACCAATCATGAGAATGTAAACCAGTGTTGGTTTGTCTGATGCTGACAGCTGTTTGAACCTGTCTTTCCTCATCCTGTTCGCTAAAGGTGCAGAGATTTGATAGTGCGTGGAGGATCAGTCTGTTCCCTGCATGACCCCTGACCCCTAGTCTGAGAGAGGGGCCGGCCTGTCCAAATCAGTCCAAGACCTCAGGGTGTCCTGTAACGTGTTAGCGGAGCCAGCTGAAATTACATTTGTCTGCTCAGTTTCATGTGTTTTTGTTTTTTGCCTTGAGACACACAGAAAAAAAACTGCGAAATAGAGACTAATTCAAAACAAGAAGACAGAGAAGAGACTTATTGTACTGTTTAGATGAGGTAGAGTGTATTAAGGAAAGGTAAGGGCCTTATTATTTTCTACAGTCTCTCACCGTTGAATCTTTTCCACTGCACCTGCGAGCTGGGACCTGTGTCAGATGGGGGTTCACAAGCTAAACCACTAACTATACCTGGGAGACAAAGCCAAAACAAACCAAACAGCAAGCTACTGACCCCAAGGAAATGCAGCAGTTTCCCCCATAACAAGCAACCCCCCCCCCCCCCCGCTGAATAAAATTTAATTGGATGGTCTCCCATGCTCTGAAAAAAATTTAATGGGTATATGTGCTTTTTTTTTTCTTCTAATTTTAATTTAGATCATTATTTCCACACGGGTCTTGTTTTTTCCCCACATAACAAAGAGGCAATTAAAGAAATTGTTAAGCAGGATAAATTATGGAAGTGAAAGAGGAGGTTGAGGCGCCATAAAAGTGTGAGGTTCCCTGCCCATAAAATTAATACAATATTGACTCTTCCAGGCCCGGCACCTGAGCCCGGCTTTAACTGGAGCACATCTACTCGAGGGAGACAATTGGGATCCTTTAAAATCTTTAAAATATTTTTTATAGGTGTTAGAGAACTTGAGTCCATTAGGCTCAGAGCTGTAGGAAGCCACAGCTTTCAAGTGGTCATTGTGAGCACACTTGCAACGGGTTTATGGCATCTTGTAGAAGAGGAGCAGTCACACGTGAAGGGCAGACAAACAGCGCGGAGGTGATAAACAGAGATAGCTATTGCAAACAAAGATAAAAATGTTCATATGGGCAGAGGAGTTCCTTAATTTTGAAGGTGCAAATACTTCTAAATAAATGAATACTGTTGACATCATTTTTCATATTTAAGGAGACTGAAATGCAAATGACAAAAAGAGAAAAGACTGCAGGATTTGACATGTTGGTGGGTGAAGGACTTGTTAGTGGCCATATGGGAACAGCAAGGAGGGTGAAGGGGCAGGAGGGAGGTACCTGTTGGGTCCCATGTTCTCCTGTCACTCTGATCTTATCAGGGGGCCTGACCAAGAGGAGGACCAGCTGTCACTCTCGCCGCTCTTTTGATGTCCTCCTTCAGAGCTCACACACACACACACACACACACACACTGGGAACTTCAGAAGAGTTGAGGCTTGTTTTTGTTCATAATGAGAATTGGTGGCTTTGTTGGAGAGCCACTTGGCAAACCCAGCACTGGAGGAAAAAAAGCAAGATAAAGCAAGATAGTTACAGCTCTCTGAGGACATGTGGAGCTGTGGTGGTTCAATTTAGTTGTTAAGAGCCTGAGGCTTGACAAAAGAGAGTCAGTCCTCTGAGCTGACACAGGACATCCTGCTCATAAAACCAGCCAGGACATCGTCACACAGACACTGGGGGCTGATAAAAGGGGAAACGCCATGTATTCATCTGAAACTTCTTCACAAGCGCACTCGCCACTGTTCCTCCTCATCAGATGCACTGAAAAGTGCACAGTTTGGCTAAAAATCTAAGCAAGCTACAGGGAGATTTTGTAGCACGGTAATTATTTTTGCCAAGCCAAGCATGAAAGTTTACTGTAAGAGTCAGCTAGATTTTTAAAAGAACTTTTAGGCAACACCAACACACATTTTGAAGATTCCTGGATTACTGCTCTTATTTTTTCAGAGTCCGTTAATTTATATAATCTTGTGGCTTGACTCATTTTGGTTGAGACAGAACATGCACTACATGTTTTCTGCTTGTCATACATTAGGCTACTACTTTTGTTTCTGTCATGCAGGCCTCTTATGCATAGTTAGCTCTCATAATAAGAACACCAGTTATTGTTCTTGATGTATGCTATGCTTAAGAGATGGCAATTATCTGTCAGTCATTTGGTCTAAGCAGACTGTGAGAAGGATTTGCACAGACATTCCTCGTCCCTAGAGGATGTATCCCATCATTTAGGTTGTCCACTGATTGCAGTGTAATATATACTTCAGCAAAATCAAGTCGGGCGGAAGGAAGTGCCTCAGAGCCAGTAGCAAGATTGTGTGAAACACTGGAGAAGTTCACAAAAATCAACTGCACAGTAGCCCCCATAATTCTTTATTGTGGGAGGAATGGCCTTGGTGCAGGTGACCAAAATCTGACGATCTGTCTGTTTAAGCTCTGAAGGTCATGTGTGGAAATGGAGAAGCTTTCAGGACAACCAATTCAATGCATAGTCCCTAGAGCTGATGCCACATTGTTCCACTTTGGTTTTCTCTGAAAGTTGTTTCTTCTCCACATCTGTGGAGCTCAGCCAGAGTGGCCATCAGGGTCTTGATCACCAGTACCAAGACCTATCTCCCCTGATTCCTCGGTTTGAACAGGAAGCCAGCTCTAGAGTCCTTGTTGTTCCATGCTTCTGCCATTTAAGACCCACTGAGGCCACAGTGCTCATGGGAGCTATCAACACAGTTTTCTTGCAGCTTTGTCCCTGGATCTATGTCTCGACACCGCCCTGTCTCTGAGCTCTGCAGGCAGCTCCTTTGACCTCATGACTTGGTTTTTGCTCTGATATGCACTCTGTGAGCTTTGAGACCTTAGAGGTGTGTTCCTTTGCAAATCATGTTCAATCATCTTCACTCATCACGTCAAGTGCTTCCTAAGGTGTAGAAACATGTAAAAAAAAAAAAAAAAAAAAACGTAGGTAAAAGTGCTTCAGCCACATTTCAGGTGTCATGACATTCGGTTGGAATATTGAGCTCAATCATTTTTTTTCCTCTTAAATAAATCTGCATTTAATAATGCAAAAAAAAAAATCTGTCACAGGGTGTTGATTGGAGATAGATAAAGGAATATATATTTTTTAATTTTAGCTTAGAGCTGCAAAATAAAATCTTTAAAAAAATACTTGATCTGACCACTCCACTACCAAAAGAGGATGTAGACTCTAAGCCATGTTAAACTGTAAAGTAGTCATTTTAAAAGTTTTTTTTTTTAAATGTTCAACTAAAACTCACTCTTTATAATATGAGAATATGTTGCAGTAAAAAACAAAATCTAATTAAATAGAATCTCCCTCCTATCTCTACATCTAACTTGGTCATACAAAGTGCACTACAGTCCAATTATCTCTTGGTAACTGATGTTGTCCTCAGAAGCTAAGACTCCTTCTCTTGCCTCCAGTCTCTCCCTCTCTCTGTCTCGGACAATTGCTTGGCAGGGGCGAACGCACTCACAATGCCCTCTGTTACTGTGAGTGCGTGCTCTTTATACACTGCGAACTTTTGAACCACCTCTTGACCACAGCTTGAAGGGAGTTGAGACAATGGTTAGTAAACACACTGGAGTGAATGAAGGGATTAGGTATTAAATGACAGGATGTGCTTAAAGAGGAGCAGGTGGTGGTTAAGGAAAGGCCAGCTAAGCCTCACAAGAGATGTGCATCATGCATCTCCCGTTCTCCATTTGCTTCATTTTCATGCTCTGTCTATATTACTCCTGATCTTTCACACTTGGTAGCTCATCTCTTCCTGCTCATTTCACCCACTTTGTATCTCCTCATCTCTCTGGGCTCTATCTCTTTTGTCTGCTTCGACACAACCAGAGAGTCCTGCTCCTTAACTCAGGACTCGGACAATTGACATTCATGAGATTGGACATTCCGGTCCAGCCCCATTCATATGTACAGTAAGCAAAGGGACAAAAGCCACCTCACACACTGTAGGGCCCATCCCCCATGGAGGGGATAGGGGAGCTGGGTGAATCTAACTTGTTTCACTATAGATGAAGCTACTACATTGTTTGTAGTAGCTTTGTGTACAATTAATTCACAAAAATATAGTTTGTATGACATTCTTGCCAACCTTCTCCCTGTGTTACTCTGCCAGCGCTGACATTTGATGCCAACAATCCAGCCTCTGTGATTCTGGCAAAAAAAAAAAACATGTTTCCAGCTAAATATGGCAGCGACTAGTTTCATATGCTTTCATGAGTAAAGCTGATTTGCTGAGGATATGTCACATGTCAAACTGAAGATAATCCGTCTTGCTTTGCAAGAACCTGAAACAGCATGACCCCCTGTACATTTCCAGGGATGCATTGTGGGTAGGAGTGGGAAGCTTCTCTCATCGGGGTGGTAATGAGTTTCTGAGCTCCCACTTGTCAACATAGTAAATCCACGTTTTATATCCAAAAGCCCAGCACCCACCCTCGAGTTTTCACATCAGGGAAGCAACATGGCCTCACGAATATCCAGTGACAAACATTTCAGAGTACAAATGCTGTACGAAGGCTGGGTGAAAAGGTAAATAGAAAACACCGAGTGCTGCATGCTCCAACGGACATGCTGAAATAACCACGATAAATTAAAAAAACACAGACAGACCAATGGAGTATTATGTGTTTTGAGTGTGGAGACAGACTGGGCGGACTGGGATGTGAGTGTTGGGTTTTGGGATTACCTCATGAACATGTGGTGAACCCCTCCTCCCACTGTAACCTAATGTGAACCAAGTCAAAGTTTAATTAGTACCTGTCTGTGGCACACCCGCTGCTGTTCTCTCCTTTCTCTGCTCTCTCCCTCTCCCTCTTGCCTTTATTTGCAGTATTTTTTTCTTGTTTTATAAATATCACAATGTCAGAGAATTGTTAAATTTACTGAACAATGGGGGATTTCTTACGTAATCTTTTACAATACAATTTAATCTTTTTTACATTACTTAGGACACAGTGATCTACTACATAAAACGGTTGTTAATTAAATAAAGATGCGTGCCAGCATTAGAAAACGAGAAGTACTGTGATCTGATGTGTAATAAGATCACTCTCCAAAGCAGCTCAGTGGCATGCGTTCTCTGTATTATCTCAGTGTTTACCTGTCCCAGTACTCAGAGTAGTCTGGCGTGACACTTGCATCTATTTATATCTCAATGGACATTGACAGGCATGTTCTACTGCAGAGTGGTTTAGTAGGTGCATGTGAGGAAAGCTGGGTAAAGTCAATGAGCTGTTATTTATATTTTGCTTGTTTAACCATTTACTTTACCTTCATTAACTTAGCACATGATTACATTTCACTTTACCTATTCAGACCATCATAAAAGTAAATATTAAGTGAAATACATCTGTACTCGGGATATATTATGATGTTGCTTGCTGTGCTTAAAAGACCCTGTAAGATCTTGTATCAACAGGCTGATTGGCCTCAGCAGAAAATCTATGATCTTGATTGGATGAGACTGTTTGCCCATGTGTTCTCATGTACACAATGTCAAAGTTAGAGCTCTTGAACCACAGTGTGTGTAATGAGATCCCACCTAACATCTGAAGTCTTTCAGTGTGAGGTGACAGCCATCCATGGGGAGTGTTTTGTAACGCCCCCCCTCTGCTCTCAATTTTATAGCAGAAGAAAATCATTATCAAATCCTTTTTGCAGGTCTACACCTGCACACCTGCTGCACATTGATCCTCGGAGATTTCATTCCCTAGTTTAATTATCTCAAGCTATCATCCAATTACATTATGTCATTGATGAGGCAGCTGATTGCAAAAAAAAAAAGAAAAAAAGAATCCTTAATTTTGAAGGTGCAAATTAGCTGGAAAGGGACTTCCAGTGGACAGATGGACTAACCTTCTCAGAACAGACTAAAACAGTGAGTCGAAAGAAAGTAAATGACAGACATGCTGAACGTGAAGAGAGACAAAAAGAGACACGTTCAGAGACAGCGAGGGCACAAAAAGGCCCCTGACCTTTCTATTGTGATGAGCTGTGCCCTCTGAGATGAGTCAGCCCCAGTGTGCGAAATACCCATCAATATTCGGGGGGGTCCCTAACTCGCGATTGTTGCGCAATACCGTTATTTTTTTTTCTTTTTATAAAGTAGGACTATAACATTACAATAAGCCAAGAAAATTAGCCTATAGCCTAAAAAGGAGAGGCAAAGTTGTGCATCACAATGCAGAAAGTAATTGACGATAAATAAAATACAACAATTAAAATGAATGAAAGACACCAAACTCGTGCACTCGAATAACAACCAACTGTATAAATCTGGAGATCGGAGACTGACGTGCAATTATGTGCACGACGAGATCCTCAGCCTGCAACTATGACCGATCATGTAACCTTATCTAACCATCCATCTAGCAAATACGTTTAAACACAGCATTGAACACATCCACAAATCACATTCGTATAACGGGCCATCATAAAAATTTAAAAAGCACAGACAAATAGCTCACAACAGGCACCTGGCCAAACAACACCACTGGGGGTTCAGGCCATAGTATGCTGAAGCAGGCTAGCCTCTTACCTTAAGTTATTTTCCTGCCTTAATGTCAAGCCAAGGGTTGCGGTATTTCCATTACCCCACCTGCTTAGGTGTAAAAAAAAAAAAAAGAAAAAAGAAAAAAAGAAAAAGAAAAGCGGCCAATCACCAGTGCTAGCAGCAGGGGCTGCGGCTACGTCTTCAGAGCACTCGGCCTCAACTTCACTTTCTTCGGCAGAGGGTGGAGAGGAACGGGATCCTCTGTTCTGATAGCGAGTGGGCTCGACTCCTGCGCTGGGCTGGCGCACATGGCTAATTTGCATAATGCGCAGGTGACATGGTTCAGCTTAATGTTAAACGAATAAATGTTTTGAATTATGAATACTGGACATGGTGATCTTAAACACATTTAATTGACCACAATAAAATTATTGTATTATATTATATTATTTATTTTTTTGACAAGATTGAGACCCCCCTCAGATTTTGCTTTTGAGTCTTTCAGGGGGTCTCAAGGGGTTAATCGGGGGGGTCCGACCCCCCCAAACCCCCCCGTATTTCGCACTATGGTCAGCCCTACAGCTGGAAAGGTCACCAAGCACACAAGGTCAAGCCGACGCAGTCCTGCTATACCCAACATCAAAGACAAGTCCAGGCCCTGTCATGCTCCCTCTGAGCCGGGTTGAAAACAGCAGCACTAATCCCACCGACCACTCGCTGTTGCTGCAGAGGACAGAGGTCAGCTGGATGTACAAATCCTAATAAGTTGATTCCATTGTGGCAACTTGCTAAACTTAAAATGCTGTCTTTGATGTGAATTAGTGTCATTGCCCTTTGGACCTGTCTTGTGTTTGATGAATAGAGAGAAGAATGCTGCTGAATTAACATATGCCCTTTAGTGACTATTTTTATTTAAAGAATTAAGCCTTTTCTTCTCTGAGAGCAAATTGAACATTTCTTGTTAAAGTAGACTGAAAGAGAGTCTTGCTAAATGAAAGATCCATGAGTCGTAGAAAATAATGGTCTCCACAGTGATTAGATCTGCAGGGAACACAACTTCAAAGTAAAATTTGATGAAATGCTGAAAATGTTTGTCAGCCATATAAGCTTCTTAGTTGGGAACTTTAAGGTCACCGTGGCAGCCTGATGGGAGAAAACGTTATTACGTATGACTACGGGAGAGTTGGCTAATGTTTGGAAGGCCGGTCTCTGGACTGCTTACCTTGGTGAGTGGCCTCTTGTTCACCCCGTCTTTGAAAGAATTTTAATGGAAAGATACCAAGGCAGATTTTGGAAATGAGATTATTGGGCAACTCTGGTGCAGCTGCCCACTGTCTAATCTCCACATGACAGCTCTGAAGTGAGGAGCCTCTTATCATCTGTCATTCCTGCTTAATCCCATGTGCCCCCAGTCATACACACCAACTGTTTTAAAACGTCAGGTCTCTCCTCAGAAACCTGAGCTCCTGCAATCATCGTCGTCATGTCTGTTTGTGAAACTGTAGGAGCGAGGCTGCGTGTTCTTTGCAAATAGGTTTGTGTATATTTAAATAACGAAGGGCTGATAGCTTCACCCTCTAATTAAACACGGCTGTCTGGGTTGGTCATTGAAGCTGCAACTTATTAAACCAACAGCTGGGGCAGAGTCAGGAAACCAGATAAGGAGCTGTTAGTGCTATCTGTGCTAAACTGGTCAGCCTCAGCAGGGGGTTTGTGAAGATTAAGTGGAGATTTTTTCCCAACATGTGTTACAGTCACCAGAAGAAGAGAGAAGATGGCAGAAGAGATGCTGTACTGTAAAGACTCCCTGATTAAGTAACATTGGTTGCTATTAATACCACATTATGAACCTATCCCAATCCCAGACTGTACTCAGTTGATATCATTGCTAGATGTTGAAATAGAAGAGGAAAAACTCAATGCCAACTGCCCAATATATATTAAATATGTTTATTCTGATAAGACAAATGTAGATACATGTCATCAATAAGCAAAATCAAGAAATGAACAGAAAATAAACAATTATTTGCAATAAGAAATGTAAAAAGGTTGGATTTATTTCTGAGATACAAACAATTATATAACAGAAATGTCAATGTCAAATGCAGCCAATTCCCATAAGACACTTTCATTACAAGAGTATACATATTTACAAATTAAAAAGTAAGTGTAATAATTGTGTTCTACATGCTTTTATATAATGCATCATTTTGTACACCAGGTTCAACCACTGTAAATTCTTAATGATATATATATTTTTTTAGTTATAACAAAACAAATCAGTGCACAAATGCAGCCCAGTTTAATGACTGCTTCTCATTGATTATTAAGGGGGCTATGCTATGCTAAGAGACTAGGTGTGATTGAACAGTATTCATTCAGCCCGGGGGAATGTCACTACACCAGGGTCATAACCTTCAGGGAGGCAGGCTGGAACCGACGAATCTTCTTCTTCAGGGCTCGGGAAGCTTTGATCCGGCAGGCTGATGGCTCGGGGCGTGGGAGCGGCTGGAGGGGCCTTCCAGCAGCAGTGGGCCCCAGAGCAGCCTCAGCCCACACCAGACCTCCCTCCTCCTCGTGGCTATCCACCTGGTCCTCCTCGTCCAGGGACAGGCTGCTGTCAGAGTCCGAGAAGGACTGGAAGCTCTGGCTGGACTCGCTATCTCCAAAGCGGTTGGTGGTGTTATCGCTCATCTCCCCCTCGCTGCTTTCAGCGATGGTGGAGTGAAAGAGGGACGCGCATTCGGCTGAATACTCTGACTCACACCTGGGTGGGTAGAGGCTGGACACCTGGAAAGGTGCTGCAGGGTATCTGGCGTTAAGATTGTGGAAGAAAGAGTTAGAGGAGATGGAAGAGTGGAAGGGACGAGGAAGCCCGATCCACTGCCCTGACTTGGCACTCATACTGCGGACCATCTGCATGCTCCCTGCTGCCTGAGCATGGGGCTCTTTTGACCTCTGACGCTGGGCACATAAGGCCTGCAGCATCTCTGCATTGGACGGCCACTTAGCAGCCCCCTGCCTCCTCTTCCTCTGTTCTACAGGCTGCTCATACTCCACACCCTGAGGTCTTCGGCCTTTGCTGGACTTTGTAACAGCGGGGATGGGATGTGGCTTTAGATGAACCTTGTGGGTGTACATGACTCCTGGACCACAGTGGCTGGAGTCTGAACCAGAGCCCTGTCTGCGCTCCTCCATGTGACAGGTGGTAGGCTTCTGGGTCACTTTTCCCTTTCCAGACCTTCTCTGCTCTCCCTTGGTTCCACCACTGACCTCTCTGATCCTTTCGCCAGAGGAGTAGCCATGTTGCTGCTTCACAGCTCGAGGCTTATCGCTGCTTTTTCTTCTCAGTTTGACGGCTTTGGTTTTACGGTCTGCCTGTCTCACCCTGACCCTCTGAGACCCAGCAGGGACGAATTTGGCATGAACGAACTCAGGGGAAGCCGTGTGACCAGCCTGAGCCTCGTAGCTGTGACTCTCCTCTGTGCTGGAGCTGTGGGCCGGTCTTTGTCTATGGCCTTTCCTCTCTTGTGTTCTTGATTCTGGATTATCCCCACTCCTCTTCTGGGAGTAGCTTCTTGGTAGACTTTCATATTCTCCTTGGGATTTATCACTCCTCTGTAGGGATGCAGTGGTGACTTCATCAGAGCTGTACTCCCTCATGGTAACAGGAAAGGAGTATCGGTATGAAACCTCCTGAGGTCTCCCCGACTGTTTGTGACTCGTGTTATCAGCTGGTTCTTGGCTGGAGTATGCCATGCAGTGTCTCTTCTGGTTACTATCGAGTGGGGTGATGTTTGCCGTCTGAGATGGGAGAGGCTGCAGCATACACATCTCTTTTAGAGACACTTCAGGAAACACAGTTACAACCTCAGTGGGCTTCCTGTGGTAGTCACGCTGAGACTGCAGAGTCTCTGTGTCCATTTCAATCTGGATTTTGCTGAAGCTGCGCTGGAGGAGCTTGTCGATGTATCCCAGGGTTTTGGTTTCATAACCCATCTGTGCCCTCTGAAGGGTGTCAGAGCCAATCACTGGGGGTCCTTGGCCCTCTAGATGTCCAGGTGCGGTTGGGTTGCCTCCATGGGAAAAAATTGGGCTCTGGAGAGCCACTGCATGCAGGGGGCTGGGGTAGTGGTACACTTCAGCGCCACTGCGGGACACCAGGTTGCTCTGAAATTTAGAATCCAGTGTGGAGGTCTTGAGGTTATGACCCATTAAAGGTTTCTTCACATCTGCAGATTTGCTGTAGCTTGGTCCTTGAGCCAACATCCTGTCAAGATCACCTGACAACACAAAAATACAGATTATTAACCTTTCAAATCACTCAATCACTGAAATTGCATGTTATTATGCAGCAAAATACACGTTGAGTATCTTAGCAACAGTTGTACCCATCACTACTTCAAAGGCATGAGTTTTGGTTACCTGTCGATACAGGTCTTGGTCGAGTCTGTTCGGTGCCTGTAGTGCTTGCTCGGATTCTGCTGCTGCCCAAATGGAGACCCGTGGCCCGAGGAGGGTTGGGCTGGGTAGTGCTCTCATCGGCAGAACGTCGGCGGCAGACATCAACTTGTGAATGAGGGCTAATGAGTGAAGTGGCAGAGCTCATGGGAAGGAGAAGAAGGCTAGTCTGGGACGATGACAGACATTCACTGTACACTGAGGTGCAGGAGTTGGACAGGGAGTAGGAGCCACCATCGCTGAGCTCATAAAAACCTGGAGAGATAACAAACAATGACCAATGAGTATTTAACATCATGTGATGGTAGGCTGGCTGTATGCATAATTCGCATATTACTTATGCATTGTGTTATTTTAGGGTGTGTTTGCACACCTGAACTTGGCCTGCTGTCACTCTCCAGCTGCTCAGTGGAGGCCTTGCTTACGTCCAGCTTCAGTTCGCTGATCTGTTGGTCCAGCTGCTGCAAGTGCGACTTCAGGCCTACATCCTGTTTCCGAAGACGAGACTGTAAAATAGACAACACATGACATTTTAGCCCACCCCTGAAAAACATGTGCGGTACAACTTAACCCAAAAGGACAGTCTAATTAGATTTTCTCAGGGAAGGGAGTTATGCAACGAAAGTCCACATGCACACACATGCATGCAATTACACACAAGTTCTCTGTACACATCGATGAAAAGGAAAATTAGTCACAAGGGTCAGGGTGTGCGTTAGCAACGGTATAATTTGATTTAGATGAGGTCTTGTGGTCAGATAAAGGATGCTCTAATGTACAGCCATCAGAAAAACAAAAGCGACTCAGCTGTGGCTGATGATTAACCTCAGCAGGACATGGGGGGGCATGGAAGAAGCAGTGGTGGGTAACTCATTTCTCCCCCACAGCGAGGGCCTGGCCATTGTGTAAACTACTAGAGGAGGAAAGCTTAGGGGGTTGGGATGAGGGGCTGTTTGCTTTGCAGCTAAAAAGGCTGTGCATGTACTGTTACAGTGGTTCTCAAGATGAGGACTGGGGTGGGGTGTGGGGGTGGGGGTCACTGCCTAAAAAAATCCACTGTTTGATTACTGTTTAAGGCTCTTATAAGAACAAGTTGGGTCTATCGCAGTAGAATGAGCTATTATGTACAGTTTCAGCCTTTACATGTGTCTATCACTGTGTTTTCAGATGGGATGTTGTAAGTTGGTAGTTGCTGCAACTTGGGTGAATGTAAAACCAAACTTAAATCTCATGCTGGCCATTTGCTTTAAATCTATCCTTCAGTGCATCTGCTGAAAGTCATGCACAACACCTCAATCCCTGAGTACAAATGTGTGAAACAGCAGCCAGCGTGGAAAAAGCTGGTCATGGAAAACTCCACAGAGCCAGTTGTCTCCAACACTTCTGCTGCCTCTCAGGACTGAAACTCTCCCTGGGTGTTATTCTCTGCAAAAAAACAACAACTAGCAACCTCTTAAAAACACACCATAATTTTCCCTTTTTTAATTTCCTGGCATTAGTGGTTAATGATTGAGGTCCACCCCCTACTGCCCCGCAGTGTCCACGCACTAGCGCGCGCGCGCACACACACAACTCAAAGTCCTCTTGGTCCTGCAGTGAACCTTGATTTATGACACCTATCCTACTTCCTACCCCCAGCTGGGCGCATTAAAGTGTGTCTGGTAATAATTGAAGACTGAATGTGCATGAGCATCAGCTGACGGTGAGATACAAACGGACCTTTTTTCACTCCACTAATGTTAGAATAAGAATAAGTAAGAATAAGAAGTGTAATGAATATTATAGTGATACAAGGAAACCGGAGAGGCATTTTAATGATTCTGTTTTATGGTGTTTGGTTTAAACCACTTCCTACCAGCTGTTGCTTCAGGGCTGTCAGGGTCGCCTCCAGCCGCTGCTCCTCAGCCCCCATCACCCGGGGAGCCTCCGGGCCTGCGTGGACAGAGGTGACGGGCTCCTCTCGGTCCATCGTCAGAGCCCAGCTCACCATGTCGCTCTGTCTGTCCTTCAGCAGATGCAGCTCCTGCAGCCCGGCCAGGGCAGCCTGCAGCCTCTCCCCGACCCTGCTGCGGTCCACCCCGGCTGCAGCGGCGCTCATCATCCCCGCACAAGACCCCTTCCTGCTCAGCATGCTGGAGAGCGCTGTCCGGGCATTATCCAGAAACAAAACAATGTTGAAGAAACGTCCCCGTCCACACCGTGCTCCTCGCTGGGTAACTGCCTGCTTAGCTTCTGTCTTGATGTTGACCTAGTTAGTTTTAAACTACCTGTTAGAAGAAATCTTGAGTACAGGGGGAGAGCTGAGACTCCTCCCACAGACCAAATGGCCCTCCTCCCCACTGGCCTCCAATGAACATCTGGTACTAATCCTCCCCATTCAAGTACTCACTGAAACTGCCCGGGCATGTACTAAATTCATCTGCATAATACCACATGGCATGATGGGCATATTATTATGCTATTTCATCCATTCTTTTGTTGTGATTAGTCTCTACGGTAGCAGGCTAAACAGAGAGACTGAGGGCTCAACTTTGTGAAAATCTCCCACTGTAAGCAGTTGGGCATCAAAATGGGTTAATGCATGTGGCATTCTTGTTACTACTCATAGAAATAATCACAAATAGCCTAAATACATAAAAGTTCATCCCTTGAAGAGCATGTGTAACACCACTGAAGGAAAGAAATTCACACAATTTGTACAAGGACTGAACATGTAACTAAAACAAACTTTAAAACATATTTACATTGAATTAGTAGGTAGCATATCAATCACTCCTCTAATCTTCATCAATAATAAATAAATCCATATCTAAAACCACTTCTAAACAAACCATTTTAAGCCATTAAAATGAATAAAGATACTTGTAAGAGAAAAAAGTAAAAATCAAAGTTCCTTCCCTTGCAGTGTATACCAGGGATAGATGAATGACGCCCCCTTGTGGCTGTAAAGATTGCTACAGTTTCATTGTAACCACGTTGAGATTTTACTGACAAAGCAGTGGGTGTGTTGAAACACCTGACACAGTGACAGAAATTTCCATTACACTTAAACAACTTGATAAATATGATGGATTCATGAAAAGTGAACGCCTTTGTAACTTTGATTTGAACCTCACAAAATAAATCTGAACTAGATTTATTATGGTATGGTCCATTATGGTACATTGCAACCGAATAAATGTGAATGAAACAGTTGTATCTTGAAAAAAAAGGGGAAGTTTTGGGAGGAAATTTGTCTCCGAGCACAGGCAGGTAAAAGGCCCCCCTCTCATCTCATGTAGGACCCGCCAGACTGAAAAGAGGCACAGAACAAGAGTCACAAAACAAAAGAAAGCATGTGACTGCATATGTGTTGGTTTTTTCCTCTATGTGGTCTTTTGGGGTCTATTCATGCTCATTATCTGTCTCTATGTTCTTTTTTATCATCAGTTACGTATACCGAGGCTCTGGCCCAGTGGTGATGTCTGATGGGTCTGTTTCTTTAATCCATTCATGAAAAAAAGCATTTATTCATCAACAAGCAAGGCCTTGAACTAGCAGAGGCAATAAGAGGGAGTAGAACATCAAACTAATGAAATAATCTTACAATCAAAACAACAGTTTGTTGTTGGCATTTTAGATTTAATCTTTATCTACAGGTCTTGTGATCGGATATGCTCATTACCTTATCTATGATGCCAGTTTAAATCTAAGTCTTCAGAACAATATGACTCATGGCACAGGTATTCCTGTTCTTCCCACCTGAGCTGCTGTTCAACTTACAGAGACGGGGGAAGCACTTGTTCTTCTGGTCAATCATCTGATAACAAATACATAAGGGGATGATTAAACCCTCATCACAGGCCAAGGAAACATGAGGTTGGTTTCAGACCATTCACTTACACTGCTGCTGTTCTCACTGTATCACAGGTGGGGAGATCCTTTCATGCTGATATCTTCAGCTATCTCGAAGCCGGAGTTCAAAGGAAATACCAAAATACCAGGAGGGGTGTACACCTGTGTGTGTAGTACACCCCCCCCCCACCCCCACCCCCCACCCCAACACACACACACACACACACACACACCCTGAAAGATAAGATTATATTAAGGTAGCCTATTTTAGATCCCATTTTAATAAAATAATCTTCCTGTTAGCTAACGTGGATTATTTTACCATTTAATTCACTCACAATTCACAAACAATTTTATAATTTAAGGTCACTAACTTTCACACACTAGAGGGCAGTGTTACACTACTTCTCAATTTAGAGAGTTTAGTTTTCTACTTAGTTGTATCATTGCAGGATAGCATGGACATGTGAACTGTTTACACTTTCTTAATGCAGTCAATTATGATATTTGTCGTTTTTTAGGAGATAAGAAGCTAAATGACTTGTTTACTCATCCTTGATTGAAGAAAACACATTCCTATCACTTTGAAGGTGCACTTTGATGGGCCCCCTCATCAACATGGTCACGTTATAGCAAATATATAGCGCATTGTGAAGCCCACTCCTCACAGGGATAGCGTCATGTCCTTGTGATGCTGCTGGCATACAACACTGTATTGTGATGCCTGGATGTCCCTCTGCCCCCATCCCCTTCAAAGCACTTCCTCTAGGGTGACATCAGCTGGGGTGCTGCTCCACAAAGGTGCCCTCTTTCTCCTTTTTTTTTTTTAACAAATCAAGTGTGGGCGTTGTGACGGATTCAGCAAGGTCCTCGAAGCTTCATCCACACACACACACACAACTACTTTTTACCTTCCACTGTCTTTGTGAGGCCAAAATCCAACAAGCTTTGTCTCACTGGAGGTTTCTCTTTGTGTGGCTTCTTCTTTGTGTTCTGCATTTATCAGCAGATTTTCCACCCCCTTCCCCCCCTTTTTTCCATCCACTTAAGAAATGATAAAGCAGCCAAATGTTGATAACAAAACAAAAGCGCAGGGATCCCTTTTACTGTATCCACGAGCAACCTCATGTGGAAAGAGTGTTTGTACCTGCTCAGGTAGATACAGACGGGAACAATGGAAGATGCTGCCACAAACAGGATGTGTGGGATGGAAGTCGGAGGGGTAAACATGGTGTGTTGTCATATGTGGGACTGAGCGGGGAGACGAAGAGTGACTCTGTTGTCAGCTCTGTGTACATGGAAAAAAAAAACAGGCCTTTCACATGCAGGAATTATGAGCTTACAACTTCAAAGGGGGTAAATCTGATATCACATATACGACACTCTGATGCTTAAAAAAAGACAGCGATCCTATGTTGGGCTGTTATTGTAAATTTTGAGCTGTTTCCGGAGATTTGTGTATTTTCACATATTTCTCTGTGTTTGCTTGCTCTTGTTGCGTGTCAGGGGATTCCCATGCAGGTACTCTAATTGAAAATCCCTTTCCCAGGTATTCTGTCATCAACAAAGGCAAAGATTTCCCGAGATCATAGTGGCTTCTTGTGTCTGACAACAGAGCCTCCCTCGCTCTGCCACCTCTGACCACTGCGGTGCCACGACACAAGTATTATAGTTGTTTTAATGAATGAATGAAGAAAGAAACCTACTTTTTTGATGTTAACGTGCAGCCGCTCGCCAGATGTCTTCCTTTGCACAACAGTTATTGAGGGAAATTGCGGAATGGCAATGAAATGCATCTGTTCTTTATCTGCTACTTCTTGTATAGATATATCCTTTTAAAGAAGGGCTTCCGGTGAATTCACCTCCATGGTTTGGGGTGTTTTGAAATGTTAGACTTACTTTTAATACCCCAAGTGATTTCTAATCTAAAAAAGCTCCAACTGTATCTCACCCATGAGACATGTTAAGGATTGCAATAGACTGGTCGACAAATCCTTGGGCCTTAAGTCAAGAAACAGAAAGTAGAACTCATTTGTTTTTCTGAACGTCTTGGATGCTTCCCGTGAATACTCAGAACTGCATCCAAGGAACACACTCTTGTGATTTTGAGTGATATCAATGTGATAGTTCCCAAGGTTTTACAAGGTATTATGAGATGTGTTCTGCTTCATAACTGGTAGCGCTTACAGTTGCTGGAGAGCAAAAGAACAGTCACTGCACCATCCACCATGTCAGTTTCCAATTCATTCTCAGTGGAGCAGCTCCAGGATTTATCTCCTGATGAAATCCCAGATTAGAGACTTGTTTCTGTGGGTTTTAGCTTTGATTCAGAGCTTCTCATGCCAAGAAATGTTGAACGAACTGTCTAATGCTGTTGGAATTCTCTTTAAGGTTACTTTACTTAATCCAATAATATTTGATTAAATGATACAGTGGGATATCTGTTAAACCAGTCATAAAATGGGTTCCTTTGGGTATATAAATCAGATTGTGGGAAGCTTATAATGTACTTGTGAGGATTTCTGAGTTCTCTAAATTTAAAAAGGCCAGCTAATAAATAAAAAGGAAAATCTGTTTTGTTGTGGAGACTTGTCCTGACTGCTGGACCTGATCAGACCTGATCAGTAAAACTCTCTCCATCATGTCTGTCAAGCAGCTCTGAGCACTTGAGAGAAACCTTTATGCTGTATGCTTTCAGATTCCCTCATGAAATTTCATTTGAGCAGAACAAATTTTTGTTTATTTAGCAGGAGAGGGAACCTTCCATGCTTCACTCCTGCAAATCATAAAGACACAACTCTAAATTATGTAATTTAGCACTGACTTACCTATGAATGCAGAGTGCTGCTTTGAGCCAGGTTTCAGTGGATGGTCTATATCTCGTGTGTGACAAGCTGGGGAAGCCGTTTGGAAAATGCCATTTTTTCCCCCCATTTAACCTTCAGGAGATTTGTTAAAGGGCACAGTGTACCACGTACAATTGATGCAAACTGCTGTGACGTTTTTATCATATTTATATGTTTACACCTGCTTCACCCACAAGTATTTTATGGAGGTCTGAGATTAACTTCTGTGTGTACAGTATAAGTGTCTGTTGAAGCTTCAGAAGGAGTAAAACTAAGTAGAATTAAGTAGATACGAGTCTGAAAGACATCATTTACCTGGAGAGCTACATTTCAGGTATGGATGTAAAAGTGTCAAAGTCCTTACAAGGGAGTCTTACCATGGTGAGTCTCAAATGGCCTGTATCTTTTCATGGGCACGGAGACAGACGTCTGAGCTGTGTAGAACTTGGACATCGTACTTAACTGACCCTGTCTGCAGAGCCCTGGAGACCCACGCTACTTTGCAGCCTCTCCTCAGTGGGGAATAAACTGAATTCCACAAATCTACAACTAAAAGGAATACTATTACTCCATTGCTAATTAGATTTAAATTTTGAAATAGTTTTAGACTGATCACATAATATCGCTGTCTCTCATGGTTTGCTCGCTGTTCTGTCTCTGTCCAAACAGCAGAACAGACCAGACACTTATTTCTTCTTTGGGGAATTTATAGATCCAAAGGTGGTTCTTTGCTTTTGGACAGAATTAAGCAACTATCTCAGCATGTGCAACAAAATAGGACACAGTGAAGGACGCTGACATTTCATGTTTTGGTCAAAGATATCCATTGTGCAACAGTGGTTTAGTCAGCAAATTTTTCTATAACACAACTGCGGTTCAAGTGAGCTGCCCAAAGAGAAGCTTTGTGAAATTGTGCATAAAGACGTGCTGTTCTGAAGACAATTTTGTTTCTGTTTTTAGCCTCACAAGCTGTGTGGTTCCAGAGTTGGTAATGTTTAGTCCAGATTCAAATGTCTCAACAACCGCTGAGTGGGCTGCCATTGAATTTGTTACAGATACCCATGATGCCCAGAGGACGAATCCTCATAACTTTGGTCATCCTCTGACTTTCTTTCAGTGCCACCATGAGGTTCGCATTTATGATGTTGAGTGAAATGTTTTGGCAGTCACTAGATGGACTGCCATGATATTTGGTTTGGACACTAATGTTCCCCTCAGTTGTAATAACTCTGGTGATCATTAACTTTTTATTCAGCACCATCTGGTCAAAATTTTAAACTGTATATTATAATATTATGGTTTATGACCAAATAACTAATGGCATTCCCATAGGTCCATTAATGTGCTAATACACTAAAATAAGGTGGAAATCTCAGTGTTTCCAGAGTTTTTTTTGCCTCTTTATATAAATGTCTTTTTGCATTATTAACCACTGGAAATTTTATTGGACCGTGTAGACGAACTTCAAAATCTGAAGAACTCAACTGAACTGAAAGTACAAAGAAGAGAAATGTAAATGAAGAGTCCCTTGTTAATCTCCTTGCGGGCACAAGCAGATGCACACGCAGAGGAAGTCTGTTGTCATACCCAGCATCTGCAAAGGGAAGTTGTGCTGTCGCAGAAAGCTACAATACAATGTCAGCTGTTGTGTCCTTTGTCCTGTGTGCACTGTTTATGTATGTTTATCAAGATGGAGGAAGGGACATAAAAGCTAGGTTCGGCTGCAACAACTAAATCTCCTCTTGTCCTTTAGAAGGGGCAGCTATGTTGACGGAGCAAGTTTCTTCTTGTAGACAGGAACACCAGCAGACGTGGCTTTAGACATCCACTAAGCTATCACAATGCATTTACTACACAAACTCAGACGCAGGGAGAACCAAATCCGCCTTGTCTAAACTTCCCTCATGTCTGATCAGCAACTGATTCGGAAATCTGATTATGGCATCAAATCTAAGATGAGTTTGTATGGAGACATTTAACACTGAGCTCTCGGGTTCACAAGGATATAACCACAGGCTACACGGGCTGAGTTCTGGAAATGCTGTAACCTCTGTCTCCATGCAGGTGTGCAAATTTAAGAGGCCTCTTTATTTGTGGAATCACCTGAGGTTTTTCCACCTGTGTTGAGTGTGAGCCGGCCATGGCCTCGGGGAGCCATTACAATCTGTCTGTCCACACAGAATTGTTATTCATCATCACACAAGGAAACACACAACTGCCACACTCTGCCTCCGAGACATGAGATCTGTGAGATCTGCTGAGCATTGATGACAACTCAATGTGCTGTGTGGTTTGTGACCGCCGCCCCCGACCAACACCAGTCGACCCAAAGCAAAACAACCTGCAGCTCCCTGCTCGGTTGCACTCAACAGGAAAACACCAGACTCAGGTGATCTTGTGCAGAACCAGTGTGAGCCTGGGTGTGAGTTAATTGCACTTGATAGGTTAACGAACTGAAGCTCATATCACTTTAAGCCAGTTCAATCAAAATAATACATCAGAGCACATTAATTTGTACAAGAGAGGAGATCAAATGTAAAACCCCAGGCTGACCCCTGAACACTTACCCCTGAACCCTTCACCCCCTCCTCTGGTGTGCTAATCCTCCTGGAGCCCTCCATGGGAGCTCATGTGGCCCGGAGGAGATGGACCGGAGGAGGATGAGGCTGACAGCACCAACACAGCTGGGCAGTAGAGTATATAGGCCATGGGCTGGGGTTTGTGGAAACCTCCAAGCACCCACTTTCACAGATGGGATCGGTCCCCGAAGAGAAGGACCCACTTTTGTCCTTCGTCGTACCCACCATGTGCTCGCCCCTTCAGAAACCACACTCCATGGAGAACATTGCGTGCTGCGATCTGATGGCTGTACGTGAGTGTGTTTCATTAGACGCAGGACCACACAAGACTGTTGTTGGGTATTTCCATAAACATTTGAAATAAAAGGCAACATCTATCAAAAGCACAAGATTAAAGTTTGATTTTGCACAAACAAAAGACTTGAGGGCGCTTTCCCAGAGCCATCATAGAACAAAACTCCAGTGAAAAATGTACCTTTTGTTTTTGAGGTGTTTTGCACCACAACCTCTGCAGTGTGCGTTATAATCATTTATGTTATGAGCAGACATTTAAGGGGGCCCATACAGGGAAGGACAGGATCACTCGTGTGTATTTTCTTTCCAAGGACTTTCATTCTATTGTCTTTTCATCTCAGAAGCCAACTCACAAACATCCCATCAACAAGTTGGTCTTTTAATCTGGCAAACAGGGTTCGGCACAAAAATGGAAACAATAGCTATGAATCTCTCCCCTGAGGAGGAGCAATTATCTCTCCCGCCTATCAGGCAAAGGGTGAGGATTAGGAGTGTTTGTAACAAGATAATGTGCAGCAAATGTTTGCAAATTCCTCTACATCACCCCTCACATATTTGAAGAATGAGAGCTCTAAACTGTACAGGCAGACTGTTAAGCTCTTGTTTTATACAGAATGATATCCTCCTTTGACCAGGGCATGACACCTTATACTGTATAGAGGGAGCCAAAGGTCACGCTGCGTAGCACATGGAGCCATTTATAAAATGTCAGAGAGTAGTTGTTGGAGCCTGTGGGAAAGTTTTATCTGTTGCGCGGCTTAAATCCTCTTTGTTGAAGGTTCAACTCGCATTATGTTTATTGAAGTCGGGAAAAGAATCAAAGCTATTCCAGTGTGGCAGGAAGACCTGAGAGATGTTGGAGATGTCATGTGCATGGATGGTAAGAGGTCTCCACTGCCTTTATTGGTCATATATTTCTCCTGACAAGGTCTACAAAGCACTTATGTAAATCCTCCCAGTATCACATATCGGGTCAGGTATTTGAAAAGGTACGGCCAGACGACTATTTAAATCAGTGTCCCAGCTCTGAATTAAATTATCACTGTGTTTGGATGGCAAATAGATTTTGATGGAGTGGCTGATAGCACCGACGTGTTTCTGGACACGACTGGGTTGCTGAGTTTCCCAGCTGCTTCAGCCAAGAGCCGAGACGCATGATTAGAAAGGGAAATTTTTGGGTGAAATAAAAAACTCCATCCCTGACATTTTCTTGGGGTGAAAAAGTTGTGAACTACAGGGGAGAGGCAGGGGCCAAGGCCCAATAATATAGCCCTTCTCTCCAAGGCCAGGTCTGACGCAGGGAGCACCGACACTCTGCAGGTCGGGACAGAGCAGGTCTGTGTGGTGAGCCAACCACAGAAACTCTGTCACCTCTCTGCTCCGCGTGGAAACCCCTGTGTGCTGTCGCTAACAGCGTCCCACAACAGCCACATGTTGACTCTGTTAATTTGTGAAGCATCACCCGTATTTTGTTTCACGCATAAAGATGTTTACACATTATAAATACGACTGATTTAAGAAACCGTTAGTCGGCCAGAGGTCAGGTGATCCGTAAATGATTAAACACTAACAATTATTTATTATACATACATCAGAGTTGTATCGAGAGTGTCTTCTCATCTAACTCTTGGCAGGAAAGTGAAGTTGCATGTTTTCCCATGTGTGTTTTTAAATGATGATCCAGGCAGAACAATACAGCAACCAGTGATCTAAAGCTGCAAAGTTATTTACTCCCTGAGGCTTATTGCACCACAGAAAGTGAAAATGTCTCAGAGGACATCATTATTTTCATCTGTATCAAAGAGTTCAAGGATTGAGGTCTGGCAACCAGGTGTTTGAGCAACACGCATTTTGTATTAAGACTCAATATTTTTTGCAGATTATTTTCAACGAACATCTATCTGAAATTGTCAAAAAATACATGTGTCGAGATCAGTGGTGGAATTTTTTTGCATCTCTGCTCATCTGTCAGCACTTTTCAAACACTGTTTCAAAGGTTTTAGGAGAAAAAAAAATTAAATAGAAAAATAGTTTCACTTGTGTTTTTGTTTAAGAGCTAAGTTCAGCAGACAGCAGTCACCACAAATAGAAAAAGACATACCCAATCCCAATAAAACTATATAAATATAAATTTTGTTTATGACCAAGTACCAACAGAATTTCTTTTTTTTTTTTAGCATTAGCATGCTAACCAAGTGAAATTGTGAATGTGGTATAGCATTGTCATTGTAAGCAGGTTATCATGGGTGTTAGCAATAAGTTCTAAAAATGTAGGACTATTAAGATTTGCGTTTTGCTGTAAACAATTTTAACATACTGACTTTAGCATTTAAGTCAAAATATTGCTGTGCATATACATATACACTGTTGCCCATAAATTTGGAATAAAATATATTTTTTAGATCTTCTCAGGAAATGACAATTTATTCTTGATATATAAAGTGTATAGCTTTTGTATTCTTCAAATTTTTATATCTTCCAAACATATCACTGTGAGAATTAAACCACAATTAACCTTTATAATAGGAATAAAAAGAGAAATAAGGGGGCAGCGTTTAGTTAACTTGGGAGAGCTGCTGCCCCCATGTTTGCCTCCCCATTTACTGTCTCTCTCTCAACTGTCCTTTAAAGGTAATAAAAAAAGCCCCAAAAATATACTTTAAAAAGAGAGGAATATGTCTGAAAACAAAATTATTCCAACTTTATTGCTAACAGTGTAGAACCTCACAAAGTAGTTGCTGTATTCTTTGTGCTTACAATTTGCCAAATTGCCAATGAGCAGCTTATTTGTAACAAGAGTTAAAAATGTACCTTACATAAATGGTAATTGATGTAAAGCTATCATAAAAAGTTATTGTTAAATGCAGCCTCCACACAGTGGAAGAAAGCGGGTTTTGTTGTGATAGAATCTGTCCCACGTTCAGACAACATTGTAGAGATCCTGTGAGGTCCGGCTCACGTCAGATCCCCCTGCCAGTTAAAACCACCATTTACTGATTAGTCCCTATCAGCTCCCTGTTTGACGGGGATGTGCACAGCGAGAAGCCTGGGTATCTCTCTGGGTATCTGAGCTATGTAAACTCACTGCTGTGGGTCATGGAACAACTCCTTCCTCCCAGATCTGCAAGGAGACGGTGGCCTGGGTGAAGAATAACAGATTACTCTCACAGCTCCAGGTCTGCAGGATGAATCACAGATAGTGTCATCGCCACGCTGAGACGATGAGGAAAGTGCCATGGTGTCATGTTGTTTTTTAATTTTTTTTTTTTTTTAATTTTTATCAAGATCGCTCATCTTTCACTCAACTGCCAGATGATGTGAGAGAGGTTGGGTAATATTAAGGGTAATCAGAGATATGGGTATTGATCACATCATTGCAATCTGTCTCTAATGCCATAAAAAGCAACATTGGTGGTTGCCAATCCCGGCAAAGTCATGCTCGTTTCAACTTGTCGAAACTTATTTACCCTGCTTATAGTTAGCGTGAACAAAAACTACAACTAGGTGAGAGGTGTTGAACACATATCCAGCCTCACACACCTCACAGCTTCACAAAGCTCCACTGATTTGTACCAGTTTAAACTTAAATGTAGTTATGTCTTTCTGTTTAGCTTCAGCTTATACAGTAGTTTAAGTTTCTAACCGAGGTATGTGGTAGTGTGTATTGCTGCTCCTGCTCCAATTCACCAACTTGCCACACACTCTGTGCCCTGCGGCATTGAGAGGTTACATCACTCAGTTACTCTGCCTTTAACAGACAGATGTTATAGCATTTTTTATGTTGAGTTTATGTGCATGGAAGAGATATCCACGACTACAATTGAGAGCATGAATAGGGGCATTGCATAGGGGAATAGGGGCATGTGTTGCCCCGGAGAATGAATAGACTCCACAAGGTAGGTCTCCGTAGGTTAAATGAAGTTGAAGTTGGATGTTCTGGACATATTTTATTCTAATGAAAAAGTATTAATGATATGCAAAGAAAAATATCAGGATTGGAAGCAGGTTGGGGAGCCAGACATAGCTAAATCACATCTAAAAAGCCAATAAAAACTTAGCAAAATGAGGCATGAATGCTTTCTTGTGCCACCAAATATTAGATTATGCAAGTAATCCTTTCAGTCAGCGATGGCTTGGAATTCGAGGAGGCAATGAAGGCCAAGTCGTGTCAAGCCGTCAACTCCTTTCGCCAGCTCGTCGCTACGCAGTCCCTGCTGTTTGTGATTGATGATCATGGCTTATACATGACCTAGCCCAGTGAGGAGCCTTCCCAGCACTGACCAGCACTGAACACTACAGGGTTTTACTCAGCCTACATTAGGTAAAAAGAGCCATAATGTAGCCCCATAATTCTTGGATGTTGATATTTTCTTGAGAGCAAATCAAGTACACACCTTGATATTGTGGGCTTACACCCAGCACGCTGTCTGTAAGGACCCATAAAACATACTTTCTCAACCGGATGGATAAGTGGAGAGTTTAAATATGTCTCTTTCAAGGTTTTTGATTTCAGTCTGTGTTTGCCAGACGTTCTTCAGAGTTGCAACATAATCTACGTTATGATGTTTTCATAAAGATACACCTTCATTCTGCTGGGTTCAATCCCAGCATGGCAACATCATAACTCCATGTTCAGGTGCCAGATGTGAACATTACATCTGATTTTATTGACAGCTATAATGATTACACTTCATATACTGTCATTTCTACAGTCAAAATATTGCCTCAAAACCTGAGAAACAGTATGGTGCAGGCTCTAAACAAAATACACACACAAGGAAGCGTTTGTGGGGCAAAGTCCTGTTTGCTTACACTGTAAATGTTGGCTTTAATAATTTCAGTAAAGGCGCTGTCACGCCGTGTTTTTTCCGCTCTGGAATTCTCTAGGTGAAATCATTTAAAGATGACAAATCGCTGGCGGAGGATAAAGACGGAGACGGTGAGATAACAGCGAGTAACTGAGAGTGTGGGAAGGGAAGACAAAGTGAAAGAGAGTGGGTAGTGCCTTTCTGTCTGAGTGCATGTAGACCTTTTATGCAGTGGGGGAAGTTTGAGCTCTGAATTATCTACACTGTTTGAAATCCCCATCCCTCTTGTGTCTTGGCAGACGAGCCACAGGCCGGGTGTCCATGTGGGTGACTGTAAATGAAACATTCCGCACTGGGTTCAGGACGGGGTTCCTCTTGACTCATCGTCCGTCATTGCATAAAGCTCACTCTCTCCCGTGAAGCAGCCCATTCTTCTGTCTACGGTAGAGCCTGGCAGTAAATTCTCAGGGCCCTCATTGTTGAAAGCTCCATCACCTCCCTGGATGCCTGTATCTCTCTAATCCACCTCTTGTGAACATCTGCAGCAATGGCCCCACAACACACAACACACAACACACCACCGTGGCTCTGGCATCTGTGTTCAGCTCAGCGACGCTCCAGGCAAACTCAAGTGGATTATCTCGAGAAAATCAGAAGTAAACACCTGCATGAGTTTTGCCACTGATTCAGAACAAGTCTCTTTGTGCTCCGCTGAAAATGAAGACAAACTGAGACCAAATCAAGTCAGGGCCATTCCTTCTCAGGCAATAAACTCCTATTTAAGCATTTGTTTATCTAAGGAAAAGGACTGCTGAGCATGCATGCTCTTATTCACCTTGCTTCACGTTTTATATAATTACACACATACCAGTACAAGCACTGCTTTTGTACAGTGACCTGCGCTACACAAGTAACAGTGTTCAGTGCCTTGCTCAAGGGCGCAGTGACAGCCACCAAAAGAGGAGAGAGTAAAAGTCCTCCAGAGATATTAAACAGTACAGTAACTGCAGAGATGGACACTTGGGTGGATGCTAAACTTGCAGTTTGACTCTGTTTGGTGACTTGCTGAGTCTGACTCTTAATTTGCAGGTGTTTATGTGACTAATTCTTCATAATGCATTTTGGAGAGGAGTGAAAAGCTCTCCTCGGGGAGTGAACGGGCCCAGGTAGCCCTCACATCTGAAGAGCAGCCTAATGGAAGAGCAAACACAGTGATTACCAAGGCCCCTTTACAAGGAGCAGCCTGCAGTGAGAGTGGAGTGCTGCACCTGAACAAGCATGTGTGGACATCCATGTTCATGTCGTGTATGTAGCAGGAGCTGGCTGTAACTTAATGAGTTCATACAGTTTTTTCACTTTGAATAAGACTGTGCAACTGCAAGAGTAATGTTTCACCTCCTGTCTCTGATGCTCCAGACTCAGAGTAATGTAAAACTATTCAAACATTTGTGATGTCAGATTTTATATTTGAGTTAAATTGTTTTGCAGAAATATAAGTGCACAACACAACTTAAAGTCCATTAATGATATAATTTATTGTATCAGATGTACAGTAAACCATACACTTACTGTATGTGGGTTAGGAATATGTAACCCTTTAATTACCATCTATTTACCTTTTATTCAAAATTCATATTTAAAGTACTTTTCTGTTCTTTTTATTGTTTTTAAAAAGTTTGCCGCATGGAAGCCTTGTGCTGTGGTGTGCCATGTCTCCTCAGGGACTTCAACTGTTGCACAGAGGGGCTTTCTCTGCAGCACACGGGCCCTCTTCACTCTGTGTTGACTTAGTAAATTACTTGGGATGTCAGGGCCCAACCACAGCTTATCCTCGGAGGGGGGAGGGGGGGTGGGGGGCTGTGAGAAAAAAGATGGAGTGTGAGAGAGAGGAAGAGAAATTATTGTAGAGGGCCACAGCGCAGAAAAAGTCAGACACTGGAGGCTTCATGGAGACAAAGTGTAGGTTGAGTCAAGGATAAGACAATGACAAGTTGTACTCCCCCGTAAAGAAAGACTATGAGCCTCGTGTATGCTGCCTAAGGATGGCATCTGTCATTGAGTAAAACTGATTAAAAATGTCAATGTCAAAAAGGAATAGAAAAATGAGCAAAAAAGTCATTCCTGAATTGAAACAAAATATGCAAACCAGTCATCTTTAACCCCTTCCTTATATGTATGAGACCAGGGCTGTTGTATAGGGGAGAAAGGTGATGATAATTCTAGGGGCCCAGCGCCCAGTAGGGCCAACAAAAAAACCCAGTAGTCTAATCTTTGTATGACTGAATTATTCTGCTTAGACCCTGACTAATACTCATAGTAATGCTGCATTAGCATCAAAACAAAGTAGGCTAAATAAAAAATGATAATACATTCTTAGTCTAAGAAAAAAAGTGGAAAAGTTAGCGGCCCACTTTAGTATTCTTTCAGGGGGCCCAGAATTCCTAGCAACGGCCCTGTATGAGACACAAACATTTCAATGTTAATGTAAATGGTGCGACACATTTTTCTTTGTGTTGTAATGTGTCCATTTTAGTGTGTAGAACTTCAAAACAAAAATAGTTGGGGATTTTTTCTACCCCCCTTAGCTCGTGCAACTGATCCAGGTGGATGGAGGAGGCCAGGCAGAGAGAGTCCTGCAGGGCACGCGGCTGTGAGGTATGCACGCTGGGCGCTTAGGGCTGTCTGTGCTGCAGCCTGTCTGCAGGCAGGCCAGCAGACTGCACACCTGTGGCTCCTCCGCTTAGCCCTGTTTGCTTTGACACCTCGGATGCTGTCTCCTTCAACAACACATCTTTCATCCTCGCCATCACCCCCTCACCCACCACCTCCTCTTCCCCTATCCCTCACTTTAATTTTGTGTTTTCTGTCTGTAAAGTCAGGAACAAGCAGCTTAAAAGAAATCCTGTTCTTGTTTGTGTCTTTAGTGTTATTTTTTTCCCTGCCTTTTAAGCATAAAAAGTATTATAAGAAATGTATTTAACCTCAAGCAAACTGTTGAGTGTCTCTGTCTTAGACAGTGGGATTTCTTTTCTCTCATCTTAGTGCACTGTCCTCCATGAAATGTGTTGAATTATGGGTAGAAACAGGCTTTTTGTTTGATTCATAATGGCCCGGTTCCATCAGCACTTGAACTCAGCGCTACTCTCAGTTCCCTCACACTTCACTGGCTTCTTACATTTTTTTCTTTTCCTCATTTTTTTTTCTTCAAAATCACATTTTCCCCTTCATCTGTCCACAGATCACGCTAAGCCTTTGACAAGGATGGTGGTGGAGGGGGCATGGGAGCGACGAGTATGGAGGGCGATGTGTGATTGTGGGTCGGAGTGTCAGTGGCTCCCCAGGACCTATTATGAAAGGATGTGACTGAATCCCTGGCCAAGTCGAGAAAAAAAAAACTCTCAAAGAAATGCTTTGTGTGCAATCATCAAGCCATGATAGTGCCACAATCGCCTTGTCTAATTTGTCATAACATGCTTTGCCATTTGTTGACATGCCTCGTCCACCTTAAAAGGGAGGTTTCATCACTTGGCCACACCTCTGCAGGTCTTTGAATGTAACTGGTTGCGGTGCGTAGGAGCCAGGTTTCTGTAGTAATGGATGGCATGTCATAACAGTAACAAGAAATTATAAAAGGAGGGATGTCATTGGGTATTGAAAATTATGAAGGCGTCTTTTCTATTAGAGGTTTAAATCATATACATCTTACATAACTATATGACATATGACCTGCAAAATTTGTTCTTGTAGTTTTTCAAACACATCATTATCATTTTGTGTTTTGGGCCACACCACCAGGACTGTGGAAACGGGTTAGAATAAAATAAGATTTCTATGTTTTTTTTATTTTAAAAAAATTTATAGGTGTTACCTAAAGGTTGTGAAAGAATCTTAACTTGTGTATGTGTACTCTGAAACTACCTTAAAATGAGCTGTCAGGACTTCTGTAACTTTGTGATGTCATTATAGTCATCTCTCTCTGCTTTGCCCATAGCACAGCCAACTGGACCCACTATCAAACCTTTTGCTGTTGTTTTAAAGCAGAACTTTGCAAGTCGGCCGGAAATAGCTCGCTCCTTCGTTGGTTTCTCTTTTTTTCCCCCTCCGGAGCTCCCCCACAGTTCTGGGAGGCACATGTCACTGTCGTAAAACCTCGCCGCCGCCACCTCCTCCACCCCCCCTACACGTGCTTGTGTTTACTGCTGTTTGCTAAGCCCTGCTAACACCGAGCTAACGCTAACACCGAGCTAACGGAGCTAATGCTAACACGGAGCTAACGCTAGCACAGAGCTAACGCTAATACAGCCACACACAGGCACAAAGACACAGACATACACACACAGGAATAAAGGTTCCAAAACGCGAAGGTGTGTGTGTCATGATGTATTACATTATCTTATAAAAGACCTATGGTGTGTGTATCTGTGTTAGCATTAGCTCCCCGTTAGCCACAAGCTGAACTTCATCAGTACAAACATTTCATGTTTCCATGGTTTCCTCCGACTTTCCGAACTCAAACCAATCACGATTCGTGACATGCATGACGTCATGCGTTCTTATCTCGTACTGCCGTAAGGCAGTTTCTCGCGATACTTCTATCCATTGACGAGATTTGTAACACCGAGACGGACGACTGATCTTGCAAGTGCGGTTTTCAGCCAGTGGGGGGGGTGAGCGCATTGGCCTAGACCCCATTCACTTCATAACAGGTCACTCAACCATCACAGTGACTCTGAGCCACAATAATTACAGCCCAATTCCTGCATAGTTCTGCTTTAAGTTCATTAACAATACAAAGCAGACATTCTGAAACTCTGCATGCAAGTTTATTTTTGCTGAAATACAGGAAGATTGTTTGAATTTAACTGTCTCATTTAAATTTAGCACTGACTGACCATCCATATTTCCATTCACATGTTAGTTTTACCAAGCTACAGATGTAGTAGGCTACCTGGCGATAGTGTTACTAAGTAAACAGTGAGGCAAAAGATTCAAGGTCCAGAGAGAAGAAGCATGATGGAGGAGACTACACTGAGATGTTTTTGGTTTTTCACACACAAATATATCTGGGTATGGATTTCAAATGTTGAGTCACATTTTGACATTTCTCCTTCATCATTATATACTCTTGTAAAATACATGTAATCCACAAATATAGCCTAAGCATGCAAAAGAGAAACTGCAACAAAGCCAATGATTAATTAAATCTATAAATTTGAATAAAATTTGAATTAAAGAGTAGTTTTTTGGGACCTTTTAGGAGCTATGCCTATTTGCCTTCTTTCCAAGAATTAGAGGATTAATAGTAGGACTTACAGGAGGCCGATGTCTGAGCACTTTAAAGCTCCTGCCAGCAGCCAGTCACCTTAGCACAAAGACTGAAAATGGGTCTGTTCTGGCTGTGCATGCCCAAAGGTAACTAAATCTGCCTTGGTACAACAGTGTTTCTTCATCCAACCATGGTCTCGCTCTCAGGCCTCCAGAACCCAGATCTGAGGCAACTTCAGTAGAAAGGCGAGTCTTTGCTCTGATACAGACATTCAAAACTAAAGCCATTTAAGCAGCCCTCTGACACTGGACATTCACATAACCTGACTTCTAACGTTTTGCAGCCGGTGGAGGGGAAGGAGGGCGGCAACAAGAGCCTCTTTCAGGGGCATTTCAGCGTGGATTACAGCGACTGACTGCTCCCCACGTCTGAACAATGTGACCACTAGGCCTTCATGATTTGTAGCTTTGTTGGATTCAGAAAATCTAATATATCATTAAATTGTCTTACTCACCATTGACAAAAAGAGGGAGGAAGATTAGAACAATATGAGAACCATATGCAGGGAGGATGAGGGGGGCAACAGGACGATGTTCACTGTTTTACTCAGACATATTAAATCTAGGATTCATGTCACAAACTAGAATTTGGGTAAATTCACATTTTACCCAAGCAGAGTTTGACTTGAGTCCAATGAAAACTGTTGCACTGTTAAAGCAAAAATTATAGTCTTTGAATAGAGGGCATCATACTTCAATTACAGATGTGGAGTTATGGAGGATTAATAAGGAAATTAAACATAAGACGCGTTTATTGTTGGCCTGTCCAGTTTTTTCCCCCCCTGTAGCATCTGGTCGTGTGATTTAGTGATCTGTTAATCTACTTCTGTGTTACTCTGGTCATGTGCAGTGAGTGACTATGAGATGAGTTGCTGCTTTGTCCTGGACATGTTTAAAGCCAGAGCTCAGCAGTCAGGCTCTTCCAGGGAAAGTACAAAGCCTTGCCTGGTGGTCTGCACACATGCCTGGATGATCTGCCCAAAACAGCCTGGATGGTGGGGTGGCAGAGACACACCTGCTTTGTCAACACCATCTTCCTCACTACTGTGGCCAACTGAAAATCCATCCTGTATAATCGCAAAGACTGTAAGGCACCATAGATTTGATGTAGCCTGAGTTTCAAAATAGAGAACACTTAATGTGAACACATGAAAGAGAGAACCCTAATCTTGATCCAGGTGGGGAGATCTTTTCATTTCCTATTTGACGCTTGACAAATGTATAAAGTTACAGCAGTGTGAATTTTATTGTTTTCCGTTGGAAAATGTGGTTATTGCATCAGCAAAAAAAATGTGTTCAACTTTAAAAATGGTTACATAGAAAGCGAAAAATAAAAATCCCAAAAACGAAAAGAATAAAAACATAACCGTATGTGTACCATAAAAAGGCTATGCTAGTGGCTCTGTCTGTGCACTACTGTGCTTGAACAAAAATGCTAAAATATATTAGTTTAGTATGATAAAATAATATGAAATAAAAATAGTAGAAAGAGTAGAACATTAAATTATTGATGACAGGGCTTGACAACCAATCATATGAGGACCATGAAGTCCAGAGACTAGTAGTGCAAAATGCTCTATGTGGTCAGACCAGTAAAACACTGTATTGATGCAGTTCATTAACATTTCGATCTCACATGTCACAGTGGCAGGAGGTAGGAGGAAAATATAAGGGATCAAGTTTAGGATTCATCACCAGGGGGACATGAACGCAGATTGAAATAAATTTCACATAAGAGAAAAAGTCAGACAATCACCAAAGAGACTTGAAGTTTCAGTCTTGACTGTTGACAGACCAGTGCAACAGCAAAAAATAACAGCTTCAATTGTGTGCAAATATTTTACATCTCACCTGTTTTTTTCCCACTTCTTGCTCTTGGTAACTCAGAACCCAAAAATCCCTGATGCTCCTCCACAGCATCCACCTGGATGTCAGAATGACCTGTCTCCATCACCTTTGACCTCCTCGAGACTCAAGTCCTGCCACCTGAGCGCTGTGTTGTCCCCCGGTGTTCACCTATCCGTGTTTGGATAGACTACCTGCTTCTCAAAACAAGGCATGACAGGGCAGGTCACCAAAGAGAGAGCAAAACAAAGAGTCAGATTTCACAGACCCTCTATCAATCAAACATCTTAGAGGCACAGTCGTGCTACCTACAGGAATCCCACCGGCTTCAAAGGGAAACGTGTGAGGGATTTTTCTTCACTTCTGAACTCGGGATTGTTGCAGATCAGCGGCTGTGTTTATTGTCTTTTGTCGCTACTTGACATAACCGGAGGATATTACTTAGACCCCCGGTGCGTTTACGACATGAAACTAATGCAACATAGAAATAATTGTGTGGCAAATTAATCCTTTGTCTTCCATTTCTGCAAAGTAATACTTAACACTGCACAGCAAGCACGGGCAGGCTCTTGTACATTCCCAAACATAAATTATGGCAGGACAAATGAATTCACCTACTGTTGTGTCTGTGTGTGTGTGTGTGTGTGTGTGTGTGTGTGTGTGTGTGTGTGTGTGTGTGTGTGTGTGTGTGTGTGTGTGTGTGTGTCAAATGCTACGATGGCTGCTTTGCATACAGCACATTGATGAAATGACTTGACTGAGATACACAGGTATTGTTCTGGTGTGGAGATCAACAGAGAGGCTTGTGTGCGGGGTCGATCCGTAACTTGTTGAGTTTTGCTCGTTGGCGAAGGCTCAGTGTTGAGTTTCCACATTTACCAGGCCGCAAATTCAGCTGACTCTCAAATCTGCGCCAGCGTGGTGTTTGTGAGCAGTTAAATCAAATCTGAAATCTCTAAATCCTGACCTGTTGGTGCGGAAACCCTCAAGAGATGATTTGAATTATGCAATAATCTTTCTACAATTATCTGTTGGGAACGATTCCCTTTTTCCCAGGTGGTAATCTCTGCAGGTTGATGGACAGGTTTTGCTTTGAAATGCTCCAGGGAGGACTTTCTTGGCCCAATTGTCTTATTGATAAACTCATCAGTTCGTGCTTACGTTTGAAGGTCTGTTCCCCCCACCCACCGACCCGCCTCGTCGACCCCCTCACCCACCCTGACTCTCTCTCACCCATCCACCCACCAAGAGCCTCGCCTCGGCCGTGCACCTGTCTGTGGCAGGCAGCTGTGGGTGGGCGGGTCTTGGCTGTCAGTGGAACATTCCAGAGGAGAAGTCACCCCATTAATCCCTTGAGTTTAGGCCCGACAGCACCCCCCCACCCCACACACACACACCCCACCACCAACTCTTTACCTCCCTCCTTCACAGTATACCCCTCATTGCCTTACTCGCTCTCTCTCCTTCTCCCACCCATCAGTTGCTAACCCTTTCTAGCGGCTCTCTCCCTCTCAGCCCTGGTCAGGCTCAAATGGGATACTGCTTTGTCAAAGGTAGACACTGTGAGAATGAGATTAAAGGACGAGTACCCCCCACATGCGCACCTACCCTCCAGCTCCCAGGCCCAGAGGTTTTAATCCCCCCAAATATTCAAGAATGAAAGCAAATATTGTTATGTCCAGATCTACAGGCCTGTGGCTCTGTGCACAAAGGTTACATAGTTTTAACAATATACAGATTTGTGGTCTGCCCATTATTATGCACTGTGACTGTAACACTGTTAATTTAAAAATCTACACATCTATTGTGTGACAGCATCTGTGTGTAATTAGTGGGTGTTTGTAGGTGTGAAGGTCGCGCACACATGCACAACTCTGTCTCTTGTCTACTGGAAATTTCACTCCTCTAATTGCCCATATCACTCTCTCAGTATCACAGCTTTTTTTCCCTCCCCCTCTGTCTATTAACTGTGATTCAAACAAGAGTCTCTTTATCACCCCGGGAAATTCTGATGTCAGGCCAGATCCTCAACTTGGCAGTTGCCCCATTCAGCTGGAACGCATAAATGAGAAAAGCTGCTCGATTCACCCGACAAACGAAGAAGAAGAAGAAGAAGAAGAAGAAGAAGAAGAAGAAGACATTCCCCTCAGTTTCCCCCAGACACTACATAGTCTCTCTCTCAGGCAGAACATTTTATCTTGCTCAGTTGGCTGTCTGGCAAGAACCACTCATGTTGTTTTTGTCCATCTCAGCTGAGGAAGGCTAATGCGGCTGTGCAACAGTCTAGACAACAAAAGCAGATGCTAAGTATCTGATGCAGTGAGGAGGAAAATATCAGCTGCATGGCTTATACAGATGGCTGCTATCATCAGAAAATACACTACTTCATGTTTCATTTGGCCAATTCGGCCGCCAAGTTCAGCTGTGTTTGCTTTGAAATAATAATACTTACCTTTTGGGGACTGTGCTTACTGACTTTACTTGCAGGGAATAAAATGAGAAGATCCCTCATCCCTTTGGGGTAGTGCCAGTGGCTCATGGCATATAGACTGGAAATAGGTGGAACAGCTCTCCTGGCTCTGTCTGAAGTTTACAAAAGCACCCCAGCAGCACCTTTAGAGCTCACTAAATAAATCTTTATATCCCATTTGTTTAATCCATATATAATCCAAAGTGTAAAATTATTTAAAAGTTTTTTTTGCAGGTGTGTGTTGGCTGCAAAGCTAAGAAATTCCACAATATTGTTTCTTTGTTTTTTTATTGATAAAATAATTGAGATATAAGAAAAACTTTTCTCTGTTAAGGCTGCAGCCAACAAGCTGTAGCGTAATATTTATTGCTCAGATAGTAGAGTGGTATCAGTCTCCCTATTTATCTTGGTAAGAAAGCAAATATGCATATTTCCCAAAGTGCACAACTAGTGCTTATCCGCAACAAATAAAATCCTTTTAAGGGGGATAAAGTTTTAGAGAGGGTTGTGTGAGAGAGCTGCCAGTCCCATACAAAAACACTTAACACACTTGTTTTTCTTTAGCACCCATTAAAAAGTCACACCTCTTCTAGCAATTAATTTTCGTGAGCGTAATGACTGGCGGTGTCCTGCGGCGCTGGCTGGACCGCTGGGGTGTTTGGGCCACACCAGGGGAAGCAGTAAGAGAGCAGGAGAGAGTCCCAGGGTGCAGGCCGTCCTCACTCTGTTTACCCATGGACCAGAGCCCCTCCAAGGGCCAGGGGGAAGCCGCAGCGGGGCCAGAGGCTATTAAAACCATGATGGCTTTTGACAGTAATTTCTTCATGAGTCCACAGCCGCAGGCCCTGCCAGTGGTGAGATCGGGTGCCTCCTCTTGCCCATTAAAGCACACAAACTGCCCACAAATCCCGCTCAATGGTATCTCTGTGCTCAGGGAGTGTGTTTGTGCATGTGTGAGTGAGAGAAGTGAGGAAGCAGGACTCAGGAGAAGGAGAGGTGGGGGAAGGCCTTGCCAATCGTGAGAAGGTCCTGGTAACTGAGCCAAAAGGTTTGGATGCTTTTCTTCAGCTACTCCATCAGTTCAGGCAAGAGTCCAAGCCATCAGGGCAACATATTCGCAGAACCATGCCTTGACATTGGGCCAAATCGTAAAAGGTGTTTACGTGCATCTCAGCCCTTGGGAGCTGAAATCACACATGACAAGGCTTTAGCATTGTGTTGGTTGGGGATTGGGGCTTTGGTAGCAGCTGAAGAGTTGGCTAGAGGTTTAGGTGAAGGTTGATGAGTTTGCTGGATGAGGAGAGTGGCAGCAGTAAGGTGTAGCTTTTGCGCTGCTACACCTGTAACCAGCACAGCCACATTAACAGATTACATGGCTGTTTGGGAAAAGCAAATGTTGTTCTGGGCATGGTGTTAACATCACCTTCAGGGGGATTTAGGCCAGGAACATGGGTGGAAATTAGGGATGTTGCAAAAAGATGGAGCCAAATTGTGAGTTTATAATTAGAAGACTGTGTTTAAACAAGCAAATAAGGAACAGCAAATAATTTGAGATGCATATAAAGGGATAGTTAGCAGTGCAGCCATGAGCTGGGCTATTCTGGGGGATATTAATGTATATGCCGGCTTCTTTATGGGACTTGTTGCTTCAGATTTAGCTTTTCTGTTGCTGTGGATGGAGAAAGTGCTTAAGGAGGCCATAGGTTATCCATCTCTAATCCACCATCTTAGAGCAGACAGTCATAATCTCTCCTCTCTGTTCCCCTGGGGTGTTAAAACCAGACCATTGGGCTGGATTATATCACAGAAAGGAGACCGATGTGTTAATCATAAATTAGAGGCTAAGCCTGAGTGAGCAGGTCAGTCTGAGGTCAGTCGCTCAGCCCTATAAGGGACTTTGTGTGTGAAAAGCCATGGCTTAGCACTTGGTAGCCCCAACATAATCAGACAGGAACAATGTACAGTACTGTGATGTGTCAAGGCTGCCCTGTGCTGCATGTTGTTAAGAAAGAATCTATTCAAACCTCATTGACTGTTCAAGTGTACATTAACTGTACACACGTAAGCATACCTTATACAAACACACATGTTCACACACTGGCTCATATGACGCCCTGTTAATGGGCAGTCATACGACACACAGCCGAGATTGGTCCATTTGTCTGTCTTCAGTTGACATGGGAAAACTGTGACAAGAACAGAAACAGGTACCATCCGTTTCTTTTCTCTTTTTTTTCCAATTCTAAAATGCCTCGGGGGAAATGGCATGCTGTCTGAAAATGGGATGATACAGGACCTTCGCTATGTATGACTAATACTTGGCTCCTTAAGACTGTGTCAACAAGGTGTTTTTATTAAAGACGCAGCGAGAAAACACAAAACGGCAAAGACATTACAACATTTATATAATGACAAGGAAAATACAGAAGAATAATTGGATCAGAGAAAAACAAATTCACCGACGTAATGACCTGTCTTTGACGCACTGAGACTCAAAATTTATAAAAGAGTTCTTTATTTCTAATAAACATGAATACATGTGAACATGTAGGACGTTTTTATGATGTACTTTTAAAACATTCTTTCAAACTGCTGTACAAAGAAAGAGATGCTATAGGTCAGTATGTGAGAGATGGGATGGTCTAAAATAGTTTAGCTGTGTAGCAAATATCCTGTTAAACATTAGGTATATGAGAGAAAAAAAGCACAATAGGGGAAGGAGCACAACATGTAACATCAAACATTAAAACTTGTACAACTCAAAGTATACTTTTTAGACACACAAAGGACACATACATTGTATGTGTTAAATAATTTTTGTTTGTCAGGACATAAAAAGCTAACTACATCATTCACAGATTCAGCAGTCTGTTTAAATACCTTATTTCTACAAAGTGAATTTACATTTTTTTAAAGTACAAAGTGCAAATACTATGGTTTCCATTATTGCCGATTGGTGAGGGCAGATTCTCCACACGGGAGGGGAAATCTCAGCTGCTGGCTTAGCCTTGCTTCTTTGAAGGATTCTGAGGAGAGAATCAAAGTGAGGTCAGTTTGTCTGCATTTAGTTTGACAAGCTTTTAGTTCGTCCTCCTGACTCAGTCAGCTAAAACAATTCTTCAATTAGATTAGTATGGGGAGAGTACTTTACTTACTAGTTTACTAGAAGGTAGGCCTTCTCCTGGTTTGGCTCCTGTGACACAAAAAAGTCATAGAAAGCTCAACAACCATAATATGAGGAACACTGCAAGTACATTCAAGCATCAAATCATTGACTTCAAGTACCATTAACCTTTAAATAAACACAGTCCCCATTGGTCCTTGATTTCCAGGAGACAAAAGAAGGCTTTTACTGTAATGTCATGCTACCAAACGTCATGTCAATTTAGCTGTAGCTGCCATTAGGCATTAGATTGTGTTATTGAGTTGTTCAGCTCACCCTCTTCTTTGGTCACCCCGAGGCAGCCCATCAGCTCCTGCAGAGAAAGCGCTTTGTCGTTGCTGATGTCGCAGTACTCTACAAACTTCTTTACACACTTCTTGGGCTTGGACTTCTTGCGCAGGAAGCGTTTGAAAGGCTTGATCTCCTTCTTTCCGATGTCCCCGCTGGAGTTTTTGTCCAGCTGACTGAAATACCAGTGGACCACCCTCTCCTCCAGGGTGTGGCTGGGGTCAGGCTCAGCCATCCTAAACCACAGATGTCACTTCAAGTCAATAAATGCTGCTACATAACTTCAATCCAACAGCCACATGACACTGGAGTTCAGTCAGTTGACATCGTTACAGTAAAAAATCATCTGAAGCAAATGACTGAACCCGCTGATATACATCAATAATGGTGAGATGAACAGGTGTCACACCTTCCGGCGGATGCTGGATCTGTGACGGCGTGCACCATGTCTGTCGACAGCGCGTCGAGAACACTTGTCAGGAACTCTGTTTTCTTTGCCCCGGGACAACCTGGAAAATAAACCACAGATACCTGAATGAGTGCGTGTGTGTGTGTGTGTGAGCATGCATCATACAGATCACATGGTATTAAGTGTACACATGTGTCAGAAAACACAGACAAATGATCCTCCGGTGCACAGCATTACAACACGTGTTGGGATGTGGAATGCTGCCGTCATAGGTGGCCTAATAAATGTTTGGGGAGGGACGTCATGTAACAGGCGGCGTAGGCCTAACATGAGCAGCACATAAAGACAGCGGAGGAGAAAATAAACCCAAACAAGACACTCACAGTTGTCTTTAACTCCCTCTCATAAAGTGTCAGACCTCCCCTCATCTGGAGGAGGAAGAGGGTACCTGCCAATCATCTCAGAGGCCCCTGAGTGCTTTTGACAGCTTGAGGCCCAGATGATGTTACTGACTGTTGTATGTATAGACAAGAGGCTCCATTCAGCACCTGAGACTCACCTGAGACATCAAGGGTCCCAAATACAGTCCTGACAGACACTGTTACTGAGGATTTACTCTGAGGGATGTCTGCTTTAAAGGTATGCATTCAGAGGTCGACAGACACAACAGCTGATATCCAGCGTGAGGTTGGATCACTGTTTGAAATGTCAGCCACAGAGGAGACTGATATAATTATCCCATAAACCTAAGAAAAGGGTTAGATCTACCATTAGCGACCAAACTAAAATCAACATCATTACACGCTGTATGACGGGAAAAAATTAAAACACGGGACGACTGGAGTGGAATGACCCTAATGATAGTAATTGTCTGTTTGACCGTAGAGTTTTAAGAGCGAGGCCAAGGTTGTTCTGGAAGAGCTGAAGGCTATGGAGGCCTGAGAGATTCCTGGATTCCTCTCCCGGCTGTCCCCTGCTTTCTCACAGTGCGCCTTACCTCTGCTATTCTGCCTGTGGAGAAGGAGAAATTCTCCGCAGTTTGCTGCTCTTTTTTATGGCCCAGGCCTGCGGGGCCAGATTCTCTTGTGTTGGAGATAATAGCATGCTTTGCCTCACTCTAACAGGTGGCGACCAGCATCAGTGTAAACACCCAACACCCAGCCTCCACTCCACCTTTCCCAAGCAGCACGGGGTGCTAGCAACCTGCACCGCTGAGCTCAGGCCTTAAACATTCACAGTCTCCTTTACACGCTGAACAGACTTGCACTTAAGTTTTAGTATAGGCCCTCCCTGGCCCTGGCCCAGTAAAATATCTGACCCACCTGTGAATGGCCAAAGTGGTGCCTTGCTGAGCTTCTTGTGGTAAATTAGTCTAGACAGTCCCACAATTGCACCCTCAGAAGGCAAAGTGTTTTTATCTGGCCTGTGACTGAGGAGAGATTTGTGGGATGGCAGTTGGACTTGTTTGAGGCTTAGTGTTTTTCATGGAGAGCACACGTCCTCTCCGTAATGCTGGAGGAATCTGAACATGTCTGCAGTTCATTCAGATGGGAAGCCATCAGGTAAAGCTGCAGTCCTTTCCTCTTGGCAGCAAACGTTTTTTCTTGTGGGGGCGGGACAGATCAGCTTCTGTCTGTCTGGACACTGTTTTGCTGTGGGGCAGGACACAAATGTTCCTGCTGTCATTCAAAGGAAATTGAGTCTGGCCATTTTCCGTTCGGTTCAAGGCTGAAGCAGTAAACGTCTGCTGCCTTACTTCATAATGATTATAATTATGTAATGTCCATGTTTGACAGATGCAGGATGGAATTGACTGGAGAAAGCCTCAAATGATTACATTTCTCTTGTTGGAAATCTAACATCTACACCGCTATTCATACGCCTCCATATCTCTGCTGCCTTAAGAAACTTGGCCAGTATCTGCATGTTTGCATGTGCATGTGCCCGTGTGTTACTGTCAATAAAAAGCAGTGTTATTCTATGGAGCCACATGGGGCAGAGGCCTGTCAGCACTCACAGCTGCAGTTCCCAATGCCTGCCCCGATGCTATCCCATGATCTCGCTCTGGGGAGAAAGCTAGCCAAACACTGCGCGTTCCTCTCCTGCTGCTTTCAGGGCAAGTCGCTCCTTTCTTGCATCTTGCCCCATAAACATCTCAACACCAGCGCTTCAACAGCAAATAGGCTGCAGCGATGTGAAGGCAACGTTTATAATTATCCCTGGTTCATACAGTAACTGAGTTTACAGCCACTGATGCAACTGCTCATAAAGAAAACAAGATGCAGTGTTTTTTTTTTCTGCATCTCAGCATATTTTATAATGGGAGACCTGGCTGATACGATGTAGGTTTTCTTTGACAGGTTTAGAGTGTCTGTGTACTTGTGTGAGCGTCTGTTTTGTGGTGACTGCATGGCTGAATGGGTATATTGTCTTCTGTCCTGCCATAAAGGTGTTTGGTCGGGCCCGAGCTCTTTCTCATGGGACATTTTCCACACCATTGCCACCGAACACTATCTGCTGACAGACACTGTAATTTGTCCTGCTCAACATATTAGCAATAATATACACTACCAGTGCCACTGGAAGGCAAAGACGAATAACATTTATTGCTCTAAGGAGCATTGATCTGTGACTGACCGTCCCGTTTTTCCAGTTTTATTCTTACTATACTGGAGTCCTCGATGCAGAGACAGAGTGCTGCTCTGCTGCTGAAGGCCGCACCTGCGAGCAGAGCGCACAGCTCGGGCCTGGCAAACTGTTACATAAACAGTTTTGGAGGGGACGGGAACAGTGGTGGCTCTGTTCATATACTGCTGGATTATTAACATGTTTACCAAACCACCAAAAAACTGCAATTTCGCCAGGAGCCGTTCAGCTTTAAACTGAGATTTGGTTGTATGCAGCACATGAAAGCTATTAACTCTGCTTTGCACTAGTTTTATAACAAGTCACGAAATGACTGTTACAATTAAATATAATGATATTTAAAATGATGATATTGTAGTATTTACAAATGTAATGAAAATGGACTGATTGCTCACCACCCACAGCATTATTAAACCGTGCCTGAGGAAAACTGTGATAAATAACATTAACACATTTTCATTTTCACATAAAAAACAGATACCAAAGTAAAACTATTCAAAATTTTTTCATCATCATTGTTTGTGATGCCATTAGCTGAGTGGAGTGCCTGTGATCCTGTATCTCAGCATTTAGCTGAGTAGATGGAATGATGGCCATAAAAAAGCAATGCCTATGAAGGAGCAGGAAAAATAAAGAATACTGTAACACCTAATCAAAGAAACAATAAAAATAATTGTACTTTATTTTATTGCTCTTGCTTTTATTGACAATCTCTAAGACTTTACACAAACAGGATTCAAGTCAGCATGTCTGGCTCTGAGCCATGAAAGTCATCTCAAAGATGAAGTCAACACAGACTTACTTTATAAACCACCAGACTGATATATCCATAACATCATATCCATAACCATCACATATTATTTGTGCCTCTAAATACTGTTTTTTAATCTGATACTGTGGGTAGGGTTTGATTAGCTTTATGGTCAGGATCAGAGAAGGATTGTGGTTTTGGTTGGAAGAAATACTTGGTTAAAGTCAGAGACTGATGGTAATCACAGTCAACAGAAACCAACACTGACTGAAAACTGGATGTTTGGTTGACCCATCCAAAATAATGTTTTGGGGAATTTGCTGAAATGATCAGCTCAACTGTCTATCTGTGTCTATCTAGTGTGAATTCCACCGTCATATCTAAACTTTATAATGTAAAGTGTCAGATGGCACAGTCTCACCTGTAGCTGATCCCACCACATGACCACCACTCTTAAACAACCCTCCCGCCCTCAATTTACTTATCTACTCTCTTGTCAGTCTTTCTGTCACTACCTGTCTCTGGCATCCTATTATCCATTATCTCTATCTCTCCTCCCTGCTGTTTCTCCTCCGTGCTATCATCCCAGTATCCTCCATCTCCTGTGTCAGTTGAAGATTAATCCTCCCCCCTGATCCATCTCTGTCTCCTTGCTTATTGACCAGTGAGAGGCAGTATCTGGCAATCCTCAACTCTTTATCAAACATTTCTTTGACCAACAGAGACGCACACACACATCCTTGGAAATGCAGTAGCAGTTGGAGGCCAACTGCTGAGGAACTTCACGATGTGGTCTGAACAGAACAGAATCTCAATAAACTGAGTCCAGTCTTTTGAGACCTACCTTGGAGATGTCTGCTTCTATAATGGTCCTTAGGTTTAGTTGGGTGGGCCCTGGCGTTGCCATCACACTTTGGCTGTTCATACCTGTATGAACGAGAAACCACCACGTGAGAAAATGGCATTTAATATAAAGAGAAATGGTGGAAGGGACTGTTTATAATAGTAAAACTATCCTCGTTGTAGAACCAGAGTGAAATCCCATGTTTTTCAGTTACCCATGTACAGCTAAATCTCAGGGATTCAAATAATTGTTTTGTGGCAAACCAGAGGCTGTGAAACACATCCAAAAAACGGGGAGGGATTTGGGACTGGTATGAGGACAGAATGGGGGAGGGACGGTGAGAAAGATAGAGGGAGCGAGGCAGATAGGCAGACAGAGAGCCTGTGACACAAGGAAGCTTTCACAGCCTCCCTTGGAGAGCTGGTGGAGCCCTGATTGCTGCTGTGCAACAGGGCCAAAAGCTGGCCTGGGACAAGGGGAGAGAAGGGGGACAATCCATGCTTCCATATGTGTGCTAATGTGGTGTCTGGCACTCTGCCTGGAACCTTGTTAATCGGATACCCAGCCTCGCTACACAACAAGAGCACACCAGTGCCCCACTCTGCCAGGCTGACTGACCTCTGACCTGCTACTTACCAGACCTCTGAGTCATTCTGTCTGCATGCTTAGGTCAGATTTGCTGGCATTTTCTGAGTCTCACATACAGAAACTGAGCATTATTCTAGGACATTTTGGTGCAGAAGATATTTGCCAACAAAAGACATGAAACTGGGTCATCCAGTTGGACAGTCTCTCTATCAGTTGGCCATTCTGCATTGTTAGGATGGCTAATGATCACTTACCTGCTTTGTGTGAATGTCCATACAATAAATTCCAAGACTCGTTGTAAATTAGGGTGAAAACACCGTAGAAAAGCCCTAAAATAGCTATAACGTGCTTGAGAAAGATTAACTCTTTCCCACCTGGTGGAGGTCCCAGGAATGGGCCGTCCAGTGTCCACCAGCACACACCAGCAGTAGCCGGTGGAGGGGTGGCACTGGACCGGCTTGTACAGTCCTCCTTGGGCACAGTCTGGTACGAATACAGCATCGTTCTTGTGCTGCCTCGCCTCTTCCTGGGCAGACTGCTGCTCCTGGTCACATGATGAGGCTGTAGAGAAGGGTCACACACACACACACACACACACACACACACACACACACACACACACACACACACACACGCACACACACCACATGTAAACAAAGCATTTCCTTAGGTGATGTAGGGTGTGCGACTTGGCAAATACATAATACACACAAATCAACTTTATGTGAAGAACAAGGCCTGTTCTAAGTTTAAATTTGGAGTAAGTCTGGCTAAAGCATTCTGGATTTATGTAATGTTGTTATATATTTGCATTTCAGCTGCTTTTTCAATACCCTCTAACCATCACTGCAAAATCCCAGAGGTGAAGGAGGACTATGGGGAGGAGGATGAGTGCTTGGAGACAGTGTGTGTAGACTGCTATATCAGCCCCCCGTGGCACTGTTTACGGACATTAACGGGGCTAATGACTATGTACAGCTCCCTATGCCCCAAGTTAAGTAAATATTTGGACACTCCACTGCCCTCTGTGGATGTGTGTGACAGAGAGAGAAACAGACAAGACAAAAGCAGTGCAGTGGTCAGTTGTGCCTTTGCCTTCACACACCTACATTCAATGACACACAGCTAATGTAATGGGATCTACAGAATGTGTTTACACATTCAAAATTCCCAAGGAAAAGAGCTTCAAGAGCTTCATGAGAAATACAGGGTTTTGCAGAGCCTCAGCAGGATCTAATCAGAGTTTTTTTTTTAAGTACAGCAGCTTCCGTCTCTGCAGTGCAGCTCTCCAACAGAGATTTTAGTATTAAACTCAGGGATGGTAGTAGAGCTCTTCTGGCTATGAGGGCTTTCATCACCGATCTCTCCCCCTCTTCACTGCTCGCCTCAAGGCTCGGAAGCTACTGCAGGATTATGGATATCCCTTTTCTTTGTTTATTTTCATTAGAGATCTTTACCCACACAAAAGAGACCAAATGAAATGCCTCCCCGCTTTCTCAACCGGCTCTCTTCGCTCCAGTTCCTCCGTATGCGCTCTCTTTGTTGAGGTGGCTGTTTTTCACCCCAATACCCCAAAGAGCACATGGTAATCAAAACCATCAATGCTGCATTTCTCAGGCTTTTTTTTATTGGTTGTAAATTATGATAATGGGATTCACACACACACATGCACATGTGCACACAGTGTTCTCATCTCTAAACTGGCCTCAAAATTTATGCAGAAAGCAAAATATTTCCCCCAAAGTGCAAACGTACATTTGTGAAACATGAGGGCAGGATGGGCTAACAAACAGAATAGGAGATTCTGCATTTGTGCCATGTGCTGATAATTACAGATATGCTGCAACGAGAAGAACCACAGAGAAGCAGACCCTCAAAGCCTGACGCACTCCGACACTAAGATGTATTGGTTTCACAACCCACCATCTGTCCTTAGAAGACGGAGCAGCCTCAAACCATGATTGCTCACACAAGTAGGAAAAACACAGAGCATGCTTTCAGTTGAGGTTTGCAAACACCCGATCACAGCCATTAAAGAAAAAGTGTTCTTTGAAACTCACATGGTGCTTTGGTTCTATTGTTCTGCCGGCTGCGAACCTGCTCCGTCCACAGGGTGGGGTACTGGGAAATAATGTCTGAAAAAAATCACCAAGACAGCTTTATTAGCTCCCAATTGAAAACACACTTGTTTATTATCTGAGCCAAACCTGGTGGTTCCAAAACTCACAGACTGTAAAATGCAGATCAAGGTTATCGTCTCTCAGTGGATGTGGCCAGTAAATAGCATATGACAGCTGTGACCAGAAATACGGCAGCAAAAAACAGGGGTTGGTAAATTATGACTAAGTTTCTTTTTGCGTTATCAAATAATTGCACTGACATGAAATCATAAAACTTTGATAATTTAAAGGGTGATAAAAAATGCTCAAATACAACTTTACAAATAGGACTGTTTCATTTTAATGGTCGTGGATTATATTTATTGCAATGGAAACGTTGGAAGTTATTTTCTCACCACAACAAAGACACACTACAACCACTGCATTCACTTACAGCACGGATGTATTAAAAGCAAAGCATACTTTTGTTGTTTCCAAGGTTTATACTAATGCATATCACATAATTGGTTGTGACCTTGACACGATAGCAGCTGCTTTACATGGGGTTTGGTTATCTGTACACATTATATTTCAAGGACACATTTTAAATGATACATTTTCATGTGTCAAGTAACCAGTGAGTAGAGCTGCCAGATAAACATGGTGGAGTAAAACCTACAATCTTTGCCTCAAAAGTGTAGTATAATACAAGTATTGGTTTAAATAAGCATAAAGGAGAATCAGTCTACCACAAATGAATATTGAAGTACAGTACTTAAGTAAAAGTGCTTGCTCAAATCAACATTCAGACACTACTCGCTAGTTTACTAGATTTGGTATAACCAGTAGTTTATGTTGTCTAGCTAGCTAATGTCAGATGGATATTGCTGTAAAATTGACACGACAGAGTAAATTTGCTTACATGACTACTCTGTTACACTAAGTTAAAGCACATGTTAATGTTCAGTAATTGTCACCTGTGGCCACTGTGGTGCTATTCAAAAAAATACCACAGTCCCACTTGAATATAAAATGAGCACAAACATAACTCAAGCCAATAGGTTCCTTTCCATTTATCACCAAATCTTGTGAATCTTAAAAAAAATCTGTTATAACTGTTTTTCTACCACATTTTTCTCAGTGACCTTTTTGAAGAACGAGGCTGTAGCTGTCTCATGTGAGGCTCCTTTTGCCCTTTTAAGGCCGTTTTCATGCTTTGCTTTTGAGTCAGTCGGTGGTAGTCTCAGTAAACACAGACGCAGCATCAACCATCTTACTCACAGTGTGATGGATAAAAGCTCACCTTCTTCATCTGTGGTGGGCTGTGGGTCCACTGGTAGGCCAGTCTCATCTGCATTTAGAATGGAGAATATTTGCAAGGAGACTACAATTACGAGAGTAAGCTAGATTAGAGAATACTTAACTATATGAGATTTGCACGTTGCCCGGCCAGTAATGAGAGAGGCAGAAGTAGAGTTGAGGAGAATTAGATGTGAGTGTGTGTGTGTTTGTGTGTTGAAAGGTGAAAGAGGGAAAAAGTGGGAAAACCAGAAGTATAGTGGTCATATATTCCCATGGCTTCACTTCATGCAACAAAGGAGGTTATGCTATAAAGGACAGATTGAGGTCAGTTATAATGAATGAGAAGAGGATGAGGACCAGTTGTCCCTGATGTTCTTCTCCATCCCTCCGTTGCCTGCATTTGAGTTCTGAGAGCTGTGTGAAGGTGGGAGAGACACAAGGGGTGAAGGATGCAGTAGCCAAGTCTGAAACTAACCAATTAAGAGCGGGAAAGTCAACTCAGTGTTTGTTTGGTCTGTTTGTTTGTATGATTTGTGGTAGGAGGGGAGACAGGGATTGAGGTTTCCAGCCGCTTAGGGTGAAACCACGGCCGTAGGTGTGGTTAACCTCAGCGTGGGACACTCATTCTGCTCAAAGTAGAGCTCTGTTAATGCATGAGTCAGGGCATCTCCAATGGGTGGCTCCACAAACAGAGATTAATCTTAAAAGTTATTTTCTTTAGCAACAGATTCTCCATTGCAGAATCCGGATTTTACATTTAATGCAAGTTTGTTACGCCAGCCATTCATCTTCTCAAGCACGCTTGGTGGATAAAAATACATACAGTCGGTGTGACTGACAAAGGCAGACATGTTATTACTCTCACTTAACGGATGGAAATGCCATTTCAAAAAGTGTATTTATGATTTGGATTTACGATAAACCACTAATGACCTATCTTAACTTTGCAGCCTTTTACATGACTGTAACACCTCTTTTAGCATCTGCCAGGAAACCCCCGCGCTATTTGTGGTCATACAGCAGTAGTTTTATGGCTGTTTGTCAGTCGTCAGCTGCGTATGATTTCAGCATGTGAATGAATTTGTAAAGTCAAGCACCAGAATTGGGTTTATGGTAAAGCATCTGACATTTTTTAACTTTACCAATTCTGATAATAAAAGTGCAGCCAGCATTGCTTGCTGTAGAACGCTTGGGCACTGATGGGCTTCTCCTGAATCAAAATATTGATGCAATCACTGCTATTTTCAGTGCTGGCACACCACAAATCTACAGTTTATTCTGCTTTTCACCACCCTGTTTATCCAACCAGTTCAGATTGAACCACAACCCCCTCCCCTTCACCTCTTTTCCACCCTCATTCCCTCTCCCACCATCTCAAATTTTTGCATTCCCACTTGATCTATGTGTAATGAGTTGGCTGGGCTCAGACAGACACTATACCCAAGATTGTTTACAGAGAGAGAAGTGCAGAAGTAAATGTCACATTGACAAGAATGACCAATGTGACAAACACAAATGAATGTATACGCACTTTCTGTCTCGCACACACATGCACACATATGCGCACATACACAATCACATAAGGAATCGATCTGAATCAACCCAAATTACACTTGTTTCTTTCTGAGCCTTCAAATTACATCAGTTAAACAAATAGTGTCTCAAAAGATGAGAGCAAGATACACAGAGTCTGGAGCAGAGCCAGAGGGGAACTTAGTGGTTCTATATCTGGAAGAGGGTAGATGTTGATGATGTTGATGAGAAACAGGTTGAAATTAGGTTCAAGAGGATTAAGTGTGAACTCCCTTGTGTCTCATGATACTGTTGCTGAAAAAGAATAAAGATGAAGGGACAAAGTTGGAGAAGAGCTTCTAATAAGTTAGTGTTGTTCCGTTCAGGCTGCTTCCAGGTGGTTTAGCTGCCTGGTAAAGACAACAGGCAGTTATAGGTGCTGTAGCTGCTGGCAGTGTGCATTAAAGCTCACCGCAGCCTCTCTCCTTAGACTTGTTACTCAGTCAGAGACTTCTTTTATATCAGCCTTCAGGCTGCTTGCACTCTTGAATTGTGAAAATATTAGAGAGGCAAGCCTTAACAGGCGACCCGCCCTGCACATCTCTGACACAGATGCAGGCAAACAGATAGAGATACAAATGAATACATACAGTATACACATGTACATGCATGCTTAGATAGGTACATACATGCACATGGACAAACATAAAAGCACACATGCACAATATGCCTCTGAGAATGAACTTTTCTTGAATTTATGTCTCACCTGATTTACCTGGCTCTCTTGTAGTAGGTCTCTCTTGTTTTGATCCTGAAAAGCAACAGGTTCAAATTAGAAATGCACAACCACTTTTTCATGTGTGTCAAAAGACAAAGCATTACAAATCTGTGGCCATATTTTGAAGCAGAGGATGTCAAAGCCAACAAAATGAGTGAATTCTTTCTTGCATGTTTTCCATTAATTTGAAATGGCTCCAATCACTTTCACACTGCATATCAATGAAGTTGTCTTTTGTGAAATCTTCAGAGTTAATAAACAGAGCTATAATTAAAGTACAGCTGGCAGTTAAAACCACCGCAGCTGCTCCTGGAAAGTTCTCATTCTTGAGACAGCAGCAACTTACAAGGCAGCCCCACGAAGACGCACAGGGACGACATGTGGTATTGGTTATTTGATTGTTTGGCAGACGCCATCCTCCAAGAACACTTACATTCCTCACAGTTTAATTTTGTTGCTCAACTCAGCAGCAAGGATTTTCTACTAGGCTTATTTACAGTGCAGCCCCATGCCCTTGAGCAATGCTCAGTCCTCTGGTGGCCGTCAAACTCTGTGGCCATCGGTCCAGTCACTGACCATTTTCCCACAGGGCTAAAGATTGCACCCCCCACAAACATGGAATGTCAAGCTTTGCTGTGCTGAATTCAATTCATCATCATTGCTTCATATAATTACAGAAACCACAAATCAGTCATCTTAAATGTGTGCTTATAACAAAATGAAATGCCTATACTTGTGCACTGAACTGAAAACGCAGTATGCGTCAGTGTATACATTATTCAGAGTTTCCCATTGTGAACCAGATTCTGTCTTTTTCCTACCTTGGCATCGTGGTTTCTTATTGGCCACTGCGGAGCCACTGATGGGTCGGCCATTGGGTGTGACACACCAGCAGTATCCAGTGTAGCTGTGGCACTGAACCTGAAATTAAAACAGTATGTAAACACAAAGTTGGTAATATCTAGATACAGGGCAGCATCTATTGTGAATGAAATGAGTTAAAAACTAATTGACAATAAAACCCATTCAGGAGAAAAGAGCAATTCTTGCAAAATATAAAATGAAGTTACTTTTCCTACTGTTTCTACTAGTGCCATGCCTCCTATTCAAGACAATCATGTAATGGCGTGTTTTTTGTTACCTCGCTATATGTGCCATCAGGGTTGCATACAGGCACAAAGACCTGCGGGAAGAGCTTCTTGGCCTGCTGCTCTGTGTATTTCTTCTCTGCTACACATCTGGATGTATCTGAGGAGGACCACAAATCACCGGAATCACTACACATCACAGAGACCCATGATTCAACCCACAGCTCAACTATTTTCTTATGCTGCACAACTATGAAACCAACATACTTAAAAAGTCAGAAGATGATGTTGAATCTCACAGATGATGAAGAACGAAAGAAAAATGCAGGGAGAGGGGAGAGATGCAGGGGAAACAATTCAAGACATTTCGGAAGCGGCGGATACTCGTGTGGCTGGGAAAAGAAACCAACACCCCCGGTCTTATTAGGAGCAAGTCAGGCAAGCCTGCACAGTGCCTGGTGGTAAAGACATTACTGAGTGAGGCAGCTCATGCTGCTCCTGTAGAACATTCCAGTCACCCAAGAAAAGGGCTGATGCACAGGGAAAACCTGACCCTTCCTTAATGTCTCTGGGTCTGTCTCACTCTCCTAAACCTCGACCGTCTCCTCAGCTCAGGCCGGACTGTCCTCTAAGTATTTGTTGATGTACGTAGCTGAGGGTCAGCGGTGTTTCACCTACGTATGTGCACCTCGTGTCTTTTCACATCCCTCTGTCAGAGCCGTGGCTCATCCTGTCATTCCCCAGCTGCTTCACCACACCTGGCCAACGGCACCAGCTGTGCAAACTCTCAGGAAATGTTGGGCAGCAATGGGTTTAATGGTAACGTGGTGTGACACGTTAGCATTAGCTGCCACGCAGTGCCCATGTGTCTGGCAGGTTCAAATCACATTAAAACAATGACTCATACTAATTTTAAAAACGTTCACCAGTTTGGTCAGGAGGCTGCATGTCCCTGCCATGTCTCTCTGTAGATGGACCATTAGACACGCAGGGGAATGTGCACTGGTTTCTTTCAGACTGGGGTGTGTTTAATGTGTGCGTGTGTGTCACTGTCACTGGGGAGGAGAGACGCTGGATGTTACGGATGGGGGATAACAGGGAGTTGAGGAGCTCTAAAGTTAGCTCCAGTGGAAAAACCCAAAACCATCGTCCTTCTCCAGGGGGCTCCGACCAAAAACTTGACTGGAAAAAATGACAGGACACTTGAATCATCTGAGTGCAGTGATAGAAAACAAATGTGGTGCCAGTCTCGCCATCCTTAAACACAATCCCATCTCTGTGCTTTTAGGCAAGATCAGCCCTCTGGTTTATTTCGGGTGCTGACACGGCGGCTGTTGTTGTGTCTTCCACCCCGGCCGTCCAGCAGCAGAGGGGGGTCCCAACCCTTATACACCCAATGTTATTGACGCATACAATACGACTTTCATGGACTCTCGTCCCTTTCAGCTTCCTAGCTGGAATCCTCTATTCTGTGTCTCGGCGCTGTCCACCACATCCAGATGTCCGCTTAGAGACGTTGCCATAGAGACACAGCACGGGCATAAAATCGCGGAATGCTTTTCCATCATATGAGACTTCTTTCTGAGCAAACCCTTTTGCTCACGCTCGCTGCGTTAGTGATCTAATATTGTAATATGTAAGAATGGGGCTTTGTGCCCAGTCTGTAGAGCAATGAACTAGTGGTATAGAGTTGGTGAGAAGGGTGGGGGTGAGAGGGTTCAGGACTTCAGCATTTGGGTGTATGGGTTCTTCCTTCCAATGCTGACTAACAATGAGCGAGTCTGTGAGCTGCCTGACCTCACTGGCTCTCCTTCCCCTTTTGCTTTTCATCTCTGGTCCTCCATTGGACACATATGTCCAGCTTTACATCTAGTATGATGAAAGTGAGACCATTAATTCTTGTCAAAGTATGTCATGGATATGCCCTCGCCTCTGCATAATGATTTAATCTCAAATCAGTGGGGCAGTTCATGGTCCAATGACATATGCATCAAATCTGTAAAAAGACAAAAATAATTTCAAGTGAAAATAAATAAAGTAGAGTATTTTGATCTCCTTCACTGGTACAAATGATTTTTGCAGCAGCAAATCCACCCACCCATCCACTCTCAGTGTGTCAACCCGGCTCACCCTCCCAGCACTCAAAGAATTAATTATGCTGAAATGAATTTAACCCACAGGTTTCTACTGTGACCTTCTCTGCACATTTGAGAGCGCCAGGCGGCGCTGAAGCGTGACTCATGACCTGACCTTTGCATGGTCCTCGGATGACCTCCAGCTGGGGGTCGCGGCACTTGGCTCGGAGGAACTCGCAGCGAGATGTGAAAGTCCTGCCGTCTGAGGCGCAAAGGGGTTTGCGAGGAGCTCCGGTGCATTCCATGTTGCACTCCTTATCCTGGTCCACCCGCAGGAACTGCATAGGTGAGAAAGTAGGAGATAAGCAGAGAAAAAAGATTTGTTAAATGAGCCATTTCTGGGAGTCAGTCACTGCTGCAACAAAACATCTTAATCCCCGCAACAGGTGTGATTCTGGGCGGATACAGACTAAGGACTGGAGCTTGTGTTTTCTAAAGACAGGCTGCTAGGCCAAACATACGGCAGGGTCCATTGCCAGCACCACACAAATGGTTAATTCTGCTTTAAATCTTTCATAAACGAGGACTACATGCTTACACAGATACAGTATAAAGCAGTGATAAACAGTACAACACAAACACAAAGATGAGGCAGTGTCACTACAAGCCTGTCAGGGTGCAGCCATGATTCGTCTTTGTCTAAAGGGCTCGAGAAGACTTGACTGATGCTTCATCTTTTGTCCATGCCAACACCTGGACAGGTATTCACCTGGAATCTCTCCTGAGGATGTTTTACTCAGCCATGAAAAGAGAAACAAGGACGGAGACTCCTGGCTGAACGCATCACATCACCTGTGTCAATGCCACCATTGTATCTTCCACCGTGGTATGAAACCTCCTCGCCAGGCCACACAATGAGGCGGTGGCGGTGGTGTGTGTGTGGGTGGGGGGGTGGCAACAAGCTGTGACTGCTACAATGAATGAAAAACCAGTGAATGATAGAGTGGCTGAATAAACTGGATGTCAGGCAGCTTTGTTCTGCTACAGTGTGAGTATTGGGTTTACGTACAGTTTGCATGATTCATTCATTTGGCTCAGTGGAATAATGGGCAGAATGGAAAAAAACAAACTCTATACCCATGCCAGTGCAGGTGCTGTTTTCAGTCATATCCATAAATGTGTGCTCTTTTTGTCTTCACACTGCAACATTGCAATTTTTCATTTAGTTTACTTTCAGTGGATGCAAAATCAGTCTGAATGGCCTTTCTGTCAACTGTTGACAGCAGACACAGACAGACAGAAACTTGCTCTCCTTCCATCATGCAAATCAAAGCCCTCAGTTAAGGGTAAACCATAAAAATATGCTATGAGTTATCAAAAGAAGGGGGCATGGCGGGATGGAAGAAGAAAAGAGCTATCCAGGAGGGCGGGATGATCAGCAATAAAAAAATTTGTTGTGTCTGACATCCAACAAATGAAGTGAGAGATGAGGTTTGGTGGCAGCCCTCTGCATTCAGACGAGCAGGGCTTCAGGGCTACATGCACCTGGAAGAGGGTTGGCAGGGAAGGCAGTGTCGCCCTGGGCTACAGAGGGGGGGTACAGCCCCCTCTGTCAACCCTGCTCATAAATCTTCCCAAGGGGATCAGAGAGGAGAGGCTCGTTCAAACACATCGGAAGAGGAGCCGTGAGGGAGGGAAAATTAGTCTTTTAGATTGAAATTTTTCAAAAACAAGAGCTTTCTTCCCTGGCTTTTGAAATAATAATAACACAAAGTATCTAATAACACAGAATAGCCTGACACTGCACACGCTGAGCTGGCTGCTGGCTCCATAAGTACAGTCCGTGTCCAAGTTTCAACTCTAATCCTTCATCTTTCTAGACAGAGTTATATCTCTTTGTCTTAGTGGAAACAACAAATTATGAGATCCCAAGAGGTTCCAAGATTAATTTATTTTGAAAGTAGTCTGTCGTTGTTGGTTTTCCTTGTGAAATGCTGGATTTTACTTTATTTTCATTGAGCATTGTCTTTATTCAATAGCAGTGGTGAGATGACAGGAGTTATGGGATGATGGAGGTGGCACGCAACTAAAGTGAATTGGATGTGGATGTGAGGATGTGAACTGGCCACCTTGGAGGCAAACACCTGTTCCACATCTACATTAGAGCCATAATGTGTAATGACACAAATAGACGTTAGCTCACTATAATTGTCTGAAAATAATTTGATACAATTAGGAGGATTTTCGATTTTAAATTAGCTCATTTCTATTGTAACTTAATGTGAAGACTAATCATTCGTGAGAATGTGGACATATTGACAGGACAGCCTCTGGTTCCATTTCTACTGCCACTACTGCCTTTCTATATTACTCCAACTGACTCTACCATGTCCTTGCCCCTCCTTGTCTGTGTCTTTGAGTTTCTTGGATTGTTTGCATCGTTGCAGCTAACTGTCAGTCTCTAACCCCCTCCTTTTCTCCCACATCAGTTGGGACATCCCTCTGCTGTTGTGACCTCCTCTCACCCTCTGCTCTGTCTCTCACAGCTCACCCCTTCACATAAAGTCCAGCCGGCGTGACAGGCTGGTCTGAGGATGGTTTTTACTGAAGACCGCAACTTTCTAAAGCCAGAAATGGCTCTGATAGTGACTAAGTGTGTCCAGCTATACTTGGTGGTGGACCGCCAACATCGCCACAGCCCACGCTGGCCACCCCAATGCTCACACTAGACCAGCATTATCAGCATCAGTCCTTGCCAGCCAGCAGACTGACAACTCAAACAGAGTCATTCTGCGGCCCAGCATCCTCCGAAATGTCCACTGTACAGCACACAGCAGAGCGCCAAGCGCCTGCTAGTTTATGATAAAGCTCCAAGAACGCAGCATGGAAAAACACAGTTAGCCATGAAATCAGCCACCCATGAAATCAACCACCCAGATTTACTATCAGACATCCAAATGTTTATCTCACAGTGAAAACTGGCCACACTGCAGCAGGGGAACAAATAAGATGTGAGAGGAAGAAGTGTCAGAGACCATGGTGTCTTGAGGACCTCTTCCTGCTACGTACTCCTATTGCAGTGTGTTTGGCCTGTGGTGATGGATGGGCGGCTGGGGTAGAGCCCTTACACTCCCACTGATGTCTCATTCCAGCCTCTCAGAGCTAGCACCATCGTCAGGCACAGCAACACAAGTGGAGAGTGATGGATGGCCTTCACGTCAGCTACGCGCAGCACAAGCTTCCACCCTTATTTATCATAAAAGGAGACTCAAACAAGACAGAACAGATATTGTGACTCAAGTCCATCTATTGCTCAAATCCTTTTTTTGTCTACGTCCAGCTGGCTCTCACTTTCTGTTTTTCTTTCTCTATACTTTGCTGTCTTTGCTTTCTCAATATCTTTCTTTCTTTCCGTGATCTCTTTTGGAAGATGCTTTTTGTATCTGCTCAAATAATACAAGAGGTTGGCAAAGGGACAAGAGACAGACGAAAGAGGGCGAGACGGGTGGAGGGTAAGGACTTTTTTTTTTTCCGAGACCAACCAGCATACAAATCAAATCCTATTACCTCCCCCTGGCTCTGCGGCATTGTGGGATTGAATTGCGTACGGAGGAGGCGAGCCTCCAGCAGAGCACACATTGTAGGCTGATAAGGGCCCTCTGGGCTGGGAGGCCCCCGCTTCCAGCGCCCCGAGAGGCCCCTCACACCACGGCTCCGCAGGGTCAATGGGGGCCCCAGCTGAGAGCCGTGGCAAATGTGTTAAATGGCCTTGGCGGGAGTTTCCTGCGTGGATGCTAGGATGCAATGGGGATCATTAGTTTCCAGCATGGTGGAAAGGGAAGAAAGTGACAGGCTTTAACCAGACTACTAACTCAATCAAAGGTAAAGCCATTTAATTGCTGTGAAATATGTTGAAAGAAAGAGGTGGTGTGAAAGGCCGCGATGGTCATGTGACAATAGAGAAGTCTCTTTGGGCAGGTGCACAACTTTATGAAAGCATAGGGGTCAATGGAGCCCATATGTTAAACTATAATTGCTTTGTATAGGTTTGAAAAAGAGGCAGACAATTTTCTATGTGCCCTCATCTTTTCACACACTATTTCATACTTCCATAACACATGGAAAAATCTGCCTTGTCGTGAATAACCTGGGCAAATATCCCCTATATTTAACTGCCTGTTTGACCTCAAATATGCACAAAATATGAAATGGAGACATTTCTTGAAACCAGCAATAGCCTTTCCTGTGCCATTCAAACAATAAGCCATTAATCACTCATAAGGTCCTGTACAAGTACAGACCAGTGCACCATGTGCTATTCCAATAAGGTCTCTAACGAACCACAGTGGTGAGGTATGCCATGCACAGTTACTACTGAAACAATGCAACAGAATAAGAGTCATATCCAGACCATGGTGACTGCTGTGTCATACTCAAACACACGGCAAACACAGCTCTATTTGTTTCACATTTAAATCATTTGCAGGGTAAATATTACCACCCATAACACTCCGATAAAGAGACAAATCATCTGTTCTCATATGTGTAAATGTGTGTATCACGGTGAAAATTAAGGGGGAGCATCTGCTCAGTGCAATGCTTCCTCCCACATTCCACAACTCCATAGTGCCGTCAGGGAGAAAGGATCTCCGACCCTTCACCTGCAGGTTAACAACTCATGGCCATTTGTTTGGATATTAAGGCATCTTCAGCCGGGTCCATAAATAACAGTGCTGGAGGAGGCGGCTGTCACTTCAACCTCTAAATCAAGGGGGGAAGTCTCTGACAGTGCACATTCCGCTCTCTATTATTCCTCCCTCAGCACTGTACCTGCACTTGATCGTGGCCATGGAGTTACCCTAATCTGGCACATCTTCTCTTGACATTTTGAAGTAGAATTGAACATGATGCTATAGCTGTAAACAATGCCATGTGCTCTGGGGCAGCAGGTCTTCTGACACTGGTACCTCAGCATCTAAAGAGCCACTGGTAAGAGCAAAGTGGTACAGAGAGGAAACACCGGCGCAGAAGCTGGCAGGCAGGTGATGGCACTAACAGCAACCACAGCAATCAACCCCTCACAAGCCGTCTCAGATACACTGTGCAGAGACCCTGAACACCAGGCAATGGAGTTCATTCAAGTTTTACAATGCAAACCAATCTTGAGTTGTAAATTCCATCTTGAATTTCTGCCATATATGGAATATATTCAAACTGTGAAACCTTATCAGCATGCAACATCATTCTGGTGAGATTTATTCAAGGATTCCATGTACTTAATGTGTTCATTCATTTGATGTTATGCATGAATGGTTATTAGAGGAAAAGCAAATAAAAAGGAGACAGATGAAGAACGAGTAACCCTAAGCTTATGAACAAACATAGTCAATTGGCTTGTTTGAGGAGAGTATTCTTGTAAAAAAAACAAAACAAAACAAAAAAACTGTCTGTGTGTTTTACTTTCAGAATATTGTGAGATGTATTAAGGGAAACATTTGGGATTTCCTACCGTGAGAGCGGAGAACTTCTGAGCGCGTCCAGCGCACAGCAGACAGAGGAAGACCAGAAGCGGACAGACGCGCATCCTGACGCAGCGTGGCAATAAACTCTCCAAATTACGCACGGTCCAAAATTCAGTCTGTGCTGGCTGGATTCAACCAAAGCGCAAATTTTGTCTCTGGAAGAATTCGGAAATATTTAAAAATCCAAAAGTATTCCTTGCGAAAAATTGTCAGTGGTGGAGCGGAGGGTTGCTGGTTTATTTCACTTAGTCTCCTTGGTTTCGTCTGCCAAGCCGTTTGTGTAGACACTCTCCTTACTTCTGGCAGTGAGATAACCCCCCCCGTGTCCCTGACCTTTCCCCCTCCCTCGGTGTCTCTTCTCCCTCTCTCTGCAATTCGACTTCTTTTCTCCACACCCCCTCCCTCCACACTTGATTTTGTGGACTAGATCCCTTATCGGATGCAGGCAGTCCCCCAGCCGGTGGGTAGGTAGGTGTATTTTAGAGGGACTCCGTCTGCTGCTGGTAGCTGAGGCAAACACGTCAGGTATTCTTCTCTTTTCCCTCTCCCTCCAAACCACAACAGAATCCCTTCTTTCAGAGGACCCTCTGTTGATGTCCGACTGGTGAAGAGGATTGGATGAGGAAGACTCCTGTCTGAGAGGAAACGTAACCTAGGCTACTCTATGCTCATATTATAATACCACAGGACACCACCTACATGCACACGCACCGACACACGCACGCGAACTTCAAGGCACAATTTGGTTTTCTCAGTCTCTTTGTCTAAAGACCAAAGTCCAGTCAACACATCACACAGAGAGGATGCAGCCTATAAACTCTCAAAGTAAAATAATTTAACAATTTGCCCTGTAGACTGATTGAGTAGCCTCTGATTGAGTCATTTCAAATGATTGTGATCAATACGAAAGCTGGGATGGAGAGACATGGCCAATTCACACACATTCATCTCTTTACGCTAAACTTTGACAAGTCTGTGGCCATCTGAACCTTTCTCATCGATGCAGATCCTGTGACTTTAACGCCACCTAAAGGTAGATACTAGTAGTTACAATTTTAGGGCTACACCATCTCGTCATCACTATGGACTGTAAAAAGAATCACCCACATTAAAAGTAAGTAGGCTAAGTGTAAAAGTGTTTTATAACAATAGTTCATATCACTGAATCATCATAAACCACTGTCCCCTTTGTAGGCTACTCAAAACATCTGTATTCAAAGACAGAAAGATTTATGTGGGGCGTTTTCCACAGGTGAAACTAATAGATTATTGAGACCCTTTTGAGGGTAGACATGTTGACTACCAAAATAATGAGGAAGAAGAGCACACATTTCACAGGCCTTGTGTATGTTGGCTACACGTAAGAGCCACGGGGCTTTAATGCTCACTTATCCCACTATGACAAGCATTGATGACAAGTCAAAAATAATGTTAATTTGCTCCAACTGTTTTGACAAGCCACATGGTCTGCGTCTGCTAACCTCTGAGCTGCGAGCTGAGTGCTCTTCAGACTCAGGTCAACATTATTCAAGAGGCAAAATTACCTTATAATTTAATAAAAAAAAAAACAGGTAACCCTACCTCCATCACGATATTATTTTAGTATATAAAAAAATCCACTATTAAAATAAAACAAAACAAAACAAAATTGCTCCCACAGGCCCGTTACATTAGTGCTTCTTTCGTTTAAGCAAAGGCCTAACTCATGGATGTATTATATTGGCCTAACTCATAGGCCTAACTACATCACAAAAACCCAATTACCCAGAATGCCTCTACGCCGCCGTGTTCCACTCGTACGTCACAGCTTCTTCCTTCCGGTCCCTGTCGCCTCTCTAACGCCAGCTGCGTGGTTTAGCTGCGTTAGCTAGTCGAGCACATTTTCTCGTCTTTCACTCCGCTATCTACGACTTTGGTCTAACAATGACCACCATGTCATACCACGACGAAGAAGAAGTCAGTATACATTATTTCCTACAAACATTTGATCGCTTTTATGATAATAACAATGACACGCTGGCTATCGGTAGCCGGCTAGCCTAGTAGCTGCATAGCTAGCTTAACTCCACCGGCATAACAGTAGTTTGCGATGAGCTAGCATGATGTGAATGATGAATGCCGTTTCTAAAGAGAGCAGCACAGCCTCTGAAGCGCTTGTTGACTCTGTGTTTACTTGTTGTGGAGAATTAACGTGTTAGATAACGATGGGTATTGTTAATCATGACTGCTTGTCTGACATGTTAACGTTGTGCTGGTAACAAATGTCTAACTGTTCTGTTTCCTCGCAGTACGATCCCTATGATTACGACCTGCACACTGGTTCGTATGCACACATCTGTGTACCTCTCTTTATCTAAATGCATGATGTCACCATTCATGTTTAGACTTCCCTTGTGTGTAATTGTCTCATACTAAATCCCCCATCTCCCTGCAGGTGACCCTAAAGCAGACCTGGCCTATGAGAGGCAGTATGAGCAGCAGACCTACAGCGTCATTCCAGAGGTGATCAAGAACTTCCTGCAATATTTCCACAAAACCATCTCTGACTTGATCGACCAGAAAGTGTATGAGCTGCAGTCCAACCGTGTATCCAGCGAGAGCATCGAGCAGAAGGTTTATGAGATCCAGGACGTCTATGAGAACAGGTAACTCCTCCCCCAGACAGTGATGCTGACAGATGTAACAAATTTGTTCATGTTTGACAAGTGTTGTGCCCTCTCTGTTTTCTTCTGATTCAGCTGGAACAAATTGACCGACCGTTTCTTTAAGAATTCTCCCTGGCCAGAGGCTGAGGGCATTGCATCACTTGTTGGCAACGGTGAGTGTGTTTACCTGCAGCAGACAGAATCGTTTGTTCCTCATGGTAGAAATTTTGTTGGCCTTGAGCTTTTTGTTGTTAGTTTTTTTTTTTTTAATTATAAATTAAATACACATTCACACAGAAGAGAAGTGTTTGGATCGGATTGTGGATTATATTAACTGACGGACCTGTTATTCTGTAAACAGGATTTATAGTGAACAGATACATGTGTTCATCCTTGTGTGGTTTAGCAGTGGGAGTGTTTTATGACATTGTTTGCTCTCATGTCTTACAGATGCAGTCTTCCTCATCCTTTATAAGGAGCTGTACTACAGACACATTTATGCTAAAGTCAGCGTAAGTAACTGCTCTTGTTATCAACCTCCTTAACCATTACTGAGAAACCTGCAAAAACCTTTGCAGGATTTTTTTGTAACTGTTGTTTTCTTGATAATCAGGGCGGGCCAACTCTGGATCAGAGGTTTGAGTCGTACTACAATTACTGCAACCTCTTCAATTACATTCTCAGTAAGTTTCAAGGATATATAATACATTTTCAGTAAGACAACAACTCATGAAAATTGTGTCAAAGGAGAATATTTCTCATTGTAAACAGATGCTGATGGCCCAGCCCCCCTGGAGCTGCCAAACCAGTGGCTCTGGGACATCATTGATGAGTTCATCTACCAGGTACATAAAATTATATTATTTGCGTATCTTTAGTTGACATAAATTTCCCATAAATAGTCTTTTAAAGGTTCATTACATTTAATTGTCGGCGCAAGCTGTTTTTAGATCGGCGAGGCAGAGACAGAGGCGCACGGTATTTCCATGTTTCTCTCATCCAACTAAATACACAATCCAACTCCAAAACACTCTTGTGGACAAGTTGTGACCTGCACATTTGCCACACTATGAAATATTAATGTATAATAATGTCATATTACGACACATAAAGCAAATATACTCAGGACTACTTGAGCTTTTGAAATCACTCCGCCAAGCAGCCGTGCCTGGGATGTAGTTCCAGCTTTGCATTTGCCTTGAAAACAACTCCGTCTCGTAACGTTCCATGATTATTTCATAGCGTGGTGAATGTGCAGGTGTGTATTTGATTAGATTGATTTGATGAGGGAAAGGCGAAAATACAGCGCGCCGTACAGAGCTCAAGTCTCTGCCCCACGGATCTAAAAACAGCTTGCACTGACAATTAAAGGTAATGAACCTACTCCTAAAACAATACGGATTATGGCAATAGGTGAATTTGCCAAACTGTTTAAATATCCCTTTAAGATGACTGGATAAATTGCTGATAAGTAAAATAGGATTTACTTGTCAGTTTTCTCCTTTATGGCCCATTTCACTAACTTTGTGTTTATCATACAGCCTGTAGAATAAATGTTTACATGCTGCTAACACAAATACCTTTATTCAGTTCCAGTCCTTCAGTCAGTACCGCTGTAAGACGGCCAAGAAGTCAGAGGAGGAGATTGAATTCCTGAGGAACAACCCAAAGATCTGGAACGTCCACAGTGTCCTCAATGTCCTCCACTCCCTGGTGGACAAGAGTAACATCAACCGCCAGCTTGAGGTGTACACCAGCGGAGGTAAAGACAAAAGGATTGGTGATATTTGTTGTTCTGGAGAGTCTGTACAGCTGTGTGTTTCTGGTGTCAAAGTAATGTTAGCTTAGCCTCGTAAACCAGCCTCTCGTGGAAATGCATTTCATTTCATTTCTCGGGAGAGTCTGGCCTCATCCCCCCTGCAAGCGTTTGGGCTGGGCGGGAGCTGGGCGGGACTAGTAGCAAAGACGGTTTAATATCTTTGGTAGTAGCGTTGACAGACAACCCCATTCAGCCAATCAGCAAGTTGGTGTAGTGACGGGGCTTTGCACCAGTCGGTCCCTGATTGGCCAACGTGCTGTGTCAATCACAGCGGGCGACGCTGATTGGCTCGGCCTTCTGAGGGTTTCAGTCCAAACGCTTAGAATGGGGATGAGGCCAGACTCTCCCTCAGAATGAAATGCACTTCCGCGAGAGGCTGGTTTACGAGGCTAATGTTAGCTTGCTATACTGAAATTATCTCCAGTATATTCAGATAAAGCACTGAACAAGCCAGCAAACTTTTCCAACTTTCAACTTTAATGTATATAATATTTGTGTGCTGCAGGAGACCCAGAGAGTGTGGCTGGAGAATATGGTCGTCACTCACTGTACAAGATGTTGGGCTACTTCAGCTTGGTGGGACTCCTGAGGCTTCACTCTCTGCTTGGTGATTATTACCAGGCCATCAAAGTCCTGGAGAACATTGAGCTCAACAAGAAGGTAAGACCCAACGAAGAGAGGAACATAGTATTTCTAATCGACTAATGATGAGACTACTTTTATTTTCTGGACTCAAATTGTATTTTAGACCACATCATCATCTTGCTTTTCCTTTGGTCTTGTCCGCACCCCTGCATCTAATTTGCTGTCTGTCTTTCAGAGTATGTACTCCCGTGTGCCTGAGTGCCAGATCACCACCTATTACTACGTGGGATTTGCCTACTTGATGATGAGGCGTTACCAGGATGCCATTCGCGTCTTTGCCAACATCCTGCTCTACATTCAGAGGACAAGGAACATGTTCCAGAGGTCGACGTATAAATATGAGATGGTAAGTCAGACCTGTGCTTATTAGATTTTATTAGATATTTCTGCTGAAGTTATCAACTATTCCACTTATCCCACACAAAGAACTTGAGAGGTTTAAATTGTTCGTGTCGTTGACTTCTAATGGTGTCTGAAAAATTGAGGGGCTGATTTGTTGTGTGTGTCTTAAAAATACAGTGATGCATGCATGCAAGTATGTTTTCTAAAGCTAATGTATCAGAAGAGTTGGTAAGATGTCTTGTATTTGTATTTAATTGTAGATTAACAAACAAAATGAGCAGATGCACGGTCTGCTGGCCATTGCTCTCACCATGTACCCAATGCGCATTGATGAGAGCATCCACACCCAGCTGAGAGAGAAGTACGGAGACAAGATGCTGCGAATGCAGAAAGGGTAAGAAAGAAGAACATCACACTGAGCGTATGTGTTTATAAGACAGCTCTACACTGGCTGAACTCTATCAGAGACAGAGTTGTTGTCCTGTGATGCTGTAAGGCACGAGACAAATTGTGTCTATTTGCTTGTGTTGTTTGTGTGTATGATATTTTTGCCTATCTTGCATGTGGTGCCCAGCAGCATTAACGTCTGTAATGATTTTTTTTTCTTTTTTCCTGTTTCAGGGACCTGCAGGTGTTTGAGGAACAGTTCAGCTTTGCCTGCCCGAAGTTCTTGTCACCTGTGGTGCCAAACTACGACAATGTTCACCCCAACTACCACAAAGAACCTTTCCAGCAGCAGCTGAAGGTCTTTGCTGAGGAGGTGCAGCAGCAGGCCCAGCTCTCCACCATCCGCAGGTAGAGCATTTTATCATCTTTTATTGTGTGGTCATAGAAATCAAAAGCTTGTTGACTCAGGAGGGGTTTGCAGAGGTGTCTGTACATGCCCTCTAAAGTCCCTGTGTGTCCCTCCAGCTTCCTGAAGCTGTACACCACCATGCCAGTAGCCAAGCTGGCAGGATTCCTGGACATGACTGAGCAGGAGTTCCGCATCCAGCTGCTCGTCTTCAAACACAAAATGAAGAACCTGGTGTGGACCAGCGGCATCTCAGCTCTGGATGGAGAGTTCCAGTCTGCGTCTGAGGTTGACTTTTACATTGACAAGGTGTGTTTATGTTTATGACTTTTCTATATTAACCAGTAGGTTCAGATTATTTATCTTATTTTCCCCAGCAGGGCCAAACCGAAGCCTAATGACATACTGCACATGTTGGATATAAAATAGTAGGTGCATGATGTTAAATGGTTCATAGCTGCATCATGTTTCAATATGTTTCTCTGTACACTTTCACAGGACATGATCCACATTGCAGACACTAAAGTTGCACGTCGCTATGGAGACTTTTTCATCAGACAGATCCACAAGTTTGAGGAGGTGAGAAGTGATCAATTTTGTGTTTGGATAGAGTAGAAGATTACAGGAGTGTGGAGTTGCTTGTTTTCAGCATAAAAACAGAACTTTGAAAGTTATTGTGAGCTTTGGTATAGAGGAAATGTACCACCAGTCACTCATTCTGTCAGTAGCCCTCTTCTGAAATCATTTGTTGTAGTCGTCAGGCTGCCTGTCAAAATCTGAGAAAATTGTTGCTCTTCTCCCTACAGTTGAATAAGACGCTGAAGAAAATGCCTGCCACTGCCTCCACCACAACATCAACCACCACCACCACCACCCGGGCAGTCTGACCAGCAGCAGCCAAGAAGAACTCTGAGTCCTCTGTACCCGGAGTCCCTTCTTTTGAGCTTATTGACAAATGTTGATGATAAAACTTTTCTATATAACATGGTAACAATAAAAGGATGGTCTGCTAAAAACCTGTGATTGTTTTTTTTCCCCTTCAGGTTACCTATTGTCATTCTTAAGAACCAGTAGATGGCAGCATTTGTCAAGACCTCAAACTACCTCCTGAGCAGACATTTGACAGGCTGAATACAGTAAAGAGACAAGAAATGTAGACAGTTAAGATGAAGGTATTTTTTGCAAAGTCAAGACAGAATTAATTATTCTTTAGGCACATTATGTTTCTCTGGAATCGACTCTTCATATTGGACCATTGGAGTGCATGAGAAGTCAGCCTAGACAAAGTCAATGTAATTGTCATGAGGGGAAACGATTATCAGTGTCATGAGTCATTACGTTTTTTCACATTCCCAGACTTTTCTTAGTGACTGCGTGGCTCCTTTACTCTGCTGCACTCCCATTATCCCACCGACTGAGGCCATTGCATATTTCTTTTATTATCACATATCGTCCAACAACATTTTCCAACACAGACCTCGGGGCTGGTGATCATAATGACAAAGACAAAAAAACTTACAAAATGGGAATATAAAAAAATGAATTTTAAAAACACACCACTCATCAGAAACAGCGTCAGTTGTCATATAAAGGAAAACGGAACAACATGTCACCAAAGCACAATATACACATACTCCAAACATCCAAAACAATTCCCTACCTATTTTGGTAAGCCAGCATTTTTCTTCAAAAATATCTTTTGATTCCATCGCATATTTTTTTTTTTTTTTTTTATAAAATAAAAAAATAAAGCAAACATGGCTCATTTTGAGCACGACTCTTTACTCCCTCAGGTGGCAGTGTAAAGTCTCTGTGGGCACAATGCCATCTTTATATTTATAAAAACATTGTTATTCATATTTTTTAAATTCTATTTATAAGTCATTTCCAAGGCTATTTTTAGACTGCCTTTAATATCAAATTACTCAAAAAAGATTCAAGGTTTCTTGTTTTTTTTCATCACGTGGCTCCAGTCTGAGACAGCGGTCATCCATCTTCATTCATCATTTCAGTGAGGAGTCTCCTCGTACATGACTGATTGAGTCCATGCTAAAAATGGAGAGCAGGACCATAGTCTGCATGTTCAGTGCTGCCCTGCAGACAGGTGCTGCTACTGATCCAGAAAAGGTCTTTCATCAAACCACTACAAGTAGCGGTGGCAGGGGTCCTTCTTCCTCCTGGTGTCACGTGAAAACTGCTCATTAAGCATCACTGGGGAAAATAGTGGAAGTGCTTTTGGCTGCATTAAATGTCCATCTAAAATTTCACACCAACATGTCACTAATATCTGAAAGATAGAACGTCCGACCCTCACTCCCTCAGCGCTGATTGCATCATTTTGAAAAAAGAAAAATAATGTCAGAACATGGTAGGAACTGTGTCATTATCTCAGTTTCCCATTGATGGCCATCCGCTGGTCTGAGTGTGTGTAGCTTCATTTTCTTGAGTGTGTGTATTAGTGTGTATTAGTGTCTGCAGTCCAGGTATGACTTCAGCAGGATTAGTGAGAATGAGGCACGACTGACGATTATAAGGTCATGGTTCAACAAGCTTCTCCCACAGGGAGAGGCTGAATCTTTCTTTTACACTCAGCTCTTTGGATGAAAGTCAATGACATCAGTTGGTTTTGTCTCGCTGAAGACCAGTGCCCTGCCTGGGATTTTCCATTTCCTAAAGGTCATCTGTAGAACCCCTCTCTTCAAACACCAGCAGTGGGACCATTTCCAGCACAAGATCCACTCAAACCAGACCAGAGTAAATCTTTTTGCAGGCTGTCTCACTGATGCACTTAGGTTGGCTGATGAGGTTCCCTAGACTACACACACTCCTCCTCCAGTCCTCCCTAACCTTGTCAGGGCGGCGGCGCGGAGGAACGAGGACACACACGAGTCATGGTTGCACTCAGACCAGCGAGGCCTCGGCTAGTCATAACTCTGTGATCTCCAGGGGACTCTCCGACACGGTGTCCCCGTCCTTGTGGCGGTGCATGGGGGTGGACTTGGCCGACTCTGTGCGGGCGTTCCGCTCACAGTAAAGCCCCCCGTCGGCGTTCAGCGCCTCCAGAGAATGTGCCAGGGCCCGCTGGTCGTCCTCTGGCAGGCTGTTCAGGTCAGAGGTCAGGAGGGTCCCCGTGCTACCGTGGACCACGTGGACACCTTCAGGACCCTTCAGCTCCACAGGAAGCTTGTGCTTGAAACGCAGCGTGCCACGACCTCCGCCCATGCCCAGACGCTCGTCCTCGTCGTCGTCCAGATCACTCTGGATCAGCTGTTACAGGAGGAGAGAAGAAGTCAGCTGAGAATGAATTAAACTGCTGAAAAGTGGTACTTAGATAATGCATCAAGTTGACAAGAATGCAGATGATTGGTAGGAAACAGCTTTGAGAAAGAGCTGGATAGACCAGTATACAGAGACAGAAGTCAACAACTTGAAAATGTAGTAAGACAACAGTTCAGCAGAGAGTAACAGATTCACACATGTTTTGAATAGAAGTAGATAATTCTTCAGGTGGGAGGAGGGTGAGGTTTCCACATCAGGTCAATTCATCAAAATAATGTGCAGAAATTGCTTTTTTAAGGTAAAATTTCCAGTGATTCCAAAATGTGGAGGAGTTTCTCTGTGGTTGACACCACTCACAGCTGAACACTGAAAAGTAAGACCAGACTCTATTTAACCCAGAGTCTGGTTGAAGGCAGAAGCAGAAGTGGTGAGAGGTGTTAAACCAAAGCAGAGGACAGGGCGTCAGAATAGGAAATCAAAGTAATGCAAGACCACTCTCCAGTGGAGTCAGAGAGAAGCCGCAGGTGCAGATAGATAACCCGTTATTCAGAGCCCACCTCTGTGACTGATGAGTGATCTCCTTGGCTGGTGGATACAGTGACAAGTCGAGCTGCAAAGAGCTTTTTCAGCCTCAGGTAGTCATCCAGGACCACCTTGAGCAGGGAACCCTGACAGGACAGCAGTTAGGATCAAACAGAGCCTCCCACCTTACAAACCCCCCACCGCCACAGCATTCATTAAATGGGAATCCACAGTAATGACGTCTTATCTAAGCATCGGGCTCTCAACAACGTATCCTCAAGTCCTTGGGGGTCTCTCTTTTTGGTTTTCCCACAGGACAGACTCGTAGGAGGTCTTATGTCCCGTCCTCTGACCTTATCCTCAATTTGTTTTGGAAGGATGGAATGAGTGAGTACATAACCAACAGACAGAGAGGACTGAGGGATGATATTGGATGTGTTCATGAGGGTGTGTGCGTGTGTGTTACTCTGGATAATCTGACATGCATGTGTCTCACCTTGATAGGCCCCTCCCTCATGATCTGGCCCAGTTTAGCGATGTTGTCGTACTCCTGAATGGCTGCTCTCAAGTACCGATCATCCTCTGGCTTCGCTTGAGGCTCTCGACCAAATGTACCCTGTCAGGACAAGACCCACGTGCTCATGAAGGAACAGCTGTGTAATGGGCGGGACTCATGTAAATCCCTGGGAATGATGGCTTCATTCTCCCAGAAGTAAAACATTATCAATCCTCAAAATATAGTTGTGAGATACATAACAACTCGGATTAAAGTAAAGTACTGACATGAGTGCGTGCAGGGCTGTTCCACAGGTCAGTTATCTCACTCAGGTTCTCAGGCAGGTCGTCCTCGTGGTCGGCCTGGGCAGCCAGCTCCAGATTACGACAGAATGGGTCCAGCCACACTGGATTAGCCCTGTAGAGGCAAACACCATGATGCATGAGAACTCTGATTGATTTTGGCATTTTGTGA